>NC_079295.1:35714705-36314705 GCF_023638135.1 Falco biarmicus | reverse complement strand
TAACAAAATGTACACTCTTTGCTTATAATTATTAAACCACAGATTAGCAGATCTATCTTTAAATCAGCAGCAATCCCAAGACTGCTTTCTGCACTAGGAGATGACGTGAGTAGGTGATGGAGCAGAAGGAGCAGCTTCATCATGCAGCTCTGAGGAGCCCATCCTCCCTCTTGTTCATCTGTCAAAGGTCTAGTTTCCACTGAGGTAATTTTTTTTTGCTACAGCAATCTTCCAGTGCTCCAAGGTCCTTTTCTGTAAAACATGGCTTTTTCTTCTCTCTCCTTTCCCAAATAAACTTTACTATTCTATGGCTTGGTTGGCTTTTCTAGATCATTTTCTTCTATGAAATGACACCATGTCCCACAAATGTCCACTGGTTTCTTCTTGTACAGTCAGAATACACTGGAAATGGCAGCAACTCCATGGCAGATAGAATCCATCCCACAATAGAGAACAGAAACAACTCAGACAACCTGGAGATCCTCCAAGACCAATATAGCTCCTGTGCTGCAAAGCTGTGGCATCGCTTGTACAGCGGTTTGTAGTCCTGGGATTTTTCTGATCATTGACCAAATAAATGTATCCTTCTTCTACAATAATTTCCATCCAATGTGTACCTTTTCTATGTAACAAAGTTGCTGAATCTCTGTAAATTCCCACTGTGCAGCTACTGCTTTGGTGCTGTAGACAAACGGTATTCCTATTTTCCTGGAAGAATGTAACTCCCCTACAGCTTGACTTGTTGACAATATCAACATAAATTCCCTCTACATTTCATTATAGCTTTTTTTTTTTTTTTTTTGAGTGCTATCTGGCATGCCCAGCCAGCTTCCATCTGGATATTTTTAATTGGGAAGAAGGAGGTGGCAAATCTTTCCTTTTAATTACAATATGACAGTAGAGTAAAAATAGGATATCAAATATGTTATATCTGCTAGGGTTGTTAAGGCTTATCGTCTGGGTCTTCATTTTCAACTACTTGCTGTGCAATGAAAAGCAGAACTTGCACAATTTTTTTTGAAAGAAAAGCAATGATAGTTCATGGAAGAAGTAATGTGATGCCACTGAGGCCCCATGCAGCCCAGTGCCCAATTACTGTGAGGACTAAGTCCAAAGAATAGCGGCAGAGGAACAAAACAATGAAATGCTCCCCACGTGCTCTTGTGGTATAGACAAGTCAATCCATCATGAGTGCACAGCCTAGCGTCTGGGAGATCCAGATGATACATACTGTAGTTTTCCTGTATCAGCAGTAGTGTCTCTATTGTTGCCTTTTAAAAGTGCTTTTCTAGCGAGGCCTAAGGCATGATTGAAATGCTTGTTATGGCGATTGCTCTGGCTCAATCAATCTTCATGAGTGATACAAGGCCAACCTGGTCTCGGGCTCTTTATCTGCCCCTTTTGTTTGCAATTGTTAAGAATGTGCTTACTGACCTAAGAGCTAACAATTTCTGTGTATGAACCATGTGCATGTACCACATAGTGAAGAGAACACCTTTTAATTGTGATTCTAATTGCTCAATGCAAAAATATTTGTTTTAACCGACTAAATCCTAGTCAAACCTTCATCTTTGTATGTTTATGGCAGGTTTTTTTTCTAATGTACATTCCTGTGGATTATTTTGCAAGCAGTCTCATGGGTGTGTTGAGCATCCAAGCATCCTTGCAAACAGTTACGGCAGATGTATAGTTATAATTCAGGTGAATCATCATTCCCCTTGTTAAAGTTTTACAGCAAAATATTTGGCTAAATAGAAATGGGAGAGGTCTATTTAGGGAACAGAATAAAAGCAACCTAGGTTTGTCATGCAAGGAAGAAAATTGCCTTAGACATGCAGTTTATTTGGATTTAATATGTCCACAGCTGGACAGTATTATTTAAAAGTTAAGTGCTGTTCTACTGTCAAAATACGCAGGGCTTGGTTCACTGTCAGTGTGTATCAACACAAGACCCTTGAATAGGATTTCTGGAGTAGAAGGCTGATGTAAGCAATCATTTGCAGGAACATAGTGTGTATCTCTGTTGCAAGGGGAGAAGGGTTAATGTGACCTCAACTCACATAGTACTGACCTGGGTAGCTAGAGGATGCATTGACTCACAGCATCACTGCTAGGGCTCTGGAAACTCCAAATATAAACAAACCCCACGTTTGTTCCTGCAGACATCCAGCTGTCCTTTCTCAGTCCTGTACTATGAATATGCTTAAAAGCGCTTTGTCATCAGGAGATGCTTTAAGTAATCTGGTTTATTATTTTGAACTTAGATAAAACGCATCTGTGGGTTGTGTGGTCAAGAAGGCACAGGGCAAAAGCTGTCCTGGCATAAATCTCATTTGATCTGGTGAATGCTTATAGCCAACTTGGAAACAGAAACAGAACAGAAAATTCAGCTGCCCATACTATAGCACCTAAGGGCCTTCAGAAAATGGAGGAGTGATGTGAAGAAGGAAAAAATTCCTTAAACCTGAATTTTGGGTCTGGCAAATTGCTGAACTTGCTGCTTCTTCTCAGACTGTGGTTATTCTATTCTTATCCTTTCTTTGTCAACTCTTTTGCCTTTTTCTTTCTGTCATTTGCTGGTTCATTGACCAAAATGCTCTCGTTATGCTTGGAGTGTTTATGTATGCTCATGTCCACTAATTTGAATAATTGTAAATACCACTATCCTACAGTGCTCTGTTTGTTCAGAATTCAACCACATAATTACTTTGTGCAGGAGGATTGATCATATCATTCTCTGATGTGTTCAGAAAGCTTCACTGGCTTTTGGAGGAAAAGTGAAGCAATTGGAAGATCTTACAGCTACTGTACAGACTCTGTGTTCTGCTTTATTTTTATGACCTTAGAAAATTTGGACTTGTTTACTAGTGATGCCATAACTCTTTGTCCCGCTCTCTTTCCTATGCCTCTATAAACAAAGAAAATTCTGCTAAAATATCACCTATGCTCAGGAAAATTTAGTACAGCATTGTGACTAGAATAAATTTTTCAAAGAATGATATTGCTCATGTAATAATACCACGTTCAGCTTCTGTAACTGCTTCCAGCAGAGTATTTCATAGATGAATTCCTTGCCTCTTGCCACCACAGTCATTTGAGAAAAAGGTTATCCCCATTCTGCAGAACGAGGAACTGAAAGGAGAGACAATGACAGTAAATCTGTGGCTGGCTGGCAGGTGTCATTTCTCTCATCTCCACATCATGGCTGTGATTCCTGCCCAGCTCTGCCTTTGCAAGCTGGGTTTTGCCTCTGCATCACCCTGAAACTCAAACCAACAACCACGCCAGTGGCTGCTGAAGGCACAAGTCCTCTGCACAGAGGTCCAGTCACCCACATTCGTGCAATACCCATTACAGCCGTGCAGACCTTTACAGCCAAGCCTAAGGCCACCTGTAACTTCACTATTGAAGTTCGTCTTTTAATACAGACAGGATAGCTTTCAAAAGGAGGTTTTCTGCCATGTTTTAAGCCCTTTAGTCCAAGGGGATAATTCTACAGCAGCCCTAAAGTGAATGTAAAATAATCAGCTCTCAATATTAATGCAGCCCAGCTGCCTTGGTTATACTCCCTTGGCAAAACCTATTGCTCGTTGGCAGTTTTACCTGGTGAGGGCACTGAGCAGGCACACTGCCCTTCCCTCACCCACCTGCAGTGGAGGGGGAGGTCTGCAGAAGTTCACTCTTTGCAGTGCTCTGTCTTGACAGGTTGCTGAAAGTTTAGCCTTTAAGAGGGACTTGTGCCTGAAGCACAGACATCTCCTTCATCACAGCTGACCGGGAGGGTCTCTGTGGTAAGAACCATGCTGTTGGGGTAGGTGCCTGTTGCTGGCTTGCTGCTCACATAGAAAATACTGACTGGTGGCACCTTTCCTTAAAACATTTTACCTTTAGGTGCTCTTTGGAAAACACAGAGTAGTAGGTTCCTTCCTCTGGTAGCTTTATGTCTAAGGCTTTTCAGAGAACTGTTATTGCCAAATACCTTTAAGAGGTGGAGCCACAAATTAGAATAGAAGCAGGCAGAAAGATTTCTATACAACCTTGAATCAGTGCTTGAGGTACAAGAGGGACTGAAGTTTAATATGTGACTTCATGTTGAAGTCCTGACTTCAGTACATGCTGCTGGTTTTTGGTTTTTGGGTTTTCTTCCTTTTCAGTCTCTCTCCATGCATCATACTGGGCATTGAGGCCAGCCATTGTCTTGGAGATCTTGCTCCAAACACAAAGCAATAAACACTAAGTTTATATAGTGTTCAGTAACGTGGCGGCTGACACTCCCTTTTTGGATGTACTTGCTATGCCTACAGATAGTAAGCGGTGAGTACCACCACAAAGAAATCCAGCTGTTAACCAAGAAAGTTGAGTAACTTGCCCAAGGACACACTTTGAAGTGGCTGGTTCCACCCAGGTGGATTTTTGTGGTGCACCACTGAAAGCACTACAGTTTAGCACAAGCACGAGGGATCACCTATACAGTCTTTTAGCAGTGTGCTACAAAAGTAAAGTTTTCTATATACTAAGCAGAATAGATCTTGATTGCTTTATTTCAAGAGATTAGAAATCAGTTCAGACTGAAATGGGAACAGTTGAAAGCAAAACTTACTCCCAACTGTTACAGTATTTCCCCTTTGCTGTACCAAGAGTGTACAGTTGTGTAATCATGAAGACAATTTTAGCCTCTTTTGTACTCAAGAATACAGTAAGTTATGTTTTACCTGTCTGTCTCTGGAGAAGAAAGGCTTTAATTAAGTCTTACTTTAATTACGTCCCATTTATACAGTACCTAAATGCATTATGAGAAGTATGACATTCGCTGTTTGCCTGCTTTCTGGGGAGGTTTAGATGTTGAATCCTCTAGTACTGTATAAAGTTCCAAGCGCTATTATTAAAAGAATGTGTGAAACAAGGTTCTTAATATATGCATTGTTATAATAATGCTAAGTAGTGGTGTAAAAAACCCTTAGTGACTAAAGTATGGTTTGGAACATTCTTCTGAAAGAATAGAATTCTATGTCCATGTAGAAATTCCCCAACAGCAGTGGTCCTGATGATCTGCTGGTGTGGCTGGTGTCCCAGATCAGAGCCTTATTTCACAAAAAATCAGTATTTTACCGGTCTCATTGGTAACACTGTGCATTACCATTCTGTGCTGTTCCAATACACAGTTTAATTTAAAAACCCACCAGTCTTTGAAGGTTGTCTCATCTTAATTGAGCTAATAAGAATGTCATAGTTTCCAGTGTTTATTGAAAAAAATGCCCTTGACATGAACTTTCAGGCATTGTTTTATTACAAGCTGTGAGTGCTTATGACCAAGAGATTGATAGGAATGTGCATAAACAAAACACTCAGCTTTTCTAGAGGACCTTAATCTCCTACACTGAGTACCCGTAAGTCTTCCTCAACCTCTTTGCTTAATAGAAATTTAAGCTGATAAAGAGAATGAGAATGAGCATCCATGGACTTCCCTGTGTCTCCCCTGACTTCTGTAACTTAATCCTCAGTGAGAAGTCCTAGAACAGCAGTAGATGTTCTAAATATTTTTAAATATCTACAGTGGGGTGTTATATATTACCCATGAGGAAAGAGTGACACATTGATACTTTATATATATATATATATATATATATATATAGTTTTTCTAGATTTTTTTATATTTCTTTTCAAGTTGTCACAGCCTGACATGTGAATCTGCTTGGTTATAAGGTAAGCCAGCATGCAGCAACTGAAAATGACATTTGTCTTAATGCATCAAAGTGACTATTGTTCACTTGAGGATGATGCATCTCTCCAGGGCATCAGACTGCTTCCCCTGAAGGTGAATGTGCATCCATGCAAGATGCATAATTTGGATTGTTTTTGCTCCACCCTTGTTTACTTTTGCCCTCCAGTCAGTTGTGTTGTCCAGGCCTGTTTGTAGTCAGTAACATTATCCCACAACCTTCAGTGTCTTCTGCACACACCTGTCTTCTGCCTTGAACTCTCAGACCATGCCCTTGCAAAGGAATGGTCTGAAGTTTTTCCTATCAACCATGTTTGGTCTTACTCTCTTCATGAGCAGATTATTACCTTCTCTGACAGCAATGATTTGCAAGGCAAATGATACCAGCAATTCTGAATACAAGCTCATATTTTAAATATCTTTTCCTTTTTCAAGTGATATGAGGCAACAAGAAAGTTATAATATTTTGCAGGGAAAAATTGAGAAGCAATGGTAGGAAGTCCATGGACACTGATTCAGAATAAGCTTCCAAACTGATATTAATGCTGAGTAATATGACTTTGTGCCTAACCAGATTTGCTGAGGGTATGAATTTGACACAAATTAAGTATTGTTTTTTGAAAATTATTTTCCATATTAAGCACTGTTTGAGTGTAGAATGTAATAGCGCTGCAGATACCTTGTCACAGGAACGTGTGTAGCAGATAATAGGCCAACAATGTGTGCATCTTAGCTTTAGGGAATTGATCTGCCAAACGGTGTCTATCATCTCAGCTCTTGGTATTTCCGTAACATGCCCTGTGTTCTAGTTCCAGTATCAGAGATTTTGTTCCTTCAGAGGAGGTACAGACAGATGAGATTTGAACTCCCAGTAGACTGATGACATGAAAGCATTTCTCAGAGTGCTGCATACTGCAAAGGAGTGGGTTGGTTTCTAACATCCCCAAATCCCATGCTGTTGATTTCAAGAAGGTGAGGTATTAATGCACAAGAAAGGTGATTGCTTTCCTGACCCATTCCACTACTGTACAGTATCAAGGTCTTGTAATCAAGTCACTGCCATGCCAAAAAATTTAGACATCTTTTGTATACATTCTTTTGTTTACAAGGCCTTGACTTTACTGTTCCAAAGCATGACACATTAATAACTGGGCATCTTGCTTTTGTTAAGCCCTGTTTCCACTGGGGAGATGTCAATATGAGTAAGCAGTGCAATGCAGCAGGAGTGGTTAGTGGAGTATAATTGTGCCAAGGACCTGGCATCCATGCGGTGAGTTTCAGGGCTTTTTTATACGATCTTCATTAAGATATGCCCTATATATATATGTAGGGCTGAATTGGATGTAGTTCCTTCAAGGAAGAGAGCAAGGGATGCAGAACCAGATTTCAAAAGATCAGAGAAGGAAACCTGTTTTCATAAATATACATCCTTTGCCATACACCATAGCGTGGTGGAGTTGTGGGTGATGCTCAGGAAAGTATTATAAGGCCAGTGGAGCTTAAGTCTGCTGTTATCCTACGTTTGCCTGACCAGATCTGGAAATCTTGAAATGTACTGAAGGAAGATGGGGAGGCAGAAAGTGGTGTAAAATGCACAGAGCTAATCCCATTTTGTGAGCACAAAGGCTGCAATTTGTCCTCAGCTTTCCTTCTGCCTGCTCTCCTCAGTTAGGACCAGAGAGAGTCTGATCATCCAATTACTTGTCTTCACAGCATTTCACATGGCCGGTCTCTGGATTAAGGAAAAATAATTGAGTGGCCAGTGTTCTCACCTAGTTTTTAAAGCCTGCGATAAGCTTTATTTTAATACTTCCACCACCTGGTTTCTGGTGTACTGGGTAGATGACATATTCTTTCTACTGTTGTCTTCAGAGACATCATTCCTCGTCTTTTGTCATATGTTTCACTAGGACTCTGCTGGGCTGCTGTTTTAATAAATCCTACACACTTACATCCTCATCCCCCTCACCTCCTTCATTTTTAACCAGGTATCAGTTGCGCTAATAGCCTTATCTATCTCCTGAAGATGATTCTGTTAGACTGGAAACCGGTTCATTGATGCGTAGCATTTGCATAAAAGAAAACCAGCTTTTCATTCACTGTGGGGTTTCTCCTTTGCCATAGTTCACTTTCACTTGTGTGTGCTGCTGTAATGTTGTTTTTTTTTCCTTTCGTCCAGCTGAATGCCAACAGCAGTTAGGGAAGAAAGGCAGCAAAGAATTGCCATTAGGCATGGTGGAAGTATTCTTTACTGCTTGATGTCTCTGCTTTTGAAGGATTGATTATCTTTCCTTTGATAGCACCCATATTTCTCTCTCTGTCTTCTTTTTTTAATAGTTTCTGAAATTTCAAAGTAATGCTTTTCCTTTTCACTGTGCTTAGGGCTATTAACTGTCTTAATAGTAAATGTTTCATATGCTTAAGTTTTGTCAATGCAAGGATTTTCTTGCAGAACTGCTACCAGAAAATCAGTTTAGTGTATGGCTTTTCTGAGGCTTATTGTGGCTGTGGCTTGAATCTCACATGAGGCTTGAAAATAAATCAGTCCCTTTTTTGAAAATCTCACTGGTACCATTTCTTTGGAAACATTTGCCAGTGTCTCACATTTAAATAATTGTGAAGATAGATATTGAAGCTAAATAATGGCCAATTGTCTTAAATGTCCTATAACAATCAATGGCACATCAAGGCTTCATGGCTGTCATCATGCAGCCCATGACAACGCAGGGGATTCTCAGAGTGACAGCATGAATAGAGCTCTGACCTTTCTCTTTCCAAAGTCTGCTGCTTGCCACTTGGCAGAGGCAGGAGGACAGGAGCAGGCTGTTATGCATGCTGCCTTTTGCCCTCCTGTCTAGAGCTCCCCTTCATCCACCACACAGTTCATGTTGATACTTCCCCAGATATTTACACTGTAGCACTTCTACCAGGAATATTTTTTATTTTCCTAAACAAACACATAAAATCATGTGGGCAAAAGTGTAAAGTTTTAAATGATGCATGAGTAAAGATTCAAATACGATGTATTTTAGTTGCTTGTAGTCTAGGATTTGCTTTTTATTTATAGCTGAGGTCTCAAATAATGCAATTGTTCTCCCATCCATATCACCTTTTGAACTCAGTGGGAGTTTTGTCATCTGTTTTGGTAAGCTACAGATGAGATAAAGGTGAGCGGCTCTCTAATCTTCCATTTCTGTTTGGATGAGGGTGAAGAAGGCCTGGAGTTAAGCCTCCACTTCTGTTTCCTTTGCCCTTCAAAGATCTAAGATGCTTCCTTATGCTTTTCAGCTGTTAACCTGAGCTAGCTCTGATCTGGGTTGTGTCCCACAAGTGTCTCTATGTGGGACAGTTATAAATGCATGACCTAATGGAGGAAGGCAGGCACTGAGGAGCTGGGTTCGTGTCCCAGCTTGGTCATGGGCATTGTGCCTTCAAACGGAGGAAGGCAAGAATATTTGTGTAGTCATGAATATATTTGAGGATGAAATACATTAGGTGAGTGTGATACAGTGAGTTACCATAACAATGCAGACAGAGTGGACAGCTGCTTGGCACTCTCTCAGCAAAGTATCATAAGACAGTTAAAAGGTGTCAAATGATTTTGCTTCTCAGAATTTATCATCTTCTTTGGCCACAGTTTTGTTTGCTTTTTTTTTTAAGGTGGTACATCCAGTAAGTTCCTTTGAGACCTCAGTACACTGAAGGTTTTCTGCTTCTTAGGAGTATAAGCCAGTTAACTATGGAAATTTCCAGAGCTGGATGGAATCAAATTATTAAAATATGCAGCTCTTCTATAGTATAATGGTCTCTCTCTGTGGCATTAATCCTTCTTTTCATACAATGCACTTGAAACGCTGCTTTTCTCTGTAGGTGGCAAGTATTGTCATAACTTCACTTCAAGAACTATTCACCTTTTAAACGTAGAAAACTGTTCTCATTGTACTTCAGCTAGAGAATAATCCCTTTTCTTCTTCTCCTTCATCCTCCATGGTACACTGATGATAAGTGAACTCTCAAGCAGTTACAATTTCACAGGAGCTTTAATGGATTGCAGAGCTCTGGTTTTTCAGATACCATGCGTTCAATCAAAATCACTTGGAATGTCTCTCTGTTTTTAAATCTGACTTGTTAATGTCCCTACATTCATCCTAAATATTGCATTTTACAGTGTGAATTCTTGTGGTTCTCTCCATAATGTCTCCTTGTTCTTTTTTTTCTGAGCATCTGTTGGTAACTCTCCCTACTGCTGTCAACCATTAAACCTCTGCATTACAAACTGCAGAGGAGGGGGAACTTACTACATTAAATTAAGGCTCTGCAAAGTTGGCTTACAATACACATTAGGAACCCAAAAATAAAGCGAAATGGAAAACTTGAGCCATTCCTAATGTAATGTACTAAACTTAGTTTATACTTTGATCCTCGAATAACTAGCACATTAGAAGCTTTTAAAATAATATTATATACAGAAATCCATCTGGTAACATTCCTGATATGCTGCAAGTATAGAAACAATAATACCAGTGTTGGGGCCACACCACTGTTTAGATCAGATAGAGAAAAAGCACAAGAAAGGCCTCTTTCTGGCAACACAAAGGTGTTTGAAAACGAATGCTGAGCATTGTAAATCTGCAGACTGCTCTGCAAATGTATCAGTTGGTAATAGATTCTGCTCCCAGTATAAGCAAAAATTTAGCAAAGAATTATTAATTACATCACCACACCTATATAATAGAGTACACTGTAGTTATGTAGGAGTCAACGGTATTCAAGCAGTTTCTTTTGATGAAGTAATCGGGCTGCTTCTGGGGTCTGTTTCAGCTGCTAGGGGCGTGCTTCAAATGTAAATGACTGCCAAATGGATTCCTTCTAAATTCCAGCCAATTAAAATACATTTAAAGTGCAGCTGGTGGAGAGCAAAAGGCTCAGAATTGCATAAGAAACATTTGGGCATGAAACAAATCCCTGAAGTTTGGTGAACGGCGATTATTAAATACTGCGTTTCTCAAGAAGTAAAGCAATCAAACAAAAAACCTTCTGAAACTGCACTCAGAAGCAAAGATGACACTTTTGCCACCACCTTAAAAGAGACAAAGCAAGGAGTGTGTTTGTTAGGGTGTCAGTTTTCTACCCTTGGCTCTTTAAACCATGCAAGTTTGGCAGCTTGCCCTGTGTGGTGCTGCATACAAATATTGACAGAACAGTGTGGTATTTGTTAAACCCCTTCTTGGGAAGCGAATGATTAAAACTCTGAAGGAAGATCTGAAAACCTCAGACATTATATTTTTTCTCAGTAGCACTATAATATTTACAGAATGAAACAGAAAATAGTGAATGGGGTGTAATGAATGACCTTCCTTTTCTGCTTTGCCTTGTGTAAGTAAGGACAGATTTTTTTGTTTGATGTTTTAAATGTTATTATCAAAGAGGTTTACAGTTAGTTACACTGAAAGATGCCATTAACGCTTCTGATTTAACCTCATGTTTTTGGAAAAAGCTCATGAACAGACCATGTAAATAGGTAAAAGACATTACCCAGGAAGTAGCTGTGTGCAGTCACTGCGGATACTGGGTCCGAGAGACGCACAAACCTTTACAGATGTTTTGATACACAACTATGTTTGAATGTTGGTACTTTCCAGACATGTTATGGTCATGTCTGCGTCTGCCAAAAGTGACATTTCAGATTTTTCTGCTTTCAATATGCCTTTGTAAAGTTTTATCCTAATCTGTTTAGTAGATCATTGTGCTGATTTAGAAATGGAAACAAAGATTTTTATAGACAGTTCTGTGGTTTTTTTCTATGTAATATTTTATCTGAGAATACTTGTTTTACCCATTTGGTATTAAACAGTTGAAATTAGGTGAATGAAAAGTGTTTCCTATGTTATCTCAGGTTTTTCTTAACTCTATCAGGAAGTAATGAATGAAATCAGAAAAACTGTCTTACAGGACTACCAAGTGTTAGTTTCTACCTGTTGTTATATTTTATCATATGAAATTGATATATATTATTACATATGTATTATTAAAATTCCTAATTGTTTCCTATTTCAGCATATCACGGTCAGTCAGTCTGTTTTGGCTTCACTTTTGTCAACTGTGATTCCTGCAAATTTCATAGCGACAGATCATACTGCACCAGTAGGAGTTCAGTTAAATGTGTCTTGTTAATTGTTTATGTGTAAGTAGCACTGAGCATGTGCCAAGGGGAGGCTTGTAAGAAATAAGCTTATTGCCAAAATAAATGTCAATTAAATTATAAAATCAAGTTTTAAAGGTATTTGTCAAGAAACATAAACATGGATACACGTATACTATGAAAATAACTGTAATGCAGTTAAACTCAAGAAAATTCAAGAGAATCAACACTAAAAATATCTAAATTGAGGGACTGGTTTTCTTTTTCAAATACCCTCATTGATTGGCAATTATTCACAGAGGGAAATCTATTAAAGAGATAGAAACTATTTTGTTTGGGTAAGTTCCACTCATCACCAGCCACTGTTACAAAATTAGGGTCAGTGTGTATTTAATTGCAGTATTATGTAAATAGATATGTTTGTATGTTTATGAAATACATAGTATACATAAAATAATAAAAAATAATGTATGTAAGTTTTAGCAGCACCTGGTCTATAACAGCATTAAAGATTTCATCCAAGCCCAAAGGCAGCAGGAGTACAGAAATAGTGCAGAGAATAGTTAGCTGATCATAAAGAAGTGGGACAGACACAAACAGCTAAGACAGATAATTTGCTAATACTAATAGAAATTACTTTCATATGCTATCTGACTTCTAATGAACTGCCCGTTTAGGGTATTTTTAAGCTCTGCAGACAAACAGTTCAATATAGGTAAATTTTTATTACAAAACACCAAATAACCCCTTTCTAAAGCTGGTAAATATGGAAGCTGATAACTGAGTGTAGATGCACCAAAAAGCAGGCTCTTAGTTGTCTTTGATGGAACCTCAGGGCTAACAATGACAAAACTTGCTTCAGACTGAGCCTCTGTCTTAAACAGGCTGAACTCAGTATAAATCAAAAGATGAATCTGAGTCCTCCTGCATAATAACATTTTTCATGTCATTTACTGTTCCTTTATGCATATGTGCAGTGATGGATCTATCTCCTAGGTCCAGTGATTTATGTAACATACCAGTTACCTTAAGGAAAGCAAGAGAGGTGCTTAGAAAGTATACAAACAAACAGGTGAAGAGGGTGTATTAGCACTTCTGTATTCCTTCGTGATCTCACTGTACCAGTGTTTGGCTGAGGTTTAGCTGTTTGTGGATCAGAGCCTCCTTTCCTCCACAATTAAACAGCAAGCAAGTGTCTCTCCAGGGAGCTCGCTGACCTGTAGGCACACTGCTGCCTGGTCTCTGGAGCTTTGTGGAGCTTAAGCGGAGCTAAGTATGAAACTTTCCAAACTGCAGTGCACTTCTGCACAGCTGTTGAGGAAATAGTTTGGGAACACTTAAAAATCTTTAGGTGTCCCCAAGGTTAAATATCCTTTGGAAAACTGGCTTTGTGAATTGTTTTCTTGGATATTAGCCCTTAAATTCTGCCAAAACATGGGCAGGTTTCTGTTGGGCTTTCCCCCAGAATGACTTGCTGAAAAGTTGTACAACTTCGGTGTGTCTCCACAGGGAAAATTACATAAGTCCAACTGAAGGGTCGGCATAATTTATAATGGCAAACAGATGAGAACTTTCCTGGAGTTTTCCCCTGGGTCGTATTACTCAGTGATTCTGCTACAGTAAAAGCCGCTACCACTTCATGTCTTTGGCAGGTCAAACTGAAATCTTTGGGTATCTGAACATATACCCTCCTTTATTAGAAGACTTGCATGAAGTCTGTAATGGTTATACTGCCCATAGGACTAGGGAATGGCTATTCTGCTGGTTTCCTGAAAAGCAAAGTGCTCTTTGGTTTCTACATTAAAACATCTATTAATTTTAGGTCGGATTTACTACTTCTTCTCTTATAATTTTGCTGGCAGTCTAGAGAACTCTGGGGGACAGAACCTGGCCCCATAATTAAGGGAAGTCGTACAGCAGCAGAGGGATGTCAAGCTAATTAGCGGATAAAGATGAAAGTCTCACCCAACCTAGGTAGTAGCAAAACTACTTCCACCTGGGCAGAAGGGGGGGTTTCCTAAGTGTGTGGTGTTCACCAGTAGCTGTGAGGATAGAGGCCTCTGCTTTTTACGATGTACTGCCTTCAAATCCTTGATAATGATTCATGTATGACATTCAGCTACAAGTGAAGATATTGGCCTAAGGGAGCTGTTGCACTGTGTCAGCCCTGAGAACTTTGGTGTTTGGCACTGGTTTCTGTGACAGGAGCTGCACGACCGTGCTTCCTCGCACTGCTCTGTCTTCCACCATGGTCATTGGAGCTGGTCCTGAGGTCCACAGTCCTTCTGGCACAGAGACACAAGGACAGAAAGAAGCTCTATACAATGGGAGACTGTGGAAGGAGTGTGTTAGCTTGTAGTACATCTTTCACAGTTCCTTCCTAAACTCATAATCACTCCAACACACTTGGTCTGTCCTCAAATGTGAGGCAGTAGTGTACAGCTCACATTGACCTGGGATTTGAATGTTAGCATTTTGCCTCTCAGTGTGCAATAGTCTAAAGATTTTTATAGGGATTTGCCAAACGCTGGAACTCTCTTGAGCTGACACTGCTCTGTGACCAAGTGATAATCACACCTGGCTATGCTGATGACAGAAATGGTACCTGGAGTAATCAAACCATATTCCCAAGTCAGGTGAGGATGAGGAAATCTTGAGGGAATCAGGAGAGAAGATGTTGAAAATGGGGTTGTGGCTCTTTCAAAGAGTGGCAGAAAGTAAAGAGAAGTAAGACCCTGAAAACTAGATCCTTTTCCACGAACGCAGCATGAGAACATAAATGTTTCTGTGAAAAATGGATCTTTAGCTGTGAATATCTAGCAGGCCATTAGGTGGATTATGCAGGGTCAGAAAAATGAAAGAAATAAGCAACAGTATGTTTGATTTTTGTGTGCATTTCTGTTACCTGGAGTTATGTTGCCATAGTTAGTTAAAGCATCTGCCAGTTAGTTTTGCAGGCAAATTCTTCATTTTACCCTTAGTCTTACCACACTCAGATTCCAATAATTTCAGACTAATTGGTAAGCGTGACAGACTTTCTAATAAGCATGGTGAACATTAAATTTCCATGACTATTCCAGGAGCCTGGAAAGCTCTGGTAGGACTTTTTGGGCTGCGAGTCTCTAAAGAATCTGCATGGGCTGGTTTGGGTGATGTTCCATGCAAAACCCTGTATCATTAGGAGTCTTCCATTGACAAGTGCTAGCCAGATAAATATCACTGCAGCAATGTGGTGGAGACATCTTTTGAGACTTGAGAGTTACAAGGGAGAGTGATGTTCAGAGCAGGAACAACTTGGAACAAAATATCTTTAAAGAAGCCAAAAGGATAGTGGTTGTTTTCCAGATTAAACGTGAAAATTGCTGATGTTGATTACGAGTAGAATTTATCATTTACACCAAAGCTGTGTCTGATAATTTGCTCATGATCTTGTGACCTGTGAACTGAAAGCAAATGCAACTACTGCACTGTGTGTTTATAGACAGCTGGAAGAAACTGGAATAGTACACATTTCTTCAGCTTCATCAAACAGTAAGTTTCGGTCCTCAGCAAGGTGACCAGTTCTTTCCTCTTCTTCCCTTACTACTAATTTACTTGAAAATAACAATATTGAAAATAACATTCCCTGTCTGTTGCTGGTGGTATCATAAAGCCACACCATGGATTGCTGTTGCACTTTGGGCATGTTTCCTATTACCAAATAAAGCCCATTGGGGATTCAGTTCGGGGAGTTTTGATTTTGTGGGATTTTTTAAAATAATTTTTCCATTTTGTTTGGTCAGTCCTTGATTTGGTTAGTATTTTCTATGGATCACACGCAGGAAAGTCGAGGGACAGGTTGTTGGGAGGACAGATAATTATTACCAAACATAGTTGTGTAACATGTGGAGGAAGAGCAGAAATACTAAAGTAATATAAGTGGTTACACCCTCTAACATGGTTAGTGGAAAACCTAAATGAAAGAGTAATGTGCACCAGATGTGTATATCACAAGGAGTATAATTTTGGTAAGAATGATTTCCAGTGGGAAATAGTAGAAGGCAAGCAGGGCAAATCCAAACGTGTTGCAGACCTTCTAATGGCAGGGCTATGTGAGTGTTTGTTAATATTTGTAGAGCTAGTTCTTTAGTCAACTTCTTTATTCTTCATGCTGCAGTTTTATGTCATAAGGTTAAGGGGGGTGATCAATATTGACTAGTCAATGAAAAATCATCAATAGTCGGTGACAAGGCATAAATTTATCCTTTAGTTATCCAAATTATAGAGTGGCAATGCGGGTTCAGGTTGTGCTTCAAAATCTGGAAGCTGTAAGAGCTCTGGCAGCCTTCTCTGCAGAACTTCACCACAATGGTGAATCTATCTCTTAATCTGTAGTCTTTAAAGTGATTATTTCAACTCTTACACTATCTGTCTGAGAGCCTACGGATAAAGTGAGATTAGCCTTCTCAAAGTTGCTTACGCAGTTTGTTGGTGGCAGAACAGGCAACTCCCCAGACTCTCATCTAAACAATAAAATTATCATGCATACAGTGAACCTGATGGCAAATCTTTCCTCACTAGAAAGCAATTCTAATGAAAACAGTATTGTAGTTATCCAGAGTTGGGTAGTTCAGGGCAGTAGTCTGGAACCTTAATCTTCTTGTGGTAACTAGACTTGAAAAATGAGGACATCTCACATAAATGAGATTTTAAGGCCTTGGTGATCAGTGCACGTAGCTGTGGATCACAAAATGAGTCCTGAGCCTTAATGACATACAGCCTTCCTACCAGGACCAAAGTAATTTTCCTGTCCAAAATTAAGGAGTTTGTCCCCTTCCTGTCTTCTATAGTGGGAACCACTAAGCAGGACTTCACTGTAATTTTTATATGACTTCTGTGGTAGCACACATGAATGTTGTCTTTGTCACATCAGCCCAGGAGAACTTTGCCTGGATAGGCAGCTGGACCCATTACTCTGAGATTTGTTTCTGTAGGGTTAGGTTGTGTCTCTAGACACCAATTGGTATAAATGTGATTGGTCCAAGGAAGAAACTGCCTTTATTTCCTTCATTTGTTGTTGGAAGAAAAGTAATTTACTTCTACTTTTCCAGCCTCTAACCCATGCTGGCTCGGTTTTGTGGCTGGTCCTAAAGGAAAAGCCAATTCTTTACTCTTTCCAAATCACTGTTCCAGAGAAAATAACAGTAGCTGTGCAGTTCCTACTCTTTCCACTCCATCCCCTCTATGCCCTTAGGGGATATATGCAGAGATGCTATCAAAATAATACCTGTATTTATCGTTTTCCTCTTTTTTCAATCTAGAAAGACTGTATACAGCTAAAAAGGAAACACCCAACACAAAAGACTGTATGGGGAAAAAAATGCATTCCTGGAACCATGTTCACATTCAAAGCAACACTTTTAACTTTGGCAACACTCTCTGACATTGCAACATGTGAGGAACAACTGTGGCTATGCTTGTTAGTGCAGGTTAATTTTTAAAAATTATTTTATACCTCCTTGGTGCCCCTGTGGACAAATACAGAGCTGATTCTTTTTTCTTTTGCCATTTTTGTTGCTAACAACTTATTTTCAATATTGTGGTGTGTATTTAGCTTTTCAGAAGTGCATGAATTGTTATGCACTCTTGTAACATATGAATACATGTTACAAGTAATATTAAAGCGTAAAATTTCATGGTTTACAAAATCCCGCACATAATAGTGTAATCCTGCTCTCTTTTGCAATCTAAATCCAGCTGGGCTGGGTGAGTACTCATTTGGGAGGTTTGAAGGATTACCTTGGCTGTAGAGGTAACAGACTTGGTGATCAGACAGTGCAGCCCCACTCTAACTCAGTGCTGCAGGGCTATCTTTGTATGGGTGGGATGTGCATTTACAGCTGTTCTGTGAAATAAGGTGTAGTAAAGTGCCTGGCTTGATGTGCGTGATGCAAAAATGATATATCACTATTGACAGTAAAACTGAAATATTTTATTGACTAGCTCTCAACGACAGAGCTTTATGAGAACAGAAAGCAAGTTCCCTGTATGCCTGTTGGTCCTCTCAGGAGGCTGTGATGGAGTGCCAAAACTGAGTAATTTTGAAACTAAATATCTGTAAATGGGTTCTTTGTTCATTTAGAGGAGATAAGAGGGAAGAGTATGGAGGCTTCTATTGGGAATGTCATGGCTTTGTTGTGCAACACAAAGACTGTGTTTGAATCAAGATGTGGGTACTTCTAACAAGGTCTTTTCTAGCAAAGCTGGCATGCACTACAATTTCTCCAGAACCCAATTTATAGCCCTGAAGTTTGTATTGGCTCTTTGAGATTGCTTTCCACCTCTTCTTCTGAGCTAACCTCCATCATGGAGGATCTGTTAATGAGGTGTTTCTTTCATTGATTACTAAGAATTTCACAAGGTCATACTGTGAGCAAAGACACGTTTTCTTTAATGATAAAACTTGATCTTTCTGAAAGGCAGCAGGCTGATCTATGTGCCAAGAGATTTAATTGGAGGGATTTTTTCCCCCTACAAAGCTATTTCCTTCATACATGAGAAACAAAATAAAAGCGGGGGAGGGGAGAAGAAAGCAGAGCAAGCATGAGGAAATGCTTTATTTTTTATCATTGGAATGGGTCCTAAGATGGGATTTATTGTCACTGCTATATTAAACTTGCTCACTGAGCCTCACTGCAGCTGTGACAATTGGTGTCATCCAAGAATATGCTTTATTGACAGATTGATGTGGCTTTAGAGAATAACATTCTTCAGTATGATTTAAGACATCAGAATCTAGGTGCAGCTTCGTTTGGACTTTGTTAATACTGAGAGGATGTAGCTTCAGGCAGCAGGTGCTGGTCAGCACAAGAACTGTGGTGGTACTCCAAGTGCTTGGTTAATGTCTTACTCCCCAGGGCATTTAATTCATCCCAACCCCTCTGCTGCTCCTGCTGCTGCCTGCACCAAGATTTTGACAGTCAGAATGAACAAAGTTGGGAAAAAGGCTATTTCAAAGTGAGACAGATCAAGAGTGGCGCAGAAATGCAGACAAGTGGTTGGCCAAGAGTCACAGAGGTGACAAGTGGCAAAGTTAAAAAAACAAAAAAACCCCAGACCTGAATCATCTTAATTAAGTGCTTGTGCATTAACAACCACAACATCAGTCTTCCTCTGATTGTGAAGCTCTTAAATAATTTTGATCATCACAATGATAGTCCTTGTCACAGATCTTCTTCAATAGATGAGTATGGTCTTGTCTTTTGACAGTTACACAGGTTATTTTCTTTGAACTATTATAATCTTTGTTTTGCAAAAGAAGAACTTCCTGAAATGAATGCTGATTGTATGAGGCTGCTGCTCTGTGCCTCCTGTAGAGCAGCAGCTTGTAGAACACCTGCTGAAGTTTGAGTCAACAGCGTAGTTTGTCTTTTGTCAAGTGTTCCTCTTAATAAAGAAAAGGGAATAAAAGTCATTTTGTGTGACATCGCTCACTAGGCAGACAGCTGCATAACACATTCTGCTGTGAATTCCTGCTGATACTCCACAGTGAGTACTTAGGCTATGCATTTGGTCTTAAGGGCTTAAAAATGACCCTCTGCAAAGGGACTAAGTTTGTTAAAGATTGTACTGGTTTTGATTTTATATGATGACAGTAAGGATGTCTGGGATGAGGGGAGAAATACTTCTGCTGACTTTTGTGAGATCAGGATTACACTACGAGTGAAAGACCAACAGCAATTTGAAAAGATGACTGCACAAAACCAGATGAGTGCAGATTCTTGGCCCAATTTATCCTCCTAGCCCTGAACCAAGACCAGTGTGAGAGCTCCTGCTTTCGACATACGGGACAGTCACCGCATCACACTATGTATGTCTTTTACAAAACAGAGATGCTAAAACATGCTGGGACTACAAATAATTGACATAACAAATCTTTTGGGGTCACTCATTATGAGAAAAAGTATGCCATGCCAAAATTAATTCTGCAAACACAGAATGTAAGGTATTATCAGTGGAAAAAATAAAGGGGAAATACTCTTGAATTAAATATTTGGATGCAGTTAAGAATTAGAGGACAAATTATACTGGTGTAAACTCTTGCAGTCCACTTGTGTCCGGGGAGCCAATTTAGACCTTTTTTTCTGGTTTTTTTTTGTTGTGTGTGGTTTTTGTTTTTTTTTTTAAGCACATGCTGAAGACAAGTAAATGTATTTAATATATGTGGTTTAAAAATAAAGCTATTTTTTTCACAGTGAAGTATGTATGCTAAGAAACTCTTCCTCTGTGACTGCAATTCTCAAGGTGATTTTTCTTGGACTGTCATAGAATTACATAAAAAGGATATTGGGATTTCCTTATCTGCAAAATAAGGAATATTCCTTATATTAAAAAACCCTTCATGCAGGGTAAGTGGTAGGAGTACAGGACTGGAAAAACTGTCCATTCTTCATATGGGTCTATTTGTATTAAGAAAGGTTTTGTGATGGAGACATAGATAATGATAGGAACTGGTGGCAATGTGGCAATTTGCAGTAGCTCACCAATGTCACACACATGATTTTTATTCTTTTCCCATTGAAATGGCTGAAAGAATTCTTGAACTGCTGAATTTTGAGTCAGCAGCATAGTCAACCTGTCGATTTCCTTGCTAACAAAAATACGGTATAATGAATCATTTATATGAAAAGTTTGATTTGCAGAGTGGAAGTTCATCCTTATTTCTGCATGGGAAGAAAAGTTACATAGATTCTTGTTCTGGGATAGACAACACATCCCATGTGTCTGATAGATCTTTGGGTTTATTTCAGAGCAAAGATTGGTTTGTCAGATCAGAGACCTTCAGTAGTGTGCCCAAAGCTCTGCCTGTTACATAGTGATGAAGGGGAGAACAAGTGGATTTCCCTACAGATGTACTGTAAAATCCCACCATCTTGACTCTTCCCCCCCTTTGTATTTTGCTTACCACCTTGGGGAAAATCTTGTAAACTACATTCCTCTACAGAACCCCAGTACTTACTTACTGCTTAGTTTTTTGAACAGCATTTTTGACCATTGAGACGGATTGCTTGGACCAACATGATCCAGGAATAACTATCCTGAGAACAGCCTGCTGAGACCTCATAGGCAATTTGATTTTGTGCACTGGAGGTGAAGGCTTCAAGCCCCTGGCAAGTGCTGTCACAGATCTCAGTAGGGTCATTTTTCTGCTTTGCTTGAGAGAAAACAATAAAATAATTATTCAGGAAAAATATCTGAGAGCTTGAAACACTTATTCTTTATGTACACCAGAGCCACAGCTTGACAAACAATAAACAATGGGAAAGTTTGTCTCTGTATCACAACTTAGCAGAATAAAAAAACCTGGAATTCTTTCAACAAAGTATATTCTCTTCTCAGCTATTATGGAAACTGATGTCACTTGTAATTCCTTAGGAGAGAAAAAAATCCTTACACTTTGCAGTACATCAATGCAGTCATTTTTTCCCCTGACTAATCTATCAAAAGACATTGTATATGAATGTTATTTTCTCTGCCAGAAATGCATTCCTGGAACATAATAAAGGCTTTTCTGTTGTTGTTCAGTAATTTGGATAATAGTTTCTCCATGAAGTTTCATAACATTTGTTTACTACCATAAATGATTGGACCAAGTGGTTTCAGCAGTCGGGAATCCCTCTGCAATAAGCTTTCTTACCAGAATTAATTTTGTAAATATTATGCATAAAATAATTTCAAATGAAATATATAAGTAACATAACATGGATATGAAATAAATCCATAGAGCTCTGTGTATAGAGCACAGGAAATTTTAATGGAAGAGGCATCAGCTGTGTAGATTCAACTAAGCAAAACTTTTTCTAGAATTATCAACAGCCTTGGATAGTTACACGTATTTCTTATTTGGATCGATTAGATTGCAGTAGGTGTGGCCAACAGCACTTTCTTGCTTGATATTTGTAGAGCCTGAAGAGTTTCTCTTCCCACAGAATGAAGATTCAAATTTCTGAAAAGTCTTCCTAGACTGCTGTGAGGCAAAGCCCACACCTTAATTTACTGGCCAAGAAGCAGCAGCAGGGCATGCTGCCTTACACTTATCTAGGGAGATCATAAGAACAGCAGCTGTGTGAAGTCTTTCTCTTTATGCATGGACTTGCACATCTTTTGGTGTTGTAACTTGTGGTTATTCATGAGTGTGGCTTCTGTGTAATGCCTCAGCTGCATACCAGGCATAGCTGGTGGGCAGTGCTGGCTGTAGGAGCTCCCAGAACAGGAGGGAAATGGCATTTTCCTGTAGCCCCGTGGTCAGCTCTATTAGTTAGGGCATAGTGTAAGTGAATTTGAGGGGACTGTTCCTTTTGTATGGTTTGGGAAGTGTGGGGAAGAGAGGGAGAGGTGCAGCTTGGCTTACTGTGTAAAATATACTGTGCTCATTAACATAAAGCTGAAGGGTCTGTTACTAGGCAAGGCTGAGTTGGAATCAGCACTTACACAGCCAACCTTTGGGTGAAGAACACGTGACCCAGTTTGTGTGTGTCATAGAATCATAGAACCATAGAATTGTTTGGTTGGAAAAGACCTTTAAGATCATGAAGTCCAACTGTTAACCTAACACTGCCAAGTCCACCACTAACCCATGTCCCTAAGTGCCACATGTACACCTCTTTTAAATACCTGGTGACTCAGCAACTTCCCTGGGCAGCCTGTTCTAATGCTTGACTATCTGGTTAATCTGCTGTAAATGCTGTTTACAGGGATACTTCAACTTGACTTTGCTAGTCCTCATTTCTGTGTAACGCCCTAGGAAGGCGGTGGTATAATTAGTAATGCTATGCCCTCTTGTCTTTACTCATGTAATTGCAAGGAAATCAATCAGAGCTCATCCTATCTCTTAGTCTAGTCATGCATCGCTCAAGAAAAGTGCTTCTGCACGTCAGTCTAACTGAAATTCTCCCTCCTTTTTGATTTACTTTCTTTCCTTGGCATCTTGCCTTCACATACTGGTTGTGGTTACATTGCTTTTGGTAAGTAATAATTGCTGAAGGTGGCCAGAGCAGTGTAAATGATGGTATTTAAATTAAAGATGATGCCTGCCCATTTTGTTTTTTTGGGGTCTGTTGTATTTCACTATTTTCTACTGGTGCTCATTTCATCTGAAAGGTGAATCACTTGCTGATAGATTTACCAGTCTTCATTTTTTTCACAGAGGTACTAAGTATCATCCCCGTTCAATCAAATAAAGCTTGAAGTTTAAATTGGGTTCAGGAGGCATGAAGTAAGATCATGGTTTTAAAAAGTAGATTAGATACTCCAGGAGACTCTCTGGTGTGAGACAAGGAAAAGAAATGAGAGGGAGAAGAGAACACCAACTTGTGCTGTCTGTGAGGGCATCATTAAAGAGTTTAGTGTGGGGGTCCATGAATGTGTCAGGAGAGCCCTCTGCTCTGCCACAGCTGCTTCAGATCTGGATTTCAGGTAATGAAGAGCAAGCTAGATTTAGCCTGATCGTGGTTTTCCAAATACCTAATGCAACCTATAGCTAGAAATATTATGAGTGTCATCACGTATCCCTCACAATGACACTTCTTTTAGCTGGAAGCATAACTGATTTCAAAGTTATTGGAGGATGAATGTGTTATTTCAGGTTTGGGTTTTTTTGTTAATAAACGTTTTGCTTGATTCTCATCTGTAGGCATATTTGCCATAGTTTTTGGTTTTGTGTTAGTTCAATAATATTGTCCCCCAAAGAATTTACCTTTTTCCTTAAATTAAATCTAGATTTTAAATAACTTCATGGGGGTGTTTCATTTCTATGAGTGGCTTTTAGGTCTTACCAGGCCCTCTGGGGCTGAGCAGAGCCAGGTCCCTTTGCACTCCCTCGCATCTTCCTATCGACATCAGCGGCTGTTGGTGCTTGAAACAGAATTACTCCAGTGAGTCCTGAAAGTAGGTTAGACTGATATTTTTCACAAGCTTCCCTGGAGGAAGTTTTAGATGTGCAAATCCCAGTGAACTATCATCTCAGTGAAATGTCACCGAGACATCAGATAGACAGAGATGACTCCCTTTGCTTCTTCTTGGAAACTTTCAGAAATTGGAAAAGGACCTGTAGTGCCAAGAGAGGTCAGAGTGCATGTGTAAAGTGTTACTGTATGCGCATCTCACTCAGTGCTGTTCCTAAAATTTCCACTGGGACAGTATGTTCTTTCTGCATTGCTGTTCCTGGGCAATTAGAATATGAAATAAAAAGGAATGTAATCTAAATTTGTAATTTCTTACATACCATTCTGCATGGAAAGAATGACATATTGACCCTACTTATGGCGCAGAGTGATGATAAACAGTTTACAATCCTTCCCAGATTATGGTAACAGACGCGTCTGACCAGAACAGGCAGTTGTATTGCTTTCAACTCAGTGGTACTGTGTTTATTGAACAATACTTTTTATATGTATTTAGTATGAAGAAAGTTAAGGTTTTAAGAAAAGAGACATGATAACTAAGAAGGTTGTTCCCAGTTTTGTGAGATTTCTGTCAAATCAGGTCTATAGTCTAAAGGTAATGTAAATCATTGCAAAATATAGATTTTAAAATGGGCTTTGAATTTTATCCTTGATATCCAGGAAAGCCTAAGTCACGTAGGCCCATACCTTTGTGAAAGACTAAGGTATCCTAATTGCCACAGAAATACCTCCTGGATGCTAACTGCACTGAATTGCATGAATATATTTGAACTTTCCTTCACGCTGGTGAAGAATTAAACCTTTTTTTCCAGTTGTCGGTTTCACTTAGTTACTTCTAAATTGAAAAATCGCAAATTCCTCAGGCTTGGGCTTGTCTAACACACCTGAAGACAAACAACATAAGAAAAGCCATCACATGATGCATTTCCACAAGTAATTAAAAACTCTCCCTTTTTTTTCACGGAAGGACATATTTTATTAGAGAGACTAGTGAAAACTTTTGATCACTGAAACATTTTAGACCTTTTGGCACATATCATGTTAAGATTTTACTCCAACCAACCATACAAGGATTCAGTTGTTGCAAATGTGTAATGTGTTGTTGATAGCCTTTTATTTATATTTATTCTTTCAACCCTACCTGTTGTCTGTATGCATGCATACATGCAGACCTATTTCTGTGGCTGTGCAGAATCTGGAGAAATACTGGGCAAGTACACTTTTACATACGAGTCATGCAATGTTTCATTCTGCATAGACACAATGACAATGAAATACCTCTTTTGTCAGTCATACAGAGCTACAGGTTTTTAATTTCCAGAATTATTAGTCATCAGGGCTTGCATAAGCACCAGTTTGCTGTGTAAACCTGCTGGTCCAAATACCCTCAGTGTGGTGCCCCCTATCCTGTAGGTCTCATTTTCCCTTAGTTTCAAAGGAGTATGATCTTCTTGGTATTCGTGATTTCCTATCTAACAAGTAAAAGTCAGAGCCATTGGGGGCTACAGACCTGAAAAATAATATTAAAAAGGAAGCCCTGTGATGTTGCAGTGTCTACTATCTTCCTTTTGGCCGTTATAAAGGACACAACACCTGATAATAGAAAATCATTCTGTTTCACGGTCCTGCATATAATTCTAAAGGGACCTCAGTCTACTTTTATTTATTTTTTTAAAAATAATGTATGGATGTGATCAGTCAAACAGCATCCTCTTCCAAACCTCCTGCACCACAAAACCCAGAAAACCCTTTAAAATACTTTTTCATAATTGAACCCCACCAGCTTTGATGCATTTTCCACCTACCTGTAAAAACAGAGCACAAAAATGTTATTAATAGACTGAATGCTGACTGAATGTACTAAGATAAGTAGCAATCTGCTGAAGGCTGGTCTGGCTGTTCTCACTGAGAGCTTTTGAGTAATGAGACCTTTGGAAAAAGATCTGATCTTTTCCTGCAAGGTGCCTGAAACCAGACATTGAGGTGTTTTGATAATTGGTTGTTTCATCTCCGTCATAGTCTTCTATGCCCTGTTAGTACAATGTAACAAATAATGTATTTTTTCCTCCAGTGCCTTCAGAAATAGATTTTGCTGCAGTTGAAAAAGTTACTTTGCGGTTTAATTTCCATAGTCAGAAGCTTTTCATTAGCACAGCTTCCTAGGACATTAGTTTATTCTGCATGTAGTTCAGTTACATTATGGAAAATCGCAGCAGTAAATATCTACTAGGTATACAGGTTTTTGTAATCAGTCCCTGACAACATCTGTCAAAACAATATGGGAAAATCCTGGCTTGCTTTGTCATTACAGAATGGGACTGTTTGTTTATTCAATAGAAGAAATAAAGCATATTGAGAGGAGGCCAAAAGAGTCACACTGACTCAGTTACTGAGACTTCCAGCATCCAGCTACAGGATATTTTGGTTCCAGCATTTCACATCAATAATAAACAATCTTTATGGGAACCATTGAATGATAAAAATGAGATCATGAATTGAGAGCTAGGCTATATATTTTTTGATCTGTTGTATGCTATAGTTTACATTAGGGTCAATCTTGAGACTGGAAAGAGGCAGGTTCTGTATCACAGCATTTCAAATAAATAGTTGCCAGCTATGTGAGGTACTATCAATAATTCATCACCGTAGTTCTTCCAGGATGGTCTATTGATGCAAACTGTCAGAGCACATGGTAATAATATGAGCATTTATGTGATTTACAGATCTACAAAATAGCCAATAACTAGAAATTTCTTCAACTGACAGTATGCATAGGTTCTTCAGTGTCAGAAATAGCATGTGTGACAGCTGCAGCATGTATAAATCACAGTCAACTCCTTAAAGTGTTCTCTGGGTATAAGTACATGCACTTACACTGGGATCTTCATAGTCCATTTTCAATATGTGATTGACAGATTGTGTTCTATATATTCTATTGCACATTTTCTTATGCTTTATTAATTCTTTAATCCACCGAGGTGCTCAGGAGTTAAAGTAGTATATCTTGGTTAATAGACTTGGAAAAGCTCAAAACACAAATGTTACCCTGTCATGCAGTGTCCCCTGGGCCTCTGGGTTTTTTAGTAATTTGAGTCTTTGGCCACATCCTGGAAATTGTTGCACTAAGTGGTTTGTAAAATTTTTGCATGTGCTCTTGTTCAGTAAGAAACTTAGAAATGGTGACTCACGTAGTGTAGGGGGATGAAGCTGGGTTAATTAGCATTGATAATACACTGCTGTGGGCTGGCTTCAGGGGCGGTGGGTTGGCTGATGTAGATCAGGTGCAGCTGGGGCTGGTTCTGGTAAGGGGCTGGGCAGCCAAGGAAGAGAGAGCAGCTGAGAAAGAAGCAGAGAGAAGAGAGAATATGTGTCCTGGGGGAGAAGAGAGGAGGAGAAGGCAGTAGAGCAACTGGTATGAAGAGTGTGTTGGTATGAGATGGTAAAAGACCTTGTTGCAGCTTGACAGTTTGGAGAGTGCTGCGACAACGTAGTAATTTATTTTTTTGTTTTGACAAAATTCAGGTGAGAGGCTTTCTTTGATTATAACTACATAAGTAAGTGCTAGTATCAATGGGAAGAGCTTCTTTGTGTTTCAACTTAATTCCTGTCTTTGTACCAGCCTTGGTCCAGGAGCTGTTGAGGTCTGTATGGTGCAACAAAGCACCACCCTGACAACAAACTGAAGTTGTTCCCACCCGTCCAAAAGTTTTACTTTTTTAGACTGATTTTTTTAGCAGTTTATGTTAATCTTGAACTGGCTCTGTATTTATCAGACTCTGCGTACAACCAGCCTATGAATGTGAGATTTGGAACATAAGATTAGAAAGTGTATTCATACTGAAGGGAGTGAGGACCACGTTTTGGGGTTGGTTTTTTTTTTGTTTGTTTGTTTGGTTTTTTTTGTCTCTGGCATAGTGTGTAGGTAGAGCTGAGCTTAATTCATCTTTCTGGCATGAGTACAGGTGCTGAGTACTGTGAAGGCAGAGGACCTATCCCTCAAACTGGAACCTGTGTGTTATAGGGATACTTAGCAGCTTGAAGCATTTTAAAAGTGCAGCATTTCTACCGTGAATGAAGTTCCATTGTTCCCAGGAGTATATCCGCTAGGTGCTATCACTCATACTTGAGCAGGAATGAAGAAAGAGAAATGGGAATAAGGGGCAATTTCTGGCATTCAGTTAAGGTAGGAGAGGGCATGATACATTGTCCCCCATTATTTTCCTCTCTTCTCCCATATAATCCTATGGAGAGACTGGTATAGTAATTAAGTGAGTGGCTGGAAGCTGGATAGATTTGGATAGTTGGATAGATTTGTGACCCAAGATATTGGTGGGGTTGCAAGGTCAATACACTTGGCTCAGACTAGAAGATAAATTTGATTTTTGTATGGGAAAAGTTTAATAGCTTTATCTCTTTCATTACAGTAGGGAATAAAACCAATATGCAAGAGTTTGGGGGTGTTTTGTGCAAGCACAGCACACCTCACTGCGGTGAATGATGTACAATGGAAGATCAGCCTTTTTTCCTGGAAACCCACCTGAATGCAATCTCTTTTTAATTTAGGATAGCTGTGGTTGCGTGTGCCGGTCCATCTCTACCCTACCAATTCCCATGTGTTCATCTTCCTCCTTTTCACAGTGTCCTGTGATTGTGTGGCCGCTGGATGATTCTGTTCAGCCTGTGTGTGTGTGTCTATGGACAGATAGATTTCGTGTGTGTGTGAGCAGCAGGGATGGCTTCCATCTGGGAGCTGAGCTGAGACCCTTCTGCTGTGTGACAGGGCACAGGAGAGGAGGCAGGAGGGCATTCCTGGTGTGGGGAGAGGGACTGTGGCTTCTGGCTGCTCCCCGTGCAGCACTGGGCCCAGTGTAATGTGAAACTGCAACATGAGTGACTACGGATTTGTGAAACCGCTGCCGTGTCTCATTGTTTCTGTGGCTTTGTCCTGAAACAAACCTGGGTTTGTATGCCCTCCACAGTGTGCCATGACTAAAATGTTTGTGTGCTGTTCCCTGGAGAGTGGGAGATTTGCCGTCTGAGACAGAACTGCACGATCGGGATCAGCTACAAGCAGGGTGTGACTTGCCCCTGTGGTTTTGCGTCTTGTTTGGGAATGCTCTTTGTGGAGCACTCCTGCTTTGGCGGCGCTGGGCACAGTGCAGCTCGCAGTACACTTACGCACATCCCATGGAAGGTAACGGATTCCCATTGACATCATGGGAACGGGGCTTTGGATCAGGCTTTTAATCGCAGTGTTAAATGTATGGACGAGAGGCAGTATCTGAATGGCTGTGCCACAAACACTAACGAAGCCAGCTCTGTACCTCCTGTAGAGGGACCTTGCCCAGCCCTGATGGCTCGTGGCATTTTCTGAAACTCTCAGTTGCAGCTCAAGTTTTTTTCAAAGAAGGGAAATTTTATGTATGCAAATGTGTAAATACATGCCTCTAGGAATGCTTTACTAAATAGTTCTAATATACTGTTGTTCAATTCATTTTATTGTAGTCTG
Organism: Falco biarmicus; assembly: GCF_023638135.1. Lineage (NCBI taxonomy): Eukaryota > Metazoa > Chordata > Aves > Falconiformes > Falconidae > Falco > Falco biarmicus. The sequence continues at coordinate 36,285,393 of NC_079295.1, read as the reverse complement.
TTAATATATTGTATTTACATAAGTTTTAGGAAAAAGAGTATAGTTTTCCATTTGGGGTTGTTGAAGGGGAAGAGTTAGGGCTGAAGGCAGAATCTGTTAGGCTGCTTTGGAAAGGCTGGGGAAAAAAAAACCCCAAGAACTGCACTTTTTATTTATTAAAAAGCTGGTGTTCATCAGTGAAGCTGCCTCTAGGAAATGCTGTTATTTCATTTCAGCTTTGTGCTAAGAAGAATAACAGAATTTCCGAGCTGTTGTCTTAGGCTTTATATAGGTTGAAGGTTTATGTTCTGCTCATGTTTTGATAAATCTTCCTTCCAGGCATAAGATGTAGAAACTTTTAATTAAAGTTTAAATTCTAGAGCAAGGGGTAAGTGTTGTGGTAAGGCATAGACACTTGGTCGTTGTGTAATTCCCAGGCAGAAAGAAAAGATCTCCATAAAGTCAGTGTGCAGCTGAGGTGGCCAGTTAGACAGCTCAAGCACTCACGCGTACTTGGGTGGAAGATATTTCAGATGAACATCTGTCTCTGAGAAGTGTTTCTCTCAACATCCTTGTTTTCCTCAGAAATATTTCCAGAATATGCCAGCATAAGGGCAGCTGTTTTCCATAGGTATCCGTAAAAAATGAATAGCTGTATTAATAATTTCAAGGTGGCTTCTTGGCATTTAGTGGAGAAGCCAGGCTCTACTTGCTACCCAACTAGGCTGGGAGCAGTGGCAGCCGCAGGAGGGTCGGCCTGGGAGCTGTGCTGCTGGTTCTCTGCTTTGGGGCTGTTTGGGGCAACTAGTTCATAGCACCAGACAACACCGCTATTCCCTGCGGAAGCAGGGGTATTCCTATAAGTATATAAAGCATGACCATAGCCATATTTTGAGTAAATTCAAGGTGTGCTGACTATGGTCACTTGAAAGACAAGTCTCCCTTGTGAGGTGGTCACAAATGCCTGGTGTTGGACAGCCCTGCTCCAGCACACTGCCTGGCCTTACCCATAGCCTCATGCAACATGGGACATCTCATCCTAAGCAGCTCCTTGGATAACAAGCAATTGTGGTTTCAGCTCCTGGCACCAAACATTTCCAAACAAACCCAGCTCTGTAGGGATGATCTATGGGAGCAGTGAGCTGAAGTTATTTAAGCTCCCCATAAGGCTTAACTCTCCACTCAATTTAGGGAGAATTATGCGTGAGTCAGGGCTATAGGTATAGATAAAATCAAAATACTTTCTTCTCTTTTTTTGAAAACTGATTATAGTATTTTAATAACTGTACAGAAAGCCTGAATATGTAGACTAATTTGCAAGATGTATATATAAAATGAATGTAACATTCAAGGGACTTGATGGACGCTGTCACTTACTGGGTTTGTCATTCTAGGTGATAAAATCAAATGGCTGCATATGTATTTAAAAAATTGTTGTGGCTGCAGGGAAAATATCAGAGCAATGAGGACATTCTCACTAACCTGGAGATTAGAGAGGCCTGTTTGGCAGGAGGAAAATGTAGTTTGCTTATAACACCTGCATATACTTGCATGTCTATGATCTTCTAGTTTTTACAGCCTGTGGTGTCTCTTCTCTCCTTGATATATTTGCAAAATTCATATGATGTTCTGCTGGGTGGAGAGGAAATACAGTCCCTAGTACAAACAGTTCCTTGGGAATGCTGTGTTCCTACAGCTATCTGTCATTTAGAAAAAATGCAGCTCAGTAACCTATTTTTAGCACAGTTTCTGACAGTTGTAATTAAGTATATTTTTAAAAATTATAACATGTAATATTAAAACAACTCCTGTCATTATATTTACCATTTCTGGTACATAGTCCTCATTAAGTTACAGCGGCGTTTACTGTTTATCTTGCCAGTTATCTGGTCACTGAATCTTTCTGAGGAGAGGAGGGGGGAGAGAAAAGAAGATACCAAGCTTTCTTGCATTCATTTCCACAATATTTTAATACATTGGTTCAGCTTAGTCCTGGTTATGAAATTCTGTTTTGCAATGCATCTGGGTATTCTAATCCAGTCTCAATCTGTTTGGAGTATGATGGCCAGGATTCTGAGTTTAGTGGAAATTTTCGGGCATGTTAGGTAGCAGCTGGAAACCAGTTAGTGAACAGTCCTGTTGGATCCAGCAAAGATGCTGAGATTTAATTCAGAATTTCCAAGTGTGGCAGGTAGAGGAAAAAAAAAAGGTGTAGTGTAAAAAGTTGTCATCTTAACATGTGCCCAGAATTGCTAAACAATAAGAGCAAACTTCTCATGAATAAGACAAACTTCAAAAATTACTATAGACATTTCAATCATCCATGAACTGATATTTTTTTTTTTTTTAGAAGGGAGTGATAATCCTGGAGGTCCTGCTAGGTGAATAAGGTATAATTAAGTTCTTGATCTGTGATCATAAAATCCTAGAACCATGGAATCACAGAACCAGGGAATGGTTTGGGTTGGAAGGAACCTTAAAGATCATCTAGTTCCACCCCCCTGCCCCGGCTCAGGCTGCTCCCAGCCCCATCCAGCCTGGCCTGGAGCACTGCCAGGGATGGGGCACCCACAGCTGCTCTGGACAGCCTGGTCCGGTGTCTCACCACCCTCACAGTAAAAAAAATATTTCTAATAGCTAATCTAAATCTACCCACTTTCAATTTAAAACCATTTCCCCTTGTCCTATCGCTACATGCCCTTGTAAGAAGTCCCTCTCCAGCTTTCTTGTTTGCTCCTGTTAGGTACTGGGAAGCCGCTGTAAGGTCTCCCCGGAGCCTGCTCTTCTCCAGGCTGAACAGCCCCAACTCTCTCAGCCTGTCTTCATGGGACAGGTCCTCCAGCTCTCTTTTTCTGGTCTGTTTTATAAATGCTGCTTTTCATGGATATCATTTTATGTAAAAGCTTCTGACATGCATAAGACTTAAAAATAGAAACCTAGTTTTAGGGCTTTGTCTACATGGAGAAGTTACTGCACAATTAGCGGTAAATCACTGTAAGATAGCTACTCTGCACCAATTCTCCGTGTAGATATTTCTAATGCTCTCTACATGGTAAGATTGCACAGAGTGACAGCTGTACTGTCCCATCTTATTTTGCAGCAGAACTTTCATGGAGACTAGTTCAAAGACTGTATAGCTCGATAAAATTACTCTAATTCTAAACCACACTAAGGTGTAACGCTCACCCTCCAGTGGGAGAGAGAAAAGTCTTTTATAGTAGATACTTTTTTAATACAGTGGAATACCTAGGTTTTCTACAGAATAAGAATGACTATCGTTACTAATGTTGATATTGGTTTAGGTAGTTGTAGTTAGATTATATCATGAAAGCACACATCACCATTACAGTTCTGGCTGAAATCCTGATATTTTGAAATCCTTAGAGTGGCAGAAAGTCCTAGGTATTAATTGGGCCTCATTACAGAAACAAAAAAGATCTTGATATTTCCTAAGGCTGCATAACAATAATTTCCATCTGTTTAAAGGCATGTGCCAAAGTTAGAGCACTGTAGAAATTATTCATGTCCAAGCTTCTGGGATGTTTGGAAGTGGTCTGAAGGGAAGTTATTGATACTGTGGACAATAAGCAGAATGGGCTTTATTTAAAATTCTTAAACTTTGTCCATTTACCTATCTCATCATTTAAACAATACTAACTAGTAATACCCACTCAGAGAGTAAGATGCACTTCTACATGCTGGGAACTGCTGTAGCTGTAATGTTGGAGGGATAAGGAAGCAGCAGCTGGGCAGGGGAGATGTCGGAGAAGCTGTTCCAGGTGTCTGCAATGGCTGACCTGTTGGCCAATACACGAGACTCGATCCAAGTCGTTCAACAAACCAACCTAGAACATAAAGTAGAGCAAGAATAGTTATGTTACAACTGTACAGGCTTTGTACTTCCACGATGCACCAAATATGTTCAGCAAGTCGTTCTGACTAGGGACAGGTAATCCCTTTTATTAATAGGTGAGCATATTTCATTAATATCCATGGATGTTAAGCGTATGGCAGTCAACCTTTGGAAGCAGGTTGGAGTTGCTCATCTGAATTGCTAAGGTTGTATTTGAAATCAAGGGAACACGGAGCAGGCACTAGCAGTGCTGGTCAGTATGCACTTAAGTTTCTTGATATTTAGCAGGTATAATAAGGCAGTTAACTGGCCTGAGCCCTAGCCCTTCATTTGATCAAAAAGCAGGGGTGAGTCTTGCTTCGTGTTATCACAGACCGTTTCAAAGCTGGTGCTCAACCTCAGGGCTACTTCTGTTCTTCCAGCTAAGAATGATGTTTCAAGATGGATCAAGTGAGCTCGCACCATGACTAGGAAAGCTTTTGCAGGTTGCGACTTACACTGTGAAGATAAAGCATTTTCTTTATCTTTCTGAAAGCATAATGGACACTTGATAATTCTGGCAGTTGTACAGCAGGGTCTGAGCTGGCTCTGAACCTGCTCGCTGCACTGGGGCAGGACTGTAACCATGCTCACATAGAGCTCTGCTGAGGGGATTTCCCGTGTTGTGCTCCATGCAGGGGAGCTAATGTGGCCAAGTTGCTTCCCAGAACCAAAGTAAACTTAATCAAAATGACTTCAAACATCTCTGCAAGTCATTGCACTGCACTGTGTGAATATCACCCAACGCCAGTCTTCTGCACTTGGTGCACTTTCTATAGTGGCATATGTTGGCACAAAGGGAATGGAAAATGCAGCTACATTAACTTGCTGGTATGCTACAGGACTTTACCATTTTTAATTCCAGATGAATAAAAATTTATCACAGATCTACTGTTGGCTGTTAGTCATGTTTGTGTTTATACTAACATCACTGAGCAAAATTAGGATTGTGGGGTTAAAGTAAACAGTGAATAACATATGAAGGGACCTGTTGAAGGATTTGAGAAAACTTCCATGCAAAATATGACTAAAAGTTGGACAGTTATTTTATTTAGATCTAATTAACATGGAAGTCAGCAGCATCTCATTGCATTTCTCTGTTGTGGTGGTTTCTTTTAACCATGGATTCCCATTAAAACAACTCTTTGACAACAAAATTATTCAGTCCTTTTATTTTAATGTGTGGCATTAAGTAAGCTGGGTGGCAAATTGTCTTCTCAAACAGATTGACTTCTTTTACCTGTGGGGAAAGGAACAGCTGAACAGCTAGGAGGGAAATCTGCCAGTTCAGAAAATTTATTGTAACTTACATAGCAGAGATGGAATTGTTTGGTTTTGAATGCTAGTTTGCTTTTGATGCTTTTAATCTAACTGAAGTCTTTATCATACCATTTGAAATTATCCTCAGGGGTTGAGGCTATCACTGAAACTTGGAAAAGTAATTGATACTTATTCTGTGGTGTTCACTGTGTTTATATGATTACAAGATGAGTTTTTCCTCTCTTTATAGCACGCAATAAAATCTTCAGTACTGTAGTAGAGAAGACAGTGTGATAAACCAGAACAGCCTTCGTTTGATATACCTGCCCTTTTCTATCCAGACAAACAGAATGGAAGGGGTTTTTTTCTTGGAGGAAGACTAAGAAACCTTTCTCCTCACAAAAATAATTTCAAGCTGTTTCATCATCCTTTTTGCAAAGATGCACTGTGGTCTTCTTCCCTGGAATGTGTCTAGCTAGCTGTTATGAGTTGTTATATTTCACAGATTTAAAGTAATCATAGCATATTGTTGAAATCCTGGTGTGTGTACATTTTATTACTGCTTTCTACAGCCCGGGATTTTTCAAGAGGACAGCAGAGAGAGTCCTGAGGACTTGCATTGAGGTACTTCTAGGTAAGACCATGGTATTTTGCAGGGCTCTGTTGACAGCATTGAGAGCAGTAATTCCTAGACTTTAATTTGTTGGTGGCTCCCCTTGGGCTTTAAGCAATCGGCTTACCCCCTGAGTATTTTACCTGTGATATGGATCAACTTTACGTGGATCTTAGGGGTGTTAATGGTCCAGAATACTGTCAGTGCATTTCAGATAGACTTGTTGATAATAGTCACTCAGTGAAATGGGATGCTTTTATCAATTTATATGGTATGTCACAATATGGAATTATACGGTATTAAAATGAGGCATGTTGCAGTTCTTATTTGATAAGTCATATGCTGGTAGTGGTTCCTTCCTTTCCTGCTTTGAAGATGGAATTGAAAGACCCAAAGAGAACTTTAAATGATACTAATATATCTCAAACAGTGTTAGGACTGTTGTTTTCTTACAGCCTTTGGGAAAGCATGGTGCTGAGTGCCAGTTTTGGTCTCTCTGGCTGCACGTGACCTGGTATGGTTGGGACCCATGGTGACACTGATGCATTGTTTTCACAGGTGTCATTCTGGCCAGAGCTACTTGTGGGTACTGATTAACTGGGAGGGTGTGTGCTTTGGCAGGTAGAGTGGGTGACAGGACTGATGAGGTTGTTACTGGGTCCTCATCAAGGGATCGATGAAATACATGAAGGTAGATAGCGGGGAAGGTTTGTTCCCTCCTCAAGATCTCTCTGTGGCAGGAGCAGGAATTGGCCTGTTTGTAGCCAATTGAAGGTAGCAATAACAGTAGTTGCACCCCACAAGAGCTTCATACGGCAAGCACAAGAACAACTAAGAGTAAAAGCCTGGCAAAGGAGAACATAGCCTGCCCAAGTCAGTTCATTATTTATTTTTCCTCTGCAAGGAGCAACACACAGGGAAGAAGAAGGAAGGTTATCACAGAGAGACACAGATTATCATTTGGAGTGCAAAGGTGGAGATGGGCTTACATATGGCTGAGAGGTAGATGGCAGCTTTTGATCTTTGTGGTATCCCTGTGAGATCTCCTTTTTAATAGTGTTAATCACATTTGGTGTTAGGAGTGCCGTGTGCTCATTTGTTTGGGGGAACTACTTGGAACTGTTTGTTATATTGTGGATTTGCATAATACGTTTACAGGCAATTTAAATAAAATTTAATTCTGATTTATGTAATCTTCTCTGAATAATTTTTTCTCTTAATAAGTTGATGTGCTGTTACCTCTGTGCCGCATAGCACAAGACTAAAGCTTCCAGCCAGATTCCTATCTCCATCTGGTGTGTGCACATGGGAGGACAGTTTATAAAGCCATCTGAAATAAAAAAAAAATATGTATTTCTTATTTGCTCTTTTTGATCTGATTACCATCTCCTGTAACAAAGCAGGAGCTGTGAAATCCTGTGACTGAAGGATGAAGAAAGTCATTCTAAGTGCTTGCTCTCGCTTTGGGAAGATGACCCTTCGTTTGGTGTGTAAAGGTGTCGGGACAGACCAGGACAAGGTTAAGTGAGTCAAAAGTGCAGGGCTGTATATCTGGCAGTCTCTGGGCAAGAATCTCTGCTCTGACATGTACAAAAATGTAAGCGATTACTCCAATCCAACGGCCAGTTCATTGATTAAAAGGGCAAATGGGCTTTCATCCAGGAGTGCAGCAGAAAACAAACAGCTAGGCTAAAAAGCAAGACTATTTAACCATCTGAAAGAGCATGGAGCCATCACAGCTGCTGCAGAACCTGTCACAACTTGGCTGCCAAGAAGCCAGATGCTTGCATCAGAGGAATGCGTGTTTCACAAGCTGATACCTCTGCTTTCTGACATACAGCGACATGTCCGAGAAGGCAGGAGCAGAGTGCAAATTAGTCAGCCTCCCCATTAGGTATCAACCTTGCTGGAACACTGACACCTGTAGAAATACACATTTTCATCAGAAATAGATTATGTAAATAACCTTCTCCTCTTAATAGAGACTGCTTTCAATAACCAGCAGGGGACCACTGTCCATATGTGAACTTAAACACTGCGTAAGTGATTTAATGATTGGATCCACTGGAATCTACATTTGCAGAGGCTTACCCATCTGATTAAGGATATACAAAAGCCCTTGAATGCACATTGGCTTTGGGCCTGCTCCAGAATCCACTAATGCCATTGATTTCAATTAACTCTGGATAAGGTCACTGGTGGCTGAATCAATTGCTTGATTCCAGAAACAACAGGAAAGGCAAAGAAAGAATAATGGCTTAACTCATGGAATTAATGAGACCCAGTCCTATATACTTATATTTAGTAATCACATGTAAAACATTTCTAACTTCTCATGTAAGTCAAAAATCCAGCTTCTGCCTACCTTTTCCAGTTTCAAGTGGCAACACTCAAAACAGACCTTGTATGATTTGCTTAACACCATATTTTACAATGAGGCAATTCATAGTGAAAGCCAGTGTCCTTTAAAGACACCTCATCATTTTTTTCCAATGAATGCTTTTCATAGAATTCTACTGAAGCAAAAATTATGGAACTGAAAAAGATTTAGGAGTTGATTGCAAATGGCTGGAAAAATCATATATGCTCATTGTAGCTCTCAGCTCATCTGAAAAGGTTAGATAAAACATTTCATTTTAGCCATTCTTTTTCTTATGTGTCAGAATAGGGTGTCAAGGCTTTGTCCTGACACTTAAGGACAGGATTTCCCATAGTGTAGGAGGTGAGTTAGAGTAAATGTTTCTAAATAAATGTCTTCCAGGAGGTAGAATATCATCTTTTTAGCTGCTGGAGTGACAGGTACCAGGCAGCATGCAGCTCATTACAGAAAGCGGTCCAGGAGCTCTTGGAGGGGGGACCGTGGCAGTGCCAGGCATCAAACACAACTGAAAAGGACAAACCAGACTGATAATATCCCATGACCCCATATGTAGCAGAATGGCCAATCAGAAGGCAGTTATTGTTGTTATATGTTATTTGCTGCTTTCTGTGAAGCTTAAATTCATAAATGTGACAGAGGAGAGAGCTATTGTTTGTTCCAGCCATAAAACCTGCCTTTGCTAAAGACCTTTCCCCTATTCTTGACATGCAGGGGAGGTAAAAAGCTTTGAAAAATCACCTGGTAAGGTTAAAAACCAAACTATCTTTGTGATCAAAAGCTTACCAGCCTGATCAAAACGCTTCAACTGAAGGCCCTTTTTGACAGGGAGTATCCGAGGAGATTCATACACCGCCCCCACACACTTCCTTTTATTCTCTCCACATATCTTTACTTGGTTTACTTGTTTATCCTCTCTGCCAGCTACCCCAGGCTCAGGAAAGTGTTTACTGTGCTAACTTGTGATGATCCCATATGCTTGTAGGTATGTGTTTTGTAAGACATGCTTAGCTGTGTTGGTAAAACTAAGAATAATAGTAAATTTCAAAGAGCATTTTGCTCTTCAGTACTCTGGTGTCATTCAAGAGAAATTTCTGTGATATTTTAGGAACGAGCTCAAGACTTCCAACCACGTGCAACTCCAAGGAGGGCAAATTCTGCAGCCTGAGATGTATTTTACTGGTTTTTAAATTTATCCTCCAGTGATCTGAGTATTTATGGTAGGATAAAAATATAACAGCTTAGGATTGTATTATATTATCTTATATTGCAATCTGTTGGGATTTCAATGTTCTGCAATTTAGTCCTCCTAGACTAAACTGCTCTTCAGTCTGTCAGCTTGTCTGTCCTTGCCCCATGTGTAGTATCAGAAGGTAAAACAAGATTTTTACGTGGCCCACAGGCTCATCTGAAGCTGTACTGAACCACACAGGACTTGCAGCACAGTTAGACATCCCTCAGGGGAAATACTCGTAGCTCTTACCATCTCCCTTTTAACTTGTCAGCCTGTGAGGCTGATCACCTTGTGCTGCAGCTTTATGGGTCTGTAATGAGACAGTTGATCTGGAGGCACTTGTGTCTGAGCCATCTTCTGCTCTTGTGCTGGTGAGAAGCAAACACACACCTTGGGCATGTGTGACTGCAGGAACTTCTGCAGTGCTTCAGGAAAAGCGTTGAGCAGTTTAAGTGACTTGATCCCACCCACTTATTGTATTTTCTGAGAAGATCAAACCTTTGTTTTGGCTTCTTCAGTGAGGGGGAACTTTCTAAGTTACTAATAAAGAAAAATCAAATGTGGACAGTGAACCTGAAGGTAGTATGGATTTTGTGTTAGTATGAGACACTGGGTCTTTAACAGATCCTGGCTATACTGCTATGGGTTAATTGACAAACTTTACTAATAGCTGTGTGTACTTAATCAGTTTGCTATGTCTCATCTTACCTGGTTGCCCATCAAAAATGAGGCAGTATGAAGCTGAATTATTTCCTCAGATGCATGACTCTGTTCAACCTACTGCATGTCAGTCTAGGTGCAGCTACTACAGCTCATCACTTCAACTTCTCTCTTTTCGCTCAACCTGTAGCTAGTCAAGGACTGAATTCTGTCGTGAATCTTGTTCTAACAAAAGCCATGGTATTTCTGCCAAAAATAAGCTGTATCTGCACAGCCAGTAGTTATATCTTATGATGACTTAGAATAGAAATCAGATGGATAAATGCACTGACAGGGTGAGCTAATGGCCACTCCCTTAATAAGGGCTGTAATTTGAAGAATGCAGAATCTGTTTGTCCACCCGCATGGGAATTCCTCTCTCGGGAAGAATAACTGGCTGGTTAAACCCACAAATCTCAATGCATGTTTTATTGCACATTTATTTTTAAAGATCAAGCAGTTCTGAAAAGGACTGAGATAGAACTTACCTGGAAGTCTCTGAAAAATTGCTTTCAGGCAATTAAGTCACTGCCTCTGCAGTGCTGCCTGCCCACAGAGGTGGGCAGTGTGTATGCTGTCCTTATCCTGCTCACCTAGGTGTGCTTGGCGTGGAAATGCGTTAATATGTAGAAAGTTTAGTAAGATCTAAAATTTGCGAAATACTACAAATTCTTCCTGGGAACAGGCTGCAGTTTTCCTTCAGGCTTGTGCTTTTTTATTTCATTAAACATTTGCCTGTTTTGATTAAATCAGTGGTTTCCTTGTTTTATTAATCTATGCACTCTTCCTTTCTTCTCCATGTGCATGTGTCTGCATTAGTGTCACAGGACAAGGCAGTTTTGTTATTGAGAGCTGGAGTGTAACTTGTGTTTTGCAATTTTATAAATACTTCTAACGGCAGGTGAAAAAAATAATTTTATCCTTGGTCTGAGAAAGCATACTGCAAAGCAGCATTTGGTTTAAACAAAATCTAATCCTTCTGCTGATCTTATGGATGGGCTTGTTCCTGCTGAGATGAACTGAAGCCCTATGGAGTCGTATATGCAAGGACACAGCCCTGTTCGCATTGGTTTAAATAGAGTAGCTGCTCTACGGCATTTGTGAAGCTGGTATTAAAGCTGTATGTTTTGAAATTCATGTTATTGCATATTATATGTTAGTCCTTATTACTCCCATAGCCCACTTCATCTTCAAAGTATTTTGAAGACTTCCTGGATCAGGCCAGCAAGCTCTTAATGAGCAAGATATAAAACCTTGCTGACTGCAATGGAAGAGAAACGCAGCCCTGTATATTTGAGCCAGAGCAGTAAATATAACTCGTAGTTGCGCAGCATGGTGTTCCTTGTGTGCTACAGGCTGATTAGCCACAGGAATAAATGTAGGGAGATTTATAACAGACATCCTTCAAAAGCACAAACTTAGGTTTTAGAGGCGGCAAGCGGCAGAGGTAATGATTGCTTATGTGAGAGGTTCTAGCTAGCTCAGTGGGACTATGTCAGCAGGGTATTGCTGCCACTCAGGGCAAACAACAAGAAAATCAGGTGCTCTGTCATTAGGGTCACACAAATTTTTTTAATGGTACCCTTGCAGGCAAAAGCAAGATTTCAGCTGGTGCTGTTGTTCAGGTATGTTATTGCATCTAGCTTGATTTACATCAGCTGAGGATCTGACCCAAGATTGATTTGCTCTCTGTAAATACAGGCAGGATTTGGGCTGATGCTCTTGTGTAGCAATTCAAAACAGAGTAAAAACTTGGCTTCAGCTCATCACTGAGCTCAGGTTTTGGTTGTTTTGTTGTTTGTGGAACGTGCAGTCTAGGGTGTTTCCCAATATTGAAGCTTTGTGTAGAAGCACGCACAGATAACAGAGCTTAGTCTGTCACAAACCTTGGTGGTATCCTTCCAGCGTTTTAAGTCCTGACTTGAAAGGACTGAATTCTGAGAAATCAAGGCACAGAATCCCAGCCCCTCTCATTCAGCAGGAACTCTCAGTGACAGAAGATAGATTCAGATTAGTAGCTGAACTAGCTGTCAAGTGCGTACCCCATGCCTCGCTGGGAACTCAGTGTGTGTTTCAGCTGCAAAGTGATAACTTAGTCTTGGACCTCCACCTCTGAGAAGGAAAGGTCAGTATTTGTGCCCTTAGTGCCTAGCAAATACCTATGTTTAATGCTGTTTCTTGCTTTCTCATATTTTCATCTTGGGAAAGTAAAAATGTTTTCTTCAAAACACATTGTAACTGAAGTTGAGCTGTCTTAAATCTTGCAAAGATCCTAGTCTACAATATGTAACTTTGACAATTAGGAGTGAGTTGAAACTTTCAGCTTACTAAAGTCCTCTGTTCTGTGCTTTAAAATCTGTGCAAATTTTCAGCCCTAGTTACATGTTTTAAAATAAACAAAAGAATTAGGAAAATTCAGGGGTAAATTCTGAAAAGGGCGCTGCTGGCATTGTTAATTTTCCTTTTTCTCCCTGTGCTCTTTCTGTGTTGAAGCTGTTCAAGTTCTTACTTTTCTGCTTTCCCTGCAAACAGTGTTTATTCATTCTAAGAAAACATCAGTTGGGTAAACAGAAGTATTTATATGTGTAGCACTGCAACTCCGACTAAGATGCAAATTGTGCTGCAGGGAAGATAGCTTGTGCTTTTCTTTCCCCTTTGCTTTTCTTTTTTGACAGTCGGTTAATAAAGACTCAACAATAAGCAGCTGCCTGTGATGTCATTTGGGACTTTGTCCACAGAGCTTGTATTTACAAGTACTGAGCAACTACATAGCAGCAGCAAACCCAACTATCAGCAAACTTTATGTCTGCTGTTAGTGGAGGACTTCAGTAGCGCTGTGGATGGTGTAGAAAGCTAACTCTGTTCTTCTAACCACAGACTTTTAAAGCTTGGTAAATAAACACTGGATAAACTCAAGAGAATTTCTGCACTGCAAAGACTTCTTACGCTTTTGAGTTCTCCAGGGCTGGCATGTTTTGACTGAACTGCTGCAAGTAAGACTTTTGCTGTTTTGGTGTTTTTATCATCTCTGTAATGCTTATTTTCTTTAGGAGTGTGTCAGCATTGCTATTTGTAGTTTTGCTTTAATTAAAAGAGCAGCAAGTATGTAGTTATTAGGAGTAATTACAAGCCATGCATCTGAGTATGGTTGAGCAGCAGAGTAAAGGACAAATGAAAACTTGATTCTGGCTTTTGTTTGCATGAGATTATGCTGAAGTGGCTCTCTTAATTTAAGTGATGAAATTCTAGGATTCTTAAAATCTCATGAGAACTGTCATTGCCTGAACAAAAAACAGTCTGTCTTAAGATTGTTCCTTTATCATTTCACAGTATTTATTTGAATATTCAAAATTACTTTGAATTTTTAATATGATTTCCTTATGGTTTTTAGTACAGTTGTCTTTAAAAATTGTTTTGCTGCTTATACAGGCATTGATTTAAAGCAAAAATTGACTTTTTTTTAATTTTTAGCCCCTGTTCAACTGCTGGAGGTATATAAATTTAAAAGAAACAATCATACAGTGCTTTGAAATCTGATGCCTTTTGGATAAAATGAGTTGTCAATTATGTGAGAAAGTAATTTTTGTTTTGTTTTGAGTGTTTGTTAGAAATCCAACAAATCCTGAAACATCAGAGCCGAAACACTAGTACACTGCTAACTGCTGTGAAAAAAACTGTTTCTATGCTGCCTGCTGTTTGTGGGACAGAACTATGTTTCTGACCACCGATTAACTAATTTTCAGGACAACTAGCTGCGATTGTCATGGAATTATTCCCTTTTTACAGAGGGGGAAACTGGCCCATAGATATGATTTATTAAAACTTAGTTTACTCACTTCAAAAGCTGGTAACAAACCCCAGGTCTCCTGCTTCTCATTTCAATCCTTCACCAGAAGCCCATTCTAAATCACTGCAATTTCAGTTGTAGTGGCTTTTCCAGGGTGTAACCTGATCACAGTACCGTGTATGAAGAACTCTTTTATTACTGTTTACCTCTATTTAATGATCTGTCTTTGTGGAGACAAAGCACATTTCTCAAGAACGAAAGCAGAAAACTATGGCAACTATATGAGGGTAAGTCAGTACAAATCAATCGTATAGGAATTGGAGGATTCCTCCTGAATTATTAGCACTATTGATTTTCGTTTGCTTTTCTTGCTGCTGGCTTTGTTTACAAGGCCTCTGGTCCTACACAGCAACAGATTTTCAGGGCTTCCTATTAAAGTTTGGGTGGCTACAACTGCAGATGCCCCTCTCAAGTGACACTGTTTCTACAGCAGTTCAAAACCTGTCTGTCTCCTCTTTTGATGTTATAATGTGGCTTGGCATGTCAATATATTGTGCAACTTAGGAGCCATTGTTCTGTCTTTGGAATTGAAGCATATTCTCCTGGGGGAAAACCCCAAACCCCATAAATTTAGCTATGTGCTGATGCCATGCAAATGGAAAAGGCTTTTGGGGTTTTAAATAGGTGCTTAAATAAGAGCGTAGTTTTATTCTTAAGTGTTCATCCTCCTTACTCAGCAATAGCAAAAATGAAAAGTTTGTGTCTTCTTTAAAAGACCTTTTTGTAGCTTGGAAGCTTCCACTGAGCATAAGAGTGAAGAACAGAGAATTGTGATAGAGCCTTTCCCTGGGGAGAAGGAACGGGTTTAAGGTTAGATGGTTTGATCTCTATCATGCTGACTCCTGTGGGCCATTCTTTCCTTCCCTCTATCACCTTGTGGCCAATAATGATGATCTACTGCTGTGAACTGATAAGAGTATTTACAATTGGAAAGTCTTCAGGTATCCTGTTGGCAAATGCCTACAAAATCTTCAAGATAATTAGAACAAAACCAGATTAAAAAAAAAATAAATGCTCAGGTGCCACTTGTCTTTCTCACTTAAATTAATTTTAAGTGCAAGTCCTAATTGTACAAATGTGAATTTTACTGCTTTTTAAGAAAACTTCATGCACTTCTCTGCTATTGTTCTTGTGCCTGAGTTGTGTTTAAGTGTTTAGAGGCTTAGATTTAAACAAGTAGAAATCCTGCCTCAGTAAACGTAAAGTGGTAGGGTACAATTCCAGTTCCACTTCAGTCAAGAGGAAATCTTCAGCTAATTACCTTAAGAGCAGAAGCAGACTCTCAAAACCTGATGAGCCCAGAGGCATTTGATTTTCATTCTCCTCTCTTACATTTCCCTTCTCACATTTACATTTTCTTTCTTGTATTCCAGTGTAGCAAATTAGGACATAGAGTGAGCTCACTTTTCAGCAGAGGGATCCCCTGGCTGAATTTTCCCTGGGTCTGAGAAATCTGCCCAAGGATACCGCACATAATCCGATAACATTCTGGGATGGCATTAAAGGGGACAATTGCCAACAGAATGTCAATTCTTTGGGCTTTCTCGCCATCTGAAAAGAAATGGAATAAGTGCAGACTCCAGCCTGTCTTCGTCTGACAAGTGGGACTGAGGTTGGGATAAAAGCCACAGAACAAAGGTGCCAAAGGGAAGCACAGTTGGCTGAGGAGCTTAGCACAGCACAGCCAGGGCCAAATGTGGCACCATGCTCTGCAGCTCCTGTGTGCTTCTGCACGTGTTCAGCTCTTGGCAGGATTGGAGTTATGCTTACAAAAAATCCGTGCCAAAGCTGCCAGAACACCTTCAGAAGTTGTAACGTCTAGTATGCCGTTTTATTACTAAAGCAGGATAAATGTACAATGTAAATAGAACATGAACCATTAACACTTGTAATACTCTGTTCTGTACTGTCTAGTGATACCACTCATGGAGCATGCAGAAACCTGAATTACATTAGGTATTCCCTGATGGTTACATAAATTAGTCATGATGTTTCAAGGATGAAAAGTTAGGTACCTATTGTGTGAAAAATACTTGGAAATCTTATACGATTCCATTGACTGCCATTCAGGTGAATCAGATAAACGTGGTTTGTACAGCAGCAGTGCCTTTTGGAAACTGACAGTAACGTTGTCTATGGACTATGAATGATGCAGACCCTGAAAAGCAGGTTGGATTATAAAGCAGTGGATAAAAATTATGTTGCTGAAATATGGTCTATTAGTATTGACACACAGCAAGAACAAATGCTACTGTTAAACTGCATGTTTGATAAGCTTTCCACAGGACAACACTATTTGTTTTCCAGACCTAAACTAGCCTCAGATAGTGTGTGCACACAATAAGCCTGTGCAGAATCAAATACATGTCACAAATTATTTTCTTTGACAGTGCTAATTGATTATTATAATTCATTGTTATCTAAATTGTTAAATTCAACAGTTTACCGCATCCTTTTGTTTCTTTGTTGCTCAGACTTAATACAAATAGGAAGAGTTAATTACTGCATGCAACAACAGAGGCGAATTTCATTGTCTGTTTCCCTTTGATTGAAGCTGTGTTGAAGCACCACCATGGATTTTCAGTAATGGTGGAGAAAAGAAGGAAGCAGGAATTCTTTTGCAGTAAAGTTGCTTTTTGGTGGTAGTTAATATTTGTATTTTGAATGGTATTCTTTTTGCAGCTGGATTATATCGTGCTTGCTTTGCCTATGCTAAGTATTACCTAATTGTACAAACTGAAATCATATGTGTGCATTCATTCTGTTCAGAATCAGTGGCACTCCTTGAGGAACACAGCACAATCTGACATGAGTAAAAGGGTTGCATTTGCTTCTAAAATTACTTAACTCCACTAGAAAGGAGCACTTGGCTTTTTTTTTTTTTTTTTTTTTTTTTTTCCCAGTGCTCTGGTGATGGCCAGAGCTGCATCTGCTGGGTAAAATGAAGTAGTGCTCTCAGCAAGGGAACTCTAGGTAGATTAAGTGATGGCTTAATTTATGCAAATTTCTAAAGCTCTGATCTACGCTGTTGTCTTCTAAGATTTGGTGTAACTTTGCTATAAAATGCTGCTCTGAAGTGATCTGGCAAAATGGTTCATAGTGATAAGATTTTGGGGGGTTATTTTGCCAGTAGAGGGCCGTGTTAAACTGGATAAAACAACTCCCTCATGGTCTCACATTTTCAGTGAGTAGCAGCTTAAAGCATATGGTTGTTTTCAAGGACAAAATGAGTAAATAATTGCATTTTTTAGAAGGTACTGAATGATTAATTATTTAAAATCAGAGTCACATTGCTTTTACAGTACAACACAGTTCTGTGTTGGTCTAATTAGACTGATTTCTGGTCTTTAAAATACATCATACCTACCTGTTTATTCTAAGCTGTTCAAGGTTGATAGATTCAGCCGTAATAAGTCATTAAGCTGACGTGATATACAGCAGCAGCATGTGCTTTTGCTATAATGACACGAATGAGAAAAGAATTGTTTTTTCAGAGGTACGGTCCCATTTGTTTTTGATGTGGCCTCTAAACTAGCAGTCATTATTCAGGCCCTAGTGCTGCAGGAGTTGACCTTTGGCAAAATATTTTGTTATCCTCAATCTTTTATACAGGCCTTTTGTGAACTCTGCACAGCTCTCATTTTGCTGATTGCATTTAAAGTCATTTATTGCACAGTGTTTGCCCTTCTAGCAGATGTTAAAGGATTCCCTGCCTCCCCCTTAAAGGCTACTCCTCTGCAGCATCTAATTATAACCTACACAAAAGATTAACAGATGTTATAATTGTCTTTACTCATTGATTAAATAGTTTCTGCATGATTTGCTCTCTCTTCCCCTCATTGCTGATTTGTGAGGTCTTTCTGGATGAGTCTCATGCATCTGCAATTTGTTAACAGTGGCTGTCTTCAGTTTTTAAGTTTTTGGGTTTGTGGTTCAGTTTGAGCAGGTTATAGATGTTCTTCTGGACAACGTGACAGAAACATGTTAAAAATGAGTGTGTGAATGCTTGCTTTGATTCCACACCTTCCTGGTTTTCCTCTTCCTTTTCACCACCGAGTCTGAAATGTATGTAAAAAGCAGACTGATTTAAATGCATATAAACTGGAGACTGGAGGGGTAAATGCTGAGATTTTCTTAGTAGTTTTCAGTTGCCACTTACAGAGGATGTTAGTGACTGAGGAAAAACAGTTTAAGAAGAATGTTCCTTGTAGGACAAAAATTCTAGTAGGACTTTCCTAGTAGGACCATTAGAAAACACTGTGTTTGCTTGGGGTTTTTTGTGTGGTTCTTTCCTCTTTTTCACCTTCTCACAAAATTAAAGTTACTCAATTCTTGGGCTAACCAACCTCTTCTGTGTTGTGTTCCCACACTGAGATGAGGGCTCTTTTCTGGGGTGGATGCATAGCCCTTCTCCTACAGCACAACAGCGCTAAGGCTGGCAATGGATGGCCTACAAATCTTTTCACGTTTTGAACTAGGTTGGACTAATATTTCTTTTCAAAGAGGTGAAACATCTTGCACATGTATTTTCACTACCAGGGATTCACTTGTACTTAATTTTCCTTCCCTGTTTCGATTCTATGTAACGTTTTCCTTACTTGTTTCATTGACGCAGATATGAGTCATTGTCGAGTTCATGAAGATTTCCATGATAGTCTCTGAACGTCCCACAATTCTACGAAGCTGCATCTGTCACAGGGCCTCAGCCTGAAGTGGGCTGCCTTGCTTAATTTAGAGTTAGTGTAAGAAGAAAGCAAAGTCAATGGAGAACATTTTCTCACACATTCTCTGCCAAAACCTCAGAATGGGTTAAGGAAGAGAAACAGATTAAAGGTTTGAGGCTTGAATTATGGACTTGGTTATTCAAAAGCCATAAAACATTGTGCTGGCCCCTCGTCCATCCCCCAAATCCTACTGAAATATAAAACTGTTGCCTTGATTCCTAGTCAGAGAAACCACCTTGTGTTGAGATCGGATATACTTTCTCCTATCAAACCCCTTTTTGTATTTTTGGGTACCAAAAATACTTGTTCTGTGTGGATGTCTGGGAACATTGACTCAATTTATGCAGATTCTTGGATATGTGGGACATCCTGAGTGATTCTGCTTTCTTGATACTGTCCGGATATATATTCTCTTCACAGTGAACACCATACATAGCGCTGGCTGTGAGATTTTGCAATATAACTTACAAGGCTCTAGGTTTTTATCAGTGTTTAAAAGTTTATCTTTTACTTATAATTCATGAGTTTTATTAGCCTGAATAATAGTCTCTGCAGCACACAAAAGCGTTTCTCTGGGGATTCAAAACTGCTCTAGAAACAGAGGTACTTTGTTTGTGGAATTAACAAAGAACACTGTATCCTCCTTGTTTTTAAATGACATCTCAGTGCTCCTGAATACTTTCCATTTATGAGCTGGGGGGAGCAGATTATAGGTTCGTAATAAGAAAATTCCAGGGTGCCAACTGTGCTTGCAAAGTGTATTTTAATTATAAAGACACCTGTCCACTATAAACTTGTAATATTTCATAGAGGTCACTGAACAGCCAGCTGATGGAAATTACTTTTATTCAATACCAACCTGGTCTGAGTTTGAAACATTGATGCAGAGATGAAAGGCTAAAATCCCAATTACCAATAGTCAGATCTATCCAATCCCCATGTCAAGCTGGTGGTAAAAGGCCCAGGTGCTTTTTGCCGTTACACATGAGAAACATTTAGAAATTACTAAAAGTTCAGCTAAATTGTTAAGGATTTTTAACATCTGCTGCTACCGAAGGAAAATATTAAAGTGAAACATGGTCTAACGCTTTAATAAACAGCTCTCTGTTATGTCACTGGCTGTTAAACCTAACATTTGAGATTAAGATCTTAAACTTTACTTTGAGGTTGCACAAGTAAATGAAAGACAGTACCAAATGAACTGAAGAGACAACAATAGCACGATCTCCAAATTCTGGGGTTGGCTATTCTCCTTGTCTCTCCGCTTGACAATCTGTAGACTTGTCTTGTATTTAATTATGTGCCTTTCCTAAAACTAGTAACTTCCTTCCCTTAAGCTGCAATTCTGTCATGGTGTTATTGATTGGGAATACATCACAATGTTCATAGGAAACTATTTCTGTCACTTATATTTACCAATCTTTAATCAAGTGAATTGCTTTTCTTCTCGATTACCACAAAAATCTTGTCACAAGAAAAAGCTTTAAACAAACATTGATAGGAATTTATCAACTAGATGATAGTTTTTGGCACGGCCCTGAAAGAGGAATGGTTCATAAGGTACAACACCATGGGCAGCATGACAATGCAGAGACAGGTATATACCACAAACCCTAGGTAATATTTTCCTTGCTCTTGGCAGGGAGGTGATCTTCCTGATGGGTTCTGTCTCCCTAGCAAAGCACTAAAGTCTCACTTTTAGCCACTGGCTATTGTCTGTTGTGGTAGCAGGTTATACTTTACCTTATTTCCCTCTACCTGACCTCCAGGCCTGGATCCTGTGTGTTACAGGGGAATTCTGAGCTTGGCTTCACAGTTAAAGAGTTTATAACTCCAGGTATTGTATTTGAAGCCCACCACACCCCTGGCAGATGTATCTAACTTCACCAGCAGCGGTAGGAGACTAGATCCCCTTAGCTCCTTTCATACTTAGCTGCAATGGGGGGCTCACCCAGGTGTGAGGCAAAGCTTAAGATTTAACTCAAAGGCTCCTCACCCAAAAAGATAGGAAGGATGTGA
Organism: Falco biarmicus; assembly: GCF_023638135.1. Taxonomy (NCBI): domain Eukaryota; kingdom Metazoa; phylum Chordata; class Aves; order Falconiformes; family Falconidae; genus Falco; species Falco biarmicus. The sequence goes on along the minus strand of NC_079295.1, from coordinate 36,264,749 downwards.
CACCTTCTTGTGGGTTTAGGACACACCCTTGGGCAAGAAGTCCCATCAAGACCCCGCCTGGCTTTCTTCTTTCACCTTCTTGGAGTCCTGTTTAGAGGTTCTCTTCTCTGGTAGCTCCAGGTAACAGCACCGTGAGCCAATAGGGAAAACCAAAGGGGAACAGCACTTAAGGCTGTAGCATCCTGCTTAAGACCTCCAACTATTAAAGAAAAAAGGGCCTAATTATTATTTTTTTGTAAATGCTGCTTTAATGCTTCCTGGTTTGCCCTGCAGGGAAGCCAGGTTTAAATCTGTAGAGGGAGTAGATGTTATCTGGCTCATTGCTTACATAGTTGCTTTCAGCTGGTTGGTGGCAGAATCTTCTCTGCCTCTGTTGGGTTTAATTCTTGTTCTAGTTTCATTTCTGCAATCAGATTGATTTTGACAGAATGCCCAAGATGTGAATGAGAACCAAGTGTCTTCTGCTGTGTTGTGCAGAATTTGGAGAAAGAATCATTCCCCTGTTTGGGTGCGTCGTGATGTACACATCTGGTAGACAGAGAAGAGTAATGATACAAAGCAGCAGTACTAATAGAAAGTTTCACTATTAAAGTCTTTGACAAAGAGGAATTATTCTGTAAATGGCACTTATATACTATATATTATTACTTTCACAGTATAGTGGAGAAACTGAGACAGCGGGAGTTATGAATCAACCTAAACCACCCACTCAAGAGCAGGGATCCAACTCAAAATATGGGCAAACACTTAGGGCTTATCTGAAAAGAAGCAAATACGCTTTTTTCCTTGCTTATGTCCAAAACTGGTCCTCCTCCCTCACCCTCCTAGATTAGTAAACCTGATGCAGAACAAAATAGTTTAAAAGGTTATATTTAATCTTTAAATGTGCTTTCAAATTCAACACAGATCATTTAGAACATGCAAGTGTATTAACTCTTTTCCCTTCCCCACTCAAATACTGGTTGGTTTTTTTTTCAGCTGAAATTCAAGCTACACAGTAATATTGAACAACTTTGATTATTTCAAGACTGGAGATGCATAAACTATAGTCTTAAAAGCTCTACCTAAATCTGCACAGCATTACTTTCAAGAACTAATTTGGGTAGGGAAAGTCTTATTTGAGGCATTAATATGAATTCTATAAGAAAAAGTGGACAAATAATCTTGTGCCAACCCAACTGTTGCTACTGCAAGCAAAAATATCTTTCTGATTTTCGTGAATGATGAACATCTGAAATGTTGATTTAAAGGGGGTGTGGGGGGACTTGTGCCACTTCCTGTAGTTTAATGATTTTTACTTTGCATTCTAAATGGACAGATGCTTGAGAGAGAGACTAGAGAATTTTAATAGTATGCCGCCTCTTTTTCTAATATTTTCTGGATAGTACTGTATCCATAATCCCGATGTGTCGTATTATTATCTGTGATAGCAGAGTCTATGTTCTCTCCCATTTCGCTTGGTAGAACTGAGTGCAGATGAATTAGACTGGTGGAATGGCATAAAACATAGGAGAGTTATGAACCTTTTAAGTAGGAAATTCATGAATGTTTTTTAATTTACATTTTTATTATGTTTCTGGCAGACGGAAGAATTAGAAATCAGTGTGTGACAGCCAGTCTTCACACTGAGACACTGGAGTAAGCGCTGCCAGTACCTGACTACATGGGGGAAGGACAGAGTAGCTCTTTCCCCCACCGCACAGCAAAAGCCTTTCACTCTTAATTGTGTCTAATGTGGATTACCATTAGATGTATATATATGTGTTTGTGTGTGTGTGTTTATACTGCAATGTATAAAGAAAGACACTGAGAAGAAAGGGAGAGAAGGCTCTTTTCTTCCACATCAGGGTCTTCAAACAACTCATTCCTGGCAGCATCCTCACTTTCAGTATATTTTATTGTACTTTATCCTGCCTTATTTTTTTACATGACAAGTGTTCCTTTGATTCTCTGGAAATCAATCTGTATTGGATTTCACTTTAGGTAATTTCTTCAGATACTCAGCATCATTTCCCCCAGTTTATTTCTTTTCAGCCTGTTGTCAATAACCTAATCAATTCCTCACTGTCTCTAGTGTTAGTATACGTCCCTCAAACTGGTGTAGATAGTCATTCCTTCCCATTTTAGTCTCCTCTTTGTCATTGTTTGAAACTACTATGAAGGGACTTGTTAATCGTTTCCCACCAAGTCAATACTTTAATCATCTTTGCTGCTATTGTCTGAATTCCATCAAGTTTGTCTCTATCCTTTTGGCCCAGAACTAAATTCAGTGTTTGAGATAAGATTGCACTAGAATTGCAGAGAAAAAAGAAGTGAAGGACTGTTTGGTATGCCGACACTGTTCAGTGTTCTGTCACCATCTAAGGAAATATGGATGACGACAGAACATCTTTCATTTTTAACGTTTTCATAATAGTTTTCTTGGCCATAACCTGAAGATGGAGTTTAATCGATGTGTATCTGCTCCTTTTAATTTTACGGATCCCACAGTTCTATATGCTCTGTTGTGTAAGACTAAAGTGAACTTGAATTGGCTGGGGAAATCTCCCTGGAGTTTTTCTTTATGTATACTCATTGATGTATAGAGAATATATCCCACAACAAAACTGAAGGTAGTAGAGCTGAATCATACCCTGTTGCCTTTCTGCTGTGAGCATGAGCATGAAGGAGAGATGTCACTGAAGTGTATTTGGGAATGCTGGAGCTGAATTCCTTTGAGTCTGATCCTTGGATGATGTAGGTCGGCTGAAATGAAAGTAGACTTTGGAATTCTGCAAAGACTGAACAGCTGGGGGGGCAGCTGAAGGATTTTAGAACCCACCTTTACAGGAACTAAGTTGGTTCTGGCACCTCCAAATCCAGCTCCGGTGCCACATTTATGCGTCTTGTCTGTAGCAATGAACAGAGGTGAGTCCAAGGAACTGCAGCTGTAGTTAAACTGGCCAAACTGTACAGATTTACAGGACTCTGTGAAGGTATTTGCACAGCAAAATTAGTAAATAGATGAAGAATTTTTCTGATAAAAACATGCGCAGGGTCCTGTGAGGAAAGCACCCAGAGCTGCTCAGCCTAATGAGGCTGCGTGTTCTTGCTCTGCTCCTGTGCTATAGTCTATTCTCTCAAACCAGGGGCTCAGTTCTGGTTTGGCTGGCCCTAGAAGAGATTGATGCTGTCTTTCCCCTTTTTTTCTTCCCCAGGGTGTGGACTTCAGTCGTGGTGGGGTGGAGGAGCTATTTTCAGATTATGCAGATAGACGAGTTGAGCCCTTTCTCAGTTACCCTCTTCCCAGGCCGTGAAGGGATGACATATATTTCACTGTACCTTATCTTCCCTCATTTTTTATAGGACAGAAAGAGATTACAAGCTTGATTCAGCTTCTTTTCCAGGCTGTTCTTGTAACTAATACCTTCACTATAAAGTTACTGCCTGTAATGTAAGGATAGGCCCTGGCCCACTGGGAGTATCTGTACAGCAAGGTGAAATGTGAGACACCATGTTACAACCCACAAAGTCCCACATGCGTTAGAAGCAAATTCTGCAGTCTAAACATTGAAATATTCCCTCTGATGTGAACGACTTTGGTTATCTAAGGAGGTTGTGCTGAGCTGGGTGCTGAAGATGTTACTAGTAACTGAGGAAATATTTTTACAATACTTTTTTTTTTATATTGGGACATTTCTTTTGAGCCACGTGAACATTTTGAAGAGTCACCCAGTGCTCTGTGGAGTAAAACCAGATGTCTGTACACTATCACTAAGTTAACATGATTTTAATAATTCCTCATATGTATAAGCTGGCATACATCAGTAAATAAATGCAACTTCCATTCCTTTCATCTCTGCTGCCAGGGAAGACCAAACCAAGTAGCATTCATTTGGGACACTTCATCTCACAGAACTGCTTTTGTTCACCAAAAATGTCTGTAGCAAAATATGTTTTTTGTGCACAAACTACAGAATGAGTGAATGAGAAACAAGAGAGGTGATAGTGACAAAACCTCCAAAGTATATTCAGTCTCCAGTGTCTGATGGGCTTGCATTCAGATCACCGAGCCATCCTGTGACCCTTGCGGCCATCATCCCTTTTGGCAGTGCAGGTGGAAGAGGAGGAGTGTGCACAAAGAACTGATGATTTTTAGTGGTCCCTCTGGACTATGATTAGGACAGATGGGCAGGCAGAAGAGATGCAGACTGAAATAAATGCATCTGTCTCAGAGAAGAAGGCTTCTTTAGGCACATTTCACAAGCTCATAGTTTCAAAAATTGAGTTGGCAATCCACCATTGCTTACAACAGAGACTCTGATGCAGGTCTTACATGTACATTTGAAATTCTTGGATTTTCTTGAGTAGTGCCTTGATTTACATTAATGAAACAAAAATTAAAAGAAAACACAAATCAAACGGAGCAAATCATAGGAACTTGACTGTGTATTTTAAATCCATCCCACATTTAGCTGTCTGTCAGATTCAGATGTTGGATTTAATTGCATGCATTTTTCTGAACATTGCAACATATTAGTTGAATACATATGAAATTGGTATGTTATCTTTAATGTCCTCCTAAACTAGATGCCACTGCCTCTGATGAAGATTTATAATTCAGTGTTTGAAACCTAATGAGATTGCTGTTTGTCTCCTGCCAGCCAGTCTTTTTACCATGAGAAACAACTAGCTCTAATAACGACGTACTAGGTTACAGAAGTTGCATCCATTTGATGCCAGAGGCGTCTGTTGGGATATAAATGGGATGTTTATTTTTGACCCTCAAAATCTCTACATGACCTTTTAGGTCTGTGAATAGTAACAGTGAAATTTCCTCAGGTCCTGGAGTTCAGCTTCTCTGGGTGCCTGGAACTGCCCATTCCTGACCTAAGCTTGGCTGTGGCTCCCAAGGGAGACAAATGTGTGTTGAAGACCCCAGAGGCAGCTGATGCTGTTGCTGTGTTCAGAGCATGCCTTTTGCAGATTAACAGCCTAGGTTGCAAAACATCGCTGAAAGAGGCTCAATGGCTAAGGGAATATATCTTTACCATATATATATATAACCTATATCACCTAATTTATAACAGTATCTAGTAAAAAAATAACATTAGAAATTCACCCAAGGAATGGGAGCTTTGGATCTAATGTTTTCTTCAGCCTGAATAGCCTCAGTCTTGCTTGACTATCTCTTTCTCAGATACAGTTCTTAAAACATTCAGAAGGTTTTTATTTCAGTGCAGGAGCTAAGGATACACAAACACCATTGTCATAATCTGTTTTTTATTGATGATAACACTGTAATATATCCTGTTCTTCCATGCTGTCCTGACAACAGATTCATGCTTTCTGTCTGCTTATCTTTCATCATTTTTGTCTCAATAATTTTATTGCATGGTATGAATGCTTCGTATGTCCCATAAAAAGCAAACAGGGGAGGGTAATCCTTTGACCTTTCCAGCATTCTTTGGTGTAATTTACTGGCGATTCTTCTCCTCCCTGCAGCATGGCCCTGAAACCCCATGATAAAAATGGACAGCCAGTCCAAACAGAAAATGCTGAAAAGGTTAAAGCTTTGATTATGTTAGTCTATAAATGTTCATAGCCTTTTTTTTTTTTTTTCCCCTGAAAGAAAATGAGAGCTGAAAATGGCAGTGGATGAATCATGCTTATTACAGAATACGGAAATTATATTGGTTCAGCCCGTTCTTGTTAGCGCTGAAAGAACGTAATCTTATGCCCTCTCATTTTATGTCACTGCAACCCACCTTATCCTCTTAAATGAATGCATGCATCCTTTTAATTAACCTGGTGAGATACTGAGATATAAATCTTTTAAATGCTTCTCATGCAATTCATCTTGACAGCTGTCGTAGTAATAACATCTTTAATGCCGTATTCTTTATTTTCTGATTTATTGAAATTCCTGGTATTATTTTGAACACACTGATAGGTTTGCTAGATTTAAGCCCTTAATCTTAACTTGTTTAAATCCTAGAAGCAATGCTATAGAAAGCTTTACTGGTTATTTAGTTTGCTGAATAAATGGAAGATTATCTTGCACGAAGAAAGCATAAATGTATTTTGAAAACTGTGGTTGAAACAAGGGTTGCATTTAGTAGCTGAGATGCTTTATTTTAAATGCTGTGTTTCTAGAACATTGTACTAAAAGTCTGTCCTATGCTGCAAGTGATCACCAGTCAAAAATTGCATGAGACTATCCTATGTGCTCTACTGCTTCCCATTCAAGGGGTGAGGTGAGAGCAGGAGAGATTCTCAGCATTTTACTCTCAAGTTAGTCAACCCTCCTCAGTTTCTTTGTAAACTGCTGTGTGTCAGTGTCACTGTGATTAATTAAAATCACAACAAAGATGAGAAGGTTCCTTGTCTAGCTCTGGTCCTTCCTGTACTTCCTTGGGGCTACTTTACCCTGGCCTTGTGGGTGACCACTGGACAGTTTTCAACCAGAGCTAAAGGACCATTGAACAGAGAGTGTTTTGGGTCCCAAAAGAACTTGCAAGGCATGGCTGGCTCAGTGTGGTGCCTCTACAGTTCCAATATCTTTTGGAACAGCTTGAGGGGTTGTAAGAAATTTGAGGTGAATCAAAATCAATTATCCCTCAGGAAAACAAAAGAGAACTAGGAAGGAATCTCTTTCTATCTAGATATTTTCTGACTGACCTGACATATTTTTTTAACATAATTTCCCAAAGCCAGTCAGAATATCTAGACATGTAGGCAGAATGCTACAGCAGTGCTGCGTTTGCTGCCTTGTAAGTCCCATAGTATTCTACTTATCTAAGCATTTTAGGTTCCTGCATTGGAATTTTTCTAATTTAATTAACTCATTAATGCTGGCACATGGCACATTCTCCTTCCCTCTCCACAGAAATGTGGCTTGCTTATCCAAATAGCAACCTAATCCAGTGGGTGTGAATGTGCAGCATATACGTTAGTGCTAACAAACTGCTGACCAGCCTAAGCAAATACCTGGGAGTACTGGGTATTAGGCAGGCATGCCCTGCTTATGGCATTGCTATGAAATACATTATGGGCAAAACCAAAAACCATTTAGCTAAGTTTCAGGTTGCAGAAATGCCGATGTCGCTGTAGTGCTCTGTTTCCCAAGTGCTGAAGTCTGAAACATCATCTCAAAAGAGAATTTTGGAATTATTTTTCCACTTTATCACTTGAAATCATGAGCAGGTTAAGTAGCGCGATGGGGAGAGATAGGATTGTGGTAATGAAACCATTTTCATGGATCACTTTTAATTACTAGGCAGAATTTTCTCATCTTTTGTGAAGGTGGGTTTTTTTGCTGTTACTGCTCTGACGCTTTGAACACTCTACCATTTAAAAGAAAACCACCAAAGGGAAATACTCAAACTAGTGTTTGTGGCTGGTCTATACCTGGGAAGATAAATGTAGTGATTTTATAGACCTGAACAATCTATGATCTGTTGAATACACATGAATTCTTAATTCTGGAATCTTTTTTTTTCCTTCCAGTTCTGAAAAGGCCCAGACAAACTGTACCGTACTTATTTACCCCTTTTCCTACAAAGACCACAACAAAAGGAAGCATACACACACTTGTGTTAGCACCAGAGCCAGCAAAAAACCACAGCTGGACAATGACAGATTCAGTTAAATTCGATTAAGTTCTTAGGAAACTGAATCACTCCGGAGATTGGTAAGGAGATAAAAAAAATCTGTCATTTTTACATCACCTGTTCATTCTAACTAACATTTGTATTGATGACAATCTTTACTTTCTCATAGCTGCTTCCTGACCTATGCTACTGATAGTATTTTCCTTCTTTCATTGCTGAGGGATAATATCAGTTCTGCTTATTCCCTTTCCATCTTAAAGTATGGCAGGGCTATCAGGGTAGAAAAAAGGTAGTCGCTGTGTAACTTTGGCCCCATTCCATTACCCAGTAGTGGGATGTCCACATCATAAAACCTGTCCTGTTGTTAACACCTCAGAAAGACAAGCAGCCTGCAGAGGGGGAGTACCTTGCTGCCCTACGGGTGTTTTGCCTGCTGGCAGCGTTAAGGTGTGCAAAGCACAGGGTGGGGAGGCTGCATTACATCTATCCTGAATTTAAACAAAAGGACACTAGTTTGCAGAGCTGTCATTTTTGTCATGTGTCATAACTGCTAAATTTATACTCATTTGTAAGAGACAGAAAAATAATTACAGTCCCTTTCCAGTTACCAAAGAGATATACTGTGTGCTAGTTCCCAGCTGGCATATGTTGGCATAGCTCTGTTGAAATGTAACTGCAGTTTCAAACTGTCTGAAAATATCTTGGATGCTTATCTAAGGAATATAATGTTATACGTGTTCATCAGCTAAAGCAATATACATCAATCATCCTTTGTAACTACTAGAAATGAAGAAGGTAGTATAATCCAGGAAATTTCTTGCATAGATTTTAGAGAGTGCTTTTCTATGTTAATCACACCATTTCTCCAGGGCATAGTTTTAGAGCCGTCTCCCGAAGTAATGAACATTCTTGTATTGAGTACTAAAAATACTGCACTTTAGGATATATAATCAAGCTGATGCCTCTGGCTTGCTGGCTTTATGAACAGTGAGGATATACCGTATTTTAGCAAGATCCCACTTAGGTCTTCCCCTGAGAGCTTTTTCTGTGTCCATACAAAACCTTCTTCCTGAGCTCAATGCAAAACTGAGAAGCCAGTAGGCAAACATCTGGGACCTGCATTCTGATAGACTGATACCCATATACTTCTCGAGGATACAAGCTTAATCACCGAGTGCCTCTAACTTCAGTGCCTTCCCCAATATGCTCAACATAGATGAACTCAATAGTCCCTTAGAGAAGAGTCCTACAGTGAAAAAATTTCCTGCAGCACAAAGAACTGTAAGATGTGCCCCTAAAGATTTGGCAACGTGCATATGTGAGTGTATTATCAGTGAAGACACCATAAATCAGAAGTGACTTTGCAATAGTTCACAGTTCAGCCGAGCTAAATGGGACAGTCAGAGTCTGAATGCTGATCACTGGGGTCTCTGCTGTAAAGATATCGACAAGCAAAGTGGTCAGGGAAGGCGAATAAATTTCTAGTCTGTTCTCTTGGTAACACAAGAATAGTATTTCTGATGATTGGGCAAACTGGTTCTCAGTGCTTTTGCATTTCAAGACTGTTCCATCTGGATGAGCATTCTCCTCCGCTGAGTTTCCCAGTGGATGTGTTAGCTCCGTTTTGAATTGTTGTTAGTCTTTTGGTGGGTCTCAGAAGAAGAGAGATTTACCTGGGAGGGTCATTTTTTCTCTGTGACAAGCAGTACTATGCACAAAAATGACCATTCCAAGATGGAAACTTGTTCTGTTTTTGTTAAGTACTTCACTCTGATGATTCGTTTTCTTTAAAGGCTTCCCGAGTTGGGTGCTTTGAGGCACCAGCGTATGTAGGAACAGGTGATGTATTGAATTGTCTTGTGTTATAATCACCTTTGATTCAAAACTGGGTTTTCCAAGTGGGTTCAGCCGTAGGTTGTTAACTCTTCAGGAGAGATTTGTGACAGCTTGCTAATGGTAACATGCCCAGAGATTTTGGTTTCCGTGGCGTGTAGGGGGGAAGGAGTGGAGTCTGCAAATCTGAAGCTGCTTCAACAGTACATGAGTAGGGCCACGTACTGTGCTAGGTAGGGCTACAGTAAATCCGCTGCTTGAAGTGCCCAAGGCAGCATAGCATTTAAGCTATAGGAATAATTAATAATAATCCTTTCTCCTTTTACTTCTAAACTGGAATCTGGAGTGCATCCACCAAATACCTGCAGACAGAAACTTCAGGTATTTGTTCATATTAAATACTTGACCTTCTATGGGGATAATTGGCTCCAACTGTAGTCTCACTTGCTCGCTCCTAAGTGGTTCTGTGTTCACTGATCAATAAAGACTCCTTTGGTGGAAGTCATGCTCTCCAGGCATGATAAATGCACAGAAGAATGATATAAAGATTACATAAGGTCTTTCTTTTGCTAATTTCTGGCATAATCACAAGAACAGTGTAATACCTTTCCTCTGTGTTTGTTCAAATCTATGGTGGTATTTCTTTTGAGACATGATAGCTAATCAGGAAACAATGATAATGATGCGATAGCACACTATTCAGATTCCTTATTAGCTGAATTAAATAGTGTGTGTAGCTTTTGGATCGGTAGCTATAAAAAAGAAGCAAGGGCTTACAGGTAAACCTGGAAAAAAGCCACAAGGCAGGAATGATCACAATGCAATAACTAAGATTTTCCTACTATTGTGTGTATATGTTCTTATTGTATGTGTTCTTTAGATGTGTATAGAGGCTAATTTTTATCCATTTTGGAGAAAATGGCATGAATTCTGGTCTTGCCTAAGTGTAAACCAGAAGTACAAAACAAGTATAGGAGACACCAGGTGGTGTTTAATAGAAGGCTGAATTTCCACTGCATGGCTTGATAGCTGGGCCAATTACAGTTTCCCCGTGGGAAGTATTTTTCAAGAGCAGTCCCGGCTGTGATGCCCACATTGTACCTGATGATCCCAGTGTGTGCCTCTGGGAGCCCTCTAAATTCCAGCTGGTTTCAGAGGCTCAGCCTGGGGCATCCCGCTCCCCTTGTGGGCAGCCTGTGCTTGGCTCACGTTCAGGCTCCTGCGTGCCCTCCTGGCAGAGCACTGGGGACAACCTGAGGAAAGAGTTGCCGTGGTTTTATCTGCTTCGTATCGCCCCAGCAACAGATGGGAGTGTTCACAGGTGCATGAGAAGTCAGGTCTATCCATAGGCATGCAAATATATCTGGAGGGCACATGCAAGGCTTCGTTTGGGAATGCCAGCTGTGTTACCCTACAGCCAAGCCCAGTGGTATTTGTGCATCACCTGGCTGTGACTGAAGGTGCTGTTCACATTAAGTAAACAAGGATCAGAAACAGACAGATTTGTCTTTGTTTTTCAGTGAAGTGTGATGTATCTAGGTTTAGCATTAAGTAGCACTGTATGAATATCTCAATCTTACTAGAGTTATGTTTCTAAATAGGCTTCCACATCAAATCTTGCCTAAAAAATGGGGACAAATTCTTGTAGTGAAAGCTTTTTGTCCTTAATGGGAGTTAGCCCGGATTCAGAGATACGGGATGTTGCCCTGTGATACAGTAAATGCAGTCACTATGAGATGCAGGAGAAAATTCCTGTATTTGGCTCTGTATCTATGAGTGTATCTGTCTACCTTAACTTAGACTAGATTCTGATTTCTGTTACTATTCTGCTGCTTTCTGTAAATCCTGAATAAATTCATTAGCTTTGCCCATGTTCCTGAATCACACACAATAAATATTACCTTAAAATGCAAACTAAAACTTTAAAATACACATATCAGGAACATTTAGGAAAAGAGTGTGCTGGTAGCTGTTACTTGTACCTGCAGCTTGGTTTTAGTAGAAACCACCAGCCAGGAATAACCAAACCCTACAAAACTGAAAAGACTAATTCCGTCTCTGCTAGCTTTATGGGGTGAAGTTGCCCAGCCGCTCTGTACAGGCAGTGGGACTGTCTGATTATCACAGCAGAATCTTTGACCTTAAAAACTTAAGGAAAGTGCTGAGGGCATTAATCTCTCATTAAGGATAATGGGAGTTGAAAGCTTTTAGAACTCTCCAGGATTAAGTCCAAAATTTGTACATCATAGTAGCAGCGCAGATGTGCCAACAAGCAAGCAGGGCTTGCTGAGGAGTGCAATTAATGTGAACAGAACTGTTTCCCTCCCTGCCTCCCCCTCCCCAGCCCCAGGTAACTCATTGGCTCTGCAAATCCTGCTGCAAGCCCAGTCCAAAAGAGACTGTGTGAACATGGGGTGTATTGGTAAAGACAGTAGTAGCAGATTTTCATTTATTTATTTATTTTAAATTTGAAAAGTGACCCAAACATATTGGAAATATTTCTGTCTGGAGAGTTTAGCTTTTTTGGCACAGAAAATTTGTTCCTGGAACACAGCCTACTATAGGCACAAAGTCATTAGCTGCTGGGTTATTGCAAAGTTAATGATGAAAAGACAGAAACTGCTAAGTAGGATATTGAAATGTGCACTTAATTATTATTTTTTTTTCAGTGACTCTGGAAACAGTCTGACTTTTCTAGTTGATCAAAAGAAAAACAAATAACCTCAGCTATGGAGAGAAAAAGACAGCTACAAAAAAGGGAAATTGGGAAAAGACTTTCTCTGGACAGCAGTCTTGTGGTAAGAATGAATATTTACTCCATTTACTGAATATACCTTCTGTCATAAAATATAGTTGTTAAGAGGCAATACTCATAATGACGTACATTTTAAAGATGTTAATCTATACATCACAATATCACAATCTTTAGTGATTTTTAAGATTCTCCAAAGCAAAAGTACTGGAGGAATTTTACAGCATCCTAAATAGAAACTTGTCGTCATATAAAAGCATGTCCCTAAATTCATTTGATTTACACAAGAAAGGAATCCAGACAAATGTACCAAAAATGTAATTAAAATCCTACTGAGCCTCTGAGTGATCACTGTATTCCTTTATACTTAGCCCATGAGAGCTGTAGGTAGCTGAGGTCATTTAATCAGAAATGCTTGTTTTACAATTGAGTATACTAAGAAAAAATTAGTTGACTATAGCGAATGCATAAACTACTCTAATATCACCTGAAATATAAATGCCACATACTGTAAAATAATTGGGTTTGCTATACATAGGATTTGAATTGTGATTTGTATTCTAGATTTATTTCTAGTTAATTATTTCAAACAATGACTGAGATTAACAAGGAGTTTTTATAGCTGTACTATAGATACACGACTAGAAAAAGGTCATAGGTGTTGAACAGTTGTATAAGAGGATAAACATGCCGATGTCAAGTACTCAGCATGCTAGTTAACAAATACTGAAAGAAGCAAAGCCGAGAGAGCCAAGGAAACCCATTGAAATTCGTAGAAGTTGTCTTCTGAGGAAGTTTGGTCCTGGGTGTTGATAACGGAGCTGCCTCTGGGTTTTTTTGAGTACTCATATGGCTGGGACTGGTGCTGGGAACTGCTGGAAGCAGGTGGATTTGGCATTGGTAGCTACCAGGGCCACCTGTGAACACTGGTTTGTCTCCTTGCATGAAAGCCACAAAATATTAAACTTTGCCCAGTGCCACTCATAAATAATAAGTCAAATGATTCATGAAGCAGTACTTGGTTAGAGGGAAAAAAGAACAGCAGCAAGGTAGCAGGACACCAGAGAATAAGCAAGCACTCCCTTCCCAGAATGTACCAACACTCGTTTGAAGTCCTCATCTCTGACGACCTCTTGAGCAGATACTTCTAATGTCCTGTGACATCTCCTTACTCACAGGTAGTGACTGTGGGACCCCAGAGCCCTGTTGCCTGCTATGCTGGGCAGCAAGGTCTCATCCATGCCTGCACTAACCCCATCACCTGAGCTGCCCACAGCCCCCCCTGGCTAGCTGCTCCTGCCTCACCTGCACCGTGGCTTGCTGTTGATATTTGCTCCACCGAAAAGGCTACAAAGACCTCCTAGAAAATAGAAACTCTTCTGTCCCATCTCTTTGGTCTGAATTCTGTATCCCCATGCTGTAATGTAGCCCTAATTTGTGGTGACCATTTGTCTCGGACAAATTTGAAATGATTAGTCTACCTTGATTTTTACACATAATTACAATTATGTAATTTCCTTCCATGCAATACTTGTGCTTTGGGCTTTGGTTTTTTTTTCAAAGTAAAAAGCCCAGTGACATGCTACAAGCAGTGAATAGGGACAGAGCAGGTTTCAGTCTATGCACTGATGCCTTTCTTGGTCTGCTGTGCTCTGCAGCAGGGGTGGGGGAGGCAGTCCCTCCCCCCCAGGTCCCAGCTGCTCTGCAGGCCCTCAGGGGCTCTGCTTTTCTCCTTAGGTCTGAGCTAGAAGGTCTTCACTGCTCACGTAGTGTCAGCTGGCCGGTGAGGAAATGTGCAGAGCATGTTTCAAAAGGGGTCTGTTCTTTTCCTTAGCTTTGAAATGGCACTCTTTATGATGAGGATGAATTACATCCCCTTATTTTGAAATAAAAATAGTTAGAGAGAAATAAAAGTAGTGAAGAATAGTGAGTCCTCCTCCAGACCCTGAAGCTGATCTCAGAAGCTTAACGAGAAGCTGTCTAAGCTCCCTCCTGTTCAGGCCTTGCAACTCAGTGCTCTGATGGTGAGAAGTAGTTCTTTTCAGGTTGTTCAGCTGGCAACAAAATGTGCCTTCTCAGCTTGCCTGTACTCAACAGGCCACGTCATGCTCCCAGAACTGTTAAAACTGTTTCAGTTGTCTTCTAGCTTGTGGGCAGAGGAGGTAGGTTTAGTATGAACTCACAATTTTATCTAATATACTCAGAGTCAAACAAAATCTGGCAGGTTTTTTATGCTCAGAAGTGTGTTTATTCCCAGGGCCAAACTTTGTTACTAGTTCTAGGGATGCACACCCCTGAAATAGACTCCAGCCTAAATCCTGCAGCTAGAATGTACTGCTGCAATCCAAACAATCAGCCAAGAACTGTCAATATTTATCTGGAGAAAGAAACCCTCATAGAAACTGGGGACTGAAAGCTAAGGGAAACGCTAGCAATTGTGAATTTTGCACAAAGATATTGCTTAGTATGGCAAATCAGTACTGGTTTTCCCTACAAGTTTTCACCAAGGTAATGAACTAGACAGCCTTTACTTAATGCATTAAGATAAAACTTTGCTTTTCCCTGAGGTGACATGGTCTGTTGTGTGGACAGGACCAAGGAACTAGGTATTTCTGGCTTCCAGTCTCACCTGCTGCTAGTTTAGACTTCATTTATAGCCAAGACATTGCTCTATGCTTAATTCTTACCCTTTCCTATTGGTAAGGGGGGAGCAGAGAGAGACATTTGCCAATGTCATAAGGAATATTGTGTGCATAACACCATCGGAAGTGCTTTGTGTAATAATTAGCACTACCTGCATGTTAAAATGCCCATAAGGACTTAATTAGAGGGCAAACAGAAACTGTCGCTGTATGAGAAGGTGATACTTTATCCCTGCTCTTCAGCAAGTGGTAAGTAGGGTGGGAGACTGTACGGAGCTGAAAAATGGTCTTCAGGCAGTGGCTTGAGGTTGATAAATTTATGCCGATATGTGCCAGTTGAAGATCTGTGGCTGATTAGCTCACATTGGTGTGAATGTGTTGAAGGAAATGTGCAAAGGAAAGAAATGTTGCAGTATTTCAATATTTTGAACATATCAACTCATCACACCATGAGGCTGACACACCCAGTTATAAAACAATGTTTTCTGCTATGCGTGGCGTTTACAGGTTATGCCTGCCTGGAGAATTTCTCAGGGCATGCGTCTGTTTGCAATATTCCTGTATTACAGGTCAGTGTCTATCAAAGCTTTATGTAGAGTAGAATATGTATAACTAGATTAGAGAGTGCCATCCATACATTTAATTAGAAACATGTGAGCACTGTTCATTGTTTAATGCCAGCTATTATTTCATAACAAACTGGGAGAGAGATTTTGAGATTCAAGTGCCTTCAGTGGCCTGTTAGTAAATCACGCCGGATGCCTTGTGACTCCATCAAATTCAACTGGGCAAAACAAAGCACTTTGTGTTCCTCTTATCTTCCCCGAATTCCTATTCTATCATGCCTGCTCTTAATTGTTGCCTTCATATCGTATGTCTCTCTTCGTTACCACTGTTTCCATTCTGTTACCAAATTCTGAGCACTGTGTTTTAGTCCAGTCCCCTGCCTGTGTGAGTCCTTATGTCTCTCTTCTCATATCTCTTCCCAAAGGTTTTGCATTTAACCTCTCGGGCATTCAGGGCTGGACACTTTGCTTGGAAAATCTGGCCTTGATTTGCTCAAAAATGGTTTCTTCTTGTTTGGTGGAGTCTTCCAGCTTTATCGTATCTCAGAAAGAATTCCTATTTCTGCGTGTTTAGAGGAAACGTGTTTCTACTTTTGTACTCTGGACCATAAGATACAAATAGGCGTTTCTGATAACATTCCTCACCCTGCCTGGCTGTGCTGCTTTTCCCATCTGCATTAGATTGTAATCTTCCTCTGGAATGTTTTTTCCATGATTTAATCTGTAAGTATTGCATAGTGGTGTTTAAACAAAAAAAAAAAAATCCCTCTTCCTGTCTCATCCCTTAAATTCTGAATATATAGGCTATGATGGTATTTGATGGAAGAGCAAGTAAAAGAAAGAGTTTTTTTCTGAAAAAAGAGACATGGCTTCAAACTCTTTAGGATATGGATCTGGGCCTTCAAAATATGAACATAAATTTCATTAGTGTTTTGTCTTCAGGCCTATCCCATCAAGCAATGAGTTTTTCAGGCTTCAGATGAGGAGGATTCATTTCAGAAACAGCCTTCAAACAACATGCCAGTGAGAAATTTCATAGTCATTAAAACACTCTTCCTTACACCACAGGCACAGTAACTTTTTGATTTTGATCACCTTAGATAAAGGAGAAGAGTTCAGAGTTGTTTCATCTACTACTCTACCCCTTTTCAGCTGGTGCCTTGGGGGAATAAGCTTTACAGTGGGGGAAAAGAAACCTTTTAAAAATTAAAAAATATGAATGCACAAATACTTTCATAGAATGTGCTTCATAGGTCTTTTTTTTTTTTAAGTGAGTGATCTTGGGCTTCATGAATATTTGAATTAATGCTTTACTGGAAGTTGGTAGTTTGAAGCCATGTATTTTAACAAGATTCAGAATCCTACTGCTGTTACGAAATGCCAGATAATGCAACAGAGGAATCGATCCAGCTGCTGCCCAGGTCAAAGGGGAGTCTTGTTGTTTGCTTCAATGAAGTTAGATCCCTATCAGCTTTTAGTCATAAGGTTGCAGGTATTATTCCAGAAATCTCTAGTACAGCCAATGGCTCTTAATGCTCTGTAGGTTTCCAGTATCGGCAACAGGTTGGAGATTTATTACACACCCAGACACTCATTGAACTTTGCAGACAAAGCAGGTAAGCCTGCAGTGACAATGATGTTTTATAGCTTTATATTCAGGTAAAACAATTACAAAATATTAATTTCATCACAATTCTTACAGGTAATCCTCTCAGATCTGTTAAGAAAATAATACCTTTGTAATTTGCGCCTGATATTTAAAAACTAAAATATACCACCAAGGAGGATATATTTTTTACAGTTTCAATCTAATTTTATTCTACCGTATTGTTTCATCTGTTGATCAAGTGGTGCTACTGTATTTTGGTTGTATAAATTTTTCTTCTGCAAATTGATTGCAATCAAAACACCACAACTCTGAAAATCAAACTGGTTTGAGATAGGAGGACTAAAGATCTCTGATTCTTTTTTGGTTCTAAATAACAGATGTCCATCCCATTATGTTGTTACAATATTAGTGAAGATATTTTATCATATATGCAATTATAAGATAAGAATATAGACAACAGTTGCTGAGCAAGTTGGAACTCTATGTGCTTCTGGATTGATGTGTAAGAAATGAAGACCAAAACCATTGCTGTTATTGCTGCAGTACTTCTGTTTAGGATTAAAACAAACTGCCAAATTCATAATGTTGATGGAATATATTTATTTGGAATACATGGCTTAGCTGTCACATACCTCCATGTCAGATTGTTTTCTGTTTAGACTGGGATATATGGCTGTTAAAAGAGAAACATCTTTTTGAAGAATATTCTGCCTTATTTTGTGACTTAAATCCTTTAGGTTTTGTTTAAAAAAAAACAGTTTTATAAAGTGAAATCGTGTGAATATTTCATGATTTAAAATTTTTTCATGAATAATTTTTTCATGTTAAATCTTTCATTTCAGCATATGTACTTGAAAACAACTAGTGAATGAAACTGAGTAAAAACAGGGTGGAAAGGGATTTTTCTGTATTTTTTCACTTCAGACTGAAGCATATGAAGAAAATGAATATGAGAACACAGGAAAAGAAAAATTCTCCTTTAATAGAATTAAAGCACATATTTCCTTAATATGGGTATAATGAAGACATTTTTGATGTGACAAGGTTTCTTTGGTAATGTTTGTGTTTTATTATTTGGTATGTGGGGGAGACAGCTTAGGGAATGCTATTAAAAAAGCTGGTGAAAGGATTGATTGTATTTCAGGTTTTCCCTACAGAGGTTCTTCAACAAAAAGAAAAATGGAAAAAAACCAAACCCCAAACAGACCCAAAGCAAAGCTTTTAAGTAACTTGTGTAGGATGGAGGAGTGTGTTAAAAGTATCACTGCCACCAGGGCCACATTGGCTACTCCATTTACTGGGGTGCTCTTTGAAAATAATAAAAGCCCTATCCTCTGCCTGATCCAAACTGTCCAGTTGTCTCCCAGACCCTTTTGATCAGGAGAAAGTCAATGTTTCAAGCTGTGCTCTTTATTTGTGTGGATAATTCCCAGCCTGACTGCACACGTGGTTGGCCCTTACAGCTGTGGTGGCATTTAGCTGGGGAGACTTGAGAACAGAGTATCTTTTTGAAGCAGCCAGCATTTATCAAAGTAAAAGTTTTTGTTTTATTTAAAACGAGGCTTTTACTTCTGAAAGCAAGCTGTGGTAAAGTGCTTCTCTGGTGGGTTGTGAACTGTGCCGTGCTGCTTTCATTCTGGTCACACGCTCCCGTGGGGCCCTGTAGGATTAGCTTTAATGACACAACTTTCTTGTAATAAGGGTAGCAGTGTAATATAATGAGTTGTACTGGGGCGTGGGAGTAACACCTTCATCTAGCCTACCTGCGGTTGTATCAGCATCACCTGCAAAAACACTAAGTTGAGTCGGAGACCTTTGTTGAGATCTGTGCCTGCATTATCAGTGAGTAACGCACAGGGCTGGGAGCCAGGTGTTTGGGGGTTAAGTCCAATGTCTGTGACCTCTACTCAATTTCTAACTCAATTTAATACATTTCTAATTCAGTTTTCCCATCAACAAATTGGACGTTATAGTAATTTCTTACCTCGTAAGTATTCTAAGAACAGTCTGTTATTAGCATGTGTCTGTAGCTTGCTTTGATATCTTCAGATGAAAGGTGCCACAGTGAAAGCGACGTTATAGCAAAGCTGTGAAGAGTGCTGCGCCAGCAATGCGGGAGGGGAATTCTTCGTATGTGGGAATTAAATTCAGTGAAGGGAATAGCCCTGACTTTTTTGCTAGTTGACTGTGACATTCACAATTTGTCTAACATCACTGTGTAACATAACATAATCCAGCATTTGGAAATGAAAGGTAGCATTAAAAATATTGCCTAGTCAGATGTTGGCCAGTGTTCTAGGGTTTGTAGCCTGATAATTTATTTTCCACCTAAAACTGCTGCCAAATTCTTTACAAATCCACAAATATTTTCAGTCTTCTCAATACTTGGATTTTTATTTGTGTGTGAATTTATAATTTAGAATTTTATTCAGCTGGATACACCATCAGAAGAAAAGCATGCACCAAGGGCTTAATCAGGCACCAATAAAGCACGGTACAGCACGGGAAAAACCGTGCAAAACGCAAGCCTCAGTTTTCACAGTGTGTTGCAGAGGCAAGCTAAAGCATCCATAACATTCAGTGCATATAGCAGGAGCCTAAGTCAAGGAGAATGGTTTAATAAAGGTAGTAAGTATGTTACTTTGAGGTAGAAGTCAGAATACAGGAAACAACAGCAGTGAAGTACATGTAGTGTTACTAACTTAAGAGGTTAATATTTGCACATTTGTAGGGAAAACCCTAAAATATAGAATTGACATGAGGACTCAGGAAACTGAATTACAGGCAATATTAGGAAAGTCTGTTCCTTATGGCAAAGTTAGTATTGCTTACACTACTCTGCAAATCTGACAGTAAGGACATCTATTCCACAGACTGGGCAAATGAAGTGCTATCAACTGTCTATGTAAATCTGCGTGAAACTTTCTGGAAAAAGAAAATCCCAGTGTGTGTAGAGTGTGTAAAAACATCTAAACAGAAGAACAACAACAGATTGTCTGTTGTGCACACCCAGTGCCTTTAAAAACACCAGGACTTTGCCAAAACAGCTATCTATAAATGTATTGCCAGTAGCACATACTTGTCTGCATTTGCATTTTTAATAAAGTGGAAATCAGAACAAGAACTCTGGTATATCTGGGATGAGAAAATACATAAGAAAAGAACATCTAAATGGGTCAATTCACAGCAGAAGCTGGGGAGAGGTGAGGATGCAGGGGCTACAAGTTCAAAAGGACTCGGTGAACCCAGGGAATTACGTTAGAAGAAGTAAGTGTCGAGCCTAATGTGAAGAAATGGCTCTATTAGATGCCAGTGCCACAGAAAGAACTGAAATTCTTCCTTGAAGTGATACAGGTAGGGACCTATTACTTTGATTAAAGCTGGTTTATATCAGTAGAAACTAGTGAGCCTTTTCAAGAACCAGGGATGTGCTTAAACAATGTGCAGTAGCTGTATAGCAACCTAGAGAAGATACTGCTTGAAGAGGAGATAAAAGTAAAAAGCTCATATATAGCATTGGAAACAAGGAAACTGTGGTGGAGCATGTTGTTCTGAGCAACAGTTGGAACAATATTCTGCTGGAAGATGCCTCAATGGTTTATTGATCAAAAGCACTGACACCAACTCAGGCAGAAGTGTGCTCTGAGAGAGGAATTATTTACCATTTGTTGCTGCACATGAGGAGTTACATCAATAGGTATATATGGCGACATGGTGACAGCTGAAACGGAACCCAGATCTCTAGCGAACATGCCTTGACAAACTGCTGGCTTTTGCTTTCTCATGTCTTTGGCACATAAACTTGAAGTGGCAAACATGAGTTTTGAAGGTTAACATAAAAGCTTTAAGAGAAATTTCTGTAGCTGATTTGCCCTTCTTCGTTGTCACAGAACTTGATGCGAAAGTGGAGGAAAGCTAAGGAGTACAGAGAACAGAAAAGTTGATTTTCCTAGTGCATGCAAATTAGCTGGCAGATGGACTGAGAAAAAAGAGGGTAGTGATATAGTGTGCCCTTTAAAAAAAGCAGGAAGATGGGTCCATGTCGCTACAGAAGCTCAGCAAATTCCCTGTCAGACAACATGAGAATTTTAAATTTCTAAAAAGCTTTTAAAGGCACTGATTTGGCTGCAGAGAGGGAACTAAAAGTGAAGATGAACGAAAAAGCAAGACAAATGTCTGCACGTATTTTGAGAGTTATTCAGGAGGGAAACCTCAGCATGGTACAATACAAAATTTGGGTGCAACAAAGAAGAATGGGTGTCAATTGTTCGAGTCAACTAACACCTGAGACTGAACTTGGAGAAGTTTGTGCTAATTTACAGCTGCAGATAGGAAGGCGTAGAAGAAAACAGTCATAGATTCATCTCAGTGCAGAGGAGACAACTGTGTGCTGAGAGCTGATTTTTATAGGTTTTCTTCAATATCATCCAGTTAGGGACGTATTAAGGAGAAATCTTGCCGTGGAGCTATTTGACTGATAGTAGATCTTTATTTTGGATGGAGCCTTACATCATGCTTTGGAGGAGTTTTGATGATTTGCAACGTGCCCGCCAGGCTCTGTTCCCCTGGGCCTGAGGGAGTAGCTGGTGGGTGCCTGCCATCTGGTCCCCAGCCAGCTCAGCAGCCTCCTGCCCGCTCCTGCCCTCTTCCCTGAAGATGCCAGCAAGGAGCAGGCTGTGTGCAGGGGAGAGGAGCTCCACTGGTGTAAGCCTGCCCCCGGCTGCCACCTTGGGCTGCTCTCTCCCCTTCCCCCTGCCCTTCCCCATCAATTACAAAGTGTAACTGTGACAGATGTTAAGTCCAGCTACAGAAGAGGAAAGGTCACAGAAAGCTTTGGATTTAATGTGAATATGCACACACACTGTGTGGCCTGCCACATGATTATGTGCCTCGCTGTGACCTAAAGGCTACGTATCCTTGGACTAGCCAGAGATAAGCAGTTACCAAGGGAAATGGATATACTGGGGTCCCTTATCTAGGTCTATTAAGCTACCAAATGCGGCACTGTAATTGAAGGCTTTGCCGGCCCAGATGTTAAGAGCAGAAGGCTGCCGGTAACGAGATCTGAGGAGATTGGGGTTAACTAAATAGGGATTTTATTGACAAACCTTTTAAAATGCTTCATGCCTTCAGCAATTAAACATAACACACACCCTGAGAAGGACAGGTCTCCTCTGTCTGTCACAGTTGCCTGATTCTGCTTGAACACAATCCTGGGGAGAAGGGAGAGAAATTATATCCTATGTTGGTTTATAGTGTTGATATAATTCCCTACCCTGCAAGACTGGGAATGAAAAGTGAATCTACCTCCTCGCCTCCTCCTAGTTCAGTCATGGTATCCTCTCAAATGCCCTATTTTGAATATTGTTGCATCCCTAGAAGAATCTACATTTTTGTCATGGACTTGTGTGCATGTAAATGTACAAAGGGAAAAAATGTCTTTGCATATACGTAGACGTATCCAGACCGATTTATTTTACAAATAGGTATAGTCATCTTCCCCTGGTGTTACTGAGTTTTGCTTATTTTGTCCACTTACAGGGAATGTGGGATAGCCTCAAATGAAAGCTATAGCTTTGAACTGTCTGCAAACCAGAATTTCCAGCCTGTGTTAAAAATTCCGAGATACTTGGTTTAGTCCCAACTGGCCTCCTCATTTTGTTGTAATATATATATATACCTTTGGCCCTCTTGCTCATTTAATTATATAGCTATAATAGATGGTGTAAAATATATGATGTACACTGTTTTGCTCTGCGAGTTTACAATTATTTTCTTTAGATAAAGTGTGTCTTACTGAAAAATTCAGTTAAATCACTATATGTTTTGCCTTTATGGAATAAGTGTTTCCTGGTTAAAAACCAAGCTGCCCAAGAAGTGGCTAAGTCCTTTACATGGAAAATATTCTGCTTCATGCTGTCAACAGAGCTACACAGAACTGTGGTACAAATATGTCTTTTGTTTGGCACCCCTGGAGTCAGGGACATTCAGGGGTAGATACTCCGATACTAGACATTTTTCTTTTTCAGGGAGTCTGTAAGTGCTTGTCGAGCAATAATTGCTGTGAATGGCTCTGCTAGCAGTTCGTTTCTACTTACTTCTGTTCTTGCACCTCTGAGCTTGCTTGTCTGCTTTTGTTTTTAGGGCCTGGTTTGACCCAGATAGGAAATGAGCTGGGATCATCACGAAGCATTTAAAATAATTGGGTATCAACAGCTGGCTTTGTGGGAAGATAACAGTATAAATCCAGAGAGTTTTTATGATTTCAATGGGCATTTTTTCTAGAGTATAAAGTGGATCCAAGTAATTTTGGCTGGGAAACAGTTTCCCAACTTATTTCTTTAATAATACCTTAGAGTTTTTCATTATAGTGAAAATCTCTAGCAGGTCTGAAGGGAAAAATTACCTCCACTGTTTCCAGACACCCAATATGTTTTCCCTTTGCTTGAATTTATGAGTTTTGGCAAAGGTAACTCACAATATGATTGTGTTTCAGGGTAATGGTTTCTTGCACTGAATCCCAAACAAATACGTAACTGTTCAGAAGGCTCCTATGTGTCTTTGGTGATGTACACATATGGGACATGGTCTCCAAAATCCTATGAATCTGTTTTCACCTGCAATGTATTATTCACTGCATATTGTATTGAAACAGTTTTCTGAAGCGCTATTTACTTCCCAACTTCTTTCAAAGTTTTTGTAGCATAAATTGCAGTCCTAGTCAAAAAGAGCAAGATTTGACTCTTAATGAAAATTCTTTTATTTGTATTGGTTTGTAAGTAGGTTCAAATATACCTGTTTAGTAAAGAGCTTTCCCGAAAGACAAGTGCTTGAATCAAGTGACTCCATGAGGTGTAAGGCAGAATTCCTCTCGGATTTAAGCATTAGACTGGTACAGAATGGGTATTTCCATCTTGGGAAATTCGATTCCTTGTTTTGACATCTTGTTTTCAACTAAAACTATTTTTTAACTTAGAAATGTTAAAAATATCTCTTCTTAAACTGAATTTACTTTCTTCCTATTTTTGCTTCAATGCCTTCAGAGAGTCAGACTTTATGTGCCTTGCATCCCCCTGCTGCCAAGCTACCCTATGGCACGTGTGGAGCACCAGGTTGTAGAGCTGTCATCCTCTGAAGGTCTGTCTCTGGAGGGGAAGCAACCCCAGCCTAGCTGGTACACGAGATGGAGGAGGTGGGATATTTCACAGGTGAACTACAGTGCTCTTTGTGACCTTAAACACGCCATGCTTGAGCACACAAACAAAAACCTTCTGATTCATAGTAACAAGGAGTGCGTAGGCATGTGTTTGTGCATTCAATTTGTGTAAATTGTCCCCAGAAATTAAACATTTTCTGTTATCCTAAAGGAAATATTTTTTAAGAATGATATTTGCTTTTTCCTTCAAAATTTTTGATTTTTCTTGAGGAAACTGCCAGTCTGCTCTGGAGCAGTCAGTAGGGAATTGCTGAACAGCTTTTAGTAAAGCTACAAGATGCTGCTTTTACTTTTAGCCTATCTATCTATTGCCTTATTCCACTAAGTGGAAACTTCAGTGACATTGATTAGATAGATATCTCAAAAAAGTACATACTCCATATAGGTTAAGGTGACAGCATCTGACATTGCAAGTGTCTGCATCTTATTTCGTTCAAGTCTTTTACATCTCTTACACTCCAGGAACTGCAACAGACTTTTTCGTGATGTACATCTAAGTTAGACAAGAATCAAGCTAACATCCTTTGTTTCTTCTACAGCTATTTTCATTCAAACGTTTTTTAGCTATTAACTAGCATCTTATGCCTTTTTCTCCTGCTGTTACTGAGGGTTGGATAGGAGTTTTCTCTCATGTCGTGTCTTTGTAAATTGGATCATCTTGTGAAACTGAATCACACTGGTTGTCACTGGCTAAGCAGCAGGTTCCTCCTAACCCTCTTCCACATGTGGTTCTGTTTGATGGGATTGTTATTTACTTCCAGCCACCCTGTAATCTTGGTTTCATCTGTGACTTCAAGCTTTCCTTTGAGTACCACATCAACTACATTGTGAAGGCTTTTTTTTTTTTTTTTTTTTTTTTTTTTTTTTTTTTTATCTATATAGGCATTCAGCAAAAGCTCAGGTCTTGCTGTCTAAGCAGGATGCAGAAGGTTTGATTTATGTCTGGATAACAGCATAAGTTGAATTGTTGCAGTAGCTCGCTCACAGCCTCCCAGATTGGCTTCTACGTGGTATTCTGAAGTTTGTGCAAAATTCACTATATGTGCTAAAGGACATACAGTTAAACGTGTCCAGAAATCAGCATGCCACACCCATGTGAGGCACTGAATTATTTTTGAATGTGGCATTGTTTAAAACTAGAAAGTTTAAAATGTGCTTCCTTCCCCATGTGCGGGACTATCCCAGTGTTTGCATGACATGTGAATTATTTTTATGAGCATAATATACATCATTGAAGAGGATTGACTCACAACCTTTGCTCTCTTACTGTCCTTGAGGGAGTCAGACACTGCTGGTGTTGTGTTGGTGTTCCCCTTCAGCGCAGAAATTCTGATTCCTTTTAGAGTGAGTCCTAAGTGACCTGGGAATCTCCTTTGATGGAGACTATGTGTTTCAAAGTAATTAAGGTTTTTTGCATTGACTGGTTTTATGACTACTCTTTAGCAACTAAATTAAGCTTTTTGATTTATAATTGCTTAGTTCTGCTGATTGTTAGCTGGCTAGTGACTGCAGGTGTATTGCTTTTGGCATTCAACTTTGGGTACTTTATTTACAGAAACGTTGGTCATCTTGAAACACAGGTCTCATTAAGTGGGACACTGGGAACTTTCAGACACCTTGAGTCACCAGTTCCTTTGAAAGTCCTAACTAGTAAGCCTTCACCTCTCCAGAAATTACATTTACAAAGATGTGTTTGACAGGGAGTTGCTAGCTGCAGAAATGCAAGTTTTACCTACCATGCCAAGGTAAAGATTTGTAATTATGCACAGATCAAAGTATTCTTCATCTGCCAAAACTTTACTAATGCGGATTTGACAATTAGAACTACTTTATTATCTATAAAGAATAGTTTATGTGGCACCAAAATTACAGCGTCTACTCTTTTGAGCACAGAATTAACTTTCTGAAATGAGCAATTATATTAGTTAATTCATTTATGCTTTAAGATTAATTAAAAAATAAATCCTTTAAGTATTTCAGGATTGTGAGATAATTTAAAAAATTATATTAATAGCAGAATAGTACCAACTCTTTAAACTTTCAAACAAGTCAGGCTTTTGGTAAGTGCATTTACATTTTTTTCACACTGTTCTTCATAGCTAAAAGTTTCTTGTTCAGCAGAGGCTCACGCACAATATTCTTCCTTCCAAACAGTAAAAACATACTCCATGTTCTTCCATTTCCATAAAGCAGAGACCGTAGCTGCTTTCCTGAAAAATGCACTATTCAGAATAACATCCTACTGGGATGGGACAAGACTGGAAATATGCTTGCTGTTCATCCATGTGCGCTGTGTCTCTGCTACCTGCAGAGAATGTGCAAGGCAGAAGGTCAATTCCAGCACTCCTAGAGCTCACAGTAGTTTAAGGGCAGACTGGGTTAAGGCATACTGTGTATCATGTTGGCCCATCTCATACGTAACATCGGGCCTTTCTAAGAAGAATGCTGTGACTGACCTGTCTGCCTGTTATTGACTATAGGTGTTGCTGATATTTGTGCCAAGGACAGTGTCCCTAACAACTCCATACTGCTGGTCAGGACCGATTTTTGGCCATGGAAAGGGACATCCAACACAGCCTGCAGATTTCTTACCCACCATGTCCCCAGTGGCCCTCATAGATGTGGACTTCTGCCAAAAAGAGTTTTACCACTTTGAAACTGAATTAAAGATAGTCTTGAACCAATCATAATACCTTATACTTTGATAATGCAATGCAGCCAGAAAAAAATAATAAATTAAAATAACCTAATACAGAGCTGTAGACAGCACTATTGCTGATCACAATTATGTGCCAAGTGCTTTTCATTACCAGAGCTAACCTCTGTGCCTGTGAATTTTATACCCTAACATACATATATCTCCTTAAATATTTGAGTCTAAATTTCTAATGCTTTGCTTGCTTTTCAAGATAATTAAAACATCCTTGCAATGCTTTTGCCTGTAGCCCTCTGCTGAAAGTGTCAACTCTAGTTTTAGAGTTTTTGCATTGACAGTTTAGTTAGTATAGTTCTTTGGCTCTGTGCAGACATGCTGTCAGGTCTTCCCTCACATGGAAAGCTCAGTTGACAGCCTTTACGGGAGGGATGGAGATGGGGTGCTCTATAAGCTGGTGATGGGTCAACGTACTGATTTGAACGTGCTTGTTGCACTTAACTCAGTGAGGTGCATTTGAAACTTCTACTTGTAAGCTTCAACTTACCTTGCAGAGATAGATGTCTTATTAACAACCATAAATGTCTCCAATCCTTTTGTAAAACTAGCCTCTGGTATTTATTTCTGTGATGATCTGCAGTCCTGAGGCAGTAAGTGTAATCAGCCGAGGTTAATGATACTGTTTGGTGGGCTTTTAGTCAAGTGTGCTCATCATGCTTTACATGCACTCAGACAGATGCCCGAGCAAAGGAAGTAAGACACTTTCTGAAATGAAAGAGCCACTGCGAATTAAAACTGTGTTGACCCAAATCCTTGAATCCAAACATTTCTTAATATGTTTAGCTTAAGGCCTATCTCAGATAAGAGGCAATAACTAAGCCAATATATTGTCCCCCAGTGGAATTCAAGATTGCTGGAGGTTGCTGAGGTAAATACTGTGAATGAACTTTTAATAGTATTCAATAATTTTCTGACCTTGGCTAATGATGGTAACTGTAATTGGATCTCTTGCTGCAGGGTATAATATGGTCTCCTGTAAAGTCAGGAGAGAGTTTGTCCTTTCCTGGTACTTAACTTTTACTAAGATCCCAGTACTGCAGGTAGCTGATTTAATAGGTGGCTGGTTTGATCTGTGTTTTATCATGAGCGTTACTATAGGATTAAAACAAACATTCAAAAGATAGAATTCAGTGTTTTAATATGTATGAAATAGAAATCAGTCTAATACTACAAATAATATTAAGCTTATTTTTCTCACATTAATGACATATTTTGGGAGATGTCTTAATACATAGAAGTTTGGAGATCCAGGTTTCCATTTTCAAAGCAGAGATGTACCACTTTTGAAAGTAGCAGAAAAAACCCCACCCAATTTTGTTGCAAATAAATAAGGCGAGACCTTCTTATTTATCTTGTTTTGACTGTTTGAGTTTTTAATTTCAGTCCTTTTCTTCCTTTAGGACTGGAGACTGATCGGTATTTTTATCATTCTCTGTTATGCTTATTAAAATACAAAGTCCTAAGCACGCTGCTTGGGCTTTGAACTTGCTCTTATTTTCATTCATATAAAATCATATGTAAACTTTTAGGAAAGTGTCAAACCCTTGTGTTTAGAGATAAGCCTGGGACGGCATGCCGATGTTTGAGGGACAGTGTGCTAGCAAGGTCCTTCAGTCTGCAGTCTCAGTGGAAGTAGGGTATGGAGATCCATTCGGCAGCAAAGCAACAAGGGGTTTTGATGTGTTAGAAACCACAGAAGCGCCTGAGAACAGGAATTAGGTCTTATCCCCTTCAAGAAGGTGGTGGGATCAACAGCCCAACTGAAGTGCATCTACACCAGTGCACGCAGCATGGGCAACAAACAGGAGGAGCTGGAAGTCACTGTGCAGCAGGAAACCTGTGACATAGTTGCCATCACGGAGGCACGGTGGGATGGCTCGCACAACTGGAGTGCTGCAGTGGATGGCTGTCAACTCTTCAGAAGGGCAGGCAAGGGAGGAGGCGGTAGCCCTCTGTGCTAGGGAGTGTTTTGATTGTCTAGAGCTTAACGATGGTGACGACGGGGTTGAGTGTTTATGGGTAAGAACTGGGGAAGGCCAACAAGGCAGATACCATGGTGGGAGTCTGTTACAGACCACCCCATCAGGATGAAGAGGCAGAGAAGATATTCTATAAGCAGCTGGGAGAAGTCTCACAACTGCTAGCCCTTGTTCTCCCAGGGGACGTCAGCTTAGCAGCTGTCTGCTGGCAATACAATACAGCAGAGAGGAACAGTCTTGGGGGTTCCATGAATGTATGGAAGAACCTCCTGACACAGCTGGTGGGCGAGCCACCTAGGGAGGGCGCCCCACTGGACCTGTTTGTGAACAGGGAAGGGCTTGTGGGTGATGTGACGGCTGGAGGCTGTCTTGGGCACAGCAATCACAAAACAGTAGGAGTTCTGGATTCTTGGAGGAGTAAGGAGGGGGGTCAGCAGAACCGCTGCCTTGGACTTCTGGAGGGCAGACTGTGGCCTGTCTAGGAGCCTGGCTGACAGAGTCCCCTGGGAGGCTGCCCTGAAGGGCAAAGGAGTCCAGGAAGGCTGGACGTTCTTCAGGAAGGAAATCTTAATGGTGCAGGAGCAAGCCAATCCCATGCACCAGAAGATGAGCCAGCAGGGAAGAAGACCGGCCTGGCTGAACAGAGCTTTGGCTGGAACTGGGGGGAAAAGGAGAGTTTATGTCCTTTGGAAGAAGGGGTAAGCAACGCTGGAGGGCTACAGGGATGTCGTGAGGTTGCACAGGGAGAAAATTAGAAGAGCCAAAGCCCAACTAGAACTTAATCTGGCTACTGCTGTAAAAGAAGGGGTTTTTTCTTTTTTCTATAAAAACATTAGCAACAGGGCTAAGAAGAATCTCCATCCTGTACTGGATGCAGGGGGAAACATAGTGACAAAGGATGAGGAAAAGGCGGAGGTACCTAATGCCGCCTTTGCCTCAGTCTTTGATAGCGAGACCAGTTGTTCTCCAGGTACCAGCCCCTGCGCTGGAAGGCAGGGACGGGGAGCAGGATGAAGCCCCCGTAACCCCAGGGGAAATGGCCAGCGACCAGCTGCACCCCTCAGACACACACAGGTCTGTGGGGCCGGATGGGACCCACCCGAGGGTGCTGAGGGAGCTGGGTGAGCTCTCACCCCGCCGCTGCCAGCCATTTACCAGCAGCCCTGGCTCACCGGGGGGTCCCGGCAGGCTGGGGGTCAGCCAGGGTGACCCCACCGGCGGGAGGGGGGATCCGGGGAGCTGCAGGCCTGTCAGCCTGACCTCGGTGCCGGGGCAGGTGCCGGGGCAGAGCCCCCCGAGTGCCATCACAGCCAAGGCCAGGGGTGTGAGGTTCAGCCCAGCTCCGTGCCGGGCCCTGCCCGTGGGTCACACCAGCCCCAGGCAGCACCATAGGCTGGGGGCAGGGGGCTGGGAAGGGGCTGGGGGGGCTGGCGGCCGGCTGAATGGGACCCCCGTGTGCCCAAGGAGGCCAGCAGCACCCTGGCTGGTACCCGAAGCAGCGTGGCCAGCAGGGCCAGGGCAGGGACCGTCCCCCTGTGCTTGGCTGGCCTTGGTGGGGCTGGCACCTCTAGTAAGGCAAAACGAGAGGAGGGCAGTTAAGTTTAGTGCTAACTGGCACACTTTCTGCCTTGCTAATCTACATATTACAGAAGAACTTTTTTGTCAACCTCCTTTTCAAAATTAGGCTTGCAGCTTGAAGCTTCAATGTAAAGAACAGACAAGGCCTGATTTCACCCCTTTAAGCTTCAAAGTAAATCAAGAATAATTTTAAGGAAGTCAGTGGACCAAGCTTTTATGTGATATAAATCGACACTGACGATAATCAAGCTATTTCAGTTTATACTGAGTTAGAATTGGCTGCAATTAATATTTTAGCAATCGGGTAAGTGTGACTAAAATCAGGTCAACAGACTAGAAACCTGTAATATTTCCTTTTGCCAAAGCTTTTTAAGGACAGGTTTGATGCTTCTACAGATTGATGCTGGTCTGAGTGAAGGCAGGAGCCCGGCCCTGTAGCTCTGTGAAATTGCTTTGTTCCTTCAGTGGAAATCTCATCAGCATACTCTTGTCTCTGGTTTTCATGGATGTCTATCAGAGAAAGAAATGTCGATAGCTTAAGCACTTAAGCCTTTTTCAGTGTTTTGAACAGATTGCTTGGCTTGTTTAGCAACTTCAGAAATCAAGTGCTCGGTGTAAGTATCCTTCCAGTCATCCTAGGGATTCAGCCTGGGTTCAAATGTCTTATGATCTGTAGGTATAATAAGTCCTCTCCTGTACCAGTCAACTGAGCATGCATATTTTCACCCCTTGGCTACACAGTCTTGTAACAACTTATGGTATCTTATCTAAACACTCCTTGCTCAGTCTCTGATGTGTGAGTCAGGAGGACATATAAAATGTGTTATGTTAACTTTCCCTTTCCTTCAGGGAAAACCTATAAAGAGTGAAAATTACTAATTACCCATTTCTAATTCCCTTAACAACAGTAATGATTAGAAAGTTTTATTTAAATAAAACTGAAGAGATTCCCTATATTTCCTTGGAGGAAAACATTTCTTTCTCATGCAGAGTACATGATTTTCAAACACTGAAATTGTTGCCACTCTTTAGGAAGTGAATTCCAAGACCATGTGTTGCAGCCACTGGGCTCGGCCATCCCTCGGTGTCTGTGTCCCGTCCAGTCCAGAGCCATGGTGTTACTCACTAGCTTGACACAGAAGAAAGTAAAAGGTCTCAAGATTATTGGCACTAAACGTAATGGTATTTGCGAAGTTCCTACCTGATACTTGTCTGTGTTGGAAGAGCACATACCATGTAGGATGGTGCTGTTTTATTTGACCATAAGCTTGACCTGATAAAGCCCTGTTCACATGCAGTTTGCTAGTAAGGCATTCTCAGACTCCTGAAGGGGAAAAGAGGCAGCTCTGTAGGCGCTCTCCCATCCCGCAGACTCCTTAGCGGCAGGGAGCATCTGCCCTGTGTCTGTTTTGCTTGTCCAGAGAGCCTGAGAGTTCACAGGGCGTAACTGGGAGCTAAACAGGTGTGGTACTTTCATAAAGCATCACGTGTTGACAGGGGGAGCCTGCTCCATGGTTCTCAGGGGAATAATACCCTGTCTTCATACTTTCCAAAGTTTGTTTGTTTCAATAAGACTGAAAAGTAAAGAAATAATGCAACAGTGACTGGTTAACTGGGACAAGCTGTGTTGAATTGAACAAGTCAAGGATCTGGTGTTGTTTTGTTGCTTGGTTGGTGTTAAATATTCCCAGTGTGCACGTAAGATGCGTCAGTGCCATGTGTAAGGAAGGCAATTAGTTGTGCAGAGAAGATAAGCAGTGAGCTGGTGCTCGTTTGTATACTCAGGGAATAGCAAGGTAATATAATTTGTGCTACATTTCCACCTACAGTGTTTCTCAGACCCACTAATTTGCGTGTGTTTAGTCTGAAGATTTCCTTAAGAAACAGATTGACTTACAGGCGGCCTGGATTTTATATAATGCATTGGAGAGGGGTTTTGCACAGATTGAAACAACAAAGCACAAGGCAATGCCGAATCCATTGAGCACAAACATGCCTCAGTGAATAGCTCTCCCTAAGCTTATTTAGCACTGTACACTGCAAAATATGCTAAACAAAGAACAAATTGCTGCTCTAAAGAGCTTGCAGACATAAGAACCTGAACCCATATGATACAGTGAATAATCTGTGCCAGATAAGCCTTCTAGCTGAAATGTTCAGAAGTTCTTAATTGGAAGGAGCAAGGGGATGTAAGTGGGAGTTATGTGTATATCATTAGCAAAAGAACAAATGTCTCCAGCTTTAACTAATGTTGACTACAATAAATTAAAATAAAAAGGAACAAACTGACACTTGATTTGAAGCTTGAGATGAGTGTTAATTTGAATTTTCTTGCTGCACCTGGCTTGCTTCGTATTCTCAGGATTACTTAATTGGACTCTTTGTGCTTCAATTTTTATATTTTAAGAAATGTCAGGTTATTAAAGTTCCAGAACAAAATAATGTAAAAAAAAACAACTTCCTTTCAAGTCAGATACCTTAGAATTTGTTATTCAGTGACTTTGAATGGAGCTTGACTCACCCCACCTAAACATCCCCAGCTCAGCCTCAGGTTTTTTTCAGTCTAAGCATTGCCTTCAGCTCTTCCTAGAAACATGCTGCTGCTTCTAGGTACTCTGTGCTGCTTTTTCTTGAGGGTGACTTGCTGCCATGGAAGTTCAGCTTTTCAAAACACTGCAGAGTGGATGGGGGAGAGGATTTGCTCATCTGTAACTTTTAAACGCAGGTGATAGTCTAAGGAATTCACATACCATGTTCGTTAACTGATGCTCATCTTTGTGTTTGTAGGGAGAGGTAAGGAAGGATCCAGGGAAGGAAATTTGTATTGAAATTTGAGCCAAAAGCTTTGACATTACAGGGGTTAGTGTAGCATTGTATTAGCATGCTTTGTTGATACTTCTCAAGAGCATATGTAGCAGTGCTGCTTAGGCATCCATTGAAATCAGTTTTAAGGAATGCCAGAGAAATTATGAGGTGAATTATACTCAGTTAAAGTACAAGGACAAACCATTCAGTTTGCTTTTTCATATTCCAGTCAGGTAAGAAACTTTATTTTCTAGTGGGAAACAGAATTAACTTCTCTAAGACCTCTTGAAATCTCTTGTTCATTTAAAGTTTGTATTGTCTCTTCCCTGATTTAGTGCTCCCACAAGCTGCAGTTCTCCTGCTGTGGAGAGGAGAATGCTGTACTTAGGGAGAGACCTTAGACAGATTCTTAACTCTTCATGTTTGGGGAGCTTACAGGTTGAAATGCTGCCACATGTAGCACCCAGCATTTCTCATCTTAGTCATTCCCTCCGCTGGAGCTGGTCTTATCTTTTCGCCATAGCATATATCACAATGATGTATGGTTGTGGCTGTAATAAGTCTCGTGGCTGCTTTTTCCATAAGTAATCTGAGCAATTTGA
Organism: Falco biarmicus; assembly: GCF_023638135.1. Lineage (NCBI taxonomy): Eukaryota > Metazoa > Chordata > Aves > Falconiformes > Falconidae > Falco > Falco biarmicus. The sequence continues at coordinate 36,230,862 of NC_079295.1, read as the reverse complement.
CTGTAAATAATATAAAAAATATGACCTTTGTCCCTAATCCTGCCATTTTGAAAAAACATCTTGAGGGATATTTTTAAATACAACATTTCTATATCCTACAGCATCGTCAAATTTACACTTCACTCCTTGCTTCTGTAAACTTTTAAAGCAATAACATTGGCAGTTCAAGCAAATAGTTTTTCAGTTCTGTGCAGATCCTAGGATACAATGAAATTATGATGTCAAGAAGATTCAAGCCTTGCTTTTAGTCAACCGAAAATATTGGCAGAAAACAAATAAGATCCAGCTTTTTCTAGTGAACCCAAGCATCTTTCTCTCATGAACCCAAGCATCCTTCTTGGATGTGACAATGTGAGTTGAGAATATTGTTTTATCAAATACCACTCCAGCTGTAGAATTCCATATAATGCAATTCAAAACACATTCAATATTTCGGTTTCTTGCAATTTTCTGTGATGTCCATTGTAGCAAATATTTCTGAGATAAACAAGCAATAAACCTGTCACTGAATGAATTCTGTATGTTCAAAAATATAATGACTGTCCTTGCTACAAAAGCTGTATTTTCAGCTTCACAAGATGAAACTGCAGAAAGAGAAATTATGCTCATAATATGTTTCTATAAGCACTTGTACTTTAAACCTAATGTTTTGACAAAGTGTATGTAGCAAGTACAATACTTTAATTTATATTTTTTCTAATGATAAAATAAGTGAATGAGCATAGTTTAAAAATTGGAAACTTTTTTCATTTAGTTTAATGTATTCATTTAGCATATTAATGTGTTATAGCTGAAACAATTGAATGCTTGATGGAAATTAGTCTTTGGATTCAAAGTGCCTATAATTAAACCAGAACTGATGAGGTTAAGGGATACTTTTGCCATGTTGTCAATAAGAGCCACTGGAGGGCAAAATGGTTAAAACTGGGTCTAAATTGATCCAGTGGAGACAATGAAGCTTATTTGCCAGTAATTCCACTACAGTTTCATGAGGGAAGACTTACTGTATTGCAGATTTTGCCTATCTTCTTAAATGTTTACAAAATGTAAATTAAGGAGGGTTTATTTGGAGGATGAGCTTTGTTCTAGGGTACACAAATGGAATGGGACTGGATCTTTTGAACACTGTGTCTGTTTTGCACATGGAAAAAGCCACAGAGATGACAGGTTGCCACAAGCACCACTGACCAAAGCGGGCAATTACATGGACTCCTCACCTGGCACGATGGATGTGAGTTTAAGTGTGCAATTGTTTCATTTGGCCAATCAACATGTCCTTACAACTTCACGTGTGAGAGCAATCAGGAAAAGAAAACAAACCTCCAGCATCCGGGGGGGCTTTCAAACAGCAAACAAATGGCTAAAAACCATTGACCCAAACTAATTCCTGCCAAATGGGCTTCCACAGGGTTCATCCAATATATCACAGTGCAGAGAGAGGAAAGCCACCTTTGTAAAGTTGCAGCATTTCCATATGTACAAAGAAAGACATAACTGCAGTATTTTAAATATCATGGAGTTAGAATTTTATGGACAAGTACAAGACTGTGAGTTACATAGGAGGCACATTTTATGTGGTAGAATGTAAAATTTGGTCAAATTAGGAGGCCTAGGGCATGGCCAGCTATCATCAAGGCCTCTCTGCAAAAAGTGATATTAAGTCTTCAGAGGAACCCCCTGAAAAAGTAGAGCTGTCAAAGGAACCACCACTATCATCACAGGCTGCTGCCGGAAGATGGTGGTTGAGGGGATGCCTTGGTGCAGGTACTGGCATGGATTTGAGAGGATTTTGCTGCCCTGCAGAAAAGGACAGGTCAGAGCTGTGCATGGGACTTGTCTTCTTGTGGGTGTCCTCACCGCACTTTGGGTCACACAGGGTGTTTGGGAACAAACTCTCCTGCTGTTCCTGTAGCCAGCAAATGTCCCCAACCTGGCCATGGTGACGTGATTCAGAAAGAAGCTCCTCAGGTGGGAATTAGGAAAACTCTGCAAGAGAGGTCTCATATTGGGGGCAGCATCTGTTGCAATGGGCTACTCTTCATTTACTTAAAGTGCAGACAACTTACAGCTCATGGTGAATCTTCTCATTGAATACATTGGCCCATGTTCTGGCCTGTTTGGCATGGACCCTTCTGTCTTTGTACTTGCTTGAAGGAAGGCGATACTGCTGTGATTTTTACTGTGCTTTCTCTCCTGTAAATTTGATGCTGTTAGTGTTTTCTTGGCTTTCATTGTGATCATTTACTGTTGGTTTATCCCTATAAAACAAGGATAAAAGTAATCCTTGAAGCAAGGTTTATACAATGTTTTTCTAGTATTGGAGATAAAAAAGCCTTGCCAAACTTCTTTTCAAAGACTGTTTTCCTCCATTTTCTTTCTCTTCCCTACTGAGTTTTCTAGGCAGTACAGAACTGGAAAACAGCAGTAAGGAAAGGCAGCGTGGTGCATCCCCAGCAATGTTTTATCTTTCACTCTTTTTGTAACTGTGAATAAAACACAGTTTATTTTTTGTTCATGACAAACAGGCAATGTGCACTACACTGGAAAACAGGCAGGTGCTGGGTCTAGCCTCAGAACTCTGTCTTTGATAAACACTCCCCTTTAAGTTGCATTTTCTATTAGAGATAGCAACAACATTAAATTGAAATGCAGCTTTCAGGCACCATTCTTGCATATTCTATCAGTCCCAAATTCCCAAACAATGCTAGCAGTTAAAGTAATTCAGAATATAAAGCTAAATTCATAGGGCAGCTAGTCTTTGTGTCTGCACAAGGCCAACCCTGATTCAACATTTCCAAGCTGAGATGCTCCAAGCCGTATTAGAGATGCCTGACATCTCTAGTCAGACCTCATAGCCCGACCAGAGCTGCTTATGTGACAGTGGCCATCTGTGAGCTGCCGACAAACTTTCTGATGTCATGGCATATGTTTGTGCAAACAAATACAAAATAGACCACAGAAGAGTGTATATTAGAAGGGAGATGATGAAAGGGGTTGTCCCATCTCCTTCGTGAAGGCTCCAGGATTGGGCTGAACTGTGGTTACATCTAAGCAAAGCTGCTGTAAAACTGGCCAGTAGCTCAGGGCTTCAGGGTGGTGGCTCTGTCCTTGTAGATACAGCCAGAAAGAGTTGATAAATGAGCAGATGAATGAGGATAAGGGCTTATAAACAAAATCTGCCAATTTTTATATTTGGACAGTACAGAGTTAACATAGCTTTTACTGTCTGGAATGGTGCACCCAGCAGATAACCCTACCCTCCTTTTAACCTAACTACTACCTCAGTAGTCTCAAGAGCTGCTTCAGCAGGCAGAATCAAGCATCCCTTATTAGTTCCTCGCACTGACTGAATTATTGAATGAAATTCTGTGGCCTGCATTATGCAGGAGGTCAGACTTGCAGATAATGATGGTCCTGCTGCCTATGAAATCTAGTACTCCTGCAGTTCTAGAGGCTTAAGGATCAGGAACTGGATTTCAGTGTCATGCCCTGGTATTTCCTCTCCTTGTTATTCAACTCTGTAATGCTATGAAGCCACAGTGTCACTAATGTGATTCTCAGAGAGAAAAGAGATCTGCAGCAATTTATTCTTCTTTGTAAGCAAAAATACAGGGAAAGCAAAAACTGGCATAACTTCCAAAGATGATGGGCAAAATGGTGGTGAAAAAGAGAAACCAGCGATTAGTGGCTGCTTCCAGTAATGGCTGTGCTTTAATTGTGGGTAACACTGTGTCTCAGTTTCATCACAGGTAACTTGAGGCTGATAGTTTATACCTATTCTGAAGTGCTTTGCAATCTTGCGAGAGTGCTCTGGAGGGCAGGGTATCATTATGGTATGTCACTTTATTTTATGGGGAGAAGTGACTACCAATAATTTGACACATGGACAAACTTTCATCATCCCCAGTGGAAGCAGCCCGTGAAGTGTTGCTGGAAGCAGTGTATGAAAAGTAGCAAGGGAAGTTGTGTGAAGGGAAGCAAGGTAGTTAGGGGAAGAACCAAGGCAGAATTGTTTTACCATCTAATGCACCAGCTGATTGCCTTGAGCTCCTCTCCTTCCCCTGACTTTGGGGACAAAGGGAAGAGCCACTGTACTTTTAATAGGAATGTACCAGCTGTAAAATGCCTTTGACCTTTTGGCTGGAGGGAAATGCTGTACTCAAACCTTAATTTTAAACCAAGAATTTCTAAAAAAGTGTATGAATACTGGGTGAATTTGTTTCACCAATGAGAGGGCCATTTCAGAGGACAAAGATGCTTTTATATTTATTTCGTGTTTAGCTGGTTTGTAGAAAATCTATCTGTTCCTGTTCTCTCTGGACTAATGCATCAGATTGTGACTTGACTTGTCTGCTTGCATTAATAGCATTGTTTTATGATAAATGTTATAACACAGTGTGACTCATCTGAGTTTTCTCATGCTTTCAGTGCAGGACTGTCACAATGAATCCTTAAAGAATGTGTGTCTTTTGATTCACTACTCTATCAGCACTGTGCTGACCCTCCAGCAATTTTTAGAGCTATTTGGTTTATCTTTGCTGTGTATTGCATATGTTTTGCTTTTGCTTTTACTTTTGCTTTTAGAATCCCAATAGAATTTTCAAACTGTTGTATCAAAGACCAAGGTGATCTGGTACGAAGAAAAATGGAAAAAGGAATAAGAAAAATGGGATGTTTGAAACACTCCAACTTGTTGCATCATGTTTTTCACATTAGGGCCAAAACTCAAAAGGGGAAGACGAGGAAAATCCACAGTTTGATTTTTAACTATGGACTTTCCGAGACAGATGCATTCCAAAGACCTGGGGAACTGTTTTTGAGGACTGTCCCAACCAGTGTAGACCATGTGATGAGTCTAAGATACACGCCTTTATCACTTTTCGTTTCCATCCAGTAGAATAAGAGGAATTGTCATTCCTTTTCTATTTTCTGTTGTAAGGTGCCAGTTTAAATATTATGAAATTTCGCGCTGAAATGTGTCAGATTTTTATATATAAAGATGTCTGTCATGTCCCAGTTGAGCACAGGAAAATTCTAAAATGTTTTGTGCTGAGACATTTCTTGCCAAACTCTATTTGCAGTATTTGCATCCACTGTGGGTTATCTTAGGTTCAGCCATTGAAACATCACATGAAAATTACTTTTTCCTAGGAAAACTGTCATAAATCGTGTGAACATATGCCGAGATGGGAGATTTCTTCAAAGAGCAGCTATAGGACATGAGTGGGGTGAGCACAGAAACACAAGCTGGGAGCTTATTCTGACACTGAGTTTCTTGCTAGTCTTTCCGTATCACAGAAATAGTAATACTTAACCCACAAGGGTTTGTGAATCATATTGGAATGAAATTGTAATGTATTAATATTGTGCCAGATTTCTATTAGGTATTTTGAAATTATACTTTTTTTTATCATATAAATTATGATAATAGTGGTCCAGATCTCCTGCTTGTCTGTTTCATTTTAACCAATGTTGACAGCTAGAGCTGGTAGAAGCATATTCTGAATTAAAATTTAAAGTTAGCGCAAAAATAAGCGCTAACTTTTTTTGGTAAAATAATTAATTCATTTTACTGATGAAACAAATGAACTCCACTTTCAATACACTGTAAGTCTTATTAAACAAGGATGACAATATGATAGATCTCCACAACATCCAGACACCTGAGACAGACATTTCTTTATAAAAATGAGGGGCTAGACTGTCCTTTCATATTCTCTCTGTCCCCTTCACTTTCTTTACATACATGCATACACATAATTATAAATGACACATCATTTTTTGAGAGCAGAATTTGGTTCTGGGTTAGGTACAATGTGTTTGTGGAACTAATGGCTGTAATATTTCTTTTGAAATATATTCTGGCTTCTGTTTCTTTTTCTTTTTTTTGCCCTCTAGGTAATCCAAAACATTTATAGTCAACTGGTATCAAGTGAGACTTTGACTGTAGTGATTGTATAAGGTTAGGAAATCTGAAAGCTGAAGTTAAAACATTTAGATTATCCTCCACTCAGCAGTTGGTGCCTGTACTATTGACAAAAGAAATCACTCTGCCAAAAAAAAAGACATATATTTTGGTTAAAGGTCTTGTATATATACAAGGTATACATGAAAGTGACAAAGAACTTAATTTTACTGTCAAAAATAGTAGCTTTGGCACCAAATTTTTGACATTGTCTCATTTGAAGAGATACCATAGCTCAAAAAGCCTATGCATTAGACTGGTAATGCTTGAATATTGAATATCTAAGGATGAAATGAAAATCAAATGAAAGTGTGGTACCTGGAGCCACTCTATGGATGTGTTCCTGAGTGTTTTATAAGTGTGATTCTACACATACTGAGAAAAATATGTAGCAGTGTCATTTCTGGTATCCTTCATGCACCACGTGTTACAATTTGTAGTAAAAGATCTTAAAAATGAGAGACTGGAAAATCCTCTTGCATTCTACTATCTCTGTGCTCCTGTAGGGGTTGCATCCCAAGACCATGGGGCTGTATCTGTGTCGATGCTGGGCTTCCCACATCCCTATGGGTTTCCCACTTTCAGCTGCAAAGATGGAAGAGATACAGGGTAGGGGAAAGCAAAGGGAAAGCAAACCAAAGGAAATCTTGGTCTCTCTGGGACTGGATAGCTTCAGCTGTCATTTCCCTGTACTAGTTACAGTCCCCATATAGTGTACAGCACCCCATCTGTGTTTGGGTGTGCAACCTTTTGTGTTTGTGCAGGCTAGAACAGTGAGTTGAGAGCTGCTGAGACCCAGAAAAGCTGTTTTGGCATTAAGTAATACTGTTTTCTCAAGTGGGATTCAGCTCACAGGTGGAGGGGATGCCAGGGACTCAGAGGTGCTGTTCCCTACATGCTACTCTGTCCCAATTAGCCTGTTTGATCCAGACATCTGTGGAACTTTTCAATGTAGCTTTGTGAGAGGAGGAAAGCACATATAATAGTGATGAAAAGTTCTGACTGTGGCCCTTGAAAGGAGTGTGGAATCTTATGTGTTTATTTCACCTGTCCAATTTGTTTAACAAAACTTTAAAAACTAATTTAACGTTACTTAGTTCATATTTGTGCTGAAAATGCCTGCAATTGCATTTGATACATTTATAGGATGTAAACCCATTGAAAACAACAAAAAGTCTAATTGGGAGAGGTGAGTTTTGAATCAATCTTAAATCAATATAATTTTTTATTATTATTATTCTTTATGATTACCTCCCACCTGTCTCCTGAAGGTCCTTTAAAAAGCTTCCTGATGTGCATCCAGTAATTTATAACCTCCATAAAGATCCAACATCCATTGCTTCGGAACAGAAGGCACTGGGCTAGCAGAAAAATGTAGGCTACCATCTGAGGCTGTACAACTGACAGCCTGATGCCAAGCCAATAGCCTGGGAGTTTAAATCTGGACTAGATACTTCAAGGCCAAAAGAAGTCTTGTTCATGCATGTGTGTGTTATGTGCATGCTGTTGCAATGGCTTGCTGCCTTTCTCTGCGCTAAGTTGTCCCAGTGATTCACAGGCTTAGGGCTAGAGCCATGATGTCAACTTGTTCTTTCACTGATAAATTCAGTCCACCCAAAACCCCAGAAAAGCCCTTACATGTTGAAGGCTTTGCAATAGGGGTATCAGAACTCTTCAGTTTCTTCTTTGTAGTTAAGTATCCCATGTTGGGGTACTCCCCTGATGAAAAGGAAATGAATGGAGCAAGGATATTGTACGTTGGGGTGAAGCTGTTGCTGAAACCCCAGCTCCTATGGCATTTATGTTCTGTATTAATAAATACGGTGTCAGCACAGTGCACATTGCGTTGAGTTCCACAAGACATAACTCACCTTCACCATTCAAATGATCCAAAGTCATTCATCTCTTTTAGACTCAGTTGTTTTCAGATCTTCTTTCTTAAATAAATAAAGCAGTCTGAAGATTTTTCGTGCCTTTCTATTGAAAGATTCCGTGTTTCAGAAGCAATTTGTGTGAATATTGTGTCAGGGGATGCCCCTCTCAGCTTCGGTCCATGTTCTTCACTGAAGATCCTTTCCATTTCCCTGAAGAAGACAGCTGTGCTGTGGTCTTTTCTGTATCTGATTTAAATTTTATCACTTTTTGTTTTCTGATGCAGAATTGAAAGATAAATGCAGTAAATCTACCTCTTACTGTTTCACTAGGAAATTATTCTGGAAAAAGCTCATTATTGCCCATGGAAGAGGAATAATGATTTGATTGGAAAGATGCTTTTAACTTGTAGTTAAAAAACTTTCAATTTAACTTGTAGTTGAAAACCCCTTAGATTTTGTAATTTGTACTCAAATCTGGATACAGATCCTGAGATCATTGCTTTATTGCAATACCGTCTTTGCCTGGAAGATGTTAAGCAGTTAAAGATTTAAACTCTTTATTGCACAACTGTCTTGTTGGTGTTGCTAAGCAGCTATAAGAAGGCAATATTTTCCAAACAGACTTTTCTCTCTTAGATTTCTTTTCAATCAAGCCTACAATTTCATAATTTTATCAAATGAATACAAACTGTCTGCTAGTTACTCTCTTTCCTGTGGAGTTTGCTTCTTATGAAATGTTACTTCTATTCAAATAGTACTCCTGTGGTATCATTTTTACAAAAGAATGAATTGAGTGTTGAATTAATGAACCTTGGACTCTGAGAACATAGAGTTAAAGATACAGTTCTATGGAAACCTCCTACTTTAAAAGATATTGGCCACAAAGCTTCCCAGTAATAACGGGTGATATGGAGGTTTCATGGTATTATCAGAGTTCTAAAAATATTCAATATCAAATGATAGAAAAATTATTAGGTGTTAATAATACTACCATGGTATTGTGTCATCTGCATTGACAGGTTTGCCTGGTAATCCAGGTAATCCAGACCTTCACGGGTGACCTTGTACCGAACACTGTGGGATGCTAGCTGTGTGCCTGCTTCACCACGGAAAGGTTGTGCTTTTCCTTTTCCTCCTGTCCCTCAGCACTGCACCAAGGCAGAGCTTTGGCAGGGATGAGATCTGTCAGTTTGGGAAGAGGCAATGAAGAGGCCTCTCCTCCAGGTGACTGAAGACGAGGCAAATACTGGGACCTCCAGCACAGAGAAAATTTATTCCAGGGGTAGGACCCTGCCTTCCTATCCTATATTATAAGATCACACAATCTAGGGAACACAAACTGAGTGTGTCTTCCCTTGCCTACAGTCCTGTAAAGCCCCTCTGATCCCTTTCCCCAAAATCCTGAATGAAATTTCAATATTCAATAATATTTTTCTACTTTTGCTATTAAAATCTTCTTCCTCTGGAGCAACAGTTGTTTCTGTTTTCTTGAATTGCTGTTTAAGTCTTGCCTGCTCATCCTCCTAAGCATTGATCTGGCTAGCAGCCTAGAAACCGGGAGGATTTTCATGGTTTGTGAGGCTGTAGAAAAGTCTGTGCTTAAAATTAGTAATCTTGGGCATAATTTCTTCCTGCTATCTGGGAGGACAGGTTCTGTGCAGAATTGCTTGAGGCTTCTGTGCAGCCCATTGCAGCTGCCAGTGTTACATATACATGGACAGTAACTGATGTTCTAACTTTTGAAGAGGCTGTCAAAAAAACATTTTAAAGCTGCATTGCTCTCAGAGGCAGAGAATCAGACTTCAGCTAGAAGTCTGGAGCTGAGCTAAGCTGTAGACTTCATCCTCCTGTGGCTTTTGGTGAACTCCCACTGAGGTTTTCATCACCTTCTCATGTTTCTGCTGCCTGGGTGAGAGGAGAGGAAAAATATTGTTATAAAATAATGCATTGTAATTCTTAAAGGAGAAATTTTGCTTTAGGGCAGGGTATGAGATAATCAATAGGTTTCATATACAGTCTTCCAGATGATGTGCAGTTTCTGGGCTTATGTGTGTAAATAATCAAAGAATTTGTGTGAGGAAGCCTGTTGGTTTAGGAATTGTATGTTTGAGGAGTAAAATGCAGAAAAGCTGGAAAGTCCTCTTTTCTTCCACTGTATATGAGGTTCAGGATTGGCAAGTTTCATCCACATGAGTTATTTAAAAGGAAGGTGATGATAATTTTATTTATAGCTCAAACGGATGAATGTTTTAAATGAGATAACATGTGAAGCATGAAGCAAAATGTTTCATTCAATCGGTATTAAGAAAAACAAATAGCTTATTAGGAAGAAGTTGTTACAGAAGACTACTTTTAAAAAGAAAATGAAATTGCAAAAGCTCATAGCATCTTTTTGGCTGAAGTGACTGCTGGTAAGAATGAATCGAGCAGTGGCCAGGAATTGAGACCCATTACACAAACTATTTGAGTCAAGTTACAAAAAAAATCAAAACGGAAGCGTATACTAGTTTTATCCATTTTATACAGGGGTAAAAAAAAAATCATTGAGGATATGTACATCATCTGTTACACAGACCTGCCAATACAATAGTTGCAAATGATGGGATTTGTTTCTGGTGAGCCATTTACTCAGAGCAGGGACAGTAACTGCAATATTTCTGTGGTATATGACCTCTGAACACTCCTCTGCTGACATTATTGGGATCTATTTTTCACTGTAGCTTAACAGTTCTTATTTCAAATTAATTAAGTTGCTCTTATATTTTTAACCTACTCCTTTACTCCTCCTGTTTAAAACCGTATGCATTAAGTTCTTTGTAAATAGATTCAAAGCAGGAAAGCAGATGATTTCTGAGCAACTTCAGGTATTGATTTAGAATATTCCTGGCACAGCCACAGCTTGAGCCTCTGGTTCCGTGCATGGCTGTTGCTTGAAGGCAAGAAACGCTGACACCAGAGAGTGTGTTTGTTGTTTTGCCTGGTATCTTTAAGTCATAGCAGTTTATTTCAAAAATATTGCCCAGAAGCTGATAAGCTTGAAAGCCCAGTGTTAAAATTGAGTTTTCCTGTGCAATTCTATAGGAATGAAAAGAGCTGAATATTTTAATGGGACTTGTCGTGGGTACATAACAGTTGTGGGTTTGCTTGCTGTGAAGAACATCACAAGAATCTTTGTCCAAATGAATAAATTATCCACTCTTGGCACATCATAATTATTTTTAAAAATAATTGGCAAGCAACATTTTTATGGCTCTGTGGACTCTTCAAAATTTGTGAGCATTTCAAATGCCATTAATTATCTCTGTGAACTCCTGAGACCTCAGCTGGTCTTGTGTCTGCAAGATTAGACTCCTAAATCTGACTGCTGCAAAACCAGGAAAACATAGTACTCGTCAGCCTTTCACCCCAATTTCAGATCAATGTCTCCTAAATGTTTGTCTGTTATGGTTTAAAAAAATAATAAATAAGATTGATAATATAATTCTTGGACTCACTGCAGACTCTTCCTCGCTTTAGTCATTAGGAAAATATTTTCTCTAACTGATCATGTTGTAAAATGTGTTATTTCAAACCACAGATATTGACAATTACTGTAAATCAAGCTGAATAGGGATAATTAAAATTTAATATTAAGTTCATCAAGGTCTTTGGAAGCATATCCTGAGGGCCAACTGTGTCTAGGTTGTGGCTTCTTTCCAGCTGACTTTGGGCCAGAAGTTGACATTGTTGTTGAGCCCCCTTTTGAAAACAATTCCCAGGCACTTCAGAGGGTGAACGCCTGTTAAGCTGAATAAGAATTGAATAGAGTTTCCACAATTTGTCCTTGAATATGGGTTGTGGGAAGAAACGGCTGTAAGAATTGAGATAATTTTAACCAATATTGCTCTCTAATTGCTTCTGATTTTCTTTCCACTGCTGACAAACTCAGTGCCTAGCATTGCTAGCATGCATGTTCTGACAGCTCAACTGAGAACAACGGGAAATAATGTGGCTCTCTAGGGTTTTTCCACTGTTTGATGCGTGCATCAGCTTGGTGGTCATGTAGAAAAAAGTTAGGCTGTATTTTGAGAGCGCGCTCCCGTTCGTGAATTTGCCATATACTTCTTCAGGTAGCTCGCTGAACCTCCTAGTCACTTCTCTGAGGCTGCCACCTCTTGTCCCTCTGCTCAGACTGAATAGAGAGAGCTCTTTCATATGCCCTTGTGTTGCATGTATGGCTTAAAACTATACATGGTCTATGAGGACAGTTGCATATAACTAATAGCGATGCAGCTGCACCATGAGTTTGTGCCAGGCTGTCGGTGTAGCTTTTGCACTTTCTTTCTAAGCAATGTGTTTTACAAAGTGTCAAATGTTCTTGAAATGCATGTAGGAATGTACATTTATAGCAAACACCAAAAATCTAGGAGTTGAATGCTGTTTCTGTAGGCTCTTCTACAAACTCTTAGGTATGTTTCATTTGTTTTTCATTGCGCCTTTTCTCATTAACATCAGCAGCCTATTTGCAGTACATAGAAAAGCATGTGCTTCCATCTACAAGTTCAAGGCTTTACTGACTCCAGCATAGTTGTACAGATAATATTCTGAATAGGACTGGCTCTAGGTCAAAGAATACACAAAGTTATTCATTGTGAGCTAAGACCTAAGCAGATGCAGCCCCAAGCTAGTGTAGGTAGATGCCTATGTAGTTACTGAAGTAATTTATTTGTGAAAATAAAAAAACCACAAACCCAAAACCGAACTCTTACCTGCTTTATGTTTACTCTTGGCTAGCTTAAGCGCTGATGTAAATTTTCAGTATGAGTTTGCTTAGAAACTCTTACAATATATAAACAGACTATTATTATTATTATTCCTTTTCATATGGGCACAATCCTGCAATTCTGTCAGAAGAAATTCTGCAAGTAGAGCAGGGAGACTATGACCTGTAACTTTCAATAGCTCATGAGTAACAATACTTGTCAAGTCATGTCTTAATTCTCTTTTTTTTTAACTTTTCATCTGATTATCTTATAATTATGTATGATATACAGTAAAAAAGCCAGTGATTGCTTGACTGAGAATATCAAGACATATCTGTGAGTTAATAATTCTAATAACCGCTCTGCGATTTTAGTGGAAAAAAGCAACAACCCAAGAAACTAAAACCAAACCCTTAAAATTCTTTGAACATCATTTGCTTTCTGCTTTTGAATGTCTGAAAGCAACTAAGAGATCATTGGATGTATTTATTGCTCAGGTATATTCCATAACTGTATTTTAACTTTAAGAAATTGTGATTGCTATAGGGATTGGTGATTAGATAAAAGTATTCAATATATTCAATATACTTACATGGGAACAAAGTACCACTCTTCAAAAATGAGGCATTATAGTTACTATTGATAATTTAATGTCAGCTGAATATTCAGTGGCAAGCAAGAAAGAAAATTGAATTTAGGAATTATTAGAGGAGAAATTGAGACCAGAGCTGTCTGAAATTGTCCCGTGAATGTACAACAATATGCTTGCCATCCTCTTACATTCTCCCTTTGCCGTCTTCTCTGGCCACTTTCAGAACCCTTGATCTGACCCAGTTTGGCCGTCCTTTTATTTTCTGATGCGTGAAAGTCAGTGTTTGGTCATAAATCGCGTTGCTGTTAAGGTGATTTTATCATATGGTGTAAGATTTCCTCTGATTCTATTGTTCTTGATCTATTAAAAAGGAAGATAAACAATGCTGAATGTAAGGAAGAAAGAGGATACCTCTTGTTGAAAACTTATTCCTAAATATCCTGCAGTCATTCTGGAAGAGGAAAAGCACATCTGAATTAGACAGTAACTTGACTCTTGTGATCAGCCTGATGGAAGACAATGAAACTTTTCCAGTGTGTAAGATCTGGTAGTTGCTTGGATGTCTGCAGCTGCATAGTAGCTTGTAGAATACTTTTAAATTATTCTAATAGATAGTATTATATGCTGTTTAAATGATTTTTTGCACTTTTTATAGGCAGCAAATCTATGATCTAACTGGAAAGTCATCTTGTCGCCTAAGAAATCTTTATACCATGCATGTGGATATTAGAACGATACAAAAGATACTCTAAAGCAGCTGCTGAATTGGTTGCTTACACCCTGACCCTCCTCCTGCCCACAGTCACAATCCATACAGCAGAATGTTTGGGAATGTATTTGGTAGGATGGGGTCAAACAAATTACCCTTAAAAGATTAAAAACTTAATTATTTTGATTCAAGATGATGACAATTCTATCAGGACTCCTATTGTGTTTATTACCTGTGATAAAATATCACGCAGGATTACAAACTGGTGGTTCCTTCCAGTTCTGAACAGAAAGTAACAACTGAGTACATATATGAAGATTAATTTCATTAATAAAATCTGTCACCAGTTAAGACATTAATGAGATAGGACAGTATCTGTGAAATCGGTGTGATATAAGATTACTCATCCTACATTGATAACTGTGCTTGTAAGCTAAGAACTTTGTCAGCAGAATTGGCAACTTTAATTACATTGGCTTGGCCATTAGAGTATTTGAGTGTCAGATGATTAGTATTGATGAACCTTGGTTAATGAAAAGCCCTAAAGGTTAGTCGGTCGTATTTATATAATTGAAGACAATCTCAATTAACTGATAAGGGTTCTTTTATTTTTTAATTTTATTTTGCTACTCAGTTAAAGATAAAAGTAAGATTTCACTTTGTGTTCCATCCAGTTAAGAGGTTTATTTAGATGGGATTAGTGAATTACCGAATATGACAGTGTTTTTCACTCCCTTGGTCATCCACTGTAGGAAGTATGATTATGCCCTTGTTTATGTCCTGCATCACCCCATGGACTTCTCTGGCTTGATGCAGTTGTAAATAAGGAAGAATATAGCTTCATAATAAGAATGACAAATACTGTATTAGTTCGGCAGCTAAACTGGTTGCCAAAGCATGTGGGTGTTTCAGGCATTTCATTGAGTTAACTGCTGTTACAGAAGCAGCAGACATGAAGACAGTAATTTTAGCAATTAAGATGGTCTGGATGTGAAGTGATTCATAATATGCTTGTTTGTATCTCATCAAAGCAGATACTGGGTGTTATTATCTATGAATGCTAAATACAGTGATTAATTACACTGACATACAAGAAAACAAGATAACTTGGATTTTTATGATAAGAAAATGCTGATTCTTGTTGTCACTATAATAAATAGTTCTGTCTTCCCTTGCTTGCCTGTTTAGATGTATTGAGATAATACTAATTATTTTATAATTAGTTATGTGTACAAACGGGTATAGCTCACCAAATGCATACATTTCAAAGCATCTCCTTTCAGTCCACCAGGAGCAGGAATTTGGAGCTATTAATTTAGTTCCGTAGTGAAAGAATAGAAAACCTAATATTTTTCCCATGGTGCCAGGACTCCTGGCATATAATTTTAAACCCCTGGATACTGGAAAAATACTGTCAAATTAGAAAGAGTTCAGAAAAAAATGCAAGCCACCTACTATCTTTCATTAAGCCGCTTAGAATTGTGAAGCTTTAACCGCAGAGAGTTGAATCTGATGCAGAGTCCTGTAATACTGGATAGTCGTGCCAGGCTGGCCGGCCACTCTGAGAACCATCTGGGAAATCCAGGCCCATCAGCCTTCCCTGGGCCTGCAGTTTCACAACCAAAATGGCACGTGCTTCAGGGACTTCCTGCTGCCATTGTGTAGGGTTGTGCAAGTTCTGGAGAGCTGGCTGGGACACTTGCGTAATATCTAGACGGGGTAAATGAGTAATTTCTTTCTACTTAAGAGATTACGGGCCTGGTTAAATTCTCACTCTGTTAGCATGCAGGCCCCAGAAAGTGTTATTTCATAACCCATTTCTCTACAGATACCCCCCAGACTGGCTGTCCTGTGCCACAGAGCAGCCTGGGCTGTGCCCAGCACTGTGCCATGCAAAGCCTGCACTGTACAGAAAGAGGCTTTCTGCAGCTGCAGTTTTACATACTCATTAACCACGTAATCTTTAATTTTATCCACCATGTAGTTACTATAATAAGAATATCTACTTGAGCTGGTCTTTGGAAAGAATGTGGTTAATGCTATTCTTATGCATAACTGTGTATGTGCATGGGAAGCACTTTAGTTTATATTCTTGTGGCCAGATATGACCCGGCTTGCTTTTTATCAGCACACTGTCTGTGGAGGCCAATGTTTCTCAAAAGAACAGACACTTCGGAATTTTGTTCTCTGTTTGAAGGTGACTGTCTCCAGATCTCATGCACATCCGTTTGAAATATGTCTGAATCAATGCCTATCTTAATAGGCATTAAAACTTTAATTTTGGTTTTATATCTGTGGAACTGAGGGGAAAAATAAAGCAGCACCACAAGCAGCAAATAGGCTGTTTTGGCATGCATGTGATATGAACATGTTCTGCCTCTACTGAAGACCATGTTTTTACAATTATTTTTTTTTTAAAGAAGGAAAAATATACAAATGAAGTCTATTAGCAAGGCAAATAGCTAGCAAATGCATGCTATGCATTTATATAAAAAATATATATGTATAAATTTACCATAATATACTTGCATTTGCAATAACAAATAAAGAGGCCTGGAAGATGACTGAAAATAGAACAATATGATTAGGGGAGTTAAACCCTGATTTTTAGATGCACTGAAAAATGTAGTGTATGCTCATTTATGTGCAAATGTAATGGAAAAAGGCTGCAGGTAAAGTGGCGAAAGCCTAAACAAAATAAACACTTAATTTTCTTTTATTGTACTTTGTGACTATTAATAATATTACGGTACTAAGGCAGAAACATTAAACTAAGCAGGGGAGCAATAAATGTTCCTAGACTGTGCAATGCTGTTGATATTAGTGGCTAATAGCTCCAGAGTTCACATAAAATGCAGATTGAAGTACAAAGAAGATGTTTAGTGGAGTCAGCAGTGGCAGTGAACTGTTTACAGGTGAAACTAATAACCAGAGGGCAGGCACAGCAGGGGCATTTTCTGCAAAAGATATCTAAAAGGAACTTTTCAAAGCACTTAATCACACTGTCTCTGTCCTCAGGGAAGAGATTTGATAATCCCAGTTTATTTCTCTCCAAAACTAGCTTCTGAAATCATTAATTATAATGTGCCATGTTTCCATTTAAAATATCATGAAAAATGCAGGGACTGTAGGGTATGTTGATAAAAAAAAAAAGTCCACATTGATTTAAGAACATCATGCTGAAGTTATGAGAGATGGTTTGATACCACACTGTTGGGTACATGAATGAGAAACTGGATTTGGGGTTAATGAACCGTAATTAAGTTCACTCACTGTGACATACAGAAGAATGTAATACTCGGCAGTAGTCACACTGTGTTTTGTTTTGCCTTGCAAATCTGGATGCAAACGGTTTCCCACATCTTTATCTGAGAGACCATAAAGAAACTACTGAGTGCAGAAGAAATAAATAGCCATATATTTAATTGAAGAAAGAAGATCTCCTCCTCTCCTCTGCCCTCCATGCTGAATGGCAGGGGGCAATGAAAGTATAAAACTGACATAGTGTTACACGATAGTCATCTTAACAGTGATGCTCCTTACCAGCGTCAGTAGAATAACTAAAATGAAAATGGGTATAAAATTGTGTCAGTGTGGAATATGATCATTCAAACCACAAAGTTAAAACCAGTTGAAGGAAATACTTTTTTTCTGAAGTTTTTTTATCCAAAACAGTATATAATTTTTTTTATTTCGAGGTGGAGTGGGGGCTTTTTTATTGAACAATGTAAATTATATTTCTTGGCCAAATTGAGAGAGAAAGTATCATCCTTTTGCCTGACTTTGATCAGCATATACATTTCTCTAGGTTTTTCCACCTTGCTTTGATTGATGATTGGAATAGTATGATAGGTTACCTGAGTCATTAAAATATCTTGTCATTGTGCACAGTTGCACTGTAGCTAATTAGCACATCTCTCTAAATGTATGGTACTCCAAGACAAAGAATACAGTTTAGGGATTGGACTACTAGCAATAATTAAAAATGTGGTAAACAAAATTAATTGTTCAGATTATATGTGCTCCTACCCAATTCTGCCATGAGCTGCCCCGTTTCTCAATGCAAGGAGGAAGCACAAGCTCAGACAGGGGATTTCTTCTGTTAACAAAGAGCTGGGGTGTAATTATCCTCTTAAGTATCTCTGTCTTCATACACATATCTAGGAAGAACAGGGAAAAGACAGCTGGTAGTACTTGACATATCATTTAACTCAAGGGCTAATTAACGTGGCTTTATCCAGAATTAGAAATGGATAGAAGTCTGTTACTAAGTAAATTGGTTAAATTTTAAGATATTAAAAGATTTGAGGCTTCTACTTTGTGCTGTGACATTCAACTTTGTGCTAAAACTGCACAGATTGTCTCAAGACAATCTCGGCATTAACTTGTAAGCAGTCAGAAAGTCTCCCTTCCAACAGGGTCAGTCTTGCTGGAAGTCCTGAGGATGTCCATCGGTACCGAAGGCTGAGCCATCATAGCAGACTGTCAGCATATATGATAATGGTCACCCAATATGAGAGAGTGAAACGTGTGAACTTGACTGGAACGAAGTTTCCTCAGTAATCTATTGTCACAGTCATAGAATTTATTAGCCAGGTTAGAGGTAAACCCCACTATTTTAAGTCTGTCAAAGGGACAGACTCATTTTCCTATCTGCTCGCTCACTCAGACCGTCTCTCTCTTTGCAGTTCTTCATTAGCTCACCTTTCCCTAAATGTAGTTTAAGAAATTTACCTCTCAGGGCCTCTTATGAAGAGTTGACTTGGCTCTCTGACCCGCCGTTAATGTACAGCTTCACTCCCTGCTCTGCTTGGAGATGTGTTGGAAGGCATTTGCGCTGCTTCCCAGGTCTTCCTCACACTTCATAAAAACGCTCCATCAATAGTCAAAAGATACTTCTCCGCTCTCCTTCAGAAGCCTTTAAAACACGTCTTCAGTGCCTCATGTATTGAAAAAAAAATGGTTAGGGTGGCTCCTATTCTGAAATCCCTGCTTATTCTGCTGCCCAAATTCCACAGTTTACACAGCATCAAAATAGTGAGGGTTCTGGATAATAAGTGGGTCTTCTAGATCCTAAGATAGCATAAGGAATTAATAATAATTTCATACAGCAGAAATGGAAACAAGATCCTTGGTGGTGGTGGGGAAGGATTCCCATCACTTTCAAGATCTGAATCATTATCCTTTTGAGATGAAAATACATCCTGGTGGTAATTATTTAGTGTTTCCTCAGTGACAGAAAATTCTCCTCCCTGCTTTTCAGAAGTAGCTGCCTGTCGTTAAGTTTACCTCGTGGTATGACTGCACTCCATTAAGTTTTTACAGCAGGATGGGAAATAGCATTTCAGAGCTTCGTTACATGTTCTGGCAAAGTTCAGTTGCCTGGAAACTGCTTGTGAATTTGGGTCAAATTTTCCTTCTCATTTCAGGGGGAAAAAAAAAAAAAAAAAAAAAAGCAAAGCAGCAAAAGAGCTCTATTATCCAGGGAGAAGGAGATGATTTTGTCCTGCTTTTATAAGGTTCAGTTCTCTCCTCTGCCTGGAGAGCATTGTAGCCTCTGAGCAATAGGTCATTATGTTGCACAGGGCATTCACAGTCCATTCTGTTGACTCTCTTGTACTTTGTATAAATAATTGACTGTCCACTGGTACAGCAATAGTAATATAAATCTCCAACTGCAGAACAAGAAAATCTTTCTGGCTAGTTAAGTATTCTGTGCAAAGTGGGGAGGCTCGAACACAAAGGGAGGGAGAGACCCATTCAAGAATCACTTATCTCAGGCTTACTGAAATTATCAGTTCCAGGGCATCTTCTTAGTTCATAATTTTTGTCCAAACCACATTTTTGTCCCAAGCACAGGCTGTCTCCAGCATTCCAAGCCTTACGCTTTCTATTACTTTTTGTGAGTGTGTTGCAATGAATTTCTGGCCTCACTGTCCAGAGAATTAAGAAGCTGCTAGCAGTAGGGAGCTGCAATGCACTGTCACACCAGTACAAGAAGAACCCGAGTAACATGTAATATTCAGTGAATATTCAACTGAAAAAGCAAGTTAGGCTTGGTCAATGCTGTATTAAAAGACTGAACACATCTCTTCAGATCCCAGAATATGTTATATATGAATAAACTGAATGCTCTTTGGCATGGTATAGCTCAGGATTTCCATCGCTGTCAGTGTTAAAGGAGTCCATGAGCCTTTAAAATAGCAGCATATTTACTACCACATACAAGCCATCTCTTTGTTTAGGTCATTCATTCAGATTATTGAAATGATACTTTATGAGCACTGGCTTGACTCTATATTTATTTATGTTCTTAAGCCACAATCTGTCTGGTATGCTGCACTTTATACATTTATTTTTTAAATTTCTTCTTATCCTTGTTACATGATGGCACTTGAATTGCAGGTTGTATTCATAAAACCAGGAAGCATTTCAAGAACATTGGCACTTAATACATTGCAGGTTACAGGTTTTGATTTGAAGCCAAACTGCTGTTGTTTTTGGCAAGTGTATTTTCCTCTGAACCTGATGCATTTGAAATATCGATGCAGTGGAATTAATGATGTGGTTCCAGCTCAAGAGACTTATTCTGCTGGATCACCTGCCTAAATGTGGTCCTTCCTTTTTCATGTCATTAATGATGCAGGACTTTCATGCGCTGGTCAAGAGGTGACTTGACCCTCTTTTGCCCTCGGCAGTGCACACTGAATTAGTGTAGAATCAAATGGGAACTTCATGCTGGAATGTAGATATTAATGCAATATTTCAACAAATGACACAAATACTGCTAATTTTAATGCATCTGGTTGTGAAAATAAGGCAGTGGTGCTTCTAGAGCTCATTATGCTCTGATACTCAGGTAAAGGATTCATATCTATTTCATCACCACTTCCATCATCGTTTTGATTCTTTTGACTACCAGTACAATGAATCTTATTTCAGAGCTGGCAAATACATATGTGTTTGCATCAGGGAAAAATGCTACAGTCAAAATTTTTCTGGCAATTGTTTTGTTAGTGTTTGAAAGAGAACAGGGCGGAGTTCTTTTCTGCAGGACTGTTGGCTGAAAGACTTAAAAATAATAAAATATGTTTTTCTCAATAACTTAGGCAAATGTGACCTCAGATTGAATAATTGGATATGCAATTACCCTGACAGTAATTCTGATTATGAATCTGCACTTCTTAGTCAAAACTTCTGTCCTAAGCTACTCGCTAGTGCATTCATTTCAAAAATCCTCTTGAGGACAAAGTTTTGAACATCTTTGTCCTACTACAGAAATAAAATTCAGCTATTTTATATAATATATAAATCCCAGCACTGTAGAAAATTGGAGTAGCAGTGTATGAACTTGTTTCTTCTTTTGCTTATGCATTCATCTTGTCTTGTGGCACCTCTGATTCCATGTGCCTGGTGCAGCACTTTGGATTTACACGTACACAGCTGTGTTTGAAAGTTAGCGCAAGTGTGCTTTGTTATTTATTATTAGATATAGTTTCTGCTGGATATATCTCAGAACTGAAAATAGGTAGGAATAGAGACCAAAGTTGTGAGATATGACTGTGGTGTTTAAGTGAAATTCATCCCATGGCAAAGATGTGAGGTACAATGTCTGTGAACCACTTACACCCTGCTGATATGCAGGTCTGAGGACAGAAGGGAGAATTTAAACACTTTCCTGCTGGCTTTTGTTAACATTGAATTTCTCACAGCTGTGGACTCTGTGCTGAACATGTTCATCATTTGGTTCACAGCTTCCCTTTCTACAGAGGTGTCTCGTAATGCCATGCTGCAGAGAAGAGAACTGAGGGTTTAAGCATCAAAGCAGTGGAGTAGAGGAGGAGGAGGAAAGAAGCCACGTTGGAAATTATAGATGACTGGACTCTGGAAGAATGAGATGTAGCAGATTATTTATAGTTACGCAAAACTGGAAGTCAAATACAGCCAGGGATCTGCTGTCATTGGCAAGGGAAATGGGACCTGACCCTGCATGAGTAGAGCACAGGATCCCATCACTGACTGAATTAATTCAAGTTGCTAGAACGTGGGCAGGCTGCTAAGTCTTTAATTTTGCTTTTGGCTCTTCTGATGTCTTATGAGTCACAAGTGGTTTGCTGGCCTTGTTTTACAGATCTGAGAGAAAGGGAGTGACAGTGTTTACCTATCTCATACGGAAAATGTGAGGCATAATTAATGTTTGTAAAGATCTGGTGGAACATTGACCAGAAACGTTACATCTGTGCTGTGTTATTTTTATCCATTGCATGAAGTTCTTCCTCAACCTTTGCTCACCTTCTAATGACCTTTGAAAACTAAGAAATATTATTGAAAATGGCTCAGGGTTTTATTTAATACGGTTTACATATTTTTCAGGCCAGTGATGTAAGGACATATCTTACTTATGGGCCAAATAAACTTGTATTATGGTGCTTTCATAACAAGTATCAGAAGTTTTCCAGCCCTGCATGAATTGCAGGACGGCACTTTGCAATGAGGATACCGACCTCAGGAAGTACAAACCTGTGAATCTGGGCTCACAGTGTACAAGGTGAACTCTGAATGTCTTGAATGAGGAACAAACATTTTTTCAATTCCTTATGCATCAAGGCTAAGAGTGTTTTTCCCAAAGCATAGCAGAAAACAGGAAATTCTCATTGATGGGAAAAAATATGTCTAATTGACATTGCTGATATCTTGTGGAATGACTTGAATTATTTATGATGGTAAAATCATTGTTTATACTGTACTCATAAAATGGAGGCAAGGAAGGAAATATGGAGAACAGTGCTCCATATTAGACACAATTACCATCTATTTTTAGGGGTATTCTTAAAACTCAGAAACACAAGGTCTTTATATCTAATCTATATTTATATATCCATGTGTATGGCTCAATGCACTAATTAGCAAAGCTCAGGAAGTGGTGCCAGCAGAGATAGGGATAGAGGGAAGTGAGAGATGAATGTCTGACAAACCTAAAAATAGGGTGAGTTACTCTGTATACACTTGTTGGTACCATACAGAAAGGAGAATTGTGCTTTTCTGTGGCACCTTGGTTTGAGATACACATTCTGGGTATTTGTGGCATCCAATATTATACAGCAAGATTTTCTAAGAATCATGAAATACAGTTTTCTAACTTCTAAATATTCGCCTTCCCCAGTGTGAAGTGTGTCAATTTTGCATATCACTGTGCTGACTAAAGATTAATTAATTAGTGGACTGGAAGCTGGTGTTTGCCCACAGACCATTGACTAGAACCTAATTATATTCAGTCTGCACAAAGAGAGGCCAGTGCCAAGCCTGCGTCATGTCAGTGCATCTGAAAATTGTATCTCTCATGTATGCTGGAGTGTGAAAGTCTTTTGTTACTAAGAAAAGCTGCCTAAACAAGCAGAGGGCAGGGCTGGTTGAACTCAGCGGAGAAACCTTCAGACAATGAAATTAAGCTCTTCCCAAGTGTTGTTTTTTGTTCCGGCCTTACCAAGTCATTCCCCTTGACTGATCAGCTAAAACCACTGGATTTCTGATCTGCCTGTGTAAATACTTGCACTGCAGAAGTCAGTCCTGCTCTTTTTTTTTTCCCTAAGTGAATGAGCACAGTGGGCCTCCTCCAAACAAACTCCCTGTGAAATTATTGGACTATATTCTTTCAAACCGCTCCACGAGTCTGTGAATTCCATCTCTGTGCACCTGCATGTGACGCACCCCGTGTCGCCAGCTGGGTTCGGGTGGAGAAGGAAAGGTGGTGACAGCCCTGTAAAGCTGCTCCTTCCCCCATAGAGGCTGAGCATGGGCTGGTGGGCAGGAGGAGCTGTGGGAAGGCAGGGGATCAGGCACAGGCTGCAGGGTTTTTTTGTTTATTTTAAGGGTGTGCTTGTCTGATCCCTTTTCCTAAGCAGACTTCAGCCTTTTCTTGTGATGTGGGGCTTCTGCAGGCATCTGTTGCCGTTGTGTGTTTTTCTTAGAAGGTAGCACATCTCCTAAGACAAATGCAAACAACTGGCTTAAAAGAACACAGATATTGTAAAATACAGACCTTTAGCTGAATCCATGGCAAACAATTATTGCTGCTTTGTATCACTGAATAGGAAACACAGAAAGGGTGCCTTGTATTTACAGACTGGGGTTCCTGAACACACACAAGGCTGAACAAGTGTGCTGCTGTGGTGATGGGATTACCTGGTTTACAGGGCTTTCAGGTAGGAATGGACATGTTTTTCCAAACTCTGAAAATAATGAGCACTATCACACGTTCACAGATTATTTAAGCAGATTCTGCCTTGAGTTACAAACCTCTCAGAAAGTCCTGATAATTGACAAGCTTCCAAAAAGAAATTGGGGGAAGTATCTGTACTGTGTATGGCAGTTTTCATTATCCTAGTATTTCTTGGGATTTAAATGATGACTTGTTTTCAGTGAAGAGCCATCAGAGATAAATTCCACCCATCTCTATGAGAAATAGCAGAGACTGTTAACTAGAGCTTTATTTCCCCAGAATGGTAATACAGGGGTTTATGAGCTAATCAAAGGGAACGCATCTATTGCCCTTTATTGAAATCCTTGATAGCCTTTCAAAACAAATAAAATTTTCTTCTCCTCTTCATGGCATGCATTTTTCCCCATCCAGTTGTATGTAGGCTATTTCCCTCAGCACAGACAGCACTCACCTGAGTGTGTCCCCACCGGCGATGTCCATTACACTGTGTCAAGAAGCCGGCCAGTGAATGCGGGACAGACACGCGCTTGCTTTTGCTCTTGTCATTGCTAGGTGAACAGAAAGGATCCTGTCTTAGGCAGATGTGGCAAATTGAAAATGTGAGTAGCAAAAAGCATTTATATTTTCTGTTGGAAAAAATTCTCAGCGTATGTGGCTGCTCTCAAAGCTAGGGGTAATGCAGCTTTTGTCCCTTTGGTGGGGTAACCCCTTTGTAAATGGAGGCTGGAATCTGGTGCACAAGAGCACTTAAGGCCAGAGTTAAGTAGTCAAGGAAAACAGCAACAATAAAAGGTTACAGATAAAAAGAGGTGATTTTCTTTTCCGAGCCCTGAGGACTCGTGATCCCAGCCTAGACTCATTAGGATATAGCACAGTGTAAATTCTCAGTAAGGAACTTTGATGTGAGGCAGTGGTAATTGATAGCTAACAATAACATACCTGTCTTCTTTCTATAATCTTCCAATAACTATTTAAGGAAGCAAATAATTAACTAAGACCTTTTATCTTGATTATGTCAGTTGCCAAAACATGATGAGAAAGGAGTATGGTACACGGATGAGATCTACCTCGGCATACGTGGCAGCATGTCACTGACAGAGCCTGTAAAAGAGCAGAGTCTAGTCTAGAAAAGCAGTTTATAGAAATTCAGAGCCAATGCACTCTGTATCAGAGAAAACCAAGCAACTGCTCAGGATAAGGTTTCATTCTTTTTCCAAAATTTGCACTACAGTCAGTATGCTGAGAATGGAGGATCAGGCTCAAAAGAGAACAGGTGTCAAAGAAAATTCAGATTTCTAGTGGCTGTAGAGATGAAAATGGATTGAAGAAATGAAATTCTTAAGCAAAGATATGTACTCTGCTGTGCTTATGGTCCTGGGGTAAGATTGATACTACACATTTAATGCAGAAGATGATATTTGATGCATTCTCCTTGGTTACAGAAAAATCTTTTTACCATTTTAATGTTTAAAAAATATAAATCTTGCAAATATTGCCATATTTTTGGAAGAATTTGATAAATATTCAAATGCTTGTAATTTGGTTTTTTTCCTGCGTTCCTTTAGAACATATGTAGTTGGCCAAATAAAGCACAAAGCTCTCAGTAGGGTGGAAGATAATTTTCACTTCAGGCTTAGCAGTAAAGATCAATTTCCTTTTCGTGAATCCGATAAATCACTTGTTTTTTGAGGGGAAATATAATTCTTAAATATCTTGTTCACCTTTAAGTATGACTACAGGGACGGGAAAATTTTTTCTTGTATTTGTGGAGAATACTTATTAGATTGTAGGAGCTGCAGCAAGCTTATATAAAAACCGAGTCTTAAAAGCAGCTGAAAAATCTTTTGGCTGTATTCGGGAGTAAACTCAAACAGAACTCTCAACTTTGATCACATAAAGGCTGAAGTGGAGGCTTTCAGGCTCTCCAAACTCAACTGGGTTGGGAAATGCCTCATGAAACTTCTTGTTTAGTCCACGAGACCAAACACTAAGTCAATATTTAGACTAAGGGCTGGGTCCTCAGCTGGCACAAAATCACATACTCCCACTGGTGTGAGCTGGAGCTGGACAGATTTTGCAGCCATAGGCTCTCATGGTTTTGTTACTTGCCTTGTGGTGTTTGCTTCCAGGTTTTTCTTTCATTCCCTGCAACCCAGACTCAAGGAACTACATGCAGTCTCCATTTGCATGAAGATGAAGTGTGACTAAGTGCCTTGCCTGTCCGATGTTGGAAAGGGCCTTGAAAACAATAGCCTGGAGGCCCTTAAACTATAAGGCAAAGACAACAAACCACAGATTTATCATCTCAAATAATACGGTTTATACAGTGATGTCAAGATTTTTGCAAACATAGGGCTAAAGATGCTCTAATTTGTCCCAGTGGAGGATCTCATGCTAAATGTTAGTCATGAGACAAAAATGAACTCTGTTTATTCAATGTACATAACCCCTCTCTCTCTTTCTCACTCCTGTGTCTCTGAGTTGACTGTTCCTATGGAGATTGCCAGTCTCTTCTGCAAGCTCATCCTATATTCTGTCTTAGATGGCTACTTACAGTTGAGATCCACAGGATGTTGGCTCATTCCCATTTGCTTTGGAGACAGCAGATTTTGGCAGTAGAACAGCCTCAAGTGCCAGTTGGCATAAGCCTTTACACAGCTGCAGTAGTGGGAGAAGAATTTACTTACAAACAAATCTCCCTATTTGAACCCTGCGTTACCATCCTGACAGATTGTGAATGTACTGAAATGTTTTTGCTGAGCTCAGGCAATGCTCCTGAAGCTAAGACTTGTATGACTCAGAGTCCAGGAGGCAGCCAGTTAAATGAATCCCTGCTTCTCACTGCTCTTGAAGTAATCTACTCAATTCCCATTCCCTCATTCAACCCCCTTCCACCTTTCAGGTGTTCAGCAACCTATAGTAAAAGTAGGTATTTGCTCCATGCAGTTGTATAGACTACCTACTGGAGACCTGGGTGCTGCAAGAATCAACAGTTTCCTTCTGACCTAAGGTAGTATGTATGCTTGTATGTATTTATTAGTTACTGGTAGGAGCCTCTGGGGAAGATGATGCATTATACAGCTTTGCCTTACATGGCTGCATTCTGTTTAACTTACAACAACCTTCTGTTTAAAAAACATAGTATTTCTGCTTAGTTTCTGAGGCTGAAACATGGAAAGCAAAGGATGCAGATCCATACATGAATGATCAACAAGAAAGCAAATATTTCATTTATTAAATTCAGTGAGTTCATATTAAGCTTGCTAAGGGCATTCCAAAATAAATATATATTTTACCAATACTGTTATAA
The DNA here is from genome assembly GCF_023638135.1 of Falco biarmicus. Taxonomy (NCBI): domain Eukaryota; kingdom Metazoa; phylum Chordata; class Aves; order Falconiformes; family Falconidae; genus Falco; species Falco biarmicus. The sequence goes on along the minus strand of NC_079295.1, from coordinate 36,203,451 downwards.
TGCATATATTTTCATTGCCATGGATTTATCTCTCTTCTACTGGATTTTCTTCTTGAAAAAAAGATTAAGAGAATGCAGCTTCATTAAAAACCACTACCCTGAGCTCAATCTGCCCCTTCTGCTTTTGTTTCCCATTGGCAAAACCCTTTGTAATCTGGTAAAGCAACAGGAGAGCCTGAACAAGGAACTTTATTTTGTGTAAAACAATACATTCCATTTTCAAAGCTTGTCTAGCTCTCGGGCTTTAATCACTTATAAATCAGTCCTTTTCTTTGCCTTTACAGAACTATATTCCAACACCCATTTCTTCACATGGTAGAAGCTGTCCTGCTGCAAATGTTCTGCAGGGATTTGCAAAAAATCAGAGTAGAGCCTTCCCCAAAGAGAAGAGAACAATAGAAGCTGAAGTAACTGAGAAAACGGGGTTCAAATTTAGCAGAATTGAATTAATTCATCAGTTTTATACTCCATGTCTGCACGGTCAGATTGAGGAAAAGCAATAATTAACATTACCATGCCAAAAATGATAAAACTGATTTACAAAACAGGAGAATGAAAACATGTATTGGAGATCTGTCATATCATGTCATATCCATTTGTGCATGGATAGTTTCACGTTTGCTGAGTACTAAGAGTCCCAGGTACTCACACGCCTCTTCAGGAAAGCAAACAGAGCAGCGCCTATGGCCAGCCCAGCCCCGGGAGCACAGGCTTTAAGAAAGAAGGCAGCTGTCACTAACCAGCTCCAAGCTATGGATAATGCCCTATCTGTGCCCTGTGGTTTTAGAAAATAGTTTGGTTTCAAAGTCTTCGAAGAGTTCTGACTGGTCTTGATCTACACTGCTGTAGAAACAATAGTCTGTCAGCTAGAGTCGTATTTATTTTTATATATAGGATATCCAGACTTAGAGACCTGTCAAAAGTCTGTCTAATGGAGGTCTACTGCTTCCTCAAGTCCCGGGAAGCCCATTTTAAACCCTGTTTTACAGCTTCTTGATTCTCTGCCTCCCAAGGGCAGCCTAATGGTGAATGTGAAGTGTATCATAATAGATGCTTTCCCTCAAATCCTTCAGCTTTAAATCCTTTCTTTTTCTAACTCTAGTGTGAGTTCATCTCAGACTTCCCCTTTTGTGCTATTATCTGCTGTCTATGGAGGCCTAGATTTGATCTAGTAAGGAAGTGCTGTGTGTCACAACAGATACTTTACACATCCTTAAGGCTTCTACTTGGCAATAAACAAATAAATAAAGTCAGCATCAGAAAAGCTTCCCAGAGGCAGACCAGGATGCTTTTGTTTTCCTTTTGACTTTACAAAGAAGCTAAGCAAGATAATGCAATAGCAATATGTTCATAAATATAAACTGCTGTAAACATACTTAAATCGGCATTTATGTGAACGTACTGAACCTGGTCATTTCAGTGTAGAGGATCGTTGCTCTTTGGACTTCTTCACACATTTTGCCATCATATCCTGGGTCAGGTGTAATAGATGCTTCTCAGCTGGCCAGTCTGGGACTTTTACTGATCTTTCCTATCGTTTTGTAGCTGCTAAGGAAAATTAATCCCATCATAAAGTTTGAAAAAGTCATAAGCTCAAACACGTTCCAAAGAAACTGATTTGTCTATTCAGGTGCACATCCAGCATATCATTTTCTGTAGCTATCATGGCGATGTGCAACTCTGACCGAAAGATTCAACTTCCATGAGTTTGTTTCACTAGCTTGTAATTCTTAAATGAACTTACTAGTAAAGGTTTACAATCTTCTATCTTACTATAGGTACAGAAGGCATACCTGAGACGTAAGAATTTTTATCAAGGATTAAGTGCCTTTAATTCCATCTGGTTTAAATCCAGAACATTTCTACTTAGTCCAGCAGCGGAGATGAAAAAAAGGCTGGTATTTGTGCTGCCAGCAAGCATGGTGTGATTCCTCCAGGAGACAGTGGTCAAATGGAGCAGATCCTGTTTATTCAGAAGTTATTTCAAATCACAGTGACCCAATGTGTTGCACTGCTGACGGTACCTGCGCTTAGGTATGCAAAGCCTCCTCCACTGCTTTGAGGAGCTCTAAGTTAGTCTTGTAGAAACAACATGCAAATCCCCTCTAGCTCTTGTAAAAGGTGACTATTCACAGGCAGCAGGCAGCCATTTGACAGTAAATAGTTTCACGGCTCTTGAACTCTGCTTACAAAAGCTGGCAAAGTGTCCAAAGCATTCTAGAAAGTTTGGCCTTTTTATAATGTTTGTGCTGCGAGGTGCTGCCTCCGGGTGCTAGGTAAGTGATACGTATTGACAATAGTCACTCAAGTGAACAAGGGGTTTTTTTGTTGTTCCTGGTAATTTATAGTTTATTACTACTCTCCTTGCACAGATTAGGCTCACCGTAACATTCAGCAAATCCATTTTCTTTTTTTGAAACAAAATCTTTTTAAATCTGTGTGGTTTTCCTCTTAGTCCACTGTACCTCTCACTGGTGAGTATCAGCCTGCCAGAGCAGAGTAAGGAGAACTGAGGGACTTTCTTTCTTTAATGACCTTCAGCTGACCAACGTGTGATTTAAATTTTATGGGTATAACATGCTGTTAATTGCACAGCTATTTGCATTTATGACCTGCAACCATCTTTCCCTGGGCTGTGATCTCTTTCAATTTTGCATTGAGCCGAGTTTGGCTGGCCAATATTTGGGTGTTAGATTTTCCAGCCTTTCAACATATGGATACCCTGGGAAATGCTGTTTGTAGCTCTTATGTGACACAGTCACCTCAGATCCCCTACAGAACCCCAGAATGAGCTCATACTCACTGTGCTAGCTGAGGTGCTATCTCTTGGATGAGATGAGGGAAGTATAGGATGTATAGGGTTAGGCACTGAGGAGATAAGCTTTTACAAGCACTACTGTGACCACTCTTGGGAAATAAGGAGACATGAGTGGGAATAGCGGGGGTGGGGGGGGAAGGAAACAACCAATTTCCTCATCATTCTCCCTTGGCATCCATGAATACAGGAATACTGACAAAAGTGATGTCAAAGGAGGGTCTTTTCCACCTTGAGAAAGTTAAGATGCTTTCTTGATGAAAGGCAATGAAGGCCAAAGAATAAAAGAAGCGTCCACTGCTCAGATTATAGTATGGGGCACAAGGCAGCAGAAGTTTGGAAGGGGCATGGTGATGCTCTGCAGAGAAGTTGGCACAGGAGGAAAAAGGTTTCCTTATTTTCTCTGTTGGTTTAAAAAAAGCTTAGTGACCTCCCAGTAGCAAATGTCCTTACACAGAAGAATGACCTTCAGGCCCCTGAAATGCACAGGTAGGGTGTTCCCACTCACGTGAGGGAACACTGGACTGCAGAACTAATTACCTTCTCCACACTGTGTGCCATCAGTTTTTTCAATGTTACCACATTCAAAAATATTTAAAGTTTCGGAGATTTTTTTGCCTAATTGGTTTTTTTTTCTGAAAAGATCAAAATAGAGGATATGGAGAAAGTATAATTTTATTTCTGGTAATGCTAAACTGCCTACTGCACTCTGTGAATGACAGGTATTTATTTTTTAGCTCAAGGCCATAGCTGTGTGTAGGACAGCAGTGAGGGTCTTGGAATTCCTTCATGCCTAAAAAAGGGAATTATAGATGTCAGACTGCTCTAAACAAGGTATTGGGGTGGCTGGACCTACTGCACGAAAATCAAAGGTTTTAATGTGTAAGTGACATGTAGGAAAATATATTTTGTTTTTATTTATATGGTTTTTCAACCACACATACTGAAAAGAAAGCTTTAATAATTGATGAACATTTTTTATTGTTTCTCATTAAAAAGTCATGTGCGGTTTGTTGTGTGATGGGGCAGGCACGGCAGTGTTAGAACGGCAGTTATGTTGGATGCTGTGTGGTGTACACTGTTCAAAGTTTAATGAGCATTATAAGACAAAGAAAAACATTATGAGCTGATCAAAAATTGTCTCTTCTTACTCAGCCTGTGGCGCTATATGCGATTTATTTAAGTGGTACGGAAAAACAATTGCACTTATTCAGTCTCTTCCAACATCTACTGCCAAAGATGCATTGCCAATAGATTTGATGTGAGAAAACGGTTTACAATAATGCTTGGAAAAGTATGTTATCCAATACATAAAACCTGCATACCTGGATTTTAAAATGCTTAATGTGAGTTTAAATCTGTTCCCACTGAGGTCAATGGAAGTTTAATCACTGACTGATTTCACTGGGAACAGAGGCCAAAAATAAGCATCTTTCAAAATCCCACACTACAACTTCTGGCACACAAATGTGGCAGCTACCAAGACAGTTCATTTTTCTCCCAAACACAGAGTATGGTCCAGGTTTTTTTCGTTTCATTTTGGACAAATTTACATTAGGGCATTGGGGGTTTGACAGATTTAGCCATTGTAACACAGTAAAAACCTCAACTGATATGTCTAAGGTGTATAAATGAGTCTATGAGTTACATTTGTTGTAGTGCGTACCAGGAAACGTTGCCTCTGTGCATATGCAACACCATTAATGTGCATAAATGGGTTTCAAGAAAAGGATCAAAAATTTTCAGGGAAATCTAAAGGTCTAAACAAGAATTTAGTCTTGTTCCTCAAAGAACACAGAATGTTGAGCAACATAAATATAGCCTTGAAGGTCCTCATTTGCTTAAAAAAATTTTTAAGAATGCAAAAACTTGGGACGGAAGCCCAAGGTAACTCCTGGATGTGGATGCTGGGGCAAAGGCAAGTTTTGAAGACAGTTGCCAGAAGCCATATGACCACTGAAACAGCTGCTTTATACTAGGCTGAACTGCTTCACAGACTCATTTGTTAAAGACCTAATTCTCCTCTATGTGAAATTTTTGGTGTTCAGCTCTGAATACCGTCAGGGGAGACATCAGTTGGCAGCAGATGTGGAGAGCTATTCATGTTGGCAACACAAACAGGCTGGCTGGGGTTCATGCAATACTCAAATAAATAATCAATAAGGACTCAGAATTGCATTGGGTAAACAAAGATTTTCCTGTAATGGATTTATACTATTTTCTTCTGTCATTTGTGTTAATTTGTGTTCTTTTATATTACTTAAAATATTAGGCAGAATTTAACTGTTTTGAGATTTTCTGCAATCCTCTTTTTTTTTTTTCAAATTTTGAATCTAATTATTAATTTGCAAAAAAGGAGAAAACACCCAAACTTCAACACAACCCTGAAGACATTAGCAGTGTTACAGCTTCATAATAAAAAACTTTTCTATGCACAAGAATGTAGTCTTTTTTGAAGAATTTTTGATGTCTAGCATTCTTGCTCAGATCTGCAGATTTCAGGTATTAAATAATTTTCACTAAAGTTACATTCAATAATAGTTTTTCAAAAATAGCAATTCAATTACACTGAAGATGACCTCATGACAAATTGATGTATGTTATCTTGTAATCCCAGCAGCTAGGTGAGCTCTATCACACAGTATCCTGGTGACAAAACTCCTTCTCCTCTCCCCGTATCTGCTTCCTTCCTATGATTGTGTGTGCTGATAATGATGAGTCCACAGTTCCCCTAGTGAAAAATAACATTTAATAAGACATAATTGGATGTCTCCACTTTTTCCTTTTTTAGCCAGTTAAAAAGATGTAAAGTATCACATTAAAATCTTGTGTTCAGTAAGCTCCAATGCATTTCCTCCTGTCAAGGCCACATGCAGTGATCTTGTAGCCAGTGATCTAAGGAGTTTTGCACTGGGATCCAGCTCACAGCCCCCAGCAGCTGAGCGCTTCTAATGATAGTGTCAAAGAAAACTTGCCCGTTGCAGAGCTCCAGTGGTTATGAAATATGGGTCAGCTGCTTTGGCTATGACTATTGCATGTCAGTTAATATTTATCAAAGACAAAAATATCTTGCTGCAAGAGAGTAGCATTTGTTCCACTAGTTTCAGAGACCAATTGTGCATGGTTTGGATTTACAACTACAAGATCGCTTTTGGGTGTTTGAGGCTCAGCATCTATTTCAGTACAGGCTGGGGAAGGGAGTGGGGAATTAAGCTGCTAAAGAGTTTGTATATAGGTTAAGAATCCCTTTATACCTAAAATGGCCATTTGTACTGCAAATACAATTTCACTGGCTGATAACCATAACCTGAAGGTTAGTGGCCATCTATCTGAACAGCAGATGTGAGCTTCTACAGGTTTTGGTGATCTGAAATCATGTCATGCTGGACAAGACCCTATACATCAACCCTGAACCATCTTGTGATATTTTTGGACACTGAGAGTTTTTTCTCTTGGAGCCAGAGTTATGGGAATGGAAGTAAGCTACCCTGAGTGCCTCTGGTATAGTAAGCCCAGAGAACGAGCAGGAAAATTTCCAGTTGCTTCAGTGGCCTTTGGGTCAGGCACAGTTATAATGATCTTGACCTGATAACTTCCTATGAGAACTCAACATGTACATAGCCATTTTCAGACCTGACTTAGTTATTAGCAATGACTAGATAACTTTAACTTTACAGGGATGTAACCGCTCTGTACTATCAAAGACATGGGAGATTGCCCAGCAGTCACAAACTTCCAGAATTAGCTGGGGAACACGGCTAGGTAGATTGCACCTTCTGGTACCTTTGTTGCTCCTTGCAAGCAGTGTGAATCTTATTTCTCCCATGACTTTGTTGAACTCAGCTCTTTGGCTCCAAATATCCCCTTGTTTTGGTGAAAAATCTTAGAGGGAGGACAAGGAAGAAAAGATCTGTGAGAAGTATTTGTATATATTATTCTGAAACCAATAGAATTTTTGCATCCCGTCCCTTTTCGGAATAAAAAAAGTTTGTTGTTAAAAGTCAGCATTTCCCCCCCCCAAAATAACATTGTAACATTTCTTTAAAAAATTCTACCTCCTGAGACAAAATATTGCAGTGGGCTGGTAATAGTTGACTTTTTAACGTTAACTGCTAGAGCTTGAAGCACCATATGGGCTTTGCATCATTGTTTTTGCTGCCTGATGTTATTAGTGCCTTTAAATTTGGAGAGCAAAATTTTGTTCTGTTGAGGATGGTGTTGGCAAATTGCCTATGCCCGAGACAGACTTAGCCTGCAAATAAATGTACAAAAGTGGAACAAAAAATTAATTCCTATGACCCTGTTCATAGTAGTGTGTAGTTGCATCTTCAGTGAGTCAAACAGAAATGGCTTGTTTGCAGTCAGCCTGAATAGCTCTGGTCGGGGTGGGGTAGCTGCAGGGAGAGGGCAGCTGCAGGCCACATTGGAAGGTGGGATCAGCTCTGTGGAAGCACTTCCTTCAGCCTCCTTTAAGAAAAAAGCCTGAAAAAGCAGGTTATTTTGTAACAGTCTATTGAAAAGTATGCATATATTGGAATTCCTCCTATTGCTGTGAATGGTCTTTTCATACAGTCTTCATTTTGTGGCAAACAGTCATCAAGAAATGCTGAAAATCCAAAAAACTCCTTGTTTTCTGTGTGTGTTGCTGTGGAACACAGAAATCACGGCTGTTTGTTTACCATGTTGGTTTCTCTGGTGCATTGGTTTGGCAACCGTATCAGCCATATATGATAATGCACTCAGGAAGAAACCTTTCAGGTCAAACAAATGACTTTGATAAGCTATCAATATTTGACTAAGAGGCTGCATTGGAAGCACACCCACTTAGTTGGAATTAAAGGAGTGGGATTTAGGACAGGCGATTATAATGCAACTTGACAAACTAGTTAAACATTGACAAGAAGCGGAAAGGCAGCAGCGCTCGGGCTGAAGAGAAAAGCGCACTCTTGCTTTTCTGATTGAGCACATCCAGGGTTTTCATAACCAGAATGAATGGCTGCAGGAACCCGAATAATCCAGCCCAGTATAATGACCTGAGTGCCTTATCGTTTCTTCAGCTGTTAAAGGTAGGTCTGCTCTCCCAGAAAGGCAGCTCCTGTGGGTCCAGCACCTAGTGAGGGAGCTGGGTGGGTAACCCAAAGCTGGTTTAACTTTGAGGGAGTATTTTTATCACGGGTTGCACAGTTGCGTGCAGGCTTACAGTGTTCAAAATGTAAGGACTGAAAAATAGGTAGTGAAACATAATGTTGTACATTTTCTGCCTTGTAAATCGGAATGATTATGCGCATGTGTGTGCGTGTTCATTTTAAAATGTTTATTTAGTTGGTAGAATTACTGTAAGACTGTGTTCAAACCCGGCTATCAGCTAATGCAGAGACTCATTGTCAGGGATATTAGGGGATTATGGCTTCATTTACCATAATGCACAGAGATAGTCCAAGTGTTCTGCTTTTTGTTTATGTGTTTGTTTAAATTTATTTACATACTTTAACCCATTCCCTAGCATTTTGTCTTTCAACAAAATCCTTTTATAATCCAAAAGGTTGGGCAGAGATGCTGCTTCACATGATAACTGAAGAGCTATGTAAATAAAACCTGACATATTAACTGCTTTGGATTCCTGTAGTTTCATATTTGGAAATAAGAAAATGCAGTGTAGATATGGGAAACAGCCGTGTTTGCTTTTCCAACATGGTAATTACTCAGCAGCTGGAACTTTTGAAACGAAGTAACAGAAGCCAATCACCTTCTCGCAGTTCCCACAGCAGCAGTGAAATTAGGGCAGAGAGAAAAATAAAAAATATGTTGGCATTTTGGGTTAGTAGCACAAATGATTTTATAAACAAATAATATATAAACCAAATTGTAACAAGCACACGAGAGAGCGAGCAATAAAATATTCACTGTTTGTGTTAACATGGAGTCTCCTTGGGAGACGTTTCATGAACATATGATGATATACATGTCAGATAGTGATTGTTATGTACCCTCATAACTAGAGCATTGTACTGTACAATTCTGGTGTGCCATATGGCCTGAACATACCATGAAATTCATTAGTGAACATATTACAGCTTTATATAGCCTCAGAGAAACATGGCAACATGTGATGTAATGCTCATGGACAGTAGTTTGTTGGCTCATTTACCAGTGCTTTAAATAGAATGATGCTGGACACATTAAATTTGATGTTCTTGCTTCTAAAGCTGGGAAATTCCCTACACTCTTTTTTGCTAGCAGTTCCTCTGTACAAATTGTTACAGGAGAAGAAGAGAGTTATGGAAAGTCTAACATATATATGCAAACTGATGTACAGTCGACATCGCCTGGCTCTGCAAACACTGGGTGCAACACTGAATTCCTGTTCTGTTCTTAGGCAGAAATCACAAGCATGTTCTTGATAAAAATCTTGGAGCCTGTCCCATGGTGCTATAGCCAAGGTACCAAACTGAGAAGAAAGCCATATGTGACACTATTTGATTAAGGATTAATATGCCGTGACTTGATCTGGCCAGGAATATTTCATCAATTTTTCTGCCTTATGATAACCCTTGGTATCTCAAATAGCTTCAGGTGACTGATGTGTATAGATCACTCACATCAAAATCAGCTCTTGGGTTTCTTGTTTTAAGTTTTCTAAGTGTGCATTGGTATATTGAATCCATGTTTCGCAGTGTAATGCAGCCAGCATTTGGTAAAAAATGAAAAGCATCCGTTGATTACTCTTTGGACACATCCAGAACTCTTCCACATGTGGAGCTGCCTGGGTGTGACTCACTGTTGCGTTACTGGATTTTCTGCTGTTACAGCTTTATTGAGATCAGGGGAGTTACTGTGGCTTAACCCAGAATTGCACAGTGGTGACATCAGCCTTGTTAATCCAGGAGAGAATTCTGCACGTGGAAAGGCTTCCAAACTGAATATAGTTTTTCAGAAAGGAAAAATGGAGCTAGAAATCCAGTCCAATATAAGGAACTGACATTAGTATATATAGCAAATAATGGAATGGTATCTTTTCTACAAACAATTTAGTGATACAATTCAAACAACCTACTTCAAAGAATGATTAGGAATATAAAAGAACACTAAAACACAAAGATGCAATAATATGTATGGGCATGGGGAAGAGCGGACACTGATGAATTCAAGTTGAAATATTTTTGAGAACTTGAAAGAAATCTTTCAACACTTTTTCTTGAGATCTCTAATTTCTCGTGTGATAAAAGGAAAATACTCTGATGTACCATACAGAAATTCATAGAATTTTTGTATTCAAAGTGTTTGTTGCAGACACCTGGGTTGAATTTGACCCTCACGGGGCGACTATCTAACTGCAGGTTATATCTGCTTTATGCCGCTGGTGGTGACCTCATGGTCCTGCTTTCCTGGTGCTAATGCAGAAGGAAATGCGACTATGGATGTCCCACCAGGGATTCTAAATATAGAAAGATTGATTTCATGTGCCCTCAAGCTTTCAAAAGGACAGGGACTTTCTTTAAACAAAAACTTCATGCAGAAGAGTAAAGAAAAGAAATATCCATAAAATATTGGGTACGGGCAAGGGAAGAAATTCTGTAGATAGAGGTTGAAGCAGAAATGCGTGTTCTCAGGCATGTTCTTTGCCAGAGCACAAGCTAAAACACAGAGAAGTAAATTAGTGGGAGAAGTAGTAATTATTCACTGTAAATTGCCAGTAAATTACTGGGGAGAAGAACACAGAGGACTGCCTGCTGGGAGTTATGCACCAAGCTTCCACATATGTTCCCAGGCATCAAAGCTGTGCAAATACTTTGGAAGTCTGTTTAAAAAAACCCAGAGATTATCAGCCCATTCTCCAGGGAAGTCATGAAGGCCTAGCAGGACGGTCAGTACAATGAGCAGTTACATTTTCTTTTTACTTTTATGGAAAGAAGAATTACTTCTTTTGCAAACAAAGCCCAGCCGTATCGTGAGTGTAAGATATCCTCTATTCATTTGTTTGGCAGTTCTTGCAAAATGTTGCCATAAGGATTAACCAGGAGGATTTACATGTGCAGGTGGACAAAACACAGTTTAAGATGAAGTTGAGGCAAGATTCAAGGCTTTCTAATTTATTATTAAAAATGTTAAATTAAGTTATTAAATTAAAAAAACTTGAAATATGAAAACTATGAAATATGAAAATAAGAGCTGAAATAGCAGGGAGCTAGTTATCATGAGACAAGCTCCTTGCTTCATGCCTAGCTCCAAAAGAAGCACAGCACTTACTGATGTGCGGACAACTTGCACCTCTTTTCCTTGGTAATATTCTTCCCAAAGAGAGCCTGATCATCTTTGGTGAATGGTTCAAATTTGCAGAGATATCAATCCCTGGGTCTAAAACCAGGTGAATAAAGAGATAAAGGAATCAAGAAAGTTACTCTGAGTTGGCTAGAAATGAAGGAAATATCAGGAGATTTCTGTCAGAGTAGGAATCTTACCATAACCACTGCTAGGGACCTCATTCCATGCATACTTGAATGTTAGCGCTGATTTGGCTTCGACTCTGAATGCAGACTCTGTTCTCATGCTGAATCTAGAGCCCAAATATATTTTCTCTATCCCATTTATTTTCCCAGGCCTCCTTAATTAATAAGATCTGTGTGCATTCCAGTCCAAGCTCCAGATTTTGACATCCTATGGACTTCAGCTATTTAAAGCACAATTCCCATGAATAAGTCATAGTAAACAAGAGTCAGCAGGAAGTTATCATTTGTTGCTCAAAAAGTAGTGAGTGCTAAATTAAATAAATACTATGTCTTTTTAATGTTCTGTCACACACACTAAAATCAGATAAAGCTTTTATTGAATCTGGCCCAGAGGTTACAAAATAAAATAAATATAATGAAGTTGATTTGATTCTCCTATTTACTTCACTGTAGTTGGAGAAAATGTTTGCTTATGGAGGCATAGCATAGAATCATAGAATCATTTAGGTTGGAAAAGACCTTTAAGATTTTCAAGTCCAACCGTTGAACAAACCCAGAAATATTTTAAGCCTGCATCTCAGAAACTTGTAAGAAAGTATTGTAGTTTGGGGAAATCTTTGAATGATCAGACTTAACATATTAATTTTTAGTCATTGTCATTTAATATCATATTCTTATTTATGCAGTGAAAACCTTGGAACTATTCTGTATGATTGAGCAAAACCAAATGTTTGGCAGGAGAATGGGATTTTCAAAATCAGAAGATGTTCCTTTTGGTGTCTGGTTTTGTTTAACTATGGAAACAGAAGCTTAAGAGGAAAAAAATTTACTTTGTGATTAAATGGGTGAAAATAAAATTGCATGTAAAGTCTCCTATATGAAGCAAGGTAGTTTGAATTTTCATGCTAGTTTGAAAGAGAATACAACATCTGTTTTGATAATGTGTTTCATGGTATTTTTTATCAATTTACACAAAGCCAAGAGAACAAAAAGATATAAGAACAGATTTCTAAGCCAAGTTCACAAATTGGTTTTAAAAGTGATTGATAGCCACCCACCATAAGCAGGCAATATAATGTAATCACATTTGAGTAAGACACAAGGGGTTTCATCAGGCTTTCCCTGAAAATGCTATAGAGAACAGTTTTCTTTAGTTACATTTTGTTTCAGCTAAAGTTCCCTTTAGCATTAAAAGGAATTTTGCCATGGAAAGACACATGGATTTGTCCTTTAATGCAGTATGTTATCCTCATGCAGAACCAGACACCTTCCCATAAATAAACAGGGGTGTCTCTGGTTCTGTGGTGGTAATGTAACACTGATCCAGTTGCTGCCCTTCATGATATTCTGGTACCATGTACTTTTCTCTAAAGTTAATATTTCTGCATAGGATATCGTTTCAAATCAGGTTGAGTTTTGAGGAAAGAATCTTGCAACTTGTGTTTTCTTTGGATTGTGTTCTGATCCTTGCCCCTGCCTAGGACAGAAATAAAATTGCATGGCAATTCCTCCCTGAGACAGGGGCTTTAAAATCCAATTTGGAGATTTTACTTTTGAAATGTGACTTGAATCCTTCTCAAACTTCTCCATCTACTGTCTTCATTTCTCCTATGTAATCCGCTCTTCAGGCTCCAAAATATGACATAAAATGATATTTTAAAGATGTATTATATGGAATACGCTGAATATCTTCAAAACTTAACAGGAAAATAAACTCTGGAAATAGCTATGTGTTTTTAGAAACAAGAACAAAAATAAAGTGTGTCAGCAGTGTACAGTAAAAGAAATTTACTTCTAAAAATAAAAAGGATGGAAGATTTTATTTATATATTTATTTATAAATAAATCTTAACTTGTACTAAGGACTCTTTACTTGCTATATGAGGGTAAAAAATGGCTTTGTGAATTATTGTCTGTTTTATGGAAAACAATCAAGTGGCACCTTACAGGTAAAAGTGTTGTCACATGCAGTGGGCAAAGCCTGTCTGACCCTTCAGGGTATTCATCCTAGATAGCGATGGTCCCTCCGTTACTGCAGTTTGCTGTGATTCCATATGGTCTATCTGCAGACTGCCAGACATATGGGAAAGGAAAAGCTTGGATTGCACAAATGATGACAGGCCATCTAAAGCCTTCAGATATTCTGCAGTAAGGTCCGGTTGGCTCAAAGGGTTTGTTTTGCTCCATATCACATCTGAATGTGCTGATTGTCAGGTGAGTTGCTGCAGATATTTCTAGCCTTATCAACTTCTTGTTGCACAGCTCCTATTTTATTTCGTAGCTATTCAAATGCAGAGAAGTTATTTACAGTATATGATCATAGGCACAGAAATCTGTCTACATCCCCAATAATTTAAATCAAACATCTGTTTAGCAAAATATTTACTAGCCAATGCCAGTAACTAATAAGGCATGTACAGAAAACACTAAGTGAAGGAATTAAAGGAAAAACAGGACAAAAAAAGACACTCAGTGAGTGCAACTTTTAAAAGGTGGATATTTCCTGTAACTGCTACTGATGGAACATGATTTTAAAGATGTTTTTGTAGCTAGCAAGCATTAACTTAAGGGCTTTGCTGGACTGCTGGTGGACTGGACTGTATGACACAGCAGGGGCCTGTGGACCTCAAGGACAGTGGTGCTCCATGCCCTATGCATGCTTAGTTTTACCTGCATTTAAGTATGTTACATCTTTTTTTCTCAAATTTTTCTCAAATTTTGCTACAGATACTATAAGTACTTGTATTCATGGAAGACAGCACTGATATTATTAATTTCCTCACTCCATTTACCCATAGCAGTGGTTTATACTTGCGTATGTTGTAAACTGAAGTAGTGTGAGGTACAGGATTGTTCTGCAGAAGCTTGGAAGTCCTGAGGAAACAGTTCAGGCGGAGAGTGATCTGGGCAAAGAAATCCTGCAGTTTAAAACATTTTTGAAGTAGGAGTAAGAGTCTTTGCTGGCATGTTTGATGGAGCAATACTCAAAAGTAGACAAGTGTAATGCAGACAGGGAAACCTCTCCTGAATTATTTTCCACACCAGTCCCTACATACCTCTAAATCCTGGGTTTGCCTCTGTTTTAAAAAATGTGGTTTTAAGAACTTCATTATTTTCATCGGGTTTTACCCTTACAGTCCTAATTTCAGAGTGTTGTCAGTGCTAACAGGAGTACATACACCCCATTGGGTTCCTGGGTGCAGCCCCCAGCACTGCACTGTACTTCCAGCTCATGCTGGAGAGGCTCAGCACAGGCACCTCTCTCTCTTTCATGCTTGGTGTTATCTTTTATCTCTTGTGCTCTTCTGTAACCTTTCCTTTCTTATTCCAGGTCTTGGCTGTGTTTCTGTGAGATTGTTTTTCAAATTTGACAACGTGAAATCGTATTTCTGACATCAGGCAAGCCTCTTTGCCCCTCGTCACTACCCTCACTATCAGTCACCACCAGAGACAGCTGCACTCCCAGCATCAGTCCACCTCTTCCTTAACTCATAACAATTTACATCAATTCTCTACATCGCACAGAGTTCAACTGTGGCTTGACATAAGACATTTATTTAGAAGCCACCAAAATATCTATGAACAACTTTTCTAGGAAATATTTTGTCAGAGTAATCAGAACTTCTTTATCTTTCCAGGGAGGCATTAGGAAACCTAGCGGATCTGCTAACATCTGGATGTTTTGTTGTTTGAGAGATGAGTTAATGCAATGGCATTTTAAATGTAATGACCTAAATACTCTTTCAGCTGGCTGTAAAGTAAATGGACAAATGAAGCACATTGTTGTTTATGCTTCATTGTGTAATGTTTTAATACTCTTGTCATGTTTGGTGACAAGGACTTCAGCTTAACCCATACTTTTAATAACTTCATTGAAAATCTTAATTAGAATTTTATAATCCTGAGGAAGATCTATCAGGTAGCTGGGTTTTTTTCCCCCTAAGATCTCTGAACTCACCGGCCTGTGACAGCAGTTAAGTATTTTGCTGTGCTGTGCAGTGCTCCCAGTGCTTCTGCTGGGCCAGGATAAATCAGAGGTTGAGCTAGAGCCATACCTTTCAGCTGGCTCTCAGCACTTAATGTCACCTTTCTGTCACTGGCCCAGGGATTAGGCAGGGATGCTCTGTTGGTTCCTAAGTGTGAGCAGCTGGGCTCAAAACCTGTCCCTCAAGAAAGGCTCAGTAGAGGCTCATGTCTTAGGTAGGGAAATACCTCGTTCAGCTGCTGCTGTCTGAGCTGAGATGGGAACAACAAGGATCAGCTCACACTGAGCTTCACGAGGGAAGGGGGAAACTCTGCTGGGTGAGCTTTGCTCTTTTCTCCAAGAAGGCGTTGAAGACTGGGGCCCATAAAAGTCTGGGGTGTTGCAGTGTCTGACCTTCATGGCTGTGGAGACCAGAGCCTGGCATGAGATGTAGGGTGCTGCATTTCTGGTGCATTTGGATCCTTCAGAATAAAGAGTGGAGATGCCTCAGATGGGGTGGCACGGTAGCCAGGATGCCGAGTACAGAGGTACCTTGCTCTGCTCGCTGCATGTTGGTGCCCGGTTCGGAGGCTGCAGGCAAGCACCATTCAGATTCATCATCAAGAGTCCAGAGCTGCCTCTGGACAGCTAGTCCCATACAATAACAACCAGGCAAATATGTCTGGCAAAATATTTACTAAACACTGCCAGTATGTAATGTATGTAATTCTAGTTCTGCTTTAGGTTTGGTTTTTGTTTTTTGTTTTTGTTTTTGTTTTAAATTCAATGGTTATTTAAAGCAAAGACTCTCGCTCATCCTTTGTAGCAGAGCATGCTCTAGCTAGGGTCCTGCCAAGCGGACCATGTTGCATAGCAAACTTTCTGTCTATTGTCTGACTGAAGCTCCAAAGAGACTGATAG
The DNA here is from genome assembly GCF_023638135.1 of Falco biarmicus. Lineage (NCBI taxonomy): Eukaryota > Metazoa > Chordata > Aves > Falconiformes > Falconidae > Falco > Falco biarmicus. The sequence goes on along the minus strand of NC_079295.1, from coordinate 36,187,304 downwards.
TTCAGGGTTTTACTTGTAAGTTTTAACCTTAGCGAATGCTTCATGGATTGTAGTGAGGGAACAATTAGTGTAAGGACTGTGGAGTTGTACAGCACTTCAAGGACTGACATGTGAACGATATATATAGCTATAGCTAATGCACAGCATTTACTGGAACATGCCTCAATAAATCTTCCTTTTATAGGACATATAACTACAAGGAGAAGGGAAAGTGGGAAAATTATAAGTGGAAAGTCTTTTATTTGCCAAAGATCTGTGTTTTAGACATCTTACATAGTTGGTTATATATGGTACAAAGACAGAGCAGGAATAGAAAACCTCACTAGCATCACTAGGGTTTTCTGTTCTCACCTGACATTAATCTGTGTTTTCTTTACACTCTGATTATCAGGTTTTGGTCACTTTTCATGCTCCCAACTTGGAACAAGATGAGGCAAACTACGTTTAAAAATCAGAATTTATTCTGGCAGACAGATGCACTGGTTACTTTTTCTGTGCTGTGCACAAAGCCATGTGATCTGCTCAAAGGTATCTCCAGTGAGCAGAGCTAAGGCCACAAATAGATCTGTGGAGCTGAAGATGTGAAGTTGAAGATACTGCCTGTTTAAGACCAGAAATAACATGGGGTATTAATAAAGCAGGTCTCATGTTATTAATAGTTTCCTTGGTTCCCTCTTAATTACCAAAACGGTCACACAACTTATGGTCCTCTGCTCTGCAGAGTAATTCACAAGCATATGCTCTTTTAGACTTTCAAACTCGATTGCACAAGTAAATAAATGGTGGCAGCTTTATAAAACCTTTGACACTTTCCAGCATTCAAAACTTCTGTTTATCCAGGATTCAGTGAGGACAGAAATTACTTTCATGACAGAACTCTAGTAATGCTCCCTGCTAAAACTCAGTCCTTGAGATATCATTTATTAGCTTGAAATTTATGTCTGCTGTATATTGGCTTCAGGCAGAACAGGGCAAACAGTTTTAATGAAGGAGAACCGGATTTTTCTTCTTGATACATGTAAGTCGGCATCTGATGTTATCTTGGAGTTAACTAACAAACATTGGATTTAAAATAGAACGGCAATGAGCTGCTCCCCACAGTCAGGAAGCTCTCCAGAGGTTCTTAGTGCACTGCTCTGCACCCAGGGGGGTTACTTTTCAATGTGAATGTAAATATGGACAGGGAATTATAAAGAAGAGGAAGTCTAAATGTAAACAAAATAGTAAACCCAGCACAAATAGCATGGTGAGTTACCAGGAAATGACAGTATTTATGAAGAGCATTGAAAGAGGAAAGAGATGGAGAGGGCACAGATGGGTGCAGTGCGTCAATGGACACAAGTTCCCATGGGGAGAAGGGTGAGGGTGGGATAGGACCCCTGAGTCCAACCCTTCTTCCCTGCCCATCCCAGAGGCAAGCTCTGCATACGGAGCAATCCTGGAAGTCTGCATCCCTGCATGCTTTAGAGAAACTTGTTCTTTTTTTTACCAAGAGAAGCCATACATTTTAAAAGCATGTGAAATGAAACTCTTAAGTGGTATCAAGCTCACGAAGGGCACCAGACTAAAATGACAATTTAAAAATGAGGTCACTTTTTGGTGTGCTGTTCCTTGGTTTGGAAGTCATCAGTCCCTTGCAGGTTAGGGAGCAGTTTTACCTCAGATGAGGTCAAGGACCTCACTGTAAGGACCTGTGTGTGCTTTCTTTGCAAATACAAAATAAGATGTCATATGGCTATGTCCTAAGTCTTAGCTAACAAGATTGTGGCAGCATGCCATGATGTGAGCATATCCTCAGAAATAAAAGAAATGCCACACAGAAAAACAATTAGCAATTGTCCTGTTCCTCTTCATAGCTTCTATTACACTTCTCAAGTACTTTGCAGTGCTTGAATACTTTTTTAGCCTGAAAGGAGTTGCAGTTTTGCTGTATGAAACGAAGGTAAGACAAGCAATAACTTAAAAGTTACTTAGTGAGGAAGTGTCCCATCTGCATGCTGGAGGCTGGGTCTCCTGCCTGGGATTCTGCCCTTCATTTCAGCCCAGCCTGTGGCTTCAGACTGGCTAGACTGGAGGGTTTGGATAGCCAGGTACCTACTGTCAGGTGTATGAATTGTCTCACCAGTACAATGTGTTGCTTTGGTTGAACGGCCACAGATCCTCAGTGCATCACTGACACTGACAGTGCTTCAGTCACATAGTGAAGGAATTAAATATCAAGTAGTGTGTGACCGTAATAATGAATAATACATACCATGGGATTCTGATTAAATATCAAAATCTTCATTTGATAGAATAGTTAGGTAATGATGAAGGAACTCTTTTTTCTGCAGACTGTTTTGGAATGTGCATTTACACGATTAATATATTAATTCATTGTAACATCTTTTATAGCAAGGCCTATATCGATCCAACTTTAAAAGTCTGCACTTTTAAATACTACCAAAGGCCCTAACACATGGACAGTAGCTTCCCTACATCTATTGAACTCGTCTTTATTCAAGAAGGGGCTTAACTCTATATCTGAGGGTGCAGAGCAGACAGGCTTTGCTCTGCTAACAAAAGGCACATCTGGATTCCCCAGCTGTGTTTATCAGTTCACTGATCTGTTCTAACCTGGGTAATGAGAGGTTACAGAATTAGACTGTTTTATAGAAAAAATAATCTATTCCATGATGAATGGATTCTCTCTCGTACTGTAAATTATGAGTATCAGCAGAATATCTATATCAGTACATATTCTACTGATTGCATTCTATGGACATGCATAACACTAAGTTACCCTTCACCTTTTTAAGCAGTATTTCAAACATATGTAAACAGCTGTAACCAGTATTACTGAGTCAGACTTGGCAGATTATTTTCTAGAGTGAATAAATTAGACTATGATGCTCTGCAGATGAATTGTAGTGGGGCCAGTCTTAAGTGAAAGCTACAAGTATCTATGTGTTGCAGTCTACAAAAAAGATGTGATCTCCAGAGGAGCATAGTAGCTTTACTTACTTTACATATTTCTTATTTAATCTGAATGAATGTGACCAAGTATGCAGTTACACTGAATATCCATTTAATGCTTTTTAAAGTGCTGTGTACACATTTTGTCCAACTCATTTTAGTGTAGGATACAGGTAGTACATTACTTTGGCTGTACATTGTACCCCAAATGATGCTCTGGGAAAGCAGGTAGACAAATCAGAAGTGTAAGAGCGGTTTTGTGAGCATTTTCCCAACTGCTGTTTGAATTTTTATGTGAACAAAAGTTTGGTTGGCTTGGGGTTTTAGTTATTTGTGACAACCAAAACTCAGATGCTGTGTTATCCTGCACTTATTTGGCTGCTTTTATAGGAGTATTTGTGAGCTTGGCACACCTTTTATTTGAAATGAAGTGGAAAATCTCCAGCACTGAGTCTGGTTTTGGGTTTCATCACATACCTTTCAAGCTTCCATAATCTACAGTGAATTTTCACTAAAATAAGCTACATATTTCCTCAGTTAGTGAAGACAGTAATAAAATGTGGATTAGCTGTTAAAAACTCTTATGAAAACATATTTTCAGTATGGGAAAGGGAAAGAAAATGATTACTCTGGCTCCGTGATGAAATAGATAGAAATGATTTTAAAATCAGCTCAGTCCTTTTCCCATATCTCTAATATCCGTAATACTTTGTGCCCTTTGTACCAGTGTCGGATACAGAAAATTCATGAATGATGTACCTTTGTAGGCACAGCTGTGATGGCTTTCAGCCTTACATGTCTTCCTATGAAGGTTAAATAAATAAAAGAAGTGGTCAGTAGGTAGTTCTTGAATTCCTGCTGAAAACGAAGATTTAACACCCTTTCAGCAGTGTAAGTTTGAATTTATTACAAGATAACTTCATGATAAAAAAGACACCAAACTTTTCTCTGAACTACAAAAAAATGAAGATTTTCAGTTCCTCAACTTCTTTCAAAGTTCCTACCTACCTTCAGGCAAGATGCTGTACTTCATCTCCTTCCAGTTTTTAAAAGATGCTTGAATTACATATTGCACCTACCAGCTGTGATGTTGCCATGTGGCGTTAAAGTAACATCTCAAATTTGGACTATTTCCCCTTCACAGATCAGATGTCAATCTAAAAACAACAGAAGCTGAGGTGTCCTGCTGAAATTCTTGCTCCTTTTTCCATAAGTTTTTAGTTGGTTTTTTGGGGTCCTGAAATCCCACAAAGCGCTTCCTGGCAATGACAACACAGTTATGTCACACTTGTGTGAAATATCGGAATAGTACCACCAAACTTCTGTGTAATCTATCAAAATCTCCTTGGTACCCTTTTAATTTTCTCTGCTAATTCACTCCAAAGCATGGAATAATTGCAAGTTTCTGTGTGTCCTGATATTATCAGTCACCACAATTTTCTTCTTCTCTCCAGTGTGTTTACTAGCCCTTCAGCTTTGTTTGTGAGCAAATTTGACCATGGTTGAGCTTATATCAAAAGGAGCACTCAACAAAGCACTACTCGTTAGCCCTTAAATTCATTGTTTGTTAGCTGACTTACATTCCTGCGCAGCAATCCAAGCAGACAGAGAGGCACAGAGGGAGCCTTGGCAGGAATGAAGGGACTCTGCCGGAGGACCAATGAATGCACAATTGATGCTTTCTACAACAGCACGACAGCCTCTTCTTTTAATCACACTCTACTGAGTGGAGGTGCTTTGTGCACTTGTGGGAAGTGCTCTCTGGCAGCTAATTTTTAAGCTTCATCTGCAACCAGTCAATAGGTTGCAACCAAAGTTATTGGACACATTCCTGGCCAACACGATGTACACATTCATGATTCATAATGTTGGTCATTACAGAACATTATACATAGGAATGAAGCCGAATAGCTTGAAAAATCTACAAGTGGAGTGTGAGTCCCCATAGCAACATATCTCATTATGGACATCACCCTGGTTTTCCGTTCCATGTGCTGACTGTCTGTTGAGTAGACAGATCAGTCCAAGGTCTCAACCCTTCATCTTTGAAAGCCATCTATAGTCTGGCTCCTGCTACCTTTGAGATCACTTCTCCTTTCATGACTAACATCTTCCAAATAGCTGCATCCCAAAAAGCGGAGAAGTTACTTTTTATTGTGGGGTTTGAGACCGTAGGAAATACAAAATTTTCCCGAAGCCATGTATAATAAAGGTAACAACAACTCTTTCCAGAATTAAAGGTCAAATTTCTTTCTTCAGTTTTAGATTTACATCAGTAATTTCATCCCATGTCTAACCTACTCACTTGGCACAGTTGAGTACACAAATGGACACACAGTAAATTAGGCTATTTCCCCTGTAGAAGGAGAATGGAAAGATAAAGTGGATGGTTTATTACTTCTCCTTTTAGATGCCCTGAGTTTCATGGATAAGCTGGTGGAGGGGACCGTTTAGATTGCAGCTTAGGGAAGATGTATGAAATAGGACAGAAAATGCTGCAGCTGGGTGGTTTTCCATGATTTCTAATATGTACCTGCCAGCGGGCATATGTGCATGTGTGGGGTGTGAATAGGGGATACTAACGTGTCTCAGCAGTTCTTTCTTTTGTTCTTTCACACTTGCTTTGTTTGAAGCTATCTGGGCTGCATCACTGAAGACAAAAATATTAAGTTTTGCAAGCAAATAATAGATGTAATCTATTAACTTTTCTTAATTAACCCAAAAGATTGAACTGTGGTAATACTTTCTCTCCTAGTGACATTGAACTAAGAATATGACTGGCAAAAAAATTCATGTTTAATTAGAAAATATTTAATGTGCCATCCTCAGTGAAATCAGTCCCCTCAAAACCTCACATCTGGGAGGCACCAGGCAGGAAGCAGCAGGAATATCACCTCCAGTGTAGCAGCACTGCCTATCACCAGGTGCTTAGTGCCACATTGAAGCTGGCATTTCAACATGAACCTTGCTTTGGAAATGTCAGTCTTGCAGCTCTTCTGCTTTGGAATAAGAGCTAGTCAAAGACTGGCAGGGTGGCTGTTCACAGACATCTTTCTATTTTGTATATATATAGCTATATAAGGTAGGAACACAAAAGGATGGTCTCAAAAACCAGTAGTGGTGTCCACATATGAGGCATGTGATGGGTTCAGTGGCGTTCAGATATTCATTTTTGGTTTGCTGTGTTAGAGCTTTGCATAATTCAGATCCAAATGAAGGTAGTGAATGCCTGTACATTTTAAAAGTAGGATGCATGTGGGGTTCAGGGTCCTAGCTGAGCCTGTGCGACATGTGCAAAGCTTTCTTTGCTGTCATTTTGATCTTGTAATTCTGAGGTTTGGAAAGCTGATACTGAGGTAAGATGGTGCATCCCAGAATGATTGTTCTGTCATGAGCAACCTTTAGGTTGCTGTGAACAGTTGCAAGTCATCGTTAAAGGCTGCACTCTTTTCCAGGTCAACTTCAATGCATATGCAAAACGATAACCAAAGCCTTTAGCTTCTCCTTTTTGTGCTTAAAGCACTGAGCTGTGAAATAATGCTTAGAATTGATCACAGATGTATAACATAGTCCACCTATGTGAAAAAACTCCGTTTGGTATAAGGCACATTTACATAGAATCTGAATGCAAGCACACAATGTGTGTACTTTATAAATTGGATAATAAAATAAATGTTCATTGTTACTTTAGTTTTATTTAAAAATGTCTATAGATCTTGATGGAATAAATGCAGTATCTGAAGGTGGAGAACACTAGAGCTTATTTTGGCATAAATTGCTTGATTATTGGAACTTCCTATTAGAATTTCCTGTAAAGCTCATTTATGGAAATAATTAGAAACAAACTCTTCAGATCCACTTTTCCAGACTAATCTTCTTTACAAATTGCCACTCTAAAGTAATTTCTGGCTCTGTGTTCTGAGAAACTTTATCACAAGGAAGAAATGCAATATTAGGTTTGAAAATTAATATGTGATAATCTTCTGATGAGTGTTGGACAGTGCGTAATGAGCTTATGCTTTCGCAAGCAACTGAGAGAGAAGAGTATTGCTGAAATTAAGGAAAGCTGGCACGGGTCTGAATCCTTTTGAATTAAATTTTATACCTTAGAGGTTATGAAAAGCCCTAGTATCTGGTTTGCAGTTCAAAAAGGTAAATAGTTTTGGGACTCTTTGGAAAGGTATATTCCTTTTTTAGGGACTAGGGTTAAATGGAGGTGATCAGGAGCAGTGTTTTAGAGACTTGAAACAATGCTAGAGTGCTGTACCCTGGCTCAGATGGAGAGAAGTATCGAGCCATAAGTGCAGTATAAACTATGCTCTTCTGGCTGAACACCTCCACAACCGTAGCTAACTGGAAATGCTGGACACTGGAAGATAGACAAACTTTAATTTTCTGACTCCAGCCAGAAATACAAAGGGTGGACCAGTATCCAGCTGCAGAGACAGCTTCTTAAGGCACTTGCTGCTGCTCACTGGTCTCTTACACCAGCTTTCATGGCCAGGCTTTCTCTGCATTAGCCTCACAGAACAGAAGGTTGAAATACCTCATTTAAAAACCAGTTTCTTTGAAATATTTCTCCAATACTTCTCTGTAGTATTTACTATCCTTGATGAAAATCATTTAAACCTAAAATATTTACTCTCTCATGTGTGATTGGACTGAACATGATGCATAGCTTTTTAGGTGGGTTTGAGCGTTGTTGCGTTCAATGTATTGAGCACATAAAACAGGTTCTACCTTACTTTCATTTGCTTATTTTTCTTAGTTTAGCTTGAAGTGTAAATGTAGATGTAAGTATACAGCCCTCACCATAGGTGGGATGCTCATCAGCAATTTCTCATATATTTTCTTAAATACATTCTCATAACGGATAAATAATTACCATTTGCTGCATAGCAAAACAGAAGGGCTCTAATACGCTTACCAAATGGAAGAATTTCAGAGCATAATTGAGTATAGCACTTGAGGAGGAGAAACAAGCAGCAAACAATACCACTGCCGTGTGCTTTTAAAAGACTACATATCTGTGAATTCTTTCCTTGTTAAAATGTAGGTCTGTGATTGATGTCAGCTGGTAACATCACTGTCAGTTGCACTGCAACATAAAACAGACATCACCAGGAGCTTTTAAATGTCACTTTATTTCTGCAGACTCATGTCACAAAGCCCAGTACCTTGCAGGATAACATGTTGCCCTCTTCATTCATCTCTGGCACTTTTCCAGTGTAGTTATTGTCAATCTTTAGCAATCCAATTTTTTTAATTTATTTTTTTTCCAGACCATAGTTTACTTAAGAAAAGGTAAACAAGAGAGTCTTGTGCCATATGCAAGAATTTTCCCAGGTAAAGGTGCCCCAAATAAATTGGGCAAAACAAAAGTCACCTCCTGCAAATATGCTGTCTGGTGAGATGTGCCAAGAGGATGGCCCAAAAAAACCTGAATTCCCCTTATTCAGAGATGAGGTGAAAAACTGGGGTTATAAATATACCGTAAATACCACGATGATTAAAGGTGATGGGCAGGAACATTTCCCAGACTGACTCAACACTGCCTCAGTGCAGACCCTTAATAAAAAGCCCACTTGCTACTGGAACTGAAATCAAACCTTTAGTTCCTGACAGCCTGGATGTCAGCTGTAAACAACCAGGTTTATTTATAGACAGTGGGTAAACACTTCACAGAGCCACAGAGCAAATGGTATCCCTCAAGGTCCTCACATTGCCTAACTGCACATTTCCAACCTGCAGAATTCAGGGTTAGCCTCCAGGTATTTTCCTTTCAGTCCTCACTAGCCATGGAAGAAGCAGCAGCCTGGATCGCAGCCCAGCGAGGTAAAGCAGAGGGCGAGGCTGTCCCTTTCACTGTAATGTGGAAACTATTTCACTAAATGAATTTTATAGGGAGACTGATGATCAGCCAAATAAATCCTGTTTGTGACAGGCAAGAAGGTACAACGTCTTGACCTTGCTGAGGCCGACACAAGCTTTAGATAATGCTCTGTGCAGGGATCAAGATTTCATCCCAGACACTGATCAGTACGTTAATTCCCAGTAATATACTATTGCTGACTACAAGAAGTAGTTTCTGGAGCTGGGACAAAAGTGGATTTACCACAGCCACTACCTGAAAATTAAAAATTTTTGTAAATTTGTAAAAAAACTCCAAATATTCTTTGCAAACAGATTTTGATGCCAAAAAACACTTTTTCTCATTTTGCTACTGTAGAACTAGCTATCACTTGGGTTTCTTTATTTCTAATGATGTGTAGATGCCTCTTGTTCATGGTACTGATTTTCTGCTCACAACATACTGTCTTGATTTTTTTAACTATCAAGTGACAAGAAATCATTTCTTGAAAATGCACAAATAGTAATTGCTGATGAGAAGGAAGTGTAGGAGAATTTTAACTCATAACCTCATTTCTTCATTGCAAGTCAAGATGGATCTGTTTTCCTATATGAAGGTGCTAAGGTGTAAAAATCTTCTCCTAAAAATATGTATATACATGATGGTTCCCCCTTTGAATAGTTCTTTAACATTTGGCGAAATATGAGACTTTTCCTCAAGGGTTTTTTGTTTCAATAAAATGACAGTAATGGGTTCTGAATACTGAAAACAATAAATTCTTCTACTGGGCTTCCAAGGGTTGTATGGACATTTTTCTCAGTTGTTACAGGTGCAAATGATGGTTCTGTGCTTCTCATAGATTTATGTAAGCCACTGGGTATGCCACAAGAAAGAGAGATTCACAATACACTTCTAAAATCCTGCAGAAAATGAATTTTCCATTAAATGTGATGCTTTTTTCCAGAAGAGCTCATTCCTTAAATGGGGGGTGGGCACAGGGAATAATTAGGGAGTAGAAGCATTAAGACCTCTTCAGAAAATTAGACTTGAAAGCACCAAATATACATTACTAAAACTTAAAATTGGCTTCATTAACTTCTCTAAATTATGCAGGCATTAATAGGATTCTTATTATTAATTCATGTAATAGTTTATACTAGTTTTTTGATTGGGCTTTCTATGTTTATTTATTTATTTCTGCTAATCCAGCACTGCATTGATGGGACTCATTAAATGTAATGACATTTGGCAATTTATCACACAGATTAAAGGCCCTTTCCAGATCACCTCTACTCACCCTTTCTTTTGGAGAACATCTTTGGCGTATATCTGGGACGCAATGAATTAGACAATTTTCCTGTATGCAGCACTGCAAAACCTGTATGCCTGAGCTGTATAAGGAAGCCAGGCAGCTGAGTGTGTAGCCACCATTCCTCCCTCTTCTCTCATTTATTTTTATTCGAAAAGAACTCTTTCAGACTTCTGTGTTAATTCTAACCACAAAAAAATGTGCTTAAAAAAGCATAGAGTAGTGTAACGGCTTTGTTAAGGTCAATAATTGGCTTTACCTGACTGTATTTTATCAACTATCTTCAAAAGGTGCTGTAGAAGAGCTTTTCAAATACTAAAAGGCTCTATTATTCAACACTATTGTAACATTAGCAATATATAGAATAGTGTATTCCCATTTGTGCATAATGAGGTTGTAAATTCCTTTGAGAGTTCTGGCAACATTATGAACCACCAGAGCAAACTCTAATTTTTTTAAAGTCACCAAAGTCAGGCCAATGAATTTATGCAGCTTTTGAAGCAGATTACCCCTTCAGAGCATGGTAGGGCAGCAATCAAAGTATTGCAAACATCAGCCAGGCTGTATGGTATGCGTGCAATGTAGGGGATGGAAGAGACAAAAGAGTCATTCAAAGTCCTGTTGCTTCTGAAGTCTGAATCACTGAGAGAAAGGGTGTCATATGGGGTGGTTTTTTCGAAGACTTGTCTGTAGTAGTTATATTTTTTATCAGAAGTTGGGTTTTAATTAAGGAGTCTCTCCATTTCAGATGTTTTCCTGTGCTTATAGTCAGCAGTCCTGAGCAGTAGGTTAATATAAGATTATGTGGGGAAGACAGCAGTTGCTCTGCATAAAGATACATACGCCTCAGGGTGTGTTTGTCCTTCTGTTACAAGCTGCATCTTAATGTTTTTTTCTGTTACTGGTGGTTTGAGAAACACTTAGGCCAGCAAACGTTCATCACTAATTGCATAAAAGTAAAAATTACAAGGTGATCTGTAGGAGGGCAGTAAAAATGATGAGGGTCACCTATGAGGAATGAAAGAATGGCAGAAGATGATTAATGTTTTGAAGTTTTAAAAGATCTCATTATTTTTCTGCTTCTATACTTTTTGCCCCTCCATCCAGCGTTACCAGGGTAGTAAAGGCTATTGCACATGCACTAACTAAATGGCAAACCCATGACGATGGCCTGAACTGCAGAGTCTGTGACCGTCTGAGGCCTTAGATTTTACTTTGGAGCTGTCACATGAAGTTTTTTTTTAACACAGTTCCTTGAATTTTCCTTCTGAAAGCCCTGTTTCTGTGAGTGCATTTCTTTGCTCCCAGAAACTTGCTGTCTTTGTGCTCTACCTTCTCTGCCTGAAAAGGGAGGGATTTTCCTATCAAACCGCTGTGATTTCTTTAGCTGATCTTCCATGATGAAAAAGTTTGGCTTGTTTCTGCTTTCCTGTCGCTTGCTATGCAAATATGTATGCTTTCGGAGGGAGAGAGCTGCAGCCTGAGGAAGGAGGGAAGCTGCTAGCTGGGGTGAGGAAGGACTAACCCATGACCTTGGCTGAAAGCTGTGTAAGCCCCTAGCTATTGTTCAGCCCAGGCTGGACGGTCTGAATTGCTTGTGACTGATGTGCAGTAATCAATCACATTGTACGCTTTCCCAGCTCTGAAAAGGAGACAGAGCTAGGGATGGAGAAGTTAATGTTTCAAAGTACTGTTGTCTACATAATTTGCAAAGTTCTGTCCACCCAGTTGTATCTAGCTTGAATTTATACTGCACAATATCTTCTTCATGGGAAATCATGAGCATTGACTGAACAAACTTTCATCAAAGGAAAAAAAATAACTTTATAGACGCTTTAAAACTACCTTTGATGCATTCTTCAAAAACATCAACATTGTGCGAAACCGTCACCTTGTAGCGGTTCATATCCATCAGCCTAAAAAAGGGGGAAATCTTGTCCTCTGTGCAGAACACAAACTTTTCTGTTTATAAAATCTGTGTGATTTGTAGCTGTGAACATCCAGGCAGGTAGTTTCTCCTAATCCCCGGGGCGGGGGAGAAGAAAGATTCGGTGGTCATTAGTGTGCAGAATTATCTCAAACACAATAGATTTTCCTCATGACAAATCACACATAATCTCCATAGCAACCTCACATAATTATGCACAAGATTTCAATGTAGCAACAAAAATAAGCATAGAAGGAATTGTAAAGAATAGCTATATAGTGTGAGACAGATGTGGTAGTAGATGATGTATAGAAGACTGAAACACAACTGCTCTAAGATGTAAAAAATGAACAAAAGACAGAAAGATTGCCTGCTTTGTGTTGTGAACAGTGGTGATTAAGTCAGTACATTATCTGGAAATTGGAGATGATGGGCTAAAATACCTCCTCATAATATAGAGGTTCCTGATAGTGCCACAACAGTTTGAGGAATGCCAGGAGCAGTTTTCCCCACTTTCATAGGATTATTACAGCTATAAAAATGATCTCTGAGTTGTAATTTGGCATGCAAGATCTGAATGCAGCAGGGTTTGGTTGGTTTTGTGTTTTTTAAAAAAAATTTATTTCGGTCTTTTTGGACAGATTGATTAACAGGAATGTAAAATATTACGGGAAGTTTTGTCATCATCCTTATTTATCTCTCTATCTATCTGTCTGTTTATTTATCTGTCTTTGGAATTCAAAGATTGCCAATACCTTCCACATGAGCAGATTGCTAGTGAAGGAAGGGCCTTTTCATAGTTTTTGTTTTCAAAACTGCACATGGATTTAGGGAGAGGATGGGAGAACAAGGGAAAATGCTTTTTATGCATACCGCGTGTTTTTCTTTCTTACTATGCTCATAGTACTTTGCACAGCATCCTAAATTAACAGCCAACCCACTTGTGAATGTAATCCTTCTGTATCATTAGCAAACACATTAGCAGTGTAAATGCAACACATAGATTATATATTCTGTTTCTGTATTCCTGTGTGATGAACCCAATGATCCCATTGTTGGAGCGGGACCACCTCAGCAGTGGGGGTAACTCAGAGGCCCTAAGTACTTTCAGCTTCAATAGTATTTGAGGATTCCCAGCAGCAGATTCAATAATTAAGTTCACGCTTCAAAGGCAATAATCCTGTGTCAAGACATATCTATGATTAAATCATTCTGATGGTGATTTTCTTTTAATTATCATGGCCTGATCCAGTGCTCTGCATCTAACCTGGCTCTTCTGAAATCAGTCAGGTACTTTGATATTGACTTCAGCTGACTTTTACTAATGCCATATAAAAAATGGTATCATCACATTAATTAAAATTTTTGCAAAAAATATAGGAGAAGAAGATATACTAAACTGATCCATAAAATTTCATTCAACTATTTTGATTCAAATGGTGTTATGTGCTTTATTTAAATTCAAAGATTTATTTCAATCCTGAACAAATTTAAGCCATAGGAATGGATAACTTCTTACATTTAATATTTTATGCAGCAATGCTACTTCATTCCAGGCTTGTCTTCCTGAAGTAGCAGATCACAGGGACAGCAGAGGTGGATTTGGTACATCACCCCATTAACGCGTTCACATTGCTAATTTGCCTTATTGAAGACTCTCAGTTTTGTTCATAGATGAGAAAAGTTAAACCAAGAACAGATCATGATTCCTAATCCATGTTTTTCTTGTCCCTGAGCAATTAATAATTTTTAATTTGAATAATTTTTAATCCTCTGTGAAACTCCTAAGTGAGAATCAAACCAACCAAGACATTTCTGTGCCCTTACACTTTCCAGTCTTTGACATATCATCTTCTTTTCCTTTTCAGGTCCCCTGGATCTTTCCTTTATTTAAAAACCAAAGATCTTGTCTTCCAAGAGCTAGTAAATACCTTCACTTTCCTCTATGGCTGATGGCAGGCAGTGGGCTGTCGCTTTGGGGACCTCAGAAGCAAATGTCAAGGCATTGCAAACTCCTAAGCATCTTTTTCTCTAAAAATGAGTTACAGGCAAAACAAATATTATTGGCAGGTAGTAATAAAAGATTTGCTTGAACTACTGATGAATTGTGAATGCAGGTGGCAAGCAACTTCATTTTTTTTGTTTAAAATATCTGAAATTTATCACCAACTGTCTGTTGCCTTGTAGCCAGATGGTGGTCAATACTCAGATGTACAAGTAAGACTGAGGACAAAAGTCTGTGTCTTGAGATTCCTTCTTCTCAGGAATATCTGAACATTTGCACAACTGAGGCGTGTAGTGCTAAAGCAGAATAGCCTTGCCTCTCTGCAAGCTAGGTTTATCCCAGGATTCTCTGGGGTTTGAGTCTATTGACTTGCACTGATAGGAATTAGTTGTTTTGAAGCCTCTTCATTCAAGATTACATTAGCTTCTATATTTTTAATTTATGTCACTTCTACTAAATAGGTTTACTAATATTAAGTACGAATGGGTTTTAGATATTTTTCTGGCGTTTGATATATCACTTTTTCATACTATTCAGTTAAAATCTTTTCCAAATGAAGCAAAGGTGACTAACAGAAAATAATTGAAAGTTTGACTAAGATTTTCTAGAAACAAGGAAGCAAGTATTGCATTCTGCTGAAGTCTATTAACATTTCATACCACAAGATGTTCCATCTGCTAATATAAAACATAATAAGATGATTTGTCAGTAGATATATGCCAAACTTTTTATTCCACTCTCAGTCCATTTTATTTGCATATAAAGTGGCACATTTACACTCAACAATAACTAGTCCTGAAGGAATGATATTTAAGAGGAGAATATAATTAATCTATTCAGGTCATAAATATTTTCTTCAGGGCAATGGGCAACCATCTAAGACAACCTTTGTAATCATTCATGTACATCACTAAAATACTTTAGAGTGAGCTGGCAAAGCTGAGGATAGACAAAATGCCATTTTATTCCATGGAAATATTTATATTTATTTTATGTGGCATTTTGAGAATTATCTTAACAAAAAAATCCTCTGTATTTTTTATATTTGGCTTTGTGCTGATGCTGCATTCTGTTCCATAGTGTGCTTAAATGATGTATACATTGTGTTTCCCGTCATTTTATATCAGAGCTCAAAAAGCACACAGGAATTTTGCTATTTTTCAAATATTATGACCGCCTTATATGGAAACAAGTTATAAAGCTACTTTAGCAGTTCTAATTATGATAAAAGGTTTTCATCAGGTCTGCCAAATAAGAAGGCATTTTCCAAATACATTTTCATGCTACTTCATCTTGGGGGTATTGACATATGATTTTATAAACTTTAACTATTTCCATAGTTTTTGAAAGTCACATAGATTGAAGAGGAGGAAGAGAGGAGGGAATTGTGTAAGGGAACACTCTAGTCTGCTGCAGTATTCTACCCCCTTGTAGTACCGTGCAGGATTCTCCTCTCTTCACCAATTGTATTAACTTAAGGTGCAAGGAGGGTTCATACTGATGGCAGATTACATTCAGAGGGAATTAATAATACATAGAGCCAGATTTGTATGGGCATAAATGAGAGCCAAATCTGTGTAATTTTTCCCATACCCCAGTTACCACATTTGCTCTGAAGAGCAGTGTTTTGCACTGGGATCTGATTTAAACCTTCTGGCCTATTTCCATAACTCCAGCCCCATAGTTTATAGTCATAAACTAATTCATATTCCAGGAGGAAGGGTCAAAATATCTATAGGTCACCCAATGTGCTTGCTCTCTGAACTGGAAGACAGCTCTCTTCCCCTTTGCAGGCTGAGCACATCCTCTCTGTTCCGCTTTTAGTTTCTAGCAGACGTGAGAACAAGGGCCCAAACCACGTGCTTTGCAAGGAGGTCTCCCAAAGTTCAGTACAGTCTGCTGCAGCTCACTATGCATGATCTTTGAGAATTTCACAGAAAAACTCTTCAGGTCAGTTCTGCTGTTGTTGGAGCTTCCAAAATGTGGGCTATTCCCTCCCCCAGAGGTGATGCCCCTGTGCCAAGGCATACACAGTTTGGTAAGGGGGATGATAAATAGGTAAATAGGCAGAGGGTGTGTCGGAAAACATGGGGGAGGCAGTCACAGCTGCTTGTGTTTACTTGTGTACATAATTGGACATAATTTTTTTTTAAATGAAAGAAAAAAGAAAAACAATGCTAAGTAGTCACAAAAGCCCCTAGTCAACAAAGCATTTACTTCAACCACTATATTGCTGTGGCATAGGCTCAAGCCTGTGCACTCAGTTCCCTTTAATCCAATGCAAGTTGTTTATGGAGCCAAATGAAATAAATGTTTTACTTAGAAGTATTTTTTAACTATTCATTTTAATTCCTTGGTCACAAAAGGGCCAATAGATAATGTTTAAGCCCAGAAAGTAGACACTGAGACACTTCTGAGGCATCATTATTACCCTATGATAAATTGGCTTACCACACATAGATAAGTCACAGACAAGTAACAGTCACAAGAATGAATCTGAAATAACTGGTAATTACTGATCACAGTACAATGCAAACCTTTCATATGTTGATTAACTGTAACTAATTATGTGAGTTTATCGTCTTTATATTGTGGACATAGCTGAAGAAAACAATGACCCACATTTACCAGTCCGGAATCACTCAGTTAT
Source organism: Falco biarmicus (assembly GCF_023638135.1). Taxonomy (NCBI): domain Eukaryota; kingdom Metazoa; phylum Chordata; class Aves; order Falconiformes; family Falconidae; genus Falco; species Falco biarmicus. The sequence continues at coordinate 36,170,607 of NC_079295.1, read as the reverse complement.
TGCAGATGCAGCGATTCAATCTGATCTTTAAATTTCAGTTTTGCTTTAATCTCATGTTCCCAACAAATTCAAACTGCTCTTAGAGCAGCGTCAAAGGACTCGCCACAGCAGAAGATCAATTTGTCATGCTCTTATTATCACTGCATTTCAGCTTGGAGGGAAGCGGAGTTTGGCTGGAGCTTGATAGACAGAGGAACTGATGGCTGTATACCTGTGTTGTAAGGCAGATGGATTGGTGTAGTGGGTGCATTTCACTCTGTGCAAGGCAGGAGAAGTGTTAAGCCACTCTGTATGAATCATACCGTTTTCCTTGTGATTGGATTTTTAATAGTCAGACATCTAATTGGCCAAACAGTTGGCTGCTCACAGGAAAATGAGAAGGCTGTAGGGACAGAGCTGCCTTTCTGAAGGCCACGTATCTATTTGGGACTTAGGCCTCCTGTGAAAATGTGTTTCTAATTTTGGCGTATCAGTGGGAAAGAAATTCTGAGCCTAAGTGGGATGGAGTGAAATGTTTTACTTTATATATATATATATATATATATATATATATATAGGGTTCAGGCTCTTGAGTTTCCATGGCTTTTCAGAATGTAATCACATTTATCCTGTGAGCTGTTCAGGTTCTCTCACTCTTAATTTTCTACTGACACCCATGTACCTATCTCGTAAGATGCAGGACGATGCATGCTCAGTGCCCCTCCCTGAGCAGGTGTGCAGGTACGATACGGCCGAGCTCCTGTCAGTGGAGGGACTCACACTGTCTCATTCTCTCTCTGCTCTGTCCTCTGCAATGGTTTTTTACCTTTCTGATGAAAACTCAAGCTCTCGGTGGGTACACACTAGGGTGGATTGCAGGAAAGCAAATGGCAGAGCCGGCAAGGAGAAGGTAACGGGATTTTCTGTTAGCTCCATCTCTGCAAATTTGCACTAGGATAAAGTGAGTTTCAGCAGCAGTAAAATTCATTGCATCTGGACTAACCTCAAGGAAGGAGGCTTTCTGTCTGCGGTGTGACAAGGAAAGGCATGGCCTAGAGAAAATCGATGACGAGGCAATCGAGAGCAGCGAGCTGTTCCTGTAAAGTGCAAACTTATCAATCACCATCGTGGGCAGATAATAAGAATCATTTCATTTACACTGTAGAAACTTGTTCAAGGGAGCAGCAGAGGTGTAATAATGGACTTTGCTTCTGGAACTGACAGCAGGGGATTGAGATAATCCTCAGGCAAACATTGGTCCCCGCATTTCCCCCCCCTATTTTATGAAAGGTGCTATTTCTTTCCTGAAACCTGAGGCCTTTTTGGGCTTCTGGAAATCTTGAGCCTTCAGTGAAAGGGCTGCATGAACCAGTGCCCAGGAGTGCTGGCACATCCCACCTAAAGCCTAAACCCAGCCGCACCATTGCGAGCAACAGAGCTTATAGAAATGGGAGCTTATAGGAATGAGCCACCTAGTCTTTGCCAGCCCCAGTTTCCCTCCCAAGACAGATCCAGTTGCTGTTCATTCTGTTCTTCTGGCGGAAGGAGAGAGCAGTGCACTATATACCACTGACTTAACAATGAACAGAAATTTTTGACAGGCTTGGATAAAAGATAAATTTCAGCTGGGTTCACTGCTACCTTTTAGTTATCACAAGCTTTGCAAGGAACTGAGTGGCTGTTGAAGGGACTCAGGGATTTCCCTAACTCCTTTACTAAAACTTGCCTGTTCTTCTGAAAGACCTGTAGTCAGTACTACTGAAAACAGAGGACCCAGCTCTGTCCTCTATTCATCACCATCTTTTAAGCATTGTAGTTCAAAGAAATGGGAAGAGATCATCTGGTACCTAATATTTAGGGAATATAGGAAGACGCAAAGCTGTCAGGTTATTCTGCTTGCAAGTCTGGGGACAGCCCGAGGTTAAAAGCCTTTCAGAAGAGGTCAGTTTTGAAGAATGTGCTCACTTGTAACGGGGTTCTCTTGAGTAATTTGAAGTTCCTCTTGAGATCTTAATGATCTGCCTTCAGTGCTTCTTTTGGAATGCCTGCACTTTTATTACCTCCTATGAAGCTCCCAGGGCTCCCAGTGAGATTTGTTCAACTGTTTGCAATCACACCAGCCCACCCACCCATCCCCATGAGGTCATGCACAAAACTTGCAGGATGTCAAAATGTCGTTGGCATTTCTTCATTGCCTCTGGAGTCCAGGATCCCTCTGCGAGCTCTGACCCAAGCCCAGGCTTATTTATGACTTAACAACTAGAGCAAGGTATTTGGGTCTTATTAAGCAAAAGCCCATGAGACCAGTTTTAAAATGAAACTAAAAAATGCACAGGAGCCTAAATATCTGTCATTTTTGAAATGACAAGACTCTCTGGCAAGTCATAATGCAACTGATACACATCGCACAATTTATGCTACAAACTGATCATGTCAAGACGGCTAAAATGGGCTGTTAATTCATTTATATCCTTTCTTGTGTTCTGAAGGATCCAATACATTAATTTTAACTATAATAAGGATGAAATGCACAGTTATTTAAAAAATAAAACCACTTTTATTTAATCTAAACATTTTTGGTAAGGTAGATTTTTTGAAGAGTTTATGGTCCAGATGGATTGCATGACTATTGCTACTGTTCTTGCAGTTTCAACCATTTTACTCTTAGTGGAGTCAATGACCAAATTTTCCATTAAGCAAAACAGAAATCAGACACTATAACTATTTCTTGTCAATGAAATTGTTATTTGTTTTAAACATAGGGGTTTATTGCATGTTAATATTTAACTTAACACTAACAGACATCAGGAGGAACTGAAACTTTCACAGTACTCAGCTTTTGGCTAATGTGCTTCAGAACCTCACATGAAGACTTACATCTCTAACTGTACAGCAATAAAACCAGCTTAAGACAAAGATCAGAAATATATCCAATACTGAAACACTTAGCGGTTTAGGAAATCAAGTATTCCTTTAGAAAACTGTATTGACTAATGATCTTACAAATGATTGCATGTAATTGTGTTTCTGTTTCTGCAGTTTTCTGCCAATGGGGGTCAAGAATCTGCCTGCATGGACTAAAAATGCCCCTGAAATTGCAGGCATCTCCAACTGTTGTGGTCCTTCCTCCTTAGATGATCATTGCCATATAAGAAATGAGGTTTTAATATCAAGGAAGTAACCATTCTGTAATTCCAAGGTTGAAGTATCTGACTGGAGATGTCTTTATGAGACCTGACTTTCGTAACATATAGAGGAAACAGAAAATCAGATTCATTTAAAGTATTCCAAGCTGCCATTCCCAGACTGAAAACTTCAGCAGCACTTACACTGCTTATGCAAAATTCAGTTGGTGGCTTTTTCCCCTGCAGTTTTGGGGGATGCTGTAAAATTACAAGTTTGTATGAACAAATTCTTCTACAGATGTACACAAATTCATGTATTTGCCCATACTTAACTGCATTATAAAATAACAAAATTACTTCTAATAATATAAGGATTTCTGAAAGCAGTTGGATACACGGCAAATTTGTTCCCCAAATAAAAGATAACAACTAGCCATTGATTTGTATTGCATATTTGAATAATACAAATGATCTCACAGCTGGTCCCCAAGGACATATTGCTGCGTGTTGCAGGGCTGGTTGTTTGCTGGAGCAGTTTCCAACCAGTTTCCTATCAAGCTGGTCCTAAGCAAATAAAAAAGGAATACGGAAGAACGTTAAGTAAGGAAGTGTCTTTGTATTTGCTCCTCCAGTTTGCTTTTAAATCTTAGTAATAACGTACTATACCTGTGCTTGTCACCATGTGAAAATTGTGGTATGATGACATTGTGGCATCTGCATTTAATTCAAATACTAACTGTATTCACTGGGTTAAAAGGCTGTATGAAATAATGTAACTGCAGCCTGGGCCAACTACTCTTACAGGTATGAGGCTACATTTTGCCTTACATTGCTTGACTTCTGGGCAATTAATGACAAAAATTATACTGCAATGACATTGTCATTTACAAACTAGCAGAAATGTTCTAAATAATATCCAACATCATGTGAAGATCTAAGGTTAAGCATCCACTTGTTTTAACAGGTTTATTTATTTCGTTCAGCCCCTTGAAGCTATCGTTGACACTGGACCATTGCTTTTAATTGCCTTACCTAAACAGCACATTTTAAAGCCTGCAATTGTTTTCACAATTGTTAAAACACTGGTTGTACAACTAATATCAAGAAATTATTTCTTTTTTACACTGCTTGAAGTTTCATCCTGGCAAATGCTTGAATGATAAGTAACATTCATGTGATCTGCCCCATGGAAGACAAATTTCAATGGTCAGTTTTCTTATGCAGAGGTAGAGAATAGCGGCAGAGTCACCTAGTATTTAATGTGAGCTGGCAGGAGCACAGCTGGTCCTGACATATGTCACAACACATAGACTTGGCGACATACACTTAAAGCAGCCTTAGCAATTGTGGTGGGCCAGCAACTGAAAAAAGCACTGGCCCCTTTACGTGTCTGTCTGTGCATCTGTTCTTGTCATGAAGGTCTGTTTAATTCCCTGCAAAAAGGACTAGGATTCTTTCACGAATCTATTTCCATGCACTGCTCTATGACATAATGACTGCTTTCAGGATAGTTCTATTTTTTTCAGCAAAATCTACTCTCATACAAATCTATATGTAACCTGTCTTCCATTTAGGTACACAACCTGTATTTATTCTGCTCTGCCTAGAGGAGAATAGTTTGCTTTAGACAGAAAGTTGGTTTTGCAGCATGTTGGATAAACTCTAGGCTTAAAACTTCCTACAAAGTACGCTGAGGTGATATAAACTTTTTCATTTACTTGATATAACGCAAAGGGAAAGGTCTTGACACCCTGTGTCAGGCGTAGCGCACACCCAGGCTGCCAGCTGCACACCTGCATCCAGCCAGGAACACTTGTGTTGAATGACATGGCCACAGAGTTACGTTACAGCAGTGGTCTGCTTAATTTTTTTCTCTTCTTATTGCAAGGACATTCTGTTGACATTGATAGCTTGATAGCTTTGTGAGTGTACTCATTTGAGTCCCTGGTCTCATTACGTATGGCCATTATGTTGGGTAATTTAGCAGCTGTATACAAAGAAAACTGGTGCAAGAAGCTCTGTAAGTGGGGTGGGGGGCAGGGGGAAATTGATTTGGAAGATTATCAGCCTGAATCTGTTAACAAAAATCTGCCCAACACCAGCAGCAGGTTCTTAGCAGGCAGCATGGAGAGCCACAGAGATGCAATTTATCCATGACTAGTCTTCATTCTTAAAAGGGGGGGAAGTTAGCCTTAGGCAGGACCACCATGCAAGTGAAGTTTGTGCTGATATTTGACCTGTACTGAGCAGTCAGGAAACAGTAGGTGTGGTATAAAATCCTTCAGTAAATTAACCTTGAGTGGCATAATGCTTCCCTACTCTTTCTCTCATTTCTTATCCCTTTGTAGCTTGCTTGTTTCCATGTATGTAGAAGAGAAGAATTTATGGCATGAGACTGAAATGCAAAACCTTGTCAAAGCTCACGCACTCGGTTGCTTTGGTACCTCAAACCACTAAATATTTAACAAATAACACTGTGACACTGGGTTTTTTCCTTTTGGTTAGACATTATTCCTAGAAGGTAAGTTCTGTTAAGAAGTCTAAGACTTTTTCATGAACCAAGATTTATAAAGTAATTTGAAGATGTAAAGAACCATATAAATGCTAAGTGTTATTATTCATGAGTAATCAACTGAACAATTAACATAAAGAATGGCAGTCCTCTTACTTGCACTTTTGATGTTAAATGAAGAGAGACCAATAACACATAATGAATGGAGATAAAGCCAAATGGATTTCAGAGTTTTGTTTGTGCATGAGTACATACATCAAACAGCCATCTGCCCATATAGAAAGGATTAGTGGTCTGGTACCATTTTTATCCACAGCTGAGAAAAAAAAGAGAAATATAGTATTTCTCCTCTGTAGTCTCCAATACAAATATGTTGTAGATATGACTGTGATACTATTTGTGACTCAACATTACAAGGCCACAGGAAATTAGAAAGCAAGGGATAAAAAGTGCTATTTCAAGAGCCATAGTGAACCCCATGAACTTTCACAGGGCATAGTGAGATGGCTGTGATTTCCTGATCAAAGTGGGTGTAATAATGGTAGTAAAAACAGAGAGCAGAGAACCTGAAATGATGCCCAATACTGAGGCTGCTGATCCCTTCCCTAGAAATTATTCTAGATCCAGTTGCCTAGATCCGAGGACAGCGATCAGTAGTGTTAGAAACTTCCTTTCATAATTCGCGTAAGATTATATTTTTCTTAAATTTAGTCATATTTGTGCTTTTTCCCTTTCAAGTATTTATATGCATTTTCTTCACTTCTATGGAAAAATAGTATCTAAATAGCCACAAACTCTTGAGAAACAAACTTTGTGTAGTAAAAGCTACTGTGTCTTAGCATACATCTATACATCCTTTCATGTGTGTGTATACATATATATGAATACAGACATTTTGTGAGTTTGGTTCTTTTCTTGCTTTTGGCCTGCTGCAAATGTAAACGTCTAGTTGCTTTATTTCCCATTTTGATCACAAGACTTTTTCTGTTTGATAACAGAAGAGCATCTGACAGCATACAAATAAAATACCTGTCCCTTTGTCAGACAGGTGTACAGGCACATAAAAACACAAAACGAGTGAAAACAACCACCCAAATGCAAGGCAGCCATAAATCCTGTTTAAGTAAAGCTGAAAAGTATAATCTGACACCTGTAATAAGGGGCGAGAGGGAGAACATAATGTTTGGAGGTGTCCTGTGCAGGAACTAAGAGTATATCATTCACTTTTACTTTCCATTGATTAGACACAGTTACGGGAAAGGCACTGGGGTTTGGCATCTTTCCCTGTGCTTAACAGGCACTGAAGGTGACATGCAGGGGGATCCCAGCTGGGGTTCCAAAGTGCTTAACCACTTACACTGGCACAGAGTGGGATGTTTATATTTTTAAGCTCCAAAGCTCTACACAAATAAGCCCAAGATATAGTGAGGACACAATAATTGCTTTCCTTTCAACAGCAGGTGACACATTTCCCACTGAGAAAAATATAATCCTGCTGCTTTTAGTCATAACAGGAGCAACGGGAGAAAAATAGACTAGTAAGTGAGAAATGTCACCAGTTGTGTCTTGGAAAAGCTGTTTGCAGGCATGAGTGAGCCTCTAAGTGCACAAAATTAAAACATTAATTGACAGGTCTAAGTTTATTGTCCATGAGCAGCAAGTCCCCAGATGATATTATTTAACAATTAACTGAAACTTTCCAAGTTCAGTGAATGGTGTGAACTTTTTGTTCCTTTTCCTTGATGTTTTTGCCGTGGGTAGCACACCTCAACTGAGCAGGGAGAACACATATGCCCCGGGTGGCGTGAGTACAGACAGCAGCTCCACAGGCTGGTCCACAGCGAGGATGAGCATGGAAAGGGCTTTGACATTGCTCTTTACATTTAGCAATGCAGACACATACTGTTCAATCATTTTAATTGATAGCAAAAATATTTTACCTCTCTTACTGAATATCTGATACTGTTATCTGACTGCATCCCTTTCCCTGTCGTTGTTCGTGTAGACCCTGAACCTGGAGTTCATTTCAAAACGCAGTCCTACCTGCAAACTCGCTTAGACTGAGGTCTTCTTCCCACTTTGGGCTGGCCAAGGCAGGAACGGTGCCTTCATACAGCAGTATAGCTGGACTCCACGTCTGACTCTCTCTGGGAGCCAATACATGCTGATGAAAATAATAACGTAAATTGGTGGCAGAAGTGGTGAAATCTAGCCTAATATTGTGCTCCTGTGGCACTGGAATTGCAGTGCTATCCACTGGAAAGCAGCCTGTTTTGCAAACTTTCCCAAAGCTTGGAGGGGATGCAAATAATCATTGTGGAACTAATTAGGGTACCCATATAGATTATAACTTAGTAAATACTTCTGTTTGAAATCATGTTCAAGAATTTCCTCTTAGTGGATATTAGTATGTGTCTCATATCTTTGGCGTGTGTAACCATTTTCAGATAAAGCAGTTACAGCGTATCAGTGCTATAAATTAAAATTAGATGAGGAAATCCTCAGATCTCCCAGGAGAATAGTACATCCCCACATTATTCCAAGTCCAAGCTACATTTATGATGTACTGTATCTGTTAAGAGTTGAGTGCTGCATTTTGTAAAACAAAAGTTTTCCCCATGTAGCACTCATCATATCTAAATGAATAATTGCTGATTTGTGGAAAGCAGAAAACTCTGCCTTGAATAATAACTTAGTATTATATTTGAAAGAAGAAGTTCTAATCAGGAGCATTTTAGGAGACAAATAATCTAAAGGTGTTTTTCATCAAAGTTTTAAAGATAAAACAATTCACTATGGCTTGAGATCTATCAGCTGATACATATTAGCATAAGCAGTACAATCTGTCAAAGCAGCAAAAAAATCACTTGCCCCTGAGATGTCTCTAGAGCTGACTGCATAACTCTTTTTTGGAAAAGGCCTCTCCAGCTTTTGAGACCATAAGTTTAAGTCACTGGATCCTAACTAAATACACACTTTTTGAATTAGCTTATTTTTTGTACATGTGCATGTGAGCATGTATAATGCACATATATACTTGGCACGTTTCTGATGCCAGATTAGGGAGATGGATGTAATCAGACTGAAGGAGTGGAAGGACTGAGGACATCTTGGTTTCAGCCACGATCTTGCCAGAATGACTCAGAGAATGGGATTTGTTCAGTGAGTGGGTTTCCCCCAGCACAGAGAGCAGTGTGATCATATCTGTGAAATTCTTCACTCTTTGGCATTGCAGGAGAGCCTGCAAAGTTTTGCCGTCTGAAATGGCAGACTCATTTGCCTTGTCTTAATCCTCCCTTTGCACCATATTTACTTTGTGGCTAGACAGATACTCTCATATTCAGCACATCCTTCTGGCCCCAGGCATCTGATGCGTGAATGCAAAGTAATATAAGGGGGAATTCAGCTATCCACATATAAATGATTGTGTCTTTCAAATATGTACAGAGGAGGGGTTTTTTACCTTACACGGTATGAATGCAAGTATCAAAGGAAAGGACTTTTTATGCGTGGCTTCCTTGCCCTCCCCCCTCTCAGAAAGAAAAAGCAAAGCTGTTGCGTACTTTGGAAGGGATGGGGAGACAGATTTGAAAATTTACCAAAAGTCTAGAGGCATTTCAGAAAACTCCAAGGGAGCAGAATGACCACATTCTTATTAAAATCTCATACAGGTGCCTGCCTGCATCTTTAGATGTTTAAATGCCCCATTTTAATCAAACCTTACGCTGCTTTGATTTGTTTGTGATTTGTGCTTCTCCCTTCAACACATAGGCAGGAGTGGCTGGGTGGGTAGACCCAGGCCATACAGAGCTCTGAGATAGGCTTGTTTCAGTTAGCACTGCAGGGTTGGGCATAATCTGAAATCTTACCCTGAGCATCCTCATCAGGAGAGACTACAGCAGGAGAACTCGCTGGGGTGCCAGGTCTAGGGCCTTTTCTGCAGGGAGGCTGGTTTAACCGCATCCCAGGTGTCTGGAGGAGGCATCCTCTTCTAAGCCCTATTCCTTCACTGCTACTGCAAAAACCTTTTGGTCAGACAATTTTGTTTTACAAGATACAGAATTATAAATGGTGCTTGGGAGAAAGGGAGGTGAGGCAAGAGAAATAGTTCTGCTCACCAGCAGGACTTTTGAGTGCTTCCCTACAAGTCTCCAGCCATGAAGCGCTTGAGGCATCTTCCTGCAAGGAGCGTTTGCTGTGTTTTCATAGCGTGGCACTGTCTCCACATCCTAACAGTCGGTTTGTGACACTTCAGTTTGTGACAAAATTTCCATTGAGTCCCCTGCAACCAGAGGATAGTACTGTTGGGCAGTGAGATGTTTGATATCCAGACAGAAAAAGTCAGAGAGGAAGAGGAAGGTTATTATTTATCGTAAGGGGTTTTCCTTTGAGAGGGGGGTTGGTAATGTACACATGATACGCGTTTATATAGAAGTAATGTGAAAGCTTTATACTACACTAGCTTGCTTTTGTTCTTAAAGCTTTTGTAGATGATTTATGAAAAGTGTTATTTCTATTACTCAGGCATATGAAAAGAAGCAAATTATCTTATTACATTATGTGGACAGTCAAAAGAAGAGTTAAATGGACCATACGACTTTCTCTTAAAACATTAATTTTCTTGTGTTTTCTTTAATTTCCTTGATAATGAAATTTCACAATAGCCAGTGGGTATTACTGTGTGAAAGATAAATTAGATCGTTCCCGCTAGATGTAAATCCTTTCCTAGACTTGTCATCAGGATATGATTACTGTAAATTTCTCTATACATGTGAAATGCCAATCCCTGAAAACATTTCCTGTTGGAAAACAAGAGGTTTTCAGAGGCTTTTCATTTAAATACTGTCAAGTTGATGGCTATGAAAATGCTTTTTAAATGAATGATTAAGGACTGTATCTAAAGTTTGAAAATTGCTTTTCCTCCCCTGAATAAGTTTAATTCTGCACTATCAATGATACTTGCAGATGCTCAGCACTTTTCACAGCAAAGCCACACAAGACTACATGAATACAGCTGAGTGGGTACCATGGTTCAGTTTTATGACTACCTTGATGTCTGTAACACCTTAAAACCGTACTTACATGGTAGGCTTCTCCTGATGTGAGAAGTGAGATGGGAGAAGTTCCTACCATTTCTGCAGACTCCCTGTGGGAGCTGCGCAGCTGCAAGACCCGCTGCCTGAGCCATGCGACAGGGCAGAGCCTTCAAGGCTAATCCTAGAATCATGGAATCATTTAGGTTGGAAAAGACATTTAAGATCCTCGGGTCCAACCGTTAACCCAGGACTGCCCAGCCCACCACTAAACCATGTCCGTAAGTGCCACTTCTACATGTTTTTAATACCTCCAGGGGTGGTGACTCAACCACTTCCCTGGGCAGCCTGTTCCAGGGCTTGACAACCCTTTTGGTATGAAATGCCTGTTAGTGTAGATAATAAAGATTTGAAAGGGAACACATACCTTATTCTTTAGCACTTTCTGGGCTGGAATATCTCTCAACTTTTAAAGTTTCTTTTTCTCCCGTGTTTTAATATAAGCTCAATATTTCCAATCTAGAGTATGCATGCAAATATTAAGGCTTACGAAAATTAATCTTAATCATCAGCCCTTGTGAAGATCATACAATAAATTGTCTGTGATTCATGCACGGAGCACCTACACAGTTCAGATGCAGTATTTCAACCTTTCTGTTGAATATAAATTATTGCCACTAGTTTTCAATACTCAGAAACATGAGATGCTTAACAAATGCTAGATGACAGCAAGAGGTCAGTATGTGTCAGAATGTTTATGTTAAATAATCAGTATCTCCAAATGACACTTTTTTTGAACCACAGTTTCAAAAACTTTTTGTCCAATTACTCTAAAAATCACCCATTGACAGTACAGAGGAAAAAATTATTACTTTGTTTATCTCTTTTCTGTCTTTGATTTGGACTGACATGCCTTCAGTTAATTCCATCAAGGTCAGCACGACTCCAGCTGAAGCTGGATCATAACACCCTTGCACAGAGGAAATGGGATGTCACCTTCACACCTTCATGTGAAAACAAAAAGCTTTTAGGTACAGGATTGATAGGTATTTTGTTTTAATTTGTCCTCTGTGCCTCGACCAGTGAGAACCAAGGCTTCTGCAGGAAATTGTGTATATGTCTGTTTCCCAAGGGAGAGATGCAGTACCTAAACATCACAAAGCCAGCAGCAGAGCAGCAGGTACACTAACATGACTCATCACCTGTTGCCATAGATTTTCCAGCTGCTGCTGATAAAGATCTTTAAAATCTAATTCAGTTAAATATTGTAAAGAACTTTTCCAGTAAGCTGCAGTTCGTGACAACAATGAGATTAGAAATATAAGGTTTTATGCTTATATTCTCACTGTTAATTCACATTAAGTTCCCTGTGGGTTGAAAGATTCATGTTTATGAAACATGGAAAGCTGAGTGTAACACTTGCTATTTCACACATAAAATTAAGAGCCTTTTTAAAATTACATTTTTTAATGCTAACTGGCAAGATAGTGTATGAAACAAAAAGCCGTCATGTAATCTGAATTGTCACTATATATCCAGCGTAGCAGCCGATAATGAATATTTATCTAAACAAGTATTTTCAAGTCTTTCTTGCTACCGTTTGTGTTTGTTTCAGTCTTATTTGAATTGAAAAACAGATCGTTTTGCAATAACTGTAACTAATATCTCTAGGCACATAATTTGAGATGGATCTGTAATTCAGTGCAGCAATATTCAACTGCAGAAAAAATTATTAGCATTAACCAGGAGCTAAATTACAGCTTGGCTTTCACTTGTACCGCATTGTACTTGTGAATTCTAAAATGCTGAATGAAATTAAAGGTTCATTTTAATTTTTATGAAAAGCAAATAGATTCTTATTAAATTGAGTAGTGTCATTATATTTGTTTGGCATCTACTGTACATACTGAAGTTACAAGCATTCAGATGACAAAACATTAATAATGTGTTAGACCACTTATAAAATCACAAGATAATAATGATTATTAATAAAATTGTTATATGCAGGAACTGAAGGGGGAGTTTTGCTTTGTTTGGCACATAAGCGAGGAGGAAAAACTACCACTTTCTACTTTATGAAAACCTTTACGTTAGGCTCGGTTACTCCTACACATTCAACTCTGCAATTTACATCCATATTTACCCAAGTGTATCATCTCCCTGCTCCATTTCTGACGACAGGTCAATAAAGGATCCCCCGAGATCCCTTCTCCATGCATCGCAGCCGCTCTGGGAGCATGGCTCTACCTCTCAGCTTTCCATCAAAGCAACCTTTTTCAAAAGGACACAGGGGCTGCTGCCTGGCTGCCTGCAATGTGCCTCACTGAGGCGAGCTGAAGGGCTGGAGCGTTGGGCTCAGGTGCAAATCCATGCCTGCAGGGAACTGCACCCAAGCACCACCCTGTTGCATCCCGTTTAGTCCACGTATGCCCGAATCTTACCAATGCATCTAATTGCTACTGCTGCCCCAGACTGATCTGTACGTCTGTGTTTGCAGCACTGGTGGGGATGACAGGGTTGGAGTTTCAGCCCAGCAAGAAACTGTGCTTTCAGTGCTTTTGTGCTTTCTGTTCCACCCAGAATTTACCGAGAATTAGTGGATATAACTAAAAGCACTGCTTTGGCTTAAGTATTTAACAGGCCCGTGCAACATAAATGCATGCTTGTATGCTGTTTGCTGACACAAATGTTCCAGGTTTTATTCCCTTTCTGGCACTTCTACTGAACTTTCTGCTTATAGCTTACCATTAAAGTGAAACATTTTCTTTCCACTAAATCCACTTTCACTAAATCCCTGATATACTTAGGGTTTATCTCCAACCAGTATCACATGATGCCGTCTAGCCTATACACCACTTAGGAAATGCCAAACTTCTTAGGATTAATCCTCTGACCCCAGAAAGTCAGGTTCCACGATGCGCCCGCCTGCCCTGCGCTGGGACTGCGAGCTCGTCTTGTAAGCGGTGACGGTTGGTGGCTGTCAGGGAGCTGCAGCAGCTGGGGTCAGAGCTCCTTATGGGAAACCTGCTTTGCAAGATTCTTGGGGAAGTTTAGTTTCCTTGCACGCATCAAATTGAAGTGCTACCTACAAGAAAATATATTGAACATTTTAGAGATTTTTTTGTTTCATTTGCACAAATAACAACAAGCCGAGCCAATCCTGTTGCATTTGTGAAAGTTTTTACTTTCTTGACTGTCTCATGGAAATTAGTGGGAATTTTGGTTGAAGAAAGTGCAATTTGGGCAACACTTTACAACTGATTCATGCCTTAGGTGCCGTTGCATGCTACAATCAATCAATATCCCAAGTTGAACCAGCTGCAAGCCCTGGTAATGAAAGCTGACAATAAGTGTGCTTCAGGTAGAACATGAGCTGAGACTGCACCCTGCGAGCATGGCTGCTGCTTTCTTTGTAATCAAACTATGAAAATGTATAGAAATATTTGTGAGTTAGCTTCTGATTCGCTTCTTTTTTCTCTGTATAAACACAGAGCGGAAAAGCAAACCAATGGACTGGGGATGATGAGGAGCATATTTATTTGCATGTTTCATCATTTTTCTGTATGTACATGTTTATGTATTGTATAGATGAGATGGATGGATGTAAGTTAGAGTAGTCCCACTGAGTTCAGCGTACCAGGAAGAGGCAGAATGCTGAAGCAGCTTGTGAGATTTCCTGAGCATTGCTACGTTTTTAACGCTGAGATAAATTTTTCTTGACTATAGATACTGCAAGCAGAGCCATCATCAGAGATTTGTTTTCAAAATGTGCTATAAAGAGTTGCCTCCTCTGTTTGAAAGAGTTTGTGGATAGAGCAAAGCGTGGTGGCAAGTGGGCAAAAAAGGGATGGCAGAAGAAAGCAATCAAAAACTCTCAAAAAGAGGTCTCAGCCTTTGGTGCTGCACATTGCCTTCTCTGTGCTCACCTCCATTTTCTCAGTTTTCCATCCATACAAACCACAAAGAGCTGATAATTTGGGTTTCACTAAACCCTACCTTTGTACCCACCCTTAGAGCAGGGGACGGAAGCTGGAAATTCTCAGAAGTTTTTCTCACGTTGTTTTGCCCACTGATGCATTTTGGGATCATCAGATTGAAATGCCTGTAGCGTTGTGTTGGTTTTGTACCTTACATTTATGTATTTTATACACGTGCATATACATGATATTTTATATTTTTTACTATGGACTTTTAATAAGAAAATGATTGAGCTAATAAGCATCTACTGCTTTTTTATTTAGTTTAAGTAGAAATGCATCCATATGAAAGTACACTTGATTTGTGTGTGTACCTTGTTCCTTGTCAGAAGTTGCCAGAATAAATGTGAGGACAAGTGATAAAGAAGCAGTGAAAGAAAATGGTAGAAACTTCAGGTCCTGAGGTATTCGTTGGGATGGATGATGGCAGTTATTCCAAGTGAGCTAACAAGTCTGATACAATCTGAGAATGAAGCGTCTTTATCTGTGAATCCCAAACATCTGTAATAACCTCAGAATTAGATTTCCCCAGCTCTGCTATAGATCCCATTAATGTTTTTCTGTCTTTGTTATAACTCTGTGTCTTCTTTGGTCAGTGTGAATCACATGCAAGTGCCATATGTCTACGTAAGTCAAATGCCTCCAACCAGCAGTTCTTCCGTGTTCTGTGGTTGATTTATATTCATAAAAAACATCCAAGAAATTATTCAGAATTTGTAATTACCTGGTAATGTCAGAAACTGATTAGTTTATTGTTCCAGTGTTTACTCTGTATCTTTATGGCTAACATTTCTGGGCATTTTCTTACAGCATCAGTGTCTTTGCTGGGTGAAGTTTATTAATGTAAATTGGTTCTGACATAAACAAGACTACACCTAATTATTTCATGTAGATATACATGCTATGTGGCAGCAAACTCGTGAAATCTGCACAAGTTCTTGAACTCTTATATATATATATATATATATATGCCAAATGTCTGTTTTAGCTATATAGCAAATACCTGTTGTGCTAAATAACACTGATGCCTTTTCATTTGTGGAATTGCTGGGATATAAACAATCCTAACTTGCACATAGGCATCAATAACTTCAAACAAACAGAACTGTCACATGTACCACTATGCTGAGCTTCACTTTGTATGTTCATTCTGTATTTCATTATATAGAGGAGTTTTATGCACCCCAAACCTGCCCAGGAGACATGGTCAGGATGCTATGGTGCAATCTGCCCGTCTATATCTGTTCCTGGCCAAAAAAGCAGGTTTTTCCCATTTCCCACTGAAGTCCTTGGCTGCTGCAACAGCCTTGTTGATTTTTTTTTTTTTTTTTGGTAGCTTAGAAGCTCAAAGAGTTCTTGGTGCTTTTTCTTCCTCTGGGACAAGCGTGGGTGAGTGCCGCAGCTCATATCCTGCATCATCATCTGCATCTGCTGCTGTTCCTGCTCCTTGCCTGCTGGTCAGGATCAGGCCCTCAGCAGCCTGCTCGAACTTCACTACAGTGAGCTACTCTCAGGATAGATGGGTATCCATAGACACTCGGCATTTATACAGACTGATTACCAAAAGGATCTCCTGATTTGACCCCAAATACAAATCAAGGGCATCCACCTGTTGATGCTGTAGCAGACACTTCCATGTGATCACGGGGTTTGTTCCTGCAGCAGCAGCACATGCCTCTGATGTATTGCTCAGTGAAGCTGTTGACTGGTGTTAAAAGCTCTGTGACTTAGAGGACATCAAATAAACGCAAACTTCTCTGGTAGGATAGCATCCTTTTCTATTTCAAGATAATTTTGTAAATTCCAGGTAATGCTTAGTATTTGCTTTTACTGATTTATACTTCTTTCAGGGAAAGAAAATCAGCTACAAATAGCATGGATTTGCATGTTGGACAGAATGTCCCGTTTCCTTTACTTATACAGCCCAACAGAATCATTTGCTCAATGGCAAAACGTCATAGCCTGTTATTTGCATAGAGGCTTTTAGGCCAAGGAATGCTGAACTTTTGGAGCGAAGGGTGTTTGTACAAAAGAATCTTTCAAGTTCTAGACATGTTCACTGCACTTACTCCTGCTCACCTTCTTTCTGGTTTGAGATACCTCTTACTCTTGTATTTGATCTATCTTCTTGGTGTCTGACTTTACTCCCCACTATCTTCCTTTATATCCTATATTATTTTGAAAAATATTCCAGTCTGTCACATAAGCACAGATTTTTCTAATGGGCCCCAGTTTGAAATCGTCTGTCCAAGTGCCTATTTTCTGTAAAATATAATTTTTATATCTCTGTTTGATCATAGGAATTTATCCTAACACTCACCTACTTTATCTTGGGCTCTGTTTCATTGCCCTGAAAGAGGACAGCCATCATAGCTTTATAGATTGAAATTTGTCCTTCGTCCCAGCTGTTGCTTAAACCATTAACTGCTTTGAAAGTTCGGGGCTGGAGTATTAACCCGACATGAGAAGCGGTACAGTGGTTTTACCGCTGCCAGGGATTTCCTAGGGCCATGGGAAACACGGGCATTGCTGGAGCTTCTCCGTTGTTTTTTGCGTTGACCCCGGTGGCTCCGCGGGAACCCGGCTTCGGTGCGGAGCCGCGACACGGCGACACCAGGCACCCTTAAACCGGAGCCGCGTGCCCCGGCTGGAGGACAGCGGGCACTCAGCCCCACACCCCGCCCCGGGGGGGTCCACACACACCCCCGGGGGCTCGTCCCCCCCGGCCCCCGCCCCGGGAGGGCTCCTCACGGCCGCTCCCCCGCGGGGCTCCGCGGGCCCCGGGGCACGGCCCGCCCGGCCGGGGGCTGCCCGCGGGCCCGGGGGCGGCTCCGCTCCGGCGCCGGGAGCCCCCCCCGCCGCCGCCCGCCCCGGCCCGGGTGCCGCGGGGCCGCTCCGCTGCCGGGGCCTCGCTCCTCTCTCCCGTCCCGCCGGGGCGGTGCCGGCTTCTCCCGCTGTCCCCTGCCGTGCCGGGGGCTTCGGCCGCGGTCAGCGGCGGGCCCGGCTGGGAGCCGGCGGGCCCGGGCTCCGTCCCGCCCGGGGGCAGCGCCCGCAGCAGCGCCCGCAGCACCGGCCCGGGGCGGGGGGACACAGTATTGCATTACTATGAATTCAGCAGCAGCCTGTGAGATTACAGCACTCACTTGTACCAAAAAAGGTGGAATTCAGCAGGTTTGGGCCAGCTGAGAGCTGCTCTGCTGCTTTCCTGCCTGAATCCCTCATCAGGCTTCCCTTCGGAAAGCTGAAACATTTATTTTTGTCTTTTTACTTTCACTCCTTAGTGTCATGGGAGAGCAGCTGGGAAGCTCTGGGATTCTTTCCTTCATTCTCAGTACCTTCGTTGATTTACTGCAAATCTACTTCAATGTGTTTGACCACAATTAAGCCAACTTTTTAGCTGTTCCTCTTCCAGAATTTAAGTCCAGCATCATGGCTATCCTGCTGCCTGAGTTAGTCACTATGGGCCCTGACATGGGGTTGTACAACTCACATGTAAAACCACTGTAACCCTTAAAGGGGGAGCAATCCAAACCAGCCAAGCATCTGGAAATCTGAATGGTGGTGGTGGTTCTTGCCAAATCTCTTCTTGACCTTCCACCTATGGTCCACTAAACCAGGAAGAGCCCTCTCAGAATACTGGTCCATACATCTCTGCTGCACATGCATGCCTGAGCCATGAGATCTGCTTATAGAAAATGTCTTACAGGAAAACAGAAGGTTTTATAAGCTGGTGGAAGACAGTGTAGAACTACAGCATTGTCTATGGCCCCATGTGGGAAGAACACAAACATCAGGTGTCACTGAGTAGCTGAGTACCCACATCGTTATCCCAGAGCTTTTCCTTCTCTGGGGACATACTGGCAAAAATTCAAATGCAGTGGGGCTGGGTATGCCAGCTGTATAACTGGGTAGCATTCCTCTGTGACCATCCCTGGATTCAGAGCACAGGGTGCAGAATCTGTCCGTTAGCTAATGTGCTTGTGCTATTTCAGGCTTTATTAAACTCCGCTGTCATCTGCAGATAGGGCCATTTAATAGGGTGCAAAGTGGACGCCAAGCAGCAGCAGGAGGAAAACCCAGCTGATTTTTTTATGAAAACAACTGGCTGCAGATGAGTTGGTAAATCAGTTTTAATCACTGCAGCCGAGATATAATATGAACTGTTCACTGAGGCTTAAGTGATTTTGAACAATTAAGAAATTTGCTCAACATATTTATTAAAATAATCATTGCTGGTTTTACCATAATGATGTAAAATGTATGAGGGCTCTTGCCAGCCTTCTGCTCCATTGCAGAGGCTCTAAATGTACACTTTCATGCCAGTTGTTAATAAAACTGACAATTAAAATAACATGTTGAAATCAGGTAGGAAAAGAATAAGCCAGCAATAATGGCAGTTTTAAAAGATCTTTCCTTAAGCCACACAGTTTACCTTTTATTGCTGTTTAGCACTGAAGATGAGCAGTCTAGCTAGATGTGGTATTGAAGAGAGTGACAGTATCTAATCCAAAGACATTTTATCTGGTTTTATACCTGATTTATTTTTAGTGTGCAGCTAAGTAATGTTGTATAACAGACAGCTCGCTGAAATTGTCAATTATAATGCTTTCAGACATGCAAAAAACAGCCCAGACAAGAATACATATATATAAATTTATATATATGTGGATATATACATATATGTCTTCCTGGGATGCTGGAAAAAAGCTTCTTTTCTATCAAAGGTTTATGCAGCAGCATGATAACAAAATTAAATATTTTACAGAAGTTATACTATTCTCTGAAGGCACTCTCCCGAGATCTAAAGCTTTACCCCAGGGCACTCTTCCAAGATCCTTCAAAGATGACTTGTGTCTCCACATTTAGTGTAACAGCTTAGATTTCCCCCTCGTTGCTTTGCTAATATCATTTCCGAATTGCAACAGTCTGCCGTTTGGCTGCAGACAGCTTTGTTGTTGTTTGATTTCTAGTAACCTTTCCCTGTGAAAATACAACTTTCCGCATTGTAACACATGATTACGGCCTCTCTGTGTAGTTCCCTGCCTCCAAGGGCTGGATGGCTCCAGGAGGAGGGACTTGTCTGTGCATTTATCAGGTTGTTCATTTGGTGTTTTTCTCTACTTCCCAACGACAAACATCCTCCTCTGTGAAGTACATGAGCCTGATTGCATGCTGATGCTTTCCTGTCTGGCTTCAAGTACAAATAGTAGCAGAGTCAAGGGGTAGCGCTGCAGAGGACTGTGTTAGGGCTGCCTGCTCAGTGTCCATCCCAGCTGAAGCAGGAGTGGAATTAGATGTGCCGGGGGGAGAATGGAATGCTTGGGGTTCCACAGTGTGATTATGACTTTCACCTCCCAGACCTGCTTCAGAGCTGGTCTGCAGGAAGGTGAGTGCTGGCCCAGTCTTTGCCCCAGTTTCCTTGTTTTCTGCAAGACTCAGGCATTCAGCTGTGCACCCAGGTCCTGCGCTGGGAGCTGGCTCAGGACAGGGAAGCAGGGGCAGGCAGGGCAGCTGCCGTGTGCACGCATGCCCGGTTGAGGCGTGTGGGTTTCGGAGAGCAGGGGTGTCACTGCTGTGGGATGGCCCAGTCCCACCACAGTGCCGCCCACCTCCCAGTGCCCGCTGCCCAGTGAAAGTCCTGAAGCACACGCTTAACTTGGAGCACATGAGTAGCCCTATTGAATTAAGTATGTAATCAAGTGATTTGCTGGATCAACGACTGTATCTTTAATCCTTTTCACATATTGCTAAGCTCATTAAACTCTCTTTGATACCAAGCTGTGCAAGTTCCTTAGGAGGGGCAGAGACTACGTGCTATTTCTTTAGCTTAGATTTATCACCTCCAGCTTCCAGCAAGGGACTCCTGTGTTACAAGCCTAAGGTTGCCCTAAGGGTTTGCTCCGAACAATGGATGGGAAAATGTTCTGTGTGCTGTATAATTTTTGATACCCTGCCCAGCACAACAACATGGATATGCCAGAACAAATACCCATGTAACCAACCAAAATACCGAGCAGTGGATCCTGGGCCTCAGTGCAAGCACTTCATTTCCTTTCTTTTCCCTCTTTTTCCCTGACAACCATCCAGCTAACAAAGAAAAGAAATAAAAGAAATAGCAAAACAATTAAGCATTGCAAAGCTAGGTATTTAGTTCTGTCAAAACCCATTCTTACATACATTTGTAGGCTTGTGCTTCAGCTCAAAACAGAGACAATTTTGGTAAAGCAACCCTCTAATGTTCTTTAAATTAGATGAGCTGGTATGTGACATTTGCATACCAACTCCTCCTGGATGCCAGAATCTATGCAGCTGTTAGAAAAATTTTCTACTGCATTTAAACATACTACAGGAAGATTTCTCCTTAAAACAGTGCAGTTATATGCCATCATAAGAGGATAGATGGAGAAGTGAAATCCTCCTGGCTCAAAGCTAACTAATTGAGAAGAAAGGGGACAGGCTTCACCCACTATTCTGAAAAGGATTTTAAATATCTTTTTTTTTGGGTGTTAATCTGACTCCTCAGAAATCCTGCAAGTCGGGAGGAATTGCGGGAGGTTGGAGTGGGACTTGAAGCAGAGCCAGAGCAGTTCAGGCTGCCGAGGTCTAATCAAATAACAGCATAGAAGGCAATTCCACAGCCGGCAGAATCGCTATATAATAAATATCACCAGATTTATAAGAATACACTAATTTGGAGCCTCCAACTTCAGAATAAAAATGCTTAATTTCAGAAATGTTGACTTGGCCTTACACAGCCTTACCCCCCCCTGCTTTGCAGGTGCTCAGTGTTTAGCCTTCTAGTGGGAACAGGCAGAACCATAAGCCGTGTCTGAAACCCTGGGACCACTGTGCTTTCACAGCCCTCCTATTTGATTGATCTGTCTTATTAGTATCTAGTGTAAGTACCAGTCATGTCTACCTAAATGATCTTATTCTTGCTCAGTTATTGGATCATGTCTCTGTTTTCATCAGGAAAAGGTATTTTTCTTCATATGTGTGTGTCACTTGGATCCTCCTTCCAATAATGTGAACTCCTGAAGTCATATGCTCGCATCAGAAAATGACACTCTGTGTAATTTTTCAGACTCGACAGTTAGCCCTGCTACTCAAAGTCTCCGTGGCGAAAGCAATTCTATGACAGAGCTCCAAGGAAGCTACTAAGTATTTGTATTACTCCTCTCAATGTGAGCTATTGGGCACTGAAAAATGTCGGTGCTTTACTGAATTGTGTATATAGTCTTTGCGAACATAGACTCATAGAATCATTTAGGTTGGAAAAGACCTTTAAGATCATCGAGTCCAACCATAAACAAGTGTGACTACTGTGAGGTTTTTCGCACATTTTATGCTTTCACTGCACGTGCCAAGGTATTTTAAATTACAAAGTTGCTCTGAATCTCAAATGACTGTTTGCTTCACATTGACAAAATTACAATACTGGGTTCTGATCCAGGGTTCACAGGCTTTGGCTTATTGGGATAGCTGATAACAGAAAATAGCAGAAACCTGGGCTTGGGAACAGAGACCTTGTCTGGAGCAGATGGCTTGCTTTGGGCATGGCTGGCACATGAATATGCCACAGCAGCAGAGAATAAAGGAGGTACTTCTAATCACGATGGTTCTGTCACATCATGGTTGATCTTTTTACATCACTTTTGCACACTGACAGATTACGTACTCCTGAGTTGCAGGTCTTCAAAGAGAAATAGAATAATATTTCTGATTTGCTACAGGAAAAACTTAACATGAAGGCAGCAGTCATACAGTATAAGCACACTGCTTTCTTTTTCCCTATTGCCTTCTTTTCTAGACAGTATTTTTGAGAAAATAGCTTCAGAATGAGTTTTTTATATTATCATGGTAGAATTATGCAGAAGAAAAGTGCTGATCCTATCCTTGCCTGTAGGGCAAAGTGCACTGATGAATAAATCAGGAACATTGTTTAATATTACATTAAAAAGATGTAAAGGTATTAATACTAATTTATACCAGGTTCATTGCAGTAAAAAATATTATGTAAAAAAAGGCAGCTTGTTTTAAAGAACTTGGTACTGCAACTGATCATCATCATACATTTGCACAGTATATTTTTTCTGGACTGTAATATGTGTGTATTACAGAATGACTTTACTTGTATTGGCTTGGAAGAATCTTGCTGCTTAATTGACATGGTGTACTCCAAGTAAAATTCAACTCAGTTGAGTAACAGGCAGAGTAAGAGCCAATGCTGATGCCAGCATCTAATCTAAACAGCACTGGTATAAAAGCTATATTAATGCCACAGAAGTTCATGGTGTTTCCCAGGATTTACATTATCTGATGTTTTCTGAAAGTAACATCTACAAGATATGTCTATCTACAGCACTTAGATTAAAATTTAAGCTTGGGGCAGCCATAGAGTTTAATAGAAAGTTTCACAATACCCAAAGGTTTTGAAGCAACACGGTTTGAACAGGATACAGCTGAGATGCATTCGCACAGGCTCCTGGGGGGCAGTGCCTTACTCTTCCTTCCTGTCTGTGCCAGGGGCCATTTCTTTGTGCCACGAGAGCCTTTGAGAAACCACTCTCTCTATCAGAACAAGAAAATAATTACTGTGGGCAGAAACACAGAATCACTTAGAACAATTCCAGTTCTGAAAAATAAAAAATATATACATTTATATATAAATTATGGTCATTAAAATCAGCTAACATTTATCTTCACCTTGAGAGGGCATGATGATGTACTGTGGTAGCTATCTCATATTCCTGGTCATGAAGATAAATGGCTCAGAAGAACTAACTACTTTGCAACAAAAATCCATATTGGTACACAAAATAAATAATAATAGTAAAGAAACAACTCCTAATACAAACAAGAACCCCACAAAGTGGTTTTGTGATGAGTTCAAAGCTAAAACAGTGGAGCTATAAAAATAGAGCTTTTGTCTCCAGAAAGTGAAGATGGATTCTTTTCCATATAGTACTCCAATACTTGTTATTTCCTGAAGTATGAGCTTTGGAACATATTTTTGCTTTGGTGAGATATTTCAAGAGAGTTATATCATTACTGATAGGCTTTCAGAATAATAGTAATGTGGCTGTGTTGGTACTGCTGTCATACAAATATATCGTATTCTATCACATTATGCTGTGAGTTCATTCTGAAGTATTTTATATAAATAACACTGAAGTTGCCTTCCTCCTGGAAATGAAGTGGTATATTTCTATTACTGACGTATCTCGCTACTGAGAATAAACATCATCTCTTTGCACTGAATTTAAAGAATAGGCTTCAATAAGAAAAAAATCTGAATTGTTCATCTCGTCATGATTATTTGTCAGAAATTCTGTCTAGACACAAATATAGTAGCTTTCATATAGCTGATATTGCAAGTTATAGCATCTGCAAAAGTTGAACTGGAAAATTATGTAGGAGCTGAGTTATAGTTTCATTTTCAAATAGAGTACATGCTATAATATTTTTCAGACCATCCATGAAATAAATATTTGAGTCAAATATTCAGTTCGCTTTGATTTATACCTAAAATAAACAAAATGTGCACCAAAACAGTGACTGCACTGTTGAGAAGTTATTTTTCAGTCTGGATCCAGGGAAGATAATTCTGGGCTTAGAATATAGATATGTATTTATATGTACTGTAATTTATTTGTGCTGCTTGCATATCCTCACCGTCTTTTGTCTTCTCCTCAAATCATCTCTGAAAAGCATATTGGGCTACTGCCCTGTTCATTTAGTGTGAATCCAAATTTGGCTTTAATCTAGATTTCTACGTCATTGTGATTTCTATGTACATGGGATAACCTTGGGTGCACAATGAAAGTGGACTCCACACACTGACTCTGTCTTTTACTCAAAATTTTACAAATGCTTTGGACATCGAAAAACTAACCTTTTGATCATTTTTCTTCTAGGAATATATGGACTCAAACAAATATATAGAGCACTTAGTGACTCAGCTGGAAGAGCAACGCTGGAATTTATGGAGGCAAGTACTATGCATACACGTATTTATTTATGTTGCTATTTTGGAAAAAATACTCCGTAGTTTTCATTCTCAAGTTCAAATAAATGATTGGGTATTCAGTTTCTCCCCTTCTTAATTCTTTGAGGACTAGCAAATCTTACCTAAGTGAAGTAAATAGGCCATCACACACAAGTTGAATCTTGGCTTTGCTAATCAGGGCAGTTATGCACAGGTTTCCTTATGTTCAGTTTTCTAAGCAGTGAATGCTAAGTCTACTTCAGATTCTTTTAATTGGACTGAATTTAAGAAATGGCCGTATATTCTTGAATGTAAGTGTTTTCACTGAACACAAACTATAGCCAAAAAACCAGCACAGCAGCATGAAATATCGAGAGTTTTGAAACTAAAATAAACATAGTTTTAAAATTTTGCAGTACTCTTGATAGTCTATATTTTCTATTTCTTCTCTGTTCATGCTGCTCAGTGCAGGCTGCCCAGACTTAACTCTGGTTTAAGTAAAGCCGTGATGTCCACATGCGCAGTTAGTGGGTGTTTCTACTCTGCCATACAGCAAATGTGCTAACTGTACAAGCACTTCGGAAGATCTCCTCAAACTCTGCATCCCCCTGGTAGGATGGCTGTAAGGACCCTGCAAATCTCCATGCATTTCTCTGGTGTAGTAAATGTCATCTGCTCACAGGTAGAGGTTGTCAGCTCTCATAAAAAGGTGCTCGCTTCATTCCAGACATAGTTTCCTCTTTACAACAGCAATTTTACTACATATTGTACTTCAGTGGTTTTGCTGCTGTGTTACTGTTGATGCCTTCATTAGGTAGGACAAGAGGCTGTGCATTGTTTGCATCTTTCCAAAGTTTATCAAGCATCCTTCATAACTGTGACATGACGGCAAAAATGTCTTAATCTATAGATTCTTTATTGTATTTCAGCAGTACTGCTCTCTAGATGTTGTCTCAGGGCTGTTCTGATATGAAATGGCGAAGATAGCCAAGAAATTACCTAATCTTCAAAAGCCTCAGAAGTCTCACACCCTTAATGAGTTAATTATCTCTTGATAATTTTTAAACTAATACTTCCAGATTTTCTGTTGGTATAGAAATGTTACTATCACAGCTGGTCTAAAAAGATCAGCCTGACAGCACTTTGCAGTATTTGCTTGTACTTCATATTTTCGAAGTATTCTGTATCTATTTATTAACTACTCACCATCTCATATTTTTATAGTTACCAGCTAAATTCCTATCTGAGATAACATTTAATCCAGAGGAAATGGAATAATACCAGTGATGAAACTCATTCAGCATTCACAGCCATATATTTTTTTTCAATGCAGTATTTAACTTTTTTTTTGCTGAAGGCATATGAGCAGTGACAATCTTTATTAATACCTAGTCAAATATAAAGTAATCTTCAGGGAATAATTTAATCTTCAGAGATTGAAACCTATTTCACCTTAGGAAGAAATAACGATCTGTCTGATTTTTCAGTTGAATGCCTCTCATGTACAAAAAAAAAGTAGCTTTGCACATGACAGTACTAGTTAGTATGCAGCTTACAAACTTCTTGACCTATAGGATATAAAGTAGTATTACAGCATTTACAGCATACAGCATCTATGATATGGACTTAGTCTTATTTATAGGCAAAACTCAGAAAGTTTGTGTTTAATTCCTACTTCCTTTCAAGAGTAGTCAAATCAATTGGTGAAAAACATTGAACTTTACATTTAAAATTACAGAATTTAGGAGATTCTTTTTGTAAGAATGAAGGTGATTATATGTGGATGACACCACTGTGGTTAAATATAAATGAATAATAAAAGATTAAAAGATGAAAAGGTCTTTGAAAAGTAGCAGGGGTAGTGACTTTATTTTATTATGAACAGACTTTCAGAATTGTTCTGAAAATTCAGTAGTTTTGGAAAACTGAAGACACTAATTTATCTTTAATATTGATTTATTTTTAATATTATTTTTATGGGGTATTGGCATAAAGTTAGACTTATTAATATTGGAAAAATTTAGACTTACAATGAGCATTACAGCATAAACCCTTCTGGTTTTGCTGGTCATCTTTGAACACTTTATTTCTCTCTTCTAAATCTCTAAGATGTTTCATGGTGAGGATTATGCTAATAGCTTGCACTATACAGGGGCAGTACTAGGCTGTCTATAGCCAGACAGATGTCCTAATAAATCAGCATAGCCCTCTTCTCAGACTTCATTATGCTCTTGATTTGTGACTACCACAATTTTAACCCAGTGGGTCACTGGGTGCTGAACCTGACATTGACCGATAACCCCTACTTT
The DNA here is from genome assembly GCF_023638135.1 of Falco biarmicus. Lineage (NCBI taxonomy): Eukaryota > Metazoa > Chordata > Aves > Falconiformes > Falconidae > Falco > Falco biarmicus. The sequence continues at coordinate 36,143,684 of NC_079295.1, read as the reverse complement.
ACTCTAGGCAAGCTAATAAAAATGACAGACACAAATTCTGACCATTTAGCTCCTTCAGCGTTACAGCCGGGACAGATTTATAGTGGCCAGACTAAGACAGAGAAGACTAAAGCCGATGTCATGGTGCGCATATCAATTTTACATTTCCTTTACATTTCCACACGTACAATGGGACCCTAAAAGACATGTGGGGGCAAAAATTTCTTTTCATTTTAGAGGCTGACTGTTTATACACGGCATTAGCATCTGCTGTGGAACATTTATTGCTGTAATTGCTGTCCCAGGAGAACTGGCTATCGTTAGGTCACGTTTTATAGCTTTCTACTAAAATAGACCTCTAGCCCAGCTTCAGCTTTTTCTTTCTTTAAAACCTTTGCAACAACGAGTGATAGTACGTAGAGATGCAGGCTTTTTTAACATAGCTTTTCTTATACTGAACATTTTACAATAATTATTTTCACATGAAGAATGATGAAAATGATAGCATGTTTGAGTTGTCAGTGTCCCCCCCATTTCTCAATGGAGGGAACAAAATTAATTTATCCAACATAAGAAAAATTTGACCCCTCTTGATGTAAATCACCAACACTCATCACTGGAGATGATGCACAATTCAGCTTGAACCAGAACACTGAACTATTTTAGATTTCTTTGCCCTATCCTGTCTAGAAATAACTTTAAATAGGACAGAATTGGGTCAGGGGTGGTGGGTTCCCCCTGCAGTGTTGTTTCTCACACAGTTATTTAATGCTCTACTTCAGCTAATGTGTATTACTATGTATGATTTTTATGGCAGAATCACATGGACAATCAACATGAGAAGCAGAAATTTTCTCCTGTGGTCTTTGCTAATTGACCTTGACAGTTAATCATAATTTTAAAGTCTTGACACATAGATCAGTGACAGCAATTACTAGCTTCCTTAACAGAGGAAAGAATTTGTATTTCAGCATAGGATGCTTGCGTAAATATGCAGGGGTCAGACCCTGGGTTTAAGACCTTTCAAGGAATTGTACTGTTAGTGCTACTGGAACTAGGACCAAACCTTTAGTCTGTCTTGGTGAAAGCATGAGGATGTGCTGCATTTCAGACGTAACCATCGCATAATAAACGAATGAAGGATCAACAGCACCTTATTACCTTATTACAGTAATGAAAAACATAAGAGGTGGAGGACCACAAATGTGCACGAGGACCACATAGCATTTTTCCAACACTGTATTTTAAAAAGAGTTTGTTAAATAGATTTGCTATACTTTCATCATCAGCATTAGCCTGCTTCTGTGCTCCTGGGTTTAATGCTTGTATACTGAAGAGGTGCCAAGTATTAAACAGGTTGCTTTTGCTGTAATCATGAACTTCCATTGGGAGACCATAATTGCTAACAAGCAAAATAGCTCTGCAAGAATTCTTGATGGTGAGCACAGATTAAAGTAACAACTGTGCTTAGCTTTAAACTGCTTGACTAGAAAAGGACTAATCTAAGGGGAATAAGTTGCATGGCAAACTAATGAAAAACCCTATGTATGATGCTACAGTAATGCAGGCTGTGAAAAAAACCCAAATGCTACCCCGGCTAAATAAGGTCATGCTCTCCACAAGTATCTTTTTCTTGTCAGGGGCTTAGTAACTTGGCCCTAGGGCAAATAAGGTCAAAGCAGCCAGGTCCTGAGGCTGAAACCCCATCTGAACCCTTTCTGGAAGTTTCTGCTAACAAAAGTTGTCTCTGGTCTATGATGCTAACGTGAGTTATAGACTGTATTTGGAATTAATTATCTTCCAAAACTGTTGTAGCCCATGATCAGCAGGCAGAGATTGGTTTGGTCTGGTTTGGTTTGGTTTGGTTTGGTTTGGTTTGGTTTGGTTTGGGTTTGGTTTGGTTTGGTTTGGTTTGGTTTGGTTTGGTTTGTAAGTGCATGTGGCTTCCTCCTTCTTCATGACTTGATCTACCTGTCTTGTCACACTATCTTAGCAATGGATAAAGCCAGGAAAAAGTTGTTTTGTGCTATTAGCCACTAACACCTGCCTCTCATCTCTTTCTCAGTGTTTTGTTTTGCTGGGTTTTCTTGGTGGTGGTGGTGGGTTTGGGGTTTTTTTGCTACATCTCTAGAACAGTGATGTTAGAACAGTGGATATATATGATAGAACTGTAAAATCCATGAAACCGCAGACATACTCCTTTCAGTTTCCTTAGTGTTTGGAGGTGAGGCTGGCCAAGGCAGAGCAGAACTGAGTTTGGCAATTAGGGGTCATTCAGTCACCACAGGTACTTGAATGTTTCCAATTGACATTATAACATCATATAGGTCTCTCTAAAGCTGAGGCTTCTCGTTCGTGACTTTATGTGTGAAAAATTTCACACAAAAATGTCGATTAAAACCGTATAAGGCTACTAATTTGTATAATCGAGTTCACAATACTGCTTCAGATAGGCATTTCTACCAAGGATTAGTATTTGAATATGCGCATTAAGGTACCAATTAAAAATGTATCTGATTTTTGGCCAAATGTGCTTTTCTTTAGCTGAGTGTAAATTTGGATGGTTCAGTGAGCAGTGCAGATGTAGTTACAGGCCACAGAAAGCAGCACCATTGTATTATCAGTGAATGACAATCGCTCGCTTCCTTTGACTCCCTGGTACAATGCCTCTCACACCGCAGTTGTTAAAGATACTTTTCCATGACTGAATGGGGTGAGAGTAATGTGAGTAATGAGTAGATAGAAAAGCAGGTTTTTTTTACTGTTTTCCTTCTAAATCATATTTTTACTAAGATCACAGAAGAGTAAGAAAGAATAGGTTAAAGATTACAAATGAACCTTATGGACTATGTAAGTCCACTATAAATACTAAACTTTTAACCAAGAGAAGAGGCTGGATAGCCGCCACTTGTTGCAGTTGCAGAAAAAGCAGTGCATATTTATTCAATGTTCAAATCAAGACTGATTACTGTCTTTCAAACAAATAAAAGTAGATGCCTTGCAGAAGTTTACTACACCAGTTCAAATTTTTTTATTAGTTCCACTAATTGGCCATATAAAATAATTGTCCTCAACTGATTAAAGCCGATAGCAATTTTATGTGCAACTCCTCACCCGATCAATAAGTAATTCTTCAACAGTGAGTCATTCTAACTCCGATAGGGCATATTTTTGTGGAGTATTTACTAAGCTGACTTAAAAGCTCAACTTGATGTGCTGTGGTATATGTGAAATATGGCCTGGGATGGTTTTGGCATTATACATTCATAACAAGTACTAATATTAAAGAATATTACTCTCAGCCTGTTTCCTTTAATCGGAGAAAACTCCCATTAACACTGCCCATCAGTGCTGCCTGAGTCAGGAGTGAAGTGTTAAGCCTCGGTTATTGCAGCCATTACATAAAGGATGTGGAACAGTCTGAACAGAAAATAATTTTGTTACAAGCAAGTATCTCTGTATCTATGCTAAACTACACAGATCTTGAAACTGCAGGTAAAAGATGGGAAATTGGTCCTTAGAAAGTAACTTCATATGGTCATGTTTATAAAAATTAAATAAATTAACCAATGTTAATTTAAAAACTGTTAATAACATTCTGTAATTAATTAGGGTTTGGGGTATTTTTGCACAGATGTATACTTGTCATAATAGCAAGACTGCCAGAGCCATGAATTGATTTGTTTCTCTTAAATTAAAAAATCGAAGGCCTTGAGCAAAATATATTCTTTAGATATATTTGGTAGAATAAGGATCACAAATGTTCCCTACTAAGTTGAAAGGAAAAAAACTCCAGTAGGGAAGTATATGGAGGGTCTATTTGACATATGGGTGTTTGTTAAAAGCAAAATGCATGAACAGCCCAGAGTAAATTAGATCCTCATTTGTATGCTAGGAAATGAAATGTATAATCTTGGCATGGTTCTCCCTTTGTTTTACATTTTTTATAAGAACAAACCCTTTTGTGTATGCAGATATACATATTGCTGTAGTAGCTATTTAGGGTTATGCAAAAAAAGAAAAAAAAGCTTTGCGCAGATTTGATCTGAAGCTAAGTGTAAGCGGCAGGTTTTTTGTCTGTGTCTCCTGAAGTGCAGACTTTGGTTCAGGTAGGAGGCACCGGGGATGTGGCAGACGCGCTGCAAACTGCTGCACTGCTGCATGGGGGAAACGCAGGCTGTCCCAAAAAGACTGGCTCATGTGAAGAAGCATCAGACCACCGACTCATTTGGAATGGTATCCCAGTTTTCAGATACAAAACTAAGTAACAGGTCAACATAACAACTTACAAGAAATTAGTAGACAGTTATCAGTTGCTGGTGCTCACAGATTATCTAGTCCTTTTTAAAAGAATCAAACATTTTGAAATGGAAATGGTCTGTAGTCTCTTTTTATTATTTGGTGTTGAATCTTGTCTTCCACTAATGTCTAGGCATAGCCATGCTTATTCATGTTGAATTGTATTTCACTCCTCTGATAATTCCGTTTTTTTACTGGAATTATTCACAGAGCAAAGAATAATTTGTATGAGTAACAGTGACATTGCCCTGAAGTCTTCTCTAAGGCTGAACAGCCGTTATCTTTACACGGAGCCTCTGTTTCCTATTTGGCAGAGGAAAACCCATGGATTTACATCAAGGCAAAAAAAGAGAATTGGGGCTCTTGTAAAAACAGGATGTCGAAATGCATTATAGAAATGAGTAGTGCACAGACACAGGCTATGACACGGGGTTTTAAGGGGGGGGTAAGGAAGGAGAAATGGAGAATTTATGAATTTCTTATTTTTAAAGGAATGGTATGTCACTGATCGGTTTCACTATTAAAGTCTACAAACAGGGCAGTGCTGATGGCAGATGTAGAAGAGGCCAGTCAGAAAATGTATATGAAGTCATGCAAGTCTGGTTAGCACCTTTCCCTGTAAATCAGTTTCACTTGTGAAAGAGAAGTTAAATAATCAGGTTTACCATTTCTGTTTCATTCTGTAATGCCCAACCATTTTTATTTTTTCTAAATTACATTAAAGCAAGACTTTAAGACCCCAAGTGAGAACAGGGCCTCATTGTTCCACATGAAGTGAGAAATGGTTTTCATCTCCTCAGCTCCAAGGATGAAACAAGAAATAACATAATTCCCTTTTTACAGAGAAAAATAAAAGTAATGAATATACTAAGTAATGGAGCTTATACAAGAAATGTGTGTCTAAGCCAGAGTTTTTCTGTGTTCCTGTTCAGTGTATCAGTAATAAGGTTGTATTTCTCATGTCACGGCACTGTGTGTGTTGTCACCCTGTTCAATCTGTGGGATGAAGTTCCCACATCACTGCTTGAATCTTTAAAAGGTTTTATGGTTTAAGCCATAAAAGCAGGCTTGGTGACAATGTTACCCCACGCTCCATGATGAAAGAGCGTTTTCTGGTGGCTACAGTTCACAGCATGATGCGGCATGGAAGAGGAGACCTATCCTTGGAAGTGTCCTCTCCAGCTCCTGTCCTTGGCCCTTGCCACCCCACACTGTATAAGCTGATGTCAAAGATCTCTGTCAGGGGACGGGTAGTGGCAAGGGGAGAAGAAGGGCTTTACGCCGTTCTCTTGTGGCAGATTGTTTTGAAGTATATTGGTGTTGCTGTGCTGCTGCAACTGTTTTTTAATATAGACAAAACCATGGATGTAGATGGATGTGGTATCTGGCTGGGCCTACTACAGGGCAAATACGGTTTGAGTTGAAAGCAGTACACCTGCGCAACCAGGATATTGCTGTGATGTCACCTTTTCCTGCTAGTTAATGTTTAGTGTGCGCTGATCCATCACCATCATCTCCCCACGTTCTACCGCGACAGTCAGCACCTCTCTCCCGGCTCTGCCTGCACTTGGCAGCTGAAGCTCCGCAGGTACTGCAGTGTATTTTTGCAGAAGCGGAGATTAGAGCCTTATCCAGGAGGTCACCTCATCTCCTCTGTAGGCCTCACGCTGACCGTGATCAGGCTGGAGGAGCTTGGGGAGGTGCTTCACAGCTTTCTGAAAGTTCCCTTTAATTCCCCAGGATTTGGCTGGTTTCCTGTTTACACACGTTGCAGGAGACCCAGGGTGCGCTTCCTATCAATTCTGCCTGCTGCATGAAGACCTTTATATGTTAAGAAATTATATTTTCTGTTGCTTTACTTGTTAATAAAAGGGCATAAGTATGTCTACAGCAACCTATATTCTGGGATATGGCCTATTTGCAAATTAATTTTTTTAATTGGGGGTAAATTCCAACACATTCTGCTGCGGGGAAAATAGGCATTTATAGCATAAACCTGTATAAACATTATTGTAATGGGTCCCACTAGGGACCAGGTTTCAAATATAAGGCAGCATTCATCAGATATTAAAGACCTGAGCATATTTTTTCCTACTTAAATCAGCATAGCTCAGAATCTGCAAACTCTTGCTTATGTAGATATTCCCCTGAGATTTTAAAAAATGAGTAAAAGCTTGCAAAGTACAGACCTTTTAGTTTTATTACTACCCGATTAACTAAGCAGAGTCTAGAAAGTGTAACTTAAGCAAAAACCAGAAAACATAGATTAATCTCCAGCAAATGCTTAGCAGTAAGGAGATACCAGCATTTGCAGGCTATTTAGTTTGCTGTAATTTATATAGCACCTTTAAAGACAGGAGAGGGACAAGCCTGTCAGCTTCCACATGCTGCTAGAATCAGCACATGCTTGTACTGCCCAGTATTTGAGGAGGTTTGATGCTGCCTCTCAAATTCTTCCTAGTTCGGTTCCTGATAACGCTGTAACAAATCCAATATTGCTTTTCATTCAGAAGATTCTTAGTCCTTTACCAGGCAAGTTGAGAGCCTCTTAAGCCCTTTTGAGAGAAACAAGTATGTGTGGCGTGGTTCCTGTAAGGCTTCCTGTATTTTTATGATCTTCCACTCTTCCCGGTTGGGGAAGAGAGATCAGATGCAAAGGAAGTACCTGTCTTCCTGCAGAGCCCTGGAAGAGACTGGTCCAGGAACACAGGTCAAAAGTTGTAAGCACTCTCAATCCCTTTTCTCTTTTTCTCTAATAGCACTTATAAATGCTTGAAAAAAATGGCCAAATGCTGTCCTTTTCCCAGGGACAGTAATGTCAGGATTTCTTTTTGCTTCTGTTCTGCAACATGGAAATATGCAACAGGCAACACTTGACCATCCAAGTTAATTCAGGAGATACTCAGAATTCCCATGAAGGATCCAAATTCTAAATTTCTAGAGAAAGAGATGATCAAGAGATCAAGAGAAAACTTCTACAGAATCCCTTTTAAGCTGAACGTAACCATTAGCAGCAGGAGCTTAGGGTAACAGGTATCAGCACAAGGCAGCAGCCAGACTGCGAGTATTCCTGTAGCCTTGCTTCCCAGTCTGTACTGGGAAATACCAACACAGTTATTTGGGACCAGTTTGTTCTGGAACCTCTCCTCAAGCAACTGATCTGTGATTTTTTCTGCCAGCGCAGGGCGCTGAGTGAGGGTCCCCTTCAGCTACTATTGTGCAGCTTTTTGTGTAATAGCCTGGCCTGGCAGTTTTCCCAGATGCGCAGGCAGTCATCCCGATATTTGAATTGAAGTCCCCAAAAGGGCAGCACTGCCACAGGTCCCACTGAACAGTGTCCTGTGTCAAGCTGAAAGAGCAACTGTTTCTATAAATGACGTCAGTACATGCGGTTTGTACCCTTCTCATGTTTAATAGAGATTTGGAACACCACTGGTGTTAAGTGCTAGTCACGTCTAGGTAGAATATCTAAAACCCTAGTATTACATCACCTATACACATCTTTAGTTCTATGTAAGTAAATAAATCACCATTTAAATAGACAAGAAGTGAGCTAAACTCAACTACATTTCTGGAGGTTTCTTCCCCCAGAGCTTTAAGTATGAAGTTTCTCTGTGAAGCACAGACCCTCGAAGATTACACACTTACTTTGACATTACTGATTACTGTGCTAATCGGTCACTTCCAAGCCATCAACATAACTGTTCTTTCCCAAGTGCCTCCCATTTGAAAGAGCTGAAGAATGCAACAGTGAGCAGAGGTAAATCACCTCCACATGTACATTATTGCCAGCTGAGAGGCAGAAGTCAATTTAAGAAGCATCTGTCCCTTCAACAGTAGCTTGGTGTCTGTGAGAAAATGACAAAATTCCTGCACTGGGCAATTACTGCATTTGTCAGTGCCAGCTGCTAGGTTTCTATGTTTAAAACCTATGGCTACTATTAATGTATCAAGCTAATGCTCTCATCTGCTTCATTTTAGTGTTCTGAAATATAAGCATTGCGGTTTTAGTATCACTCTGAAGCTATGGTAAGCGAAGTCATGAATTTTGTTTGAGGATGAGCGTATTATCTTGTAAATGTCTATGCTAGACAAAATTGCGCAAGCCTAGGGACAAGAAATAATTAATGATTTGGAACATGTACTTATTGCTGTGTATGAAACTGAAATATGATTAAAGAGACACAGCGAACAGTATCTCAGCTGTCAGAAACAGTACAGCCCCGATATGCATAAAATATACTTTCAAGTTGTAATTATAGCTTTAAATTGTAGATAAATACTGGTTCTTTTTAATTCTAAATCACTTCTACTTAACAGAGTAGGACACCAATTCCATTGCTGTTGATTCCAGTGGATGTAAGCTCAGTCCTGAAAATATTAAAGGACTGGCAATTTTTTTTCATTCCTGTAGTCCTGGTTAATCTAGTGTATCTGGTGAAAACATTCAGTGATTTCACTAGGAATTGGGGAAAGGAGAATGGTGGAAAGACAGATGTGGTCTATAAATGAAAGCTTTCTATGTAATAATTTAGAGACTGATGGAATTGTTGACTGGACTAGAACAGTATTTTAAGATCTGCAGTTCCACACCTAGGAAGGGATCATAATTATGCCAGTGATTTTACCGCCTCTTGAATACCAGTTGTGGTCCTGGTCCCCCACTTCAGAAAAGGCGCAGCAGAACTGGTAAAGTTCAGAGGAGAGCAGAAAAGGGTAATCAGAAGCATGAGATGTTTTTCATTTATGGAATAACTAGGACTCCTGAGTGTGAAAAAGCAGTAACTTAGGCAGGGGAATGACAGAGCTAAAAACGTGAGTAGCATGGAGAGGAGCACATTGTCTGCCGCTTCTTCTGATGCAAGAAATACAGGCTACCAGAGGAAATAACAGGTGGCACATCAAAAAACAAATGAAAGGAAGAGACTTTTCATGTATGCAAGTCTACAACAGGGTATCACAGATTTTAAAAGTGTACATGGTTTTAGTTGGAGACTGGACAGAGCCATGGAAGCAATCTAGCGAGGTGCAGTAAACGCAGAGAGCGCAAGCTTGGCTTGGGATGCCCCTGAGCTCCCAGGCAGATGGAGGGTGGAAAAGTGGTTTATCTTTCCCTGGATATTTGGGGTTTGCCACTGAAAAGAAATGATACAGAGTTACACAGACCTTCTGGGCAGATCCAGTGCAGCCACTTGTATGTTACTCATCTCAAAAACCGTTTAGCTTTTGCAGTTCAAATCAGTAATTATAAAGAAATCCAGATAGGCTATTTAGGTTGCCTGTGCAAGCAATAGGCATTGTAACGTGGTTACATTGTATTGGGATGTTATTATTTCTATTTAAACAGAAAATTTAACACATTTTAAACTCCGTAATTAAAATTAGCTCATAGGGGGGTTACTCAAGGTGTTTCCTTGCACAACAAAGCAATTAAAGATGTCGGTAGACGTTACTTCAGTACTATGCAACTGCTACAGGATGATGGTTTAAACAATGAAATTCTGTTCAAACGGAGAGTAAGAATCCTTTTGGAGACCCTAAATTCTGCTGCATTTACAGACCAATCTTTTGGCTACCTTTATGCCTTCTCATGCTTCTTTCCAGCTTTCTTTCAGAATTGTGTAGTATCACAATACTGTATCACTGTATCATCTACTCTGATTCGCAGTATAGTTCAGGCTTTATGCTTCACCTAATTATGCTGAATTAAACCCACAACTTTGACTACCCCAGGGCTCTAGATCAGTCCTTGGAAAATTGAACCCTCGTGTCTCATCAGGAGGGACCAAGGTGCCTGAGTAAGCTGCTGTCCCGGAAAGGATGTTTTAAGTTTGGCAGATTCAAGTAATGTTGGAGGTTCCTGTTCTACACTGGAAAAAGGAATTCCCAACCTAGAAGAAAATCTGCATTAACAGACCTGGCTACCGGTTTATCTAAGATGCCACAGTTGTATATTTGGCTACAAAGGCTGTTCTCTGTACCACCATGGGAAGAGGTTCCTTCTGCAAAATGCACCATCTTCAGCTACAGCCAATCTGTCAAGTGAAATTAAGCATCTTTTATTTCATTTCAATGATTTATTAATTCTTGAAAGTGTTATCGCTTCTCTGCTCAGAAACCTTCAAATTCAAAATCCAGAAAAACTCCTGCCACTGTCAATTCTGAAGCCCTGTTTCTCCAGTACTTCTCACCTCCTATTCTCAGCTACAGCTCTACCCTTTGCCCCTTGCCGCAGCATTACGGGGATTTACTTTCTGTCCTGCAACTCCCGCAGCCCCTCACTCCAGCATGCCGGGCCATCGCTCGTTCGCACCATCTCAGGTTTTCTCACTTTGCTTCCAAGACCTCTCACATCTTCTCCAATTGAACTAGAACGTCCTGCTAGAGCGCTCGCTTGCTCTACACTTCGGTTCTCGTACATGTATTGCATCTACAAATCACCCCATCACCTACCAGTGGGGTCTATTGTAACCGGGAAAATCTTTTGACTTGCGGTTTTGGGCTAGCAGGTGACAAAGCTGCTCAGCATCACTTTGGGATGAGCATGTCACGGCGCGACAAGGCACACAAGGCTGCCCGAGGGCAGCCGTCCCCCTCGGCCCCGGGCACCCCCGGCCCTCACCAGCCCGGGGGAGCCCGGCGGCCCTGGCCCCGCCGCCGCAGACAATGGCCGCCCCCGCCCCCCCGCGCCGCGGCGAGCCCCTGCTGCCGGCGCAGCTTTGCCGGAGCCATTCACTTGCGACCGATTGCGATCGCGGCAGATGGGCTGGATCTGACAGCCCCGCTCCTCCGCGGGGCCGGGGGCGGAGGGGCCCGGCCGCCGCGCTCCCCGCCCCGCCGAAAGTGCCACCCCGGGCGCCCGCCCGCCCTCCCCAGGCACATGTGCCGCGTCCCGCGGCGGCAGCGGGAGCGGGAGGAGAAGCCGCCGCGGCGGAACAAAGCGGAAGAGGCGAGCGGCGGCGGCGGGGCGGCCGGCCCGGGGGGCGGCGGCCGCTCTGCCCGGGCGGGGGCCGGCGGCGGCGGGGGGCTCCCCGGCCCGCCGGGACGCGCTGCCGCCGCCCGCCGCAGCATGCCCCACCGCCGAGCAGGTAAGGAGCCGGCCGCGCCGCGCCTCCCCCCCTCACCTGCCCGCCGCGCCTCCGCCGCCTCCTGCCCGCCCCGCCGCCGCCGTCTCCTCCCCTTCCCCGGCTCCCCCTCGCCGACCCCGGCGGCGCCCGCCGCTCCCCGCCCGGGGGGCTGCGCGGCGTTCGGGCGCGGCCCGCGGGCGGGGGGAGGCACCTGCCGCCGCTCCGCCGCCGCCGGCCCGGCCTCCTCCCCGCCCCGCGGCCCCGCCGCCGCGCCGTGCGGCCCGCGGGCGAAGCCGGCAGGCGGCCGTGGAGAGCCGGCTACCCGCCCGCGGGGCTGCGGGGCCGCCGGTCTGGGCGGCCGGTGGGGGCGGCATCCCCCGGGGCCCCGCCGCGCCCCCCCGCGGCCCTGCCTGGCCGCGCCCGGCCCCGCGGGGAGGGGGCTGCGCTCGGCGCCCGGCGGCTCGGCCCTGTTGCTCCAGGGGCGGCGGGTTGGTTCCTGCCCCGGCTGCCGAGCCGCGTTTCTCGCAGGTTTCGTGCCCGGCTGTGCAAAGCGTGCGTGCTCCGCGCAGCCCGGGGCGGCGGTCGCGCTGGTGGGGGCAGCGCGTTAGGCGGGGAGGGATCTGTCCGAGATCAGTTAAAGTACCCGAAGCAGCAGGGGTAAAGCAGGGGTGACCCGCCGTGTCCGCTGAGGCTTTTAGTTGCTGATGCTGTGGCTTTAGCAGGGTGTGAGATCCACCACCCGGCTGCCGGGACGGGCTTACCCGCCAGGGACTGAAATCTGGTAGAATAAGCGGGCCTGGCACTTCCCTGCAGGAAAAACGCAGAGCCACAATAAATACTGTGTTGTTGCTAGCTGTATCTTATACAATCACTATTACTTTACTCCATGTAACAGTATAAAATTCACTCCCTAATTGAAACGGTTTATAAACGTCCAGTGTACATCCCTTAAAAATTGATATTCCACATAAGCCCCTTGTTTATCATTAGAAAGCTAGCAAAGTTTTTAACAAGCAAAGTAACATTAAATAGACAAGAGATTTACATCAGAGGGGTTGGCTGTATACATTATGGGATTGCAGATAAGCTATGTAAGTAAACAGAAGCACTATGCTCTGTTATTGTGCATGGCTATGGAGATATCATGGGACTTTTTTGCTAGTTAATAGCATAAGGCTTCGTGGGAACTGTTTGATCTGCAGGACTTTTGCTTGGCAGTAGTTTACTTAAGGTTATTATACTCTGTTTGGAGACTTGTATTTGCTAGCCATTATTGCATTCTTAGCTCCAGGCTTCCCAGAGTTACAGGTTAGTAGGTCAATAAAACTTGCACTGAAATGCTGGAATGGGCAGGCTAAGTTTTTAAATGCGGTTGGGGTATAACTGGGTAGTAATCAGAATGCTGAGGATTTTTTTTTTCAGTGAATTTTGATGTTGGTCGTTGGTGATGAGTGAGAAATGTTTCTTTTGGGTTTTGGTTTTGGGGTTTTTTTTGCCTTGAATGCCACACATGTTTTTCCATTTCTTTTTAAAAGAGGAAACAAATCATACGGGCTGAATACAGTATTCCCTTTCAGGATAAAGTGACCAGTAGCCTTAGTTGGATTTACCAAGACCTAGTTCTGTTTGCTAGTGGACACTGGGATTAATGCCACTGGTATTACATGAAGCTTCCCAGTAGCAAGAATATCGGGTCTCTGCTGCTGCAGATCTACGTGTTTCTTTTAAAACTTGAAATCTGCTGTGCTATGCAGGGAAACAGCATGAAAAATTACATTATTAGGTTGCCGTGGCACTAAAAATGCTCTAATAAAATTCTGAGTCACCCAGGTTAAAGCACTCCCAGAAGTTGTCGTGACCCAGTGGATTTCAGACCTGTGGAGCAGAAGCCTGTGCCTGACTTTGTGCTGCCCCTGCCTGCAGCTCTGCTTGTTCCCTGAGTGGCTGGAGCTTGTGGCGCAATCCCCGTTCCGCCAAATCCTTGGAACTGGTGATTGACTGTGTACGTGGAGCAGTTCCATTCATGTCACAGCATACAATTTACGCAGTTAAAGCGAGCCATATGGTGCGCCCCCCAGCGCGGTGGTGTGCTGATCATGAAGGATGAATTGGAAGGTCAGTGCAGAGCTCTGATGCTCTGATGGAAAAATGAAAAAGATCAAAACGTTTCAGCATCTCTCGTGCACTTTCCTCTTTCACAGAACATTGTGGACAGGAACATTATATCCTTTAACGCAGAAATATTATATGTTGTACTTTTTGGCTTTTTCAATCTGGTCTCTTTGTACCTTGGTGTTTTTAGAGGGTTGCCTAGGAAAGTTATTCCTGCTTCAGCTTTTTCTCGTCTGCATTTTTGCTGTTAATTGCATGTAGCACGCACTTGCTGACAAATTTTTCTTGCTGGAGTGAAGTATAAATGTATGCTTTGTAGGTGGTTGCGGTCGCTTTCTTCCTTAAGCGGAGAACCTCCCTTTCAGTAATAATTGTTAATGGTTAACTTCTCTGCTTCTTTGCTATATAGGGTTAGTTACAACTAGCGTAGGGTGTTAACTACTATGCCACTGCTTGATTCGGCCAGATGAATCCCTGCACAGATAGGCTCAGCAGCAGTGGCCAGGTGTGCATAAATCCATTTCTTACACTGATTAATTTCCCGTTTAAGAATCTGATTTTGCAACCCGTTAGACACCTGCTTAACCTTAAAGTTACAGCACTGAAATAGATAGGCTGCTCTGCATGTAAAGTTAAGCATGTGTGTAGAGTTGTTCGCAGGATTAAAGCTTGCAAAGAGGAGCTGTACAAAACGCCCCCAAAAACCCAGATCCCTTTTGCTTTGTGCCTATCCTCAAGGCTTACAGTAGGTAGCTGCTATTAATTTGGTTATTCAGTTAAAATATAATTGCATAGTGTGATGGAACTGGCTTGGGACTGGTATTAAGATGCAGGAACTGTGTTTCTACTTTTAGCTTGTGGTTCCATGGAGGTTTGAGGCCTCTTTTTTTTCACCTGAAACTGCACAGCGGTGAAGTTGAGGTTGTCAAAGTGCTAACGCAGGTTTGCCACTGCTCAGAAATGAGATGATGAAACAGCAATTTTAATAATATTTGGGTAAAAACATCAACCAGAAGCTTGGTAGGTTTGCATTTATGCTTCTGTTCTGAAGAAGGTCTGGAGGGATTCCTTTTGAAATCGAGACTTTTCTCTTGAAGTCCAACATTCTCCCTAGATCAGGTATCTGGAGAGTTACTTCAAAACTGCTTAGACTATCCACGGCTGGCATTGTGTCTTGCAGGTCCATAATCTACTAGGTAACAGGAGCCTGCAAATGCTGATGTCTCTTGACTTCTAACCATGGACTGCCTCTGTCCAAATTCCATATCTGAAACACAGAAAGCCCCAGCACGTCCCAAGGTTTCCAGCTCTGCACTCTATGTAAAGGACCTCCTGGTTAGAGCGAGGATCTGTGGTGCTTCACGGTTCTCTGATGAGGAGCTAGGAGTTGGTTCCTGAAGAGTCCAGCCTCACGGGGGGTTGAATACCCTGATCTAGGAGAGACATGGGTAACAAAGGGCGAGGATGACTGGCAGTCTAGACCATGGTCAGTGATCGCAGAGAATGAAGTAGCACCAAGGATGACTGTTGGGTTTGTTTTTATTTCAAGCCAGGAAAGACTCTGTAATAGATCTGTATGGCAAGGAACAGGAACCAGGGGCAGCAGAATCCCAAGGAAGAGTAAGGCAGGCAACATGAGTGGGTCATGAGGGGAGGGACTGGGAGATCAACACCATCTTGGCAGGTGAGAAGGAAAAACATGGTCCTGTTGGATTTTGATGTACTTCCTCTCGGAAGAAAACAGTGAAGCTGTGCTTAGGAAGAGAACTTCAGGTTTGCAGGAATTAATCAAAGGTAGAAAATTCTTAACTACAAAGTGATATTCTATGAAATTTGAAAAGCTGTGTTAGGAAAGTGTCGGAACTAAAGGAATAAAAAAATAATTGCAGTGGAACAGTAGTCTGCTAGGTCTTGAGATTTGTGATACAGATGTTATGAAGTGTGAAAGCAGGAATGGAGAAAGATTGGGATCAGCATGTGTTTCAGTGAGGGAGGAAACCAAGCTGGAGGACAGCAAGTGTGGCATTAACAGATATTATAAGTCTTTCATTTTAATAAGACTTGTTTTGTGGCGTGGAGATACTTGCATCAAAGAAAGGATCAGATTTTTCATAGCTAGTTAAAATATGTTACATAAAAGCTAATGCTGTAACTCATTGGTGCAGTATGCACTTGACAGAGCAAATGATGGCAGCAGTCCCTGAGATTTACTTCATAGAGTCAAGAAAATGTGCTTGGGTATTTATTGTGCATTTTGTGGGCTGATTTTGGGTTTTCTGCTAGGGTGAAGGTTGGATAGGTTGAGTTGTATCAATGTATGTGAATTTATCTCTCCCTTGTCATGTAAAGGCTTTTCTAAGAAAGATTTCTAGCAATACTTAGATAAATATTATTAGAGTCTGGATTAATCTCCTTAACATCTTCACTCAGCTGTGATACTCTCAAGGATGGTGAGCAAGACAAGGTTTTCAGTCATGGGTGTCTTTTATGAGATTAACACGGGAAAATAAGTCAGGCTTTTGGCACATAAACCCTATTGTTTATCCTTTCAGTTCTGTTAATCTCTTTTTTTATGGTGGCAGCATGGACCACATGTTATAGAGTCAGATCCAAGTTAGTTGAAATGTACCCTGGTTTGTTTACTAGCAGCTGGATCAAACCTCAGCGTGAGGCACATAATAAATAGTTCTGGTGTGCTTTGCTGCAATCTTACACTGATAAATGCATGTAAAGATAGCAGGTAAATTAATGAGAACTATTGTTAGATCCAAAATATAACCCATTGTTCCATTTGGGCATGGATTTATTGATGGCATCAAGGGGATACAAGCATGGCACGGCCCTCTTCCCTCCAGTGCCCCCAGTCAGTATTTCAGATGCAGAGCACCTACACAACAGGATGAAATCACAGCTCTAAAGCCAGGTGTCTGCATGTTCTTCCCGTTTGGATCAGTAGTGAATTTCTCTCTGCCTTCAGAAAATTTGCCACCACCACCCCCTTTTTTTTTTTTTTTTTTTTTTTTTGTTTGTTACAGTGTTATTACAAAATATCCCATCAGTGAGGTCTGGGTAGGAAATACGAAAGCTCCTTTCCCATATGGTGAGATGAGCAGTCAACCAGTGAAACAATTTGGATTAAGACTGCATTGGAGGTCTTAATTTATTTCTTTGACTGTCTGATATGCAGTGCAACTAATATGTATTTCTGAGAGGCTGCATCTGCTGCTTTATAGAGAAGACTGTTTGACACAGTGCTAACTCATTAAAAAGAAGCAGCGGACATTAATTGCTAGATCTTTAATAAATACAGCTCAAAGATCTTCTTTCCCCTAGTAAGAGAGAGAAGCTTTCATCTGTGCAAAGCACCTGAAAGACTGGTGAAGGTTGTGGCTAAGGTTACAAGGACACAGAATGGGGTGGCCAGACAATACTGGGTGGGCTTTCCTGGGGGCTGCCCCTGGGGAGCTGTGGCACCTCTCCCCACCCACCCCAAAGGGATGGCTCTACCACCCTGACAAGGGGCCTGCAGGGCTCATCGTTTGATCGTTAGTTGTGAGCAAGAGAACATGCAGCTGAGATGGCGGTCTTGACCTGTTTGATATTTGTAATAATCTGTATTGGTTTATTGGCCTGAAAATAGCGTGTTTGGCTTCAGTAAGATGAGTCGGCCAGAGTAGTAGTTGGTTTAGAGAGGGGTATCTCCAGCGGGCCAGGTGGAGCTGCACCCACACAGCCCTGCTGCCTGCGCAGCCTGCCCGCTGGTGTCTGAGCTCCTGCGAGCAGATCCTCTTGGGGTAAGGAGGCGATAAACGTAACTTCTCTGTGGCGGCGGTGGGATGGAGATCTAGGCGTCCACGAATAATCACGATTGCAATCTGTGTGCTAAATTAAATTTTCAAGTTTTGTAGATAGCCTGTATTTTAGGCACGTGCTATGTTTTTTTAGCTATCTTCTACCAAGAGCTGTAGACTTTTTTGAATGCAACCGTAATTGATGTGGGGATGCTCAGTGTTTACCTGGGTGATTAGCCAACAGCCAGCCCGCGCCTCTGTTCGTACTCGTGTTTGTTTGTGTGGAACGCTTCAAAGTACTGATGTTTGAAGCCAGATCCTTCAAGATGTTGTGTTTCCAAAGCTCCCAGTAGACCCACTCCCAGCTAGTGTTGTGTGGTACCGGGGAGAATTTGGCTCTTGATTGAACAAAGCCTGACCTGTATAATTCTGTCCTGCCTTGGTAGTCCCCATAAGCCATTTAAATAAGAATGCTGGTGTGGGCAAATTTTTCCAGAAAAAAACTCGAGAAAGGTATCGGAGTGCCTCACTGTTGCAAAATTGTACAATCAAGTGAAATACCAGCCTCTGCAAAGATGGAAACATGCCTGTGCTGGAGGTACATGGATACTCTGGCTTCCTTCCTTGTAGGTAGGTTTCTTAATGAAATCTTTCACTGCTTTTTGAATGCCATTCTCAATCAAAGACACATTTCTTCAAAAGTTTGAGAGCCTCATTAATGACCTGTGATTGCTCTTCTACAGGATCTTTTCTGTGGTTGGTGATGGAAGTTGCCACATGCATTTGCAGTAGTCAACCTCTGGCTCATTTGTGTCACCTTTTGAGGGGAAAAAGCCTTCATAATCTCTCAGCATTCATAAAAAATGATGATTTTGTCAGACTGTATTCGAAATCACAGCTTTTGTTCAGGCTACCTATATGGGATAAAACCCTTCCAAAAGAGTAGGAGTTGCAGTTAGTGAGATGTGCCAGTTAAATAAGATTAGAGATTTCCTCTTTGGCTGCAGTTATTTACCTGAGGATAAGACTAAATTATTTCTAGCATAATAATTATAAAAATGTTTTCTATTAAGAAAATGGATAATTTGCACATTGATATTTTAGATATCCGTCTAGTTTTACATGTTTTATATGTTCTTTATAACAGGTTATCATAATAATTAGCAGTTGAGCACAGTTCATAGGGCTGTTTATTACCTAAGTCTGTAATAGTACTATAATGTCATTATCAGCTTTGCTGCTGACAAAATCAATGAATATTTTGCTCTAGCTAACATGCAGCAATGTTGTAGGGGTTGACAATTAAGACTGGTGCCACTGACTAACCCAGTGAAAGTGGCGTTTTGATTTTTTTGTGTTGTACTGGGATGAAGGCCAGTTGGCCTCTAAAGATAGTTTCCATAGCTACTGTCCTACAGAGAAAGAAAATGCTGCCACAGCATTTTTCCTTTGGACCTTTATAGTTTTTATGCAAGCTGTCAAGACAATTAATTTTCATCAGATGTGTTGGTTATTAGCTGTTGAAAGCAGGGGGGCATGGGTGGGTACATATGATGAAAAAGAGCATTAAACTAAGTAGAACATCAAGAGATTTCTTTATGTACACAATATGAATGTGTTTCGGATTTACAAAATCCCATTACTGCAGCATCTGATATGCTAGAATGCAATCTATGCTCAAAAGGCAAGGTCCTGAAACTGCTCAACTTTATTTCTCAGAATAAGCAAGCCTGGCCCTGACTGTCACCATTGCTTCTTGTTGGATGCTGTCATCTAGATTTTTGATTCCTTTTAAAAATGAAATTAAGAAAACCCCTACCTGCCGGAACAGCTCTCAAACTTTCACTGGTTTGAAATAAAAACAATTTTTTTGTGCCTCTTGTGTATAGAAGGGCATAAGCAGGGCAGTATGTTGTGTAAAAACAAGCACTGAGGCTAAGATTACTCCGTGAGGTTAGGATGGGTGATGCCTGCCCCTCGCTCTGCAGTGAGGCTTGGGGGCACGCTGGTTCGAAGCTGGGGCTGGTCCTGGGAGTCATGAGCAGGCTGTACTGCCTGCTGGGACTGCACGTTTCCTGTAGGTCACTGTGCCAGAAATAAGTATTTGACTCTTCAGATCATCATATTTGTGCAACTTGTGTACATTTATTACACCTTTTCTCATTCTCCGTGTGAAATAATGGAAGGGGGTCTGCATGCTCCCTGTAGTTAGGGATCCAGCTTCTGTTACTGCACTCCCAGACAGCCTCCGCACTCTGACCTTGACAGGGATTGTAACGTCAGCTCTCACTCCCCAGGTCTGTCCCCCTCCGTGATGTCAAGGGACAGGACGCAGACGTTACTGAATGGCTTTGACCACAATCATTGACTTCAGTGTCAAACCACGTTTGCTTAGGAGAACAGTCACCAAAACACATCTATTAGAATTGGTGAAAACTTGTTTGCTTCAGCAACGTAAAAATGCGAGTGAAGAAGCAGTGTGCTTTGGGGAACGAGGGAAAGAGGAGATGTGGAGGAAATAAAACACAGGCGTAGAGAGGATAGGCATTAGGGGGTGCAGTGAAATAGGTGACAGCGTGGCTCTGCCCTTCAGTGTGGCCGGGTGATGGCTGGCCAGTGAACTCCTGAGAAAATCCTCTGATCGTTGAGGAAGGAGCAGATTTGTAATCTAAAAATGAAAATTCCTGCCAGTGTGTGGCTGGAAGCCTCGACTGAGGAGGAGATAAATAAACTTGAAGTCTGAAGGGTCAGAGGGGCATTTTGTTTTGTGGCAGTGAAAGCATTCTCTTCCCCATCCTCTGTAGTGAAACTTCACTTGTCTGAGTTTTGGCTCCGTCGTCTTTATCTTAAAAATCTGGGCTAGTTATTTGTCTCGGGCAACTCAGCTGGTTAAATACGTGTCAGTGGAAATGGGTGAGTGCAACCAGCCATCTGATTGCCTGATTAAAGTATTAAAGCGCTGCTTGATATGATTGGCATAACTTTCTAGCCTTTTAAAATACTTTTCTTCGTTAATACCTTTGACACCGTGAGGTACTTGTGTACATTTACTTAGAAACATTTTCCTCATGAAAGGGAAGTTGATTGGTGTTGTTGCAGGGAATGCACTAAAAGATATCCCTGTTTTTAAAGAAAATATGTCTCTGGGAAACCTTGTAGACCACAACCTGCATAGAGGGGAAAATTGAAATTATTCAATACCTATCTAGAAAAGAAATAGTTTTCTCTATCTGTCACTTGTAATTCTGAGAGATGGGAAGCTTTGGATTTTTAAGTAAAGCTATAGTTTTTATGGGTGCATAGAGAAGTGCTGTCTATAAAGTTTTTCATAATGTTTTCACAAGACAGTACAGGGGGAAAGTACCTGTTGACAGACCTCATGTACCATGAGAGTTTATCTTGTCCTACATCTGAGATGGCGAAAAAAGCATGAGTATGCTAACTAAAATAATTTTGAATTTAGCAAGTAGCTGTATAATCATCTAACACACAGGGACGTTGCGTTGATGCTGAGCAAGAACTTCGTAGACAGAGGCCAGTGGCAGAGCTGCTGGTGCAGAGCGCTACCTTGATGGCCAGAGGCAGCAGCTGGGCAAAGCCAGAGCTCCTGTGTCTGGGTCACGCGCTGTCACCAGCAGTGCTGCTCAGTGGTGGGGTGAGTATGTGGGTATGTTGTGCAGCCTAAAATCCTAGTGTTTGATTTCCACGTGCAGTTAGATGATAGCGGCTTTCAGTGTCAACTCTGAAGACTGTTTCTGTGGGATGTGCAGTAATGAGCAGGTACTGGTTTTATACTAAGCAATAATATGCAATCTTTTTAGATTTTATGGGGTTTTTCTGCTTCGCTAAAAAAATCCTGAACATGTCTTCTAGATAACCTCCAAATGATAGATGATACTAATTAAGACAATATCTTGTTAAGAAAAATATGTCAACATGGAAGTATTTCAGCATATCAAAATATGTTTGTTCTTGCAGTATGATGAAAAAGTATAAGCTATTCTGTTCAGCTTTGGGGGCTTCGGAAAGGAAAGTGAACACAAACATCTCTAAAGTATTGATCCCCTGAGTTCGGAAAAGCTCTGAACACCTTTATAGCAGCCTACACCTTTCATAAAAGATATTCTGTATATAAAAGTGCTTTCCATTCTTTTTGCACTCCTGTAAAACACTGTTAAGAGCTGCTGTTACAATTTTGCTGGTGAAGCCTGGGCATCAAGGAGATGGCTTCTGTTGGCTTTCTCCAAGAAAACGGCTATTTTGTGGTGGTAGATGTTAAAGGAGGTGCTTATTGCAGCCTCATTCTGATCCTTTGAATTTAAGGTATGTGTAAACAATTCTAAATGCCCACATATGTATTTTCTGTCAGATGTTTGATGTCATATAAGCTGAAGGCATGTCCATGTAATGACGCGGGAGATTTACCTAACAAAGTTGATCACCAGTTTCATATATGGCTGTTTTTCTTCCTACTCTATTACCATGGGTACTGAAAGTGTGGTTCTAGTTTCATCTTGTCTAATATTTAAGTAACTTAAAATCAAGATTAGGCTCACTTAATAGTCAAATGAGCTTTAGGGGTTTTATTTTCTTTTTATAGCTTTTGACTGGGGAATTAGGTTTTGAAATAATCGATTCCTTGATTTGAAACGGACTTTTTCCTGATTCTGTAAGTGGGGTAGTACTTGTGGTGATGCTGCACGGGCACTGTGTGGTTTGTGTTTTGCATGTATC
The DNA here is from genome assembly GCF_023638135.1 of Falco biarmicus. Lineage (NCBI taxonomy): Eukaryota > Metazoa > Chordata > Aves > Falconiformes > Falconidae > Falco > Falco biarmicus. The sequence continues at coordinate 36,121,702 of NC_079295.1, read as the reverse complement.
AAAGGTGATGTAGCTGGCTGCGGTGATGACTATAAGAAGTCATTTCAGAGACAGTTCATTACTGATACTTAATACTGGCATCTTTCTGCTGTGAAGAATGGGAAGGAGCTTTATTCAAACATCACATTGGTTTCAAAACAGGCTGTTTGTTTTGGAAACTGGAGAAATGCAGATTTGCCCAAGTATCTGGTTGACATTTGAACTGCTGATTTTTTTTTTTTCATTTTAATGCTTCAGACAGTTAATATTTTAAGTATTTCTTAATATACATTTGATATATTTGGAAGTGCCTGAACGCCAACACATCTTGACCCTTATTCACCCGTATCTTTTAAATTATTTCATTTGCTGAAGTTGAACTTCCATTGAAGTTGATGGTCTTTGAGCTTTGAGAAGCTGGCCTCACTCACAAAGCAGATCTGGCTGATGTCTTTGGGGAAAATCAATCATTTAAAATGCCCCAAGGACATTTTAGATTGTCTGGGGTTTCTTGAAGGTGTTTGCTTCCCTGATCCAAGTTTTAAACAGAAAACTGGTTATTTTAGATGGTGTTTACTTGTAAAATGATGACAATACAATTTTTCATAATGGGATTTTCAGTCACATCACGGATAATTGGAAAAGTTCTAAGTAACAGTTCTGGCCCAGCTTTGTTGAGCCGTACTAGCTGAAAGGACGGGCAGTACCCAAATTTCATCTGGTAATGGTTTTTTTTTCATGTAATGTTCAGAGAGCAGGTTTTAAAGATGCTGTACTGAAGCAAGTTCACATCACCACATGTGAGTGTTTTAACTGAGCTCAGTAGAAAAACTTAAGCAACACAGGTGGATCTTGTGCCAGTTGCTGTTCAGTCTTCTCTGTTCCATTCCTAGGCAGCCACTGAGGTTGTGATTTGACTATATGTGAATTTAAATGGCTTCATAAATACACACAAAAATACTGTCATTGCTCCTCTAATATGTCTGATGTGCTCTGGATTTCATTTTCAGTGTTGTTAAGTGTTAGACCGGTATATTATGTGGTAAAACTGTCGTTGATAACTTAGTTTCTCTGTCTCTACTTGAACATGTTGGAAAGCATTTTGCATATATTACTGTATGCAGGGTCCATTATTTAAAGTGACAACTATAATTTCTATATTAAAATTAGGCTGTGTGCATGCCAGCCACTGTTTGGTTCGGTACAAATAATGCTCTTTGAGTAGCTCTTTCAGTCTGGGCTGGGGTCCCTGTAGATCCGTGTCCTTTCAAACCAGTGTCTTTTCCTCTCCTCTTTTAGGTCTACTGAGACAATGAAGCTTGAGTTTGAGGTTCCAGTTAATCATCTAATTTGTCAAAACACATAATCAGCCAGAGGCCACTGCCTTTGACTTTATCCAGTCTTCTTTTATAGACAGAGTGACAGAAGAAACAATTATATCATTAGCATGGAACTGATTTTATTGCTGTAAGGCTGCATGAATATGAATTCGTGCGTTGGGTTACTGAAGGATACTTCAAAGTGATTTTCAGCACGCTGTGTTTTTTCTTTCTGGCATAGTGAGACGTGGTTTAAAGAACATTATTTTGTTTAAGGTGTACTGAAGCATGTTCTCTAGCCTGGGGGAGGACTGAGGGAAGCCCAGCAGTTTATAACTTTTTTCCAAGGAAATTTGTTATGGTATCACTTTAGATAAATAAAAGAATGGGCTATTATTAGCTTTCCTCTTTTTTTCCTCTTCTACAAAACTAGTAGGTTACTGAAGTTCAGAGATTTATAGAAAACTCTGAATTACCTTCGCTTTTCAAATCTTTGCAGTCAATAAACAGGATCACATTCCTAAATCTGAAAACGAAGTGGCAATTACTGCCTATCGGTACATCCAAAATATATTTTATGTAGACATTTGAGAAATGCTTTCAGGAAATAATTATTTCATTTATTTTATCTGTCACTTGCTGGTAGTCCTATTGGAAGGTGCCTCCAGGGTTTATATTGTCGCTAAGCTTATGCCGTGAGTGATGCTTTCATTCCCATGGCTTTTTGCAGGTGGCCCGAGAACCAGCTGTTGCACATCATTGAATGACCTGTTGCTTTTAAAGTACAAATCATCCATTTTACATTTTTACCAAAAGCAGATAATTTTACAGAAGGTGATCTTGGCAGAGTTTATCTCAAATGTCCTTTAACTATGAAACATGCCTCTTACTTTCACAATTATGAAAAATGGTTGGATATCTGAAATTATTTTCAGAATTGGTTTAATATTTTTGTCACTACTACAGTTTAAATTAAAACGATTGAATAGATGCACTAATACTTTTAATAATAGAGGTCACGGATATACACATGTAGAACTGAATAGCTGATTTTATAGCAGTGTTGTAAATATGGCAAATATTGCATGTCTTCCAGCATGTGTGCTCAGTATTGATCAACTATTTGTACAGTGCCAACCGTATTTCTATCATTTTAGTAGCCTTTTTTTTCCTTTTAATGGTTGTTGCTTCAAAGTGTATTAAAAATATATATTCCTCTTGTATGCATCCATTTAGTTTTTAACTCCACTCCCTTTGCTACATGTTTTCACTGGGCACCCACAGCCCCTTGTGTGTTGTTTGTATACACTGTATCACATTGGAAATTTAGAAATATGAACATGGGAGCTATATGGGTTGTATGTGGATGGTTTTCCTTGTATAGAGAACATCTATATTTTTATGTCTCTCTCTCTCTCTGATAGACTGGTTTGGCTTATACTTTGACCCACTCTGATGATTTCCTGAGTACCAAGTACTCTGTGTTACTGCTCTGTAATCCTGGTGCCAGGTGCTCAGTCTAGAGGTCCATAGGTAATACCCACGGAAATCGGTGCTGCTGTTCTGCTGTACCCAAAGGTGTATATAGCATCCCGCTGTTCAGTTTATTTGATTTCCCATTAAATAATGTGAGAAGAAATTCTCTCAGGTGAGCCAGTAGAGGACAGCAAAGATGGGTTGCAGCACAAGATGCTACTCTAGCACCCTGCTCTGAGTTTCAGCAGCCTCTGGCCTTAAAACAGAGACAGTCCCCAGCAGAAATGTGCCCACCTGGCTGAGCAGGTATTTCTGGGTCTTAATTGAATAGTATTCCTATCTTTGGGGTTGCAAAATGAAATTACAAGAAACAACAAAAAAACCTCCTAATTTAAGCAGTAAAGAACTTTTTCTGAACAACTTTGATTCTCCACTGTATTTTGTGTTTGAGTGGCAGGAAGGATTTTTGTTAGATTTGCTAGCAATCTGTGCCAGAATACTTAAGTATTGAACAATTGTGTAAAGGAGAAAAAAAAAGTCAAGAGAGAGAGTAGTCCACTGGGTGAAAAGAATAAAATCACTTTGGTTTTGTTCTTTGGCCATGGGGAGGAAAAAAAAGAAAAGAAAAGAAAAAGATGATTTTTCCAAGGTATTTTAATGTTCAGTTAGAACAGAACATGAGTGAGAACTGGAAGGTTACGGAGTATGCAGTAAATGTAGCTCAGAGAGAGAAAAGACTTGGTAAGTTTAGCCTGTTAAGAAAAACAGAAGTCCTCATGCTGTGGGCTTACTGGATAGATAAAGCACTTCACACTGTGTAACACCCCTAAGAAAAAGAGATTACAAAGAATACCAGGAATGTGTTGTGATGATCTGGGAACAAAGGAGTGGAAAACAGAGGTAAGAGGTCAATCAGAAATAAAGCAAAATTAGCTATCTTTGCATTGTAAGAGCAAACCTGAAAGGCTTTGTAGAGAACAGGGAGGAAAATCTTTGCAAATATTACCACAAACACACGCGAGCTGGATGATCAGTCGGGCAGAGCAGAAGGAAAGCTAGTTATGAAGAAAGCAGTGGGATCTAAGAGTTTGGTTGAGCTTAGTGTCCAAATCATGTTTGGCTTAATGTCCAAAACAGTGTATTTGGGTTTTGTGCCTTACACTCCTGTTTTTCTTCAGTTGTGCGATTGGTCCTTTTTTCCTGAAGAAATACACTTCTCCTGTTTATTCACATAGACATACAGGAGATGGCTTGGTGGTGTGTTTCTGGGATCTCTGGTTTGCAGACCCAGTTGTCCGTAGCCTGCATCACTTTCTTGCAAATTCATTGAGTTTCAGTAGGTGGTAAAATGCTAATAAGATGTGGGATCAGCACTTTGCATGAATCTTACCCACAGATTTTAAAAGCAGTTATGATTAGGATGAATCAAAAGTCTTCCGATAGTGGTAAAAGGTTTTCATGGAAGGATTAGACACGAGGAGAAGTAATAGCAGTCAGTTGCTATTTCCTGCTGCTAGTTTATATCTGAGTAATTTTGGTTATAAAAAAAAATGTTTCTGTGATTTTCAGCCTTATGTGAAACAAGGGTTCTGACTTCATTTTTGTAGAGGACAGCCACATACATTTCAGCTAGCACCTTCTCAGACAGCCTCAGGGGATAAAACTGAAGGAGTGAGAATTCTTTCCTGCTTAGATGCATGGGTTGGGAAAGTTACACTCCTGTTAAGTGTGATGCATTTTATGTTAATAAACAAAGATCGTTAACTGAAGACTGAAGTGCTGCCAATCCTGAACCTTTCATGAGCAATAAATTCTCATTAAAAATCCTTTAGGGAAATGCATATCCTTTCAACAGAATTTCCACAGCACATCATCTCCTCATGACAATTCTCCAGAGAAAAAATACATACGAACAAACAGTGATTGGGGGATTTGTTAGCTGAACTTCCGAGTCCTTTGCAAAAAGAAAAACTTGTTTGCTTGTTTCTTCCTTTGTTTTTCATTTTTCCAGGTCCTGGCTTAGTGAGGAAAAGAATTAACTTTTGCTAGAAATGGCCGAAGCGGTTCAGGGTTCACTGCTAAATCTCTTTGGGTCACAATCCAGGGAATTCTTCATAGATCAGGAGATATCTTCTGGATTACAAATATTACTAATACAAGTAAACAATGCAATAAAACCAGTATAAATCTGTATGCTGTAAGGATCTAGTCTATCATACATGCCCCAGACAGAAACACGAGAACTGAGACTCCATCTGGTCTGGAGAATGGCTTGACCCAGCTTAAAAATGAACAGCAAAACACAGAGTAAGACCTTACACACTCCCGAGCTGAAAGACACTGCTAGGAGTAATTAAATTGAGGAAAACAACTCCACTTTCCCTCATGGCGACACAGTGCACAGCCTACACCAGTGGGCTGGTTGTCAGTCTAGGGTAGAGCAGTGTTGCTGAATGACGTGCTGAAGAAAGGCAAGATGTGAAAAGTCCCCTTCACATCATGGTTTCTGTCTAGTCCTTGCTCTCTTCTCTTTCTTGAATGTGCATAAAAAAAGGCATCTTCCCATGGCTGTATTCACTTCTCTGCTATTGCTTTCCATTTCACTGAGTTGCAGATATAAAAATTTGGACTCTTGGAAGTGGCACCTGCTTTAGCAGCATCCTCCTGGTGTTGGTGATTGATGCATTGCCAGGCCCGTGTGAGCTCCGCTGAACAGCCAAATGTCACCGGTGTCGGTACTTCCAGGAGTGGGAGCAGGTGTATTTGGGGATGAGGACCAAAAAAGCATCTTGTGGGCACGTGAAATGAAGAGTGGCAGTTGTGTGTGTTGGAAATAAGCGGGGGGGAAAGGTGGTGGCATAAAGAGTTGTCTTTTTCCCGTGGACCAAACTGCCCTGCAGCAATGACCCTGTGCCTCTGGCAATACCCACTTTGAACCCAGCTGCACTATCAAGCTAAACTGGGAGGGTTTTAGTGACCGGTCATGCTGTCTGGTCATCCCATTTTAAGAAGTGCAGCTCCTGGACCATATGCTACTACAGGAGGAGCAGGTGTGTTAGTAGTGCACCAGAAGGGGAAGGTGGTAGTGTAAGATTTGCTTTCCACACACTGGAGAAGGTCATAGGAATGAAGCAGTGGCTCTGAGGATGCTGTCAAAAAGGAGATAAATACTGCTATTTTGTTTTAATTAGAAAAGTTCAAACTGTGGGCCTGTACTGTGAAAGAATGCTCAGAAAGAAGTTTAGTACCATCTTAGGGTTTTCACTCAACAGATACTTTCATTTGTGTAAGATACTTTAAGGTAGCGCCTCTAAGGAAGAGCAAGCAGTCATTCTTGTAGTAAAGGATGAGGATTCGTGTGCAACAGCTGCCTATATTATAAAGTTTCTTTTGCTGAATTAATATTCCAAACTGTTCCATTAGTCCTTTTCTTCTCTTATTCCCTGTTTTAACACTGAGGTTTTCCATAATGATAAGTCTCTTGAGAACTTGGCAGTTTGCCTAATTGTACAGATTCCCACTGTATGGTTCGTGGATTGCAACTTATTGGCAGAAATAACAACAGCATTAAATACAAATATCACTGTTAATGTAACGTTAAAATTGATAAATGAGTCACTTCTGTCAAGAAGGTCTGAACTACACAACAGTGTGAATTTGCCAAGTTGCTTTTGCTAGGTATGTTATGGTGTGGATTGCAGAACAGAGACAATAAGGCTTATCGTTAATGTATCACTTCTAATAATAACAAATTTTGTGGGACAGATCCTATCCTCATTGATTTGTAGTAGAGTGGTTTAGTAGTTTTTGAGATATGTTGAATCAAAAGGTTTAAACAGAGAGCAAATCTGCACAGAATTTGGCCCTGCTAAAACCTTAACTACGCTTTTTGATAAATGCAGCGTTTACATAAAGCATGGACTATTTAATTTATAATGTGAAATCCTGTACTGTAGGTGTATTTCAGAGTTCAGTACTGTAGTACTGCTTACTTGGTGTTTCTGGGCATTTAGGTGTTTGATTTTTTTATACTTGATGCTGCATTAAAGTTGACAGCCTGGTGTAAGTCCTTTGCCTGCTGCAGTTCACTGTTTTGTGATTCAGCTGATTTCTAAAATAAATCTCTAAGTATCTCTCACGACTATCTGCATGCTTTAGAAATTATTAGGAAGATGTTAATTTTTTCCCTCTATTTCTGTGTTTCATTAAAAAAATCAGCTTTTTTCCCCCACCCATTTTCTTCTTCCCCCTTTATTCTCAGCCCAAAATAAAGGCTTCAGAAGAATATATCTGAAAAAAAAATTGCAACTGAATGTATTATCTTGTGAATAATAGTCATAAGTGGGAAGTTCCAGGAGATTTGTACAATGATTGCTTGGCATAATTCATAATTGTCCTGATGATTTCGCATTGTGTCATACAGATGTTAAATCTTTTCTCCTACAACTGAATGTGTGTGTCATGGGGAAGGGAAATCACTTTTTTTACCCTTTTTTTTTGTTGTTGTTAATCAAGAAACTGCATCAATTGTGACTGTTGGTACCGTCTCCATGTCTTGTCAAGGAACTGAAAGGAGGGGTTGATGCCTCTATTTATTGTTGTTATAATTATTTAGCAGTTACTAATGAACATTATTTAAAGGTCTGTATTTAAAGAGCTTTTGCTCTTTTTTTGCTGGCTTTTCTACATTACCAAGGTTAAAAACCATCTCAAAGCTCAAGAGGAAAAAACTCAACATTCTAAACTTTGGGTCTAGACCTCCCTAAGTCTGATGCTGTTGGCCCAAGTACGTACAGAATTTGAGAGATGTGTTGTGGAGCCAGCAAGAATAGTGGAAGGAGACACCCCAGCATTAAAAAATAGATATATTTGACGTGTTGTCTGAAATACCAGTGAATCATTAAAGCGTGCAGCCTTGCACCCGTAATTTCAGTGTTGAAAACAATAAATGTCAATGAAGTAATAAAGATTGCCAATGTGAGGGAAGATACTTCTGTTGAAAATGCATTGCCGTCTGTCCCCATGCACACGCTTAGGACAGGAGAATTACCATGCTCAAGTGCCCAGCCGATTTCAGCTGCCGTGCTGGTGTTGAGAGAGTAATTTGTCATGAAAACAATCCTGTGATAATCTGCCACAGACTCCTGATAACCTTTCCTTTTCTAATTTCCTTGCCACGGCTCTGCCCTTCTTTCTTGGCCAAAGGCAACCTTCTTGCTTTTATAACGAAGGTGCTGTCCTCGCTCTGCTCCTCTCTTTGCCTCCCCCTTTCTGACCAGGGGAACGTGATTCAGCCCCACGTTACCCTGTGATTTCTTCCACGGTATTTCTTTTGTATTTGGTGTCTTGTTTGGGTGCCTCTGGAAAATAACTAGATGGTTGTCTTTGAACTTGTGCTTCAGATTTCTTTTACATTAAAATCCTCTGGAAATTGGTGAGGAGCCCGTGGGGATTGCTGATACCTATTTTAGATTAGAGTTATAATTCTGTGGTGGTTGGTTGTTGTTTTTTCCCCCCTCACGGTTAGTGTCACCCAAAGAAAATAGAGTTTAAATAAGTTACTACCTGTTTTGCTTGTCTGGATTTGGCAGTATCATGTCTTGTAGAAGAGAAGTTTAATGTAAATTATGTTTTCTGTATGCTTATCTTTTATTACAAATAAATTAGCAATAAATAGGAGCCTGTGCCTTACTGGTGGCTCATCCTATCTATTCTGCTTCTGCTTGACAGCATTAGTACTTCCATTATTGTAACTCCAGTCTTTGCAATTATTGTAAAAATAATTAAATAAAGGTCATACTTTGCTCGGCATTAAATTTGCAATGAATATTTCTTTGCAAGATGACTCTTTTATTGCCAAATCTAGTTAAACCGTTGCGACTCTAAAAGACCAGTTTCAAAATGCACACAACGCTGACATTTATAAAGTACCACATGCCTTCATTGTACGTGATCTTCAGTAGGAAGGAAGGTTGCAGCATCACTAACCACTGCGATTGCAACAGGAGCTGAAAGAGGCGCATTAGTTCACTGCAGCTGTTCCACCCTCGCCTCTTCCCTTGTCAGATCTCATAGACTCGATGGGGTCAAGCCTGGTCAGCATTCGGATGGGGAACTTCCCTGGAACACCAGGAGCTGAAGGAAGGCAGGCTTGTGTCTCTCGGCACAGACTAGTGCCCTGCCCCTAGGTCAGTTGTTAGAACCGTGCAATGTTTAATCCATGTTTAATGGATTTCAGTGGTGTTTTTTTCTGGTCATTTGAGAAACAATGCGGTGGCTACAAGTGATGATATAGGGGGGGAAAAATGTTACGTAGAAATAATTTTGGTAGGTGATAAATATGGAGTGGTTCCAAGGCATGGTGGTTAGGGATGCCTTGCAAAATCAGATTCTAAGTCTCTGTCATGTGTCTGTTTGCTTTTTCCCTGCATGAACAAAGTATTTATTCACCTTCTGAATCTCACAGCCGTAGCGTAGAGTGGGAAACTTGGTTTGAATTTCTCTGCTCCAAAATAGCCTGCAGAAAGCCCAGAAGGACTTGCTGGCATATAGCTTGGCCCCTCTGATTGGACACGGTCACTGAAAATAAATGTTAAAAGCGTATTTTCAAAGCTTGACTTTTTCAGTGGGTCAAGCGATGCTTTTCTGGCTTTACAAATACTGTAAGTTATAAAATGAAAGGAAAAGCTGGGCTTCATTTCATGGTGCAGAACCAACCGCTTCTAAATGAAATCACTTTGGAGTGATACTTCCAAGAAAGGATGAGACATGAAGAAAACACTTTCCTGTTCACGGAAGAAAAGGCAGGTAAAGAAACAAGTGTGTAACTTGGGAGCTGTCATACCTATTAAATTTTGTCCACATTCATTCCTTGTGTAAGAAAGTAATAATTTACTTCGGAACAAGGAAATAGGAAAAGTCTGAAATCTTCATGTGTCAGTGTTGAAAATGCAAGACCTGTCAATGCACGCTGGCAGATTTGGGCTGCTGTGTGTGTGTGATCAAGGCAGGAAAGAACAATGCCAGGGTTTGATGGAGCCCTTATCTTCCTAGTGGATCCTGCGGATTACAGTTCACTGAAGCATTAACTTCAGTTTTGGATGACATCACGAAGACATTTTCCATTCTTTTTGAGTTTTGATTGTGTTCTTCATTAAAACTATAAAATTATTTTTCTTCGTTAAAACTGTAAAATTACTATTTACCACTGAAAATATATCCTGATTCTGTATGGCTGAGATCTTGGCAAATTGATATAATTCAGCACATTTTAAGGGAGTCTTTATTCCGTAACTTTATCCAGAAGCTGTTTTAAGTAACACTTTTCTGTGTTAGATGGAAAAGCAAAGCCCTGTATCTAAGAGCTTCAGAATCTGAGGTTTTAAAATAAAAATTAAAATATTTTAAAACTTGGGAAGCTGAAGTTGACTGCTGGAGTTTTTTGTTTTGTTCCATTGATGTAAAATAGCAGTATAAAGGAGAACTAAGGGGAGTCTTTCACACATCCAGTGTAGTTTATCTTGTGTTTGATACCTGTTTCCAGATCAGGAACAGTATCAGCGTTTGTTCAAAATTATGTGGTAGGTGTGGGCTTGTGATTGCATCGACTTACCTACCTGGCTTTATCCCTGTGGCTTGGGAGAGGTTCAAGTAGCACAGCTCTGTAGCGAAGCCATGAGCTGTGTGTTAGTTGTCACTGTCATACAATGCAGGTGTTTTTTGTCTGGGATTTGAATGAGTCAACTGATGGGAAGGGAGAGCGAAGGAGAAATTATAGTTTAAGGAGAGTTCAGAACTTGCTGGATTATTTAGCACAGTGATGTTTTTCTTGGACTAAATGGGCTTTCCTCAAACTGTTGTTTTTTTGAACAAGCTACTGCAATATCTACCAGCGATACTGAGACTTGAAATGTATCTTTCTTCCATCCACACAGTGACTACTTGTGTGCTTGGTTCCATCTGGAAAGGATATAATTGAATCCTTGTTTGGCTCCTTTAATTATCTCTTTGCAAAGTCCTTGGCTGGGAATTTTGCCACTTACAATGCAAATATTCAAACTTAAGAGCATAAACTGTGCTTTCAAAGAGTGATTTTGTAAACCTTTTATCATTTGATGGTTTTTCAAAAGCAAGCATGAGAACTTCTCAATGAACATGTTATAATTTTTTTAATCCTCAGAGAAGATTTTGCTTTCTTGCAGGTTGGCTGTAGTTGCTAATTAACTTTGTTAATTAATATTGCTGTATGGATGAAGCATGCTTGATTAAAAATAAATAAAACTGTATAACAACAAAGTAATGCTACTGATTTTTCCTATTTAAAAGCAAAGAGTAAAAAAACCAAGATTAACTTTGAAGCTGCATGTCAAATGTTCTTTGCATATGAAACATCTGAAAGGCTAAAGCAGTTAAAAGCTTATTATTTTTGCAGCTCAGGCCTAGTAAAATGCTTATTCAATTGTAACACCATGTTAAAAAATGGGGGCTGAGAATAGTTGCTTAAGGCGCTGTCTTAATCAAAACTGCCTGAGATCATGGGTAGTAACCAATGGGTTGGCTTGGTCGTGCTTCGATACGGAAGTCCTTGTTCTGTCTTGTCATGTATCTTGTATGAAAACTTCCAACACTGCAAATTGGTGTTAAATGCTGTTGGCTCCTAACACAATTCTGACAGCATTTCTCACCCATTATACTGGCATATGTTTGTATAGAGGTAGTGGGAAATGGCTCGCTGTGGGCGATGGGCCAAGTGCATCGCAAATGAAGCTCCCTGGAATGATCTCGGGGATGACTGTGGTCCACAGGCACGCTGAGCCTCTGCCGCGCATCCTGCCTAGAGGAAGGTAACCATCTGCGTAGGTCTGGCCGTGAGTGCACAGATCCTTCACCTGGGGGATGCAGGCGGGAGGGAGAAGACCTGCTGGGACCTATTTGAAGTGGGAGCGCAGACTTCGCTTGCCTCAAAGTTGCCTTATTTTTAGACGCTGCTGGAACAGATGGCACTTCTGGATCCGCTATTGCAGATTTTTTTCTCCTACATGATAGTCAGGTTTCTTTTCATTTTCTGCTATTGCAGAGTGGTTCTGTTTCTAATACCAGAATATGAAAATGCCAGTCTTTGCTCTCCTTTGCTGGGAAAACTGTTAAGGAAGCTCTTTCTGAATCCCAGCCAGGATCCTCACCAGCGAAGGAAGACCTGGCATCGCTAGGGGGAGCCCTCTTTGTGGATGGAGCTCAAATGGAATTTACTCTGATAAAATTCCTTGATTCCATGTTGGAGGTGACAGGGAGACGGGAAAGTAGGAGTATTCCTCATGTAGGAGGAATAACTAAATAAATCTCTCCAGACCACTGGCAGGAAGTGTATGGAGGAGTGTTTTGTGGGGATTTTGTTTGTTTATTTCCCCCTCCCCCCGCATCTTTTCTCATAAAATATCTTTAGGCATTTGTTTTGCAATTAAAAAGTCAAAGTGTGCCTCAAAGGGCACACTCACTTTTTCCACTAAAACATATTAGGTCGCTGAAGCAGAGCAAAAATGCAATGGGCTATTTCCAGCAGATGATCTGAATCCTTAAAATAGGATTAACCAATTTTGTAATTTGCCTGTGATAGTATCCAAGCAAGGAAGAGGGAGGGTGGTACGTGTCTTTTAGAACCTGTTTTTAGGATACTTTCGATAAGGCTATCAATGCTGTACTAATGCCACCTCTCAATTTTCAGTCATTTTTCAAGAGCATCTTGATACCATGCTGGAGTAACACAAATGCAACTTCTACAGGGCTGTGGCTGTGTCGTCTTTGGCTTCTTTAGGTTTTGCCAATATTCAGTGGTTTCACCATTGTAAATGTTTACAAATCACGATATTAGCAATGCCTGGCACTAATCAGGTAAGCGTGCTTGCTGGCTGCCACTAGCTGGGTGTGCAGGGAGTGTTGGGGGAGTGCAAGCAAGCACGTGGGGGCAACTGACTGTTAGGGAGACTTAAACACCACATCTCCTACTGAAGTGGGGAGGGAGGGCTGCGTTAGTGACCTGGGTGTATGCTGAGCTATGGCACAGTGACATGAGTGTGTCATTCCCACAGTAATTAGGCAGTACACACAGGTCTGCATTCCTCAGCAGAAATGGTTCCTAAGAAATGGTTTAAAGGCTATTTTTTAATATTTTTTTTTTGCAAGATCAATAATAGAATATCATCAGGCATTTAGCTTTTTATGCCGGATGACAGTGATGCGGTCAGTGACAGGAGTGGTTACAGAGCCCGGGGAGATGATCAGCCTCCGGGTCCTGCCGCAGCCCCAGCTGGGCACCTTTGCAGGTTTTTGGGGGGCGGGAGTCTCCAGCCCCTGCTCTTCTCTGCCGTGAGAGCTGGGAGATGTGTCTGTGCGTTTTCAAGACTTTGTACTTCACTGCAGTGCGCAGCAGGAAGGTTTTCTTTGCTGAACTCAGAATGTCTCGGGAAAGCCAGGTGGCATGGCCGGTGGGCTCACGTAGCCCTTGGCGAGCAGCACGGGGCCGGTCCTGCCAGCCCTCAAACAGCACAGCTGGGCAAGGGCAGGCACACTCTTGACATTTACATTAGATGGGGTGGTCACTGGGGCAGAGATTTTAAATACCCCTGGTAAGTGCCACTGGGATGGTTCAGGTCTTCCCTTCCAATTACACCAAGTAGAATTTCTGGACAAAACATGAGCAAATGGAAGATTTCAAACACCATAATGGATATATTCTGATTTAAAAAACCTTTTGCTGGAAGTTTTCAAAGCTGATCATCTTTTGTAAATAATTTATTCATCTGCAAATTTATTTTGTTGTGTACTGATAAATTCTTGATGTGCTGACAGATTCCTGTGATGTTTCTGCAAGGTGCAGAAATCTTTCAAAAATAGATACCCTTCTTTAAAAACAGCCTGTTTGAAAAGTGTCTTTGTTTTTCTCAGATCCTTTTAAAACTGTGGTAGGTTGCTTAAGTCCCACTTCTGGAAAGTATATTCTGCTTTGCTGAGCTTCCAGAGCAAATTCTTTTTCCCGTAGCCCTCCTGCAGTGGTCAGTTCCTGCACCAGCTTCCACTGTCTAGGTGCAGTTCACGTACTTGGTGCGTGCTACGTTTTCCCAGTCCATACGCTGTGAAAATCTCTTTCCTTTCCTACCTATACTAAACTCCTGCTTTCATGCCTTTCTTACAACTTTTCAGGTGAAAGTGTGTTGTGATTGCCAAACCCTTAATTAAGCAAATCGATTGTTACTTGACTTGAGCCAAACAGTTGGGTAAGAGTCTTATGTGAAAAAAGGCTAATTAAAAAACCCCAACAACCTAATAACTTGGTAGTCGCAAAATGCAGCACAGTATGTGTAGGAAAAGAAAAGGTCTTTTTAACTTCATTTTTATGCATACATTTATTGATGGTCTAACAGCCTTCTAGCTTGTGTTAATATAGGGTGGAATAAAGCCAATGTGCAAGGCCATAGGAAAATAAATAACGCAATCTGATTTGCACAGTCTGTTTCTGTATCGCCAGCATGATGAGCTACTTTGTTGTTTGAATGGAGCAAATGATGTTTGGATTCAGCTGATTTATTGAATGTTCTGTCAAACTGCCACAAAATGAAACAATCATGCAGACGCTAAATATTGCAGAGAAACATGGTGAGGAGAGCAGGGTCTGCCGGGAGGGTTACCGGAGTGATGTGCAGGAATGCTACCCCGACGGGGAAGCAGTGCGTTCTCTCTGCCAGTGAAAAATGAACTGCTACTCACATGTTTGGTTTTTTTTTCCCATAGGGAGAAGCTGTCTGTGGCTCGGCTGCAGCGAGAAGTTGCACAAAGTAAGAGTGAAGGAGCAATGGTAAGCTGCAGCAACTCGCTGCTTTGCAATTCTTGTCTTATATGTAAGTCTTATTACTTCAGGCCTTGGGTACGTTTTGTCTTGCTGAAGATGGTCACCAGAGCATTAAGGCTGTCTTGAACACAATGATGGGTTGCCAACGATGCATTCATAAATACAAGGAAACTCGAGGCTCTATCTTGGCTTCCTTGGAGAAGCCACAGTAGAGAAAAGCTGTATTCTTTTACCTGCTGGTGATACTTACTGGAATTGGAAGCAAGGCAAGCACAGAAAGGCAATTTCAGATCAAAATGCAGTAGATTTACTTGCCTGTTAGATCTTAGCTATATGCAGAAAAATGGAAGAATACAAGCATGGAAACTTAAAAAACCCTCCATCTGATAATTTTGTAAATCATGTAATGCTTCTTATATCTTCATTTTTCATGTAGCAATTTATGAGATTAGGCTTGTGAGCAAAAGTTGAAATGGCAGATTTTTGGTTAACTGCAAACCTCAATTTATGGAGTGCCTTATCTCTTCAAAACAATTTTCTGAAGGAACCAACATATGCTGAGTGTGCTTAATTACTTAATATCTAAGGAACTCTTCCCATCTGTTAAGAAGTTTGTTTGTCCCTGTCTTCAGATAAAATGTCTTGGGTTTCCATGGGCTAAAGCAGACCTGTTTAAAGACCTTAAAACCCAAACCAGTCCCCTTGAACATACTGGTGAAACTGCTACTGATTTGAGTTGTATAGTGGCTGTGAAAGAATTTGGTCCAAAGTTTGTTCAACTTAGTGGGGAGAAGTTGTTGAGGGTCTCTGGGGAGCACATACCCCATTAGCTGTGTGTTGCAGTGCTCTTTAAATTCTACCTGCCTCCAGTGAGTATCTTATGAATTATTATTAATGATTAGTTCAATGAAGTGAGGTTTGGAGGGACCGAAGTGACAGATAAGGAGAAACCAGCTATGACTCTATTGCTCTCACCATGGCCGCACACTGCTGGAGCAGAGCTGGGGGTGCCTTGCGGGGGCTCTGCTGAGGCAGGGGCTTCTGGGCTCCGAGTGCATTGGAGACGAGGGAAGGAGACAAGTACTGGTTGCTCCAGCAGATATTGCTGATTTGCCCCAAGCCCTCGCTGTGTGCCCAGCTCAGCCACGGCAGCCATGGCCGTCCCAGCACCACGCCAATGCGGCTGCCCTGGGTCTGCAGCACGGCTGGGTTGGCCACAGCAGGGCTTTGCGGTGGGTTTTCAGCAGTGGGGGAGACTGGCCGCTGGGCAGTGTGTGTGTATTGGGGCAGCAGTCCTGGAAGAACTGGGAAACAAACTTTTATCACATTAAGCTGCAATGCAAGAGTCTGCGACTGAGATCAATCTCCTGCTGCCTCCGGGAGGAATTTTGCTTGAGGGAGAATGGCAGATGTGGGGCATTGGATTTGCAATTGCATTTTAGTTTTCAGTGTAAACAAATTTCAAAATCTGGGAAGAGCTGTTTATTTGAAATGTTTCCTTTATTTTTTTTAAACTAGCTTTCCCTTGGAGGCATAGAAATAATATAATATATATTGAGTGAAAAACATATTTAGTAGGATAATCCAGGATTTTATGAAATGAGCAATATTGATTAACCTTCTAGAGCTGGTAGGGCTCTTGGTATACGCACCCACCTTGTGGTCTCATCTCGTGAGGATCAGACACTTCTTGTGCCTTTTACCATGGGTTTGTGGGATTAATCACATAGCCCTGCTAACCAGAGTGTAATTTTGTATAATTTGTTGAGAGGCCGAGTGTTGTAACCCATTAGGAACTGATAGGTAGCTCTCGGGGGATGCAATCTTCCCTAAGGTAAATACGAGGTAGTTTTTCCCCTCTTCCCCAAGGGGTAATTTTCACAATTATCCTGCAACTACAGCCGAGGACGAGTGTGCCTGTAGAGACAAATGCTTTGAAGCTGTTGATGTATGGAAACTTCTTTGAGTCTCAGGGCTCAGAACCGGTGATTTTAATATGAAACACAGCAGTCATTAATTAACATTAATGAACTTGCTTGGCTGTGAGCAGTAAGGGTCCTGGAGATGGAATATTTGAACACAGGAGAGGCCAGGGATGAAGTAACGCGTGTGAGCTGTGTTCTCGGGGCGCACACAGCAAGGACCCTGCAGCACATACCACTTCTGGAACAAATTCTTTACAAAGATTCACAGCAAAATTTCGGTGAGGGATTGTGAGCAAGCAAGGCTTTGGGAAGCAGCGAGGCTTCCTCCCAAGTGCTGGCAGCCAGCAGCTTGCCTGCAGGGTACCAAGCCCCATGTGCTGCCCTGTTTGGTGTGATGGACATCGCCCTGGAGACAGCACGGAGTCCTCTGGGGCTGGTGGCGAGGACGCAGGGCAGTGGTACCAGCCAGCTGCCGGGTGCCCGAGGGGTTTTGCTGTGCTGTCACTGGCTGCGACTCTGGATAAAAGGGATGGCACCCCCTGCCAGTGACAGACCACAGCTTTATTTAATCACTAATTAGCTAATTGCCTTTACTTACTCCTGTTTGCTTTTTTGTTGGTTGTGCTAGTTAGATTGGCATGAAGGTTTTCAGTGAACTAAGGCCTTCAGTTGGGAAGAGCACAGGTGACAGCACATGCCACCTTCAGTGCCTTGCCCAGTCCCACGGAGAGCATTTCTTACACCAGGTGTGAGGCAGGGCAGAGAGCGCCAGGTGCTGCCACGTGTCCCGGGGTGCAAAGCGCCGCACAAGCCTTTTGCAGGATAGCACCCACTAGTGTTTCTTGCGTCTTTTTTTTTTTTTTTTTAATTATTTGGAATTTTCAGTCACAGACAGGTCATGAGGGTAAGAGGTGACCACCTTATGTCAACCTACGCTCATTTTTAGGGTGAGTGGAGTCAGTGAGCGGGAGGTACGTGCCCAGTCCCTGCGTGTGCTGCCCTGCCACCGGCTGGAGGGTGGTGCAG
The DNA here is from genome assembly GCF_023638135.1 of Falco biarmicus. Classification (NCBI taxonomy): domain Eukaryota; kingdom Metazoa; phylum Chordata; class Aves; order Falconiformes; family Falconidae; genus Falco; species Falco biarmicus. The sequence goes on along the minus strand of NC_079295.1, from coordinate 36,104,135 downwards.
TGGGTTCGCCCTGACCTTCTTGCTTCCCGTTTGATCACAGTGTGAGAAAGCTGTGGATACTCTTCCCTATTGCCTTCCTAGCACAAATCAAGGGGGGAATATGCTATTTCAGATTTGCATCCCTGCATGGGGGGATTGTCGTTTAGCATTTGCCATAACTTGCAACCAGCTGTTGCCTTTTTGCATGCAGTCTTCAGAAACGATGGGCAGGAAAGGCTCCTGGTGCTTGGGTTCACCCAGTGTCACAGAAATTGCTGCAGCAGGGTGGACATATACATAAAATCAGTAACAAGTACATGCAAAGGACATGCTGTAGAAACTACTTACACTTTGGTATCTTTGCTTAAAACCTGGGTTTGTACATCTGTATAAATTGCATATGGTGAGTGATGATGAAATGCGTGTTTATGAGGACATGGTTTGCGCTCCCCCTAAGAAACGTGGGTTTTAATACGTCCCAGTTATATTTTTCATGACTGATTAATTATTGGAAGTGGGTAATTACTGGAAGGTACTATAGAAGGTTAAATGAAGATACTTCCTTTCAAGATAAATGTTTATCGCCAAAGATACACAAATAACTGCGATATGTTTTTTCCATATGGTTATATGGAAAATCTGATACCTCATATACAGGATTGAGTATGTATTTGTAAAATACTCAAATTAGGAGAACAGAATAGATTCAGGCTGTGAATACCCGATGGTTGCTTAGGATTCTTTATTTTATGAACTACCATCAGTAAATAGTAATTATTCATTATCAAAATGCACAATTACTTACTGCCAATCTATCCGCTGGCAGTTTCAGCAGCACTGAGCTGGATTGCCGCTTGGCTCTTGCTGTCACTTAGGGCCTTTACTTTCTCAGTCTGCATGTTCGCAATTTTCTTAGTCATGTTTCTTCTGACTCATCAAGGGTATTTTACTTTTTTGCAAAGGAAAGGAAGATGATCACTTCATATGTGTACAGTTCTTACTGCATTTGATGGAGACTGCAGGTGTCTGTGGTGACAGAGATTACATTATGAAAATGAGCAGCTTTCAAAACAGAGCCCAAGTTTATTTCAAAACATAGTAAAGACTGAAAGCTGCTTTAGTCATCGAAGTCTGATTTTGTCTGGTTGGTTTTTTGGTTTCTTTTTAAAACTTTAAGTCCATGGCTTTGGACCTTTAGGACATGGAACATGACCAGGAAAAGTGTTCGGTTTTGTGAAATTTTCTTAACAGCGAACAGTGCTAGGTTAGGAAAAATATGAGGAAATTCTGTCACAGTTACATAGCAAGAGTACCCATGGCAGAGTAAGTGTTATGTTAGCAGAAATGGGATTAAAAGCCTAAAGTGAACCAAAAGTATACACAATTACATCATGTTTTAATAATTGGATTAATTTAGTATTTACCCAGAAAAATGGTTAAATTTTTTATTTGATACCTTTATTTCTGTGTATATTACCCAGTTTTGTTAGTTTGTACTTCTGCATCCAAGTCCTTTAATTCTGCTCTATTTTCCATTAGTTCAGTGGCCTGTAACCTACACAAAAGAAATTGTACCACTCTGGCAATTTAGCTGTGAAGGTTAAAGTGGTATGATACTGCCTTTCATATCTACATGGGTTTCTCTTAGGGTGGGCCCTAGGCTCTGATTTACCATGTGTCCTGCTGCGTCTTTAAGTGATGCAAAGTGATTATCATGGGCTCTTCCTGGTACCCGTCTATTCCACACCTGCACCCTTTTGTTAAAAACCCACCACGTTAAGTGAATGTGAGGTCCCCACTGAATAGGTTTCCACCCTCTGGTAATCCTTCTGCATTAGATTGATTTATGAATGTATCAGATTCTTTGTTAGCATGTAAACCACTAATTAATTTAAAGCTCTCTGTGGAAAAATTAAAGCCCTGGTTAAGGCTTTCAACAGGCTCAGATGGTGCTAATAATGGAAAAACAAGTTATATTAATGAGTTTTGATGCGATCAGCACAATTCTTGCTTTACAAACAGTTTTTGCTGTAAAACAGTAGGGACTGCAAGTTTTTAGAGTGGAAGAAATGAAAAAGAAAGGCAGAAAAAAAAATCAGAGCGTCAGTAAGATATCCCATTATTACTTGGAACGGAGTCACTTCTGCTTGTTACAGCTTTCTTAAATGTAATCTGTTTAGATGTATGTAACAGCCTCTTACAAAACCATGGGAAGCGCAAACCAGTCTTTTTTCCAGACTGAAACCGAAATTGTAATGTAAGCAGCTTTGGAAGGATCTCTCCTCTTCATCATGCGCTGCCAAACTGGAGCGTTCACAATGGAGATGGACGTGTCAAAGTGCAGAAGGGTCTTGATGGAAATTGTATTAAAAACAGCAGAAAGTCTGACCATATTATCTACTTTTCCACACTGTAGGGTGTTTTTTTTAAATGTAATTTTAGTTGTTTGCTTTTTTCTCAAGTTTACACTTCTAATGTGGGTGCTAGTTTTCTGTGAGAAGGAGGAGATCAGAGCCCAGCTTGACAATGTTTTATTGAGCTGAGCGAAATGAAGTTGAAAATAGAAAGCCAAATCTCCTTCTCTTTTTGTAGGAAACTGAAAACGCACAGTTACAGTGGCAGCCTATCATTGTGGGAAGTTGTGCTTTTTCCACAGCTCTCCTGGGAACTGCATTTACCTCTCCTGGCTCTCGGCACTGCCGGGGCATTCGGTCTCAGGCCACCATCCTGGCTCTGCTGTCAGCGCCGCAGCTGATACGAATGCTGCCCCATTAATCAGCTAGCGGGGAGCCCTACAAAAAGGAGCACGGTCAGCATGTTCAGAGGCCCAGCTCCTAACATCTGCACTGTGTACCTTGTTTTTAGGGAGGAGGGGGAATCCTGAGGTTGCTCTTGAGCTGGGGTCTTACAGATGGCAGCACAATGTCCTGCTGCTAGCGCGGAGGTGCTTTCTGTCACTGGTGTGATGAATCTCTGCAGTCGCCTCCAGCAGCTGGGAAGGCTGTTGTTGCAGAAGCACCCAGGTCATTCAAAAATAGATGATATTTAGTAATAAATGAAGTGTTAAAGATGAGATACAAAAGGCTAAATTGCCTTTCCCAACTTCTGGGTCCTTACATCTATGAAAACATCTATCTGTGCTTTAATTAGAAAGGGGGGTGTGTGTGGGTGTGTGTGTGCAAAGTCACAGTTTTACAATGTCCCTTTGAATATTAAATATCCTAAACTGGAGAAGCAATCTGACCCTTGTACCGTTTTCTCTGTGAAGATGTGTATTTATACACAGCTAGCCATGCTGTCTAGCTTCTTTTTCTTGGAAACTTCATCATACAGCACCCCCCCCCCCCCCCCCCCCCCCCAATTCAGTGGCATTAGTAGTAGTTAGCATCAATAATGATTATTGAAATTCTTTACAAGCCTGGTTTAATGCTTCTGGACCTCATTAATTCATACTTCATTAGGCCAAATGTCTTCATTCACAACTTTTCAGCTTTATCTTCAGTGGTTTTAATATAAAATCTTTTGTCCTGAGTATTTTTTGTTGCTTGCTTCATATTTGCAAATATGCAGATATTTTCAGGCTTTGTACTTGAAGGCTTTTATGAATCTAAGGATTCTCTGTGACTTAAAAGTGCTGACACCTTTCAAGAGTCATTTTCCGATGGAAAAAATAAACCTGGTTGCTCCCTCTTCCTGAAAGAGAAGTACCGAGAGCCTGATTGCCTGTGCTCAGAACCATCAGCCTTTCAAAGCCTGTCTTTCTCCTTCTTGGTTAATTAATTCCAGAGTCAGGTTTATTCACCACATTCCACAATAAATCCTTAAAGTCAATGTACTTTCATTCCGTTGTCGTTTAAAGCGTAAGAGAAATGGTGTGAGCGCATCTGGGAAGATGCTGGACGCTCCCTGGCTGGTGGCCTGCCTGGCTCTGGCTTTTCTACCAGGAGAGGGAGCTGGAACCATTGGAAACAACACCCACCTCCACAGCCCTGGTGAAAAACTAAATAAAAAAATGCGGCATGCTGGAAGTGAGGTCCTTGCTGGCTTCACTGGGATTTAGGTTTTGTGGAGCCAGAAGGTATCAGCCGCAGTATTTTAAAATACACAGGACTTTGAAGGGGCTCTTCGCACCTGCCATTGCAAAAGCAGCAATACTCCATCCTCAGTTTTGGTGTTTTCTTGCTCCGTTTGCCAAGGATGTTGTAGGCACTGGCACTGTAAAGACCATTACTAGATCCAAAGGCGCAGAAGTAAGTTTTGCCCCTCAGCTGGAGCCCACCGAAGTGGTCTGTCTGTTCAACGAGTTTCTGCAAGTATTTAGTTAATATTAAAAAAGAGTCACAGAGAATTATGTAAGAATCACTGAACACAGGAAAAAAAAATATTGAAATGCATTTATATAAGGTCTTGAAAGTACAACAGAAGCAATCTGTAGAAAGTATGTCATATCAGCTAAATTGCCCTCAAGTAGAAATTGCCATTTATACATTACATAGCAAAGGCAGGGAACGCTAAAGTACAAAAAGGGTGCATGCAGTCTCATAGCATCTACGGGTGTATGCAATATCGGAGTGGCAGTTGGCTTCAATGTGAAGCAAATCCCGCTTTATGACTAGAAACAGATGTATCCCGCTCTAGGCAATACCTCACTGCATAATAGGAGTGATGCGCCCATGCACTAATAACGGTGAATTGCAACCATTTTCATCTCAAAGGTTAAGCTCTGCAGTCCTGAGCTCCTCCAGGCAATGGCTGGAGTTGACTCGAGGAAGCCACATACTCACTGCATTAATATTTTTGCAAGGATGACCTGAATAGAGCCACTGATCTGCAGGCTGAAGAGGCAGAACATTTATGGTTGGGTTTTAGCTTAGGCGAGCAAGGGGTCTCAGCTAGACCAGAATTAGTCGCAATGTCTGAGGCTCTGAAGAGGAAAGGTGCATGTATGCACTGGGCCAACAACTCTAATCTTACGCATACTTGGAAGGTAAATTTCTACAGATTCATGGTAGTGAAACCACTGTTATAGACTTGGTGTTGCACATTTTATCCTGAAGTAGCTAGGGAAATTAGCATATTACAAGTAAAAGAAATCTCTAGATTTTTGGTTTGGTTGTGGGGTTTGGTTATTGGGGGTGGGGGTTTGGCCAGTAGTTAAACTGCAAGTGTAGAACTGGTAGCTTACCAGCAACTGTAACTTCCATCTAAAAGGTCTGTTTGCAATGTTAGTTCTGGGAACAGAGAAAAACTCATTAATTTATCTTCTTAAGACTTTGTTCATCCTTATTTTTTAGAAAGTGTTTTCAGGTTTTGTTCTTAAATCTTGTAGGCCCACATGTACGACCAAAGAAAAACTCTTGCCTTACAGGTTTGAGTCGGTTGATTCAAATCTGGTCATAATACCCATTGCAACAATTCCAGCCTTTTCCTGTTGTTTCCATGTTGGTGTCAGATCTTCCAGGGGTGCATTCTTGTGGGGTGTATTACAGTCATCCTCATGGTAATTTGGACTCATTACTGATTCCTCCTGCGAAGTATAGCTAAAGCAAGGCAGAGGGGATGAGACGGTGCAGAAATACTGATTCTTCAAATTCACCTTAGTCTTATCAAGCCAGTCAGGGTAGGTGAGCATTTTCACTGCTGGACAGGGAGTACGGTCTTTAATTTCTTCATTGTTGTTGTTGTCTAAAGGTCAACTTAAATAACCACTCTAGTGATTTTTATTTTCCGTGATATGTAACATTAGTCCTTGCACAAACCAGGTTTTTTGTCTGGGTCCAGAAGAATGACCTTTTTTCCCCAAATGGGACAGAAAAGGTTATTGGAAGGGAGAGAAAGTTTCTGTGTAAGGAAGGACAAAATTTATGTACCAAGAGTATTGTTCGGTTGTGCTGCTTCCATTAAACACCCATTTATTTAAATGAATGCAGCGCTCTTGGAGCTTGCACCGTGAAGTCGGTGCTGACCCTTGGAACAAGTCTGCTCGAGCAGTGCTTTAGATTACCTTGTGGTAGAGTAAAAACTTTACTGCAACAAATTTTTGTTCAGCATCTAGTGCAATAGAGCCCTGATCCGTAGTTGTGCCATGGCACTAAGATGGCATGGTAAGATGCTGCTTTCTTGTCCGGTTCCCTCTGGGCAGAGACAAAATGTGTGTGTGTGTGTATATACACACAGAGACACACAGAGTAAGTAGCCTGTTGAAGGTGAATAAAAGAGAGACAGCAGAAACTGGGAAAAACTGTTGGCCCCATTTTGATCACTCAACGCTTTGCAGGTAGACATGAAAACCAGTCGCAGCTCATCCAAGCAAGATTTGAACTTGTCAGTATTCTTTGTGCCATTAAGCCCCATTACCTTTGTTGTTTTTTTCTCCTGACAGAGCATAAGCTCTGCAACTTCAGTTCAAGATTTAAAAGAAATATTAACACATAGTAAGGAAATAAAGTCTTCCTATAGCAAACTTATGTAGCTTTGCATAGATTCATGTAGCTTGAGCTAACGGCTGTGATTCTTCCTTTCTTTTCCCTCCCTACTCTGGTCTCATAAACTTTAATCCAGTTTTTGCCTTGTCAGGAATTTGCTTTTACATACTTTCTGTTTGTTTTGGCTCTGTGTCTGTTGCATTGTGATAAGGCATCTTTTGATATTCTACAGGATCTTTCATAATGAAGATCTCATGACAGTTTTCCAAGTCTGGAACTGGTGATCAGACTTGCTTGCATGTCCTGCAAGAGGAGACTGTCTAGACTGTGGGAATGACTGTGATGTTTGGATTGTTTTATTTCCATACCACTTGGCAGGATGCACCCTGTATTTATTCTGGAAGCTAATGAAAGTGCCAGGCCTGATACAGGACCTTACCTGGCTGTGAAGTGGCTTTCCTTCATTCTCCAGACTGTACTGATAAGTTGTGCTTTCTGTCCCGTCCCTGTTGTGTGACTTTAAATAACCAGGTGCTTACAATCCCTCTTTGCTATATTCATTACAGGTCATATTCTTCGACTTTGGTGTCCTACAAGGCCTGTTGCTACCTTTGCAACCTAACTCCTTTATCATCTTGGAAAATACTTTATTTCTGATCTAAATTGCTAATTTGTAAAACAGGGTTTATTCTGATTCTTCCGCTGTTCATCTGCTTGCCTGTGTAGGTAGTGGACTCTTTGGGGAAGAGGCAGGGTCTTACTGGGCATCTAAATAGTGCTGATTGCTGCTTGGAGCCTGGGGTGCCGATGTGCCATGAATAATCGCAGCGCTGCGACGTGGGATGAATACAGAGAGGGGCTTTGGCTCAGTCTACACAACTCATTTTGTAATTACATCTTCACGCTGCACATTTGTGATCGGCATCCATGGTGACACTGCTTATTTAGAAATGAATTCTGAGTGTTGAAAGAAAATTATTATCTCTTGGGAACACCCTGTTCCTGGTCGTATCTATTAACAAGTGCCCTGTGACAGTGATTGGCACAGTTTACCACTTAAGAAACTTTTTCTGTGGATGGCACTAGAGGAGCAGGTCAGAATTCTCAGGTTGTTGTTGGAAATCTTGCGTTCTGTACTATTTCCCTATGTCACTGATAATAAACCACCTCAGAAGGGAAAACTTGTGATGTAGGAGATATCGTAGGAAAATACATGCATTAAATGAGAAGCTGAAAGATGATTTCATACTTAAACTAGACATGAGGATTGTTGGCTGTGGTACTCTAAAGGCAGGTTTCCAGTGGTTGTATCTGCCATCAGTTGATAAGGGAAACCTGTTCACAATCTGAAACCTGTAGGAGGAGGTGAGTGGAAGTCGGGGTGTGAAGAATGCACGCAAGCTAATGCATTTCAAAAGGAAAAGCTTTAGAAGGAAAATAAGCAGGTTAGCAGAAATACCCTTGCGATATCCCCAGGAAACAAGAATATCAGCTTATGAAAATGTGTTTAATCTAACAAGAGACAGGAAGGAGAAACTTTTCTTAGTTTTGCACTTTTCATGTAGCTACTGACTTCCATCTAGGATGGGCAGGAGCAGGACCGCTGGTACTCCATGGCACTCGTCCCCCTAACCCCACAACAGCTGAAGAGTTGAACTCAACACTTGTGCACCCTGGTTCCCACGAAGCCAGCTCTGCTTGGCTTTGCTTGCATGGTCGGTGCAGCTTGGGGTTTGCTTTTCAGCTCCATTTAGACAAAGATTGTTCATATTTCTCCCATATTGAATTTGTTACCAAACTTGCTGTCTTGAGTGAGTGACAGGAAGTTTGTTTTAGTACTATATTACAGTAGCCCTAAGAAGCACTGGCGAAGAGCAAATTTCCTGTTCTGCAGATGCACAGCAAAATTTCTTTCTCGCCAAAGCTAAAAGCCCATGTAATTACAAAGAGTTTGCTAACCCCCTCTTCAGACTCCTTGTACCTGGTGGACAGACAGACTGGTATGGCTGTGATTCAGAGAGTCTCTAAATCATTGCTGAGCTGTCCTGGTCTGGGGAGCCGGGGTGTCACTCCCTTGCTTTTACAGAGCATCAGCCACTGTGAAAGACAAGGGAACTGTGTGTTGAAGGGATGGGAAACCTTGGCGTGCTGGCCACAACGTACCAAAAATTTAGAATGAGTCCTGACTCCTGTTCCAGTACTCTATGTGGTAGAGAATGCACATGGCAAGTCCTGAGTGTTAATTATGTGATTATGTGTTTTATCGTCCAGGGACAGAACTGCTCAGCCTAATAGCTGCAACCACTTCTGTCAGGTTTTTTTTCAACTGGTGCTGAAGGTGGAAGAAAAAGAAACATCTTTTCTTTTCTCTCTTAAAGAAAATCAGACTATCACTTGTCATTGTCAACACTTGCTGTTAAGTTGAAAAAAAAATAACAGCAGATCTTTTTTAGTCATGTCTTAAATGAGATGTGTCTGTGACTATGTGCAATTAATAGATTAGAATAAACTATAGTTAGATACAATAAACCAATTACATGCTATGTAAAAATATAAACATGGAAATGAAGACCAGAGGACTAAGTGTTAGAGTTTTTATATCTGTTTCTGATCTCCTGCTTTAGAAGTGTATCTAGCCGACCTGTTCTAATTAGGAGAGGGGACTAAGGGAGGAGAGTCTGGCTGGTGCGTAGAGTTGAGCTGAATTTGGTCTCTGGAAACATAAGCAGGCAGTCAGGTGAACCTGTTGCTTAAAGTGATACTGCAAAGTGATACTGGGTGGAGACACAGTCTTTAAATTAGTCCTGTTTGGCCAGTGAATGAATTAAAAACGGCATGCAAACCTGTTATTTTATTTTTTCAAGTTCTCCCAGGTACCAGACTGGCAGACGAAGTCTGGCCCCTGAAAGTTGAGTCAGTTCTTCTACATGTGTGCGTTGTCAGCACTAATAAAGAGTTTGCAGTGGCAGCTCTGTTAAAAATACCACTGAAGATGTGCCAGCCAACAAAACCCCACTGCATTTCCCTATTGCCTATAGCAGTGCCTGCAGTGCTAAAGGAGTGAATATGAAAAAGAAGTACATTTGTCAGAAAACTAAAGCAGTAGGACTCTGGAATACATGCAGGGAACAGCTGAGTAAATAAGGTATCTTTTTTTGCAGTTACTCACCAACCATAAATGGACTTTACAAGTGCACAGAGAAAAATTGTAATAAGATCTGACATGTTCATGAGCAATGCTGTAAAGAGCCTGGGAAAAAGACATGCTGTATGGAAAGGTAGCTAGCAGCAAAGTAATGATGCCAGAGGTGTTGTGTCAGCTGAGAAAGGCTAATAGAAAGTGTGTGTGTGAAAACCAAAATATTGGCATATCCCAGATCTGTGGGGGTCTGGTGGTACTGCAAACTGTTCTGAGCCACTTCTCATGACTGGCATGGTTAAGTTCTACTTCTCTGATCATCCCAATTTTTTTTTTTAGCCTTATGTCTATTTCAGTTAACTTCTTGATATCCTATTTATTAGCAGGAAATACAAATACATTCATGAGAAGTGCAGCAAGTGAAGAAGCCCTAACTCTCCCCAGCATCAGGGCAAGAAACATGTACTACTCCTAGCTTGTGAGTAAATCCCAGAGCTCCCTGGAGTGATGAAGCAGAGTTCCACTGGCCGATCCATTAAAGCCAAATAAAACTCTTAGAAGTGTGGTTTTTTCCTAATGCTTATCCTATGCATATCCTGCTGCCTAACTCCTATCTCACTAACACAGATCCAAGTGGGAAACGCTTGATTCAGCCACATGCCTATTTGTTCTGTAAGCATTCAGTCCTTTAGAAAAGAAACCATTTATATCATCTAAAGAACATTTTGGTCAGTTACAGAGGAGAAAACCTATTCACTTTGTGGGCAGGCACCCAGGCGTTGCAGATAAGCAAGTAATTTAGGATGTCGCTGTTACCCTGCTGGGGGTTACTGTCCCCACAGCGGAGCGGGTGGGGATTATGCTGGTGCTCCGTCTTCTGCTTCATTGCACAGCCTGCCAGGTTACTTCAAAGTACATCTTGTGGTGGGTTCAGTTAAGCCGTCTGCCTTGTACCCCATCCTGAGCCTCAAGCAGTTCTCTGCTGACTTGAACGGCTGGTGACGTCCAGCTAGTGATCAGGAGTGATCAGACTGGGGCAGTGACCTCTTCTACCATTCTGGCTGGATCTAGAAGAAACGTGGTGGCTGGGCCCTCTCCGTTACTTGTGCTCTGGGACTGAGGCCCTTCATTGCACACTTCAGAAAGCGTAGGAATAAACACTGCAGATGCTGCACAGCTTCATATGAATTCCTTAGGTTAAAATCAATACCAGGTGTAAACAGTGCAGCTTGAGTCATGTCACCTTTCATTATCTTTTTACCTGGTCCTTGTCTTCTATCCTTTGTACAGGCTGGGCTTTATTTCTGGTGCGGCACTATCCCACTGTAGCAAGTACCCTTAAATGGATAAGCATCAACGTCCAGCATGACTACAAATTCATGGCTTCTTTCTTCCCACTCCGTCTAGACTTTATAGCCACTTCCAAGTATGCCTAAAATACTGTTTGGCAGGAATGTTTCCATAGTGGCTTATCAAAATATTGTTACCTGGTTACAAGGAACTTGAATAAATCTTCTGAGTCTCAGCTGTTCACTAACTGCCATAGTTCATGGGATTATCTTTTATAGACACTCCAAACAATGCAGACAAGATCTGGAAACTGCCAGCCTTACAAAACCCCTTTGAAAATATTTCTTTCTGTGGGACTACATGGGTTTACAGAGCTCAAGGCATCTCTTCCCTCTTTCCTTTTCAAGTCTATGCCTAGGCTGGAATTTCATCCAAACTGACAGCAAATATCTATTACTTAATTATAAAAAAAAGCATGCCATATAAAATATTAAATGGAATCTCAGCAAGTGTGAATGTGAAAACCACCCTAGATTCTAGGGCCGAGAGCTCATGTTACGGACTTATATGCAGTTGTTTTGAAAGTGTTGCTGTAGGTCACAAAAAGTCCCAAGAACATGTAATGCACTTAAGAAAACTTCAGGTAAATCTTAACGGCCCTCACCACGAGAATTCTCTTCTGATCCAAGGTGGAGTTTCTGATTACTAAATATAGGCAATATCCCATGGGCTAAGGCACTTTCTTGAACCTGGATCTTTCCTACATCACCTGAGTTCATTTATTCCTAGTCAGTGTTCTGTGAGTAGGGAGTTCAGTCCTATGGCCTGTGTATTTAAATAAATCTACTAGAGAGTGACTGAGAGACGTGCAGTCCATGATCAGTAGAGCATTCAGCTCTACGGGCATCGCTCTTTGAGTCTGTGAAGTCTTTATGCAGGCTATAACGGTGTTACTACTAAATGTTTTGGTGTTGCTTGTATTTATTCAAATATATAGTTTAGTTCTGATGAAAAACTCAAATTGCAAAACCTCAGCTGTATTTCTGTGTCCGGGCGCTTTTGTTTTGCCAGAGGACCTTACCTTCTGGGTTTCATGTGTTGCTCCATTGGTAGCCCTTTACGAGGTGTTCAAGAATTGTAGACCTGATAGAAAATTGTAGGTGAGTCAAACAATTCCCGCTTTGCTGGCCCAGGCAGATTGGCATTTGCAAGTTGTTGTCCACATGCACTCTTTTGTGCTGCTCTGTGGTTCAAATGCCGTTATTATAATTTTCTTGAATGAAACAAGTGGGAAACAAACTGGCACAGACTGGGGATTTTTGCTTGTTTGCAACTGAATTAATAAAGGCTCATTGTAAACAAGTTACATTGGTTATAAAACTTTTTTTCTAATAAGAAAAGATTGTATATACTTGGTGTGAAAAACAAAACAAACACCTTTATGCTTGGTTAGACATCTTAATATAATGCAAGTCACCTTACCAAAAAAGTATGTGTGGCAAAGGTCTTGGAATTATAATTAGGCATTATATTCAGGGAAAAATTTTTTTTACAGTATATTGCTTATTAACTCTACTGGTTTTCCTTTTGGTATTGACAGCAGTTTTTTCCTCACACTTCTGAATACTAGGTATTCATACAAATTATGTCTGTCTTAATATTGTTTACAAGTTTTTATTTGATCTTGAAAAGCATTTCATTACGTTTAATTTAGAGAAATGAGATTTCTTTAGTTACTGTCTGTAGAAGCTATTAGAAGTTCAATTACATTTGCAAATTCATTTTTTAAAAGTGTTATCATTTTAAGATTAATAATTAAAAAAAATCCGTGCTCTGACTGTGTGGGACTTTCAAGTTCAAGAATAGTCTCTCTACACCCCTCTTCTATAAGGAAATAATGTCTGAAATGGAAAAATTAATTATGCTAGGAACTGAAGATCAATACAGGTCTTTGAAATTGAGCTATCAATTCTGAACTTGAACGAATAGCAGTTGTTTTATCAGGGCAACAGGATTATCAAAATATGTATTGCTTGCCTTCATTCATTTAAGACATTCATTGCACACATTCATTGAAAATGTCATGTGGAGATGACCTTAAAGAAGTTAGGAGAATGACAGCTACTGGGGATGCAGAAGTTTCACCTGCATAAAGCATGCCTGCATGTATGTTGCCATCATGGATTGTGTATAAGCACTGTATCTATAGATAATGTTTCTGGGAAAGATGCTAAAAGAGGTCCACATGGTTGACTTCAGTTTACTAGTTTCTGGAAGACTACGAGTGGGATTTTTCGGTATTTTAATTTTTTAAAAAGGTAACTCCAGTTTCGTGTGGCCTGTTGTTGAGGGTTTCACAGAAATAAAGAGCTGTCGGGCAGTAGGAGCTCCCTTTCGGAGAGCTGGCCATACACTGTAGCTGTTGAAAGCGATGGGCAGGCAGTGGAGCTAGCTATCTAGCTCTGGGCTGAAAGGTTTTGTGAATTATTTAATTATTTCCCCCCCCGTAAAATAAATGTTGTCACAACTCAAACTGTATATACAGTACTGCTTGTGTAATAGCCTGCCTAATTCAGATTAATTGTAGGCTTGCAATGATAAAGGAGCTTCAGCACAGCAGTTACTCTGTCGTACAGATGCAATTAAAACCATATCAGTGCAATATAAATAATGCTAAATTAAGTTGCTGTCCTGCCACATGGTGGCAATTTTGAGCTAGTGCACAATGAAAGCCAGCCTCTTACTTTATTTAGGAGTAACTACACCAAGAAAGAGTTTCTAATTTACTTGCCATCACCCAAGAATATAAAGTGTGTAAACTACTGTCACTAAAATATCACTACTACTAATAAACCTTTCTTATCTTGCTATTCATCTTAGAGCCAAGCAAAGCTTGAAGTTTACATCTGGTAGTCACAGGATACATGTGCTAGTCTGATATGTGGCCAAAGACAGAGATATATTAGCATATTAAAATTTCATAGTGGAAAATAAATTAATTGCTTCAGATTATTTACTTTAACTGTTTTCAAGGCAGTTTTAGAGAATACTAGTACAAATCACTTCATGTCAGTTAGATTTTCCAGGTTTATTTGGGCAGCCTGTCATTTTTGGAGCAGAATCCTGTTCTAAAGAACGATCATATTTTTTTACTGGAATGAAAAAGCTAGAAAATACCAGCCTAAAATTAGGATACTGTTTTTTATACTATTTATATCTTGCTGTTCCAGAGCTTTAGGAGGAATAAGTTTAGGAAAAATGATTACATCATAAAATAATTGGGGAAAAAAGTAAAGGCCTGATATAAATCAAGGGAATTTCTTCTTTGGCCTCTGTAGTACAAAACTGTGTCAGGTGAAAGGGTAATTCATTTTGACTACAAAGCAGCCAGACAACCTCACCCTTAACTTTAATATTTTGAAGAGATGTGGAAATAAGGCTCCCTCTCCCTCCATGAACCCCCAAGTGCTTAAGTTATTACTATTTGTACCTTGATACTTCACTGTGCGTTAAATACACCTGTAACTTCATTCCTGGGAAAGCTTTGAGTGTTTAAGGGTATTTGTCAGTATCCCCAGTATAGCTAGAAACAGTAACAAGGGACAAAGGCGTATTAACTGCCACTGTTGGAAAGCTCTGGTTTCAATAGCTGGCTAATTTAATAAAGTCTTGTTACAGCAAAATGATTCAGCTGTAAGCAGCCTGTAAAAATTGTAATAATCACAAGCAATGCACTTCTTTTTTCCCCACTCTTTGGGGTAGTGTTTTTTCATGCTGTCAAAGTCCGCTACAGGGAACGCTGCAGTGTTCTGCAAAGTTGTTTGTCAGTGCCTTGGTTTATTTTTGCAGAGAAGTATTGATTACAGAATGAGAAACATTTGGTTTAACAGCGATCGATGAGGAGCAAACAAAGGACGCTCTGAAGTTTGACTCATTTTAATTTGAATGAAAATACAGTACCTGGTGCAATTTATGATGAGGTAAAAAATGCTATCTGCTCCCTGTTCTTGTAATTACATTTCTATCCTGTCATCTGTGAGTGAAACAAGTTTAGACAGACAGGGGTCTGTAGTCTCCCATGTGCTGGATTTGGGAGCGGGTTGCGTAAAGGGCAGTTTGGAGGGGCAGTTCTCACCTTGCGTGGGAGCCCCCAGCTTTGCAGAAGGGTGACCGGCAGGTTCATCTGCCACTGGAGGTGACCACACCAAAGAGATTTCACCCACCTTCCGTGTAAGACAGATGAGGGCGAACCACCTTGGACTCCTTGACCTGTTTGTTGGGGTTTTTTGCAGGACCCAAACACAAACTCTCACAAAATATCCATAACATAGAGGACACTTGTACTTCCCTTCAACCAACGGCTTGGGCCGTGCACAGCTGGGGCTCAGGCATATTTGGTGGCACTTGAACAAATACCATTTGATCACCATGCATTATGTTGGGGGAATTAAATATTCATTGCATCAGAAAAGATGAGTTACTTTGTTAAAGTAACCAACTGGGAGACCAAGTTGCAAATTCCAGTTTCTATTTCAATTAATATTTCATAATTCATTCTAGAAGAATGGAACTGTTTCACCATCCCTCTCTCATTCCTTATCCCAGGCTGTTCTGTGGCTCCTGCCTGCAGCAGTCTTTCAAAAGTGGCTCACAAGGATGATAAAATAGTGGGTTTGAGTACTTTGAATATGCATATTTACTCATAACAGTATTGGGCATTGACTTGCTAGAAAAGCTGATTTTAATGTTCTTCTGATAGTTGCTATTTGTTTGCTTAATTCTGTTGTCATTGTTTTCTACTTCAGTGGTGGTGGTATCTGCTTTTGTGGCCAGGTGATTCTATCTGGCTCATAGGATGTTGTGTTACAGACCAGACTATGATTCTATTAAATTATGATTTTTATGATGAGGTATCTGATGCATAGCATTAGAAAATGCATTAAAAATAAATCCATAAATACTCAGTTTAGGTTAGCAATGACTTAATGGTACTTCAAACTATAAAAACCCCAAACTTGTATTCTTTTCTTCCCATCATTTAAATTCATTGCAAAGAATCTGTTTGAAATCAATATTAATTACACAGAAATTGTGACCCTCTTTAGCAAACACTTTAAAATACTTGCTAAAAAATTAATGTGAAGGTTATTAGCCTGATTTTGAGCAGCATTATGCCTGTGTTAAATATTCTTCTGTAGACTTTTTTGACAAAATAGTGCTTCCATGTTAGCGTAATTAGTAGTACCATAGTAGAACCCTTCTTTCAATGAACTGAGGAAGCAAAGAACAAATTCAAGAATACAGAAGAATCTGATTTCTATTTAAACAGTAGGTCTTTCACTACTTGTAATCTTAAAAATGAGATTACATTCGTGCCCCTTTTAATACATTTTTGATATTTGAACTGTCAGTCCAGTTATACCTAGCTGTTCTTAAGAATTGCCTTTCATAAGGCTCACATATAAGCTAAACAGGAGGGGAGATCAGGTCCTATGTAGATGTTGGGCTTGACTCCCTTGTGAATAGCAACACCCTATGTAATATGCATCATGTGTGGATGCGGAATCCCTTAGATTTTTCACTTGCAGTTACCTATAGTTTTAAGTCTTGATGCACAGCCACATTTTTAACATACAGATAACATCATTGATCAAAGGAATGGTATGATTTTTATGTGAAAGAGAAATTACAAAGAAAAAAATTAAGTACTCTGGCGCAGTGAGCTGGCCTTGCCTGGCTGCCAGGCACCCACCCAGCCGCTCTCTCATTGCACCTCCTCAACACAGCCAGCGGAGAAAATATGATGAAAAAGCTTGTGGGTCAAGATAAAGACAGAGACAGCTTACCATTTACCCTTACAGGCAAAACAGACTCGGTTTGGGGAAGATTAATTTCATTTATTGCCAATGAAAATAGATGTGGATAATTTAAAACAAAGACAAAATTAAATGCTTTCCAAAGTGCAGTTTGGGGAGTCTGATTCCCCCGCTCCCCCTGTGGAGTGGCGCAGGGGGATGGGGATGCAGGTTGAGATCAGGCCATGACAGGACCTTCCTCCGGAGTTGCTCCGGCCCCAGCGCGGGCTCCCTGGGGCTGCAGGGAAATGGCCGTCCTGGCGCCGGGAGCGCTCCCCACCCCGCCACCCAGAGCCGGGTGCTCGCGGGGCGCTTTCCCGCACCTTCTCCCTCGCTCCTCACGGCCTCCCAGGCGCTTTGCCCGCTCGTAAATGCCGTTTCCCAGAGGTGCCACTGGTGCCGCCGAGGGGCCGGGCTGGGCTGTGTGGTGAGGCCGCGGCAGAGGCGGGCAGAACCGGCGGGAACCGGCGCGCGGCAGCCCCGGCCTCTCCTCACAGGGGAGCTGCGCAGCCGGCGCGCGGCTCCAGGCACGCGGCAGTGGCGGGCTGCCCCTGACTGGGCGTGTCACGGGAGGCTCCTGCGCTGAGGTAAGGGCAGGACAGGAGCGCCCGCCACTTACCGCCACGGGCAAAACAGACTTGACTTGGGCAAAATTAATTTATTACCGGTCAAATCACTGTAGGATAATGAGAAAAACTAAATCTCAAACCACCAACACCGGTGCGGGGCCGGGGCCGCAGACAGCCCCACACCGCCCCCTCCGGGAGGGCTCCTCCCCCACGGCCCCCGCCCCGGGAGGGCTCCTCACGGCTGCTCCCGCGCGGGGCTCCGCGGGCCCCGGGGCACGGCCAGCCCGGCCGGGGGCTGCCCGCGGGCCCGGGGGCGGCTCCGCTCCGGCGCCGGTGGCCAGCCCGGCCGGGGGCTGCCCGCGGGCCCGGGGGCGGCTCCGCTCCGGCGCCGGGAGCCCCCCCCGCCGCCGCCCGCCCCGGCCCGGGTGCCGCGGGGCCGCTCCGCTGCCGGGGCCTCGCGCCTCTCTCCCGTCCCGCCGGGGCGGTGCCGGCTTCTCCCGCTGTCCCCTGCCGTGCCGGGGGCTTCGGCCGCGGCCAGCGGCGGGCCCGGCTGGGAGCCGGCGGGCCCGGGCTCCCTCCCGCCTGGGGGCAGCGCCCGCAGCAGCGCCCGCAGCCACAGCCCCCCCGCCCGGACCCGGTACAACAGTACATCTGATCCAGTAACATTAAGAAAAAGTAAGATTATTAGGATGGCACATTATGGAGGGGCAGGGGAAAATATTTTTAGGTGGAGAGGCAGGGAGGAATGAGCTGTTAGCTAAGCAGTTTGAACACGGAGGGCACAAGATCATCAGCATTGAGGAGGGGAGGGAAGCAGGTCCAGCAGGAAGGGTGGGATGAGAGTAGAGGGGTTTGGAATAAGAAATTTGCTTGAGTTAGTGAAATTCTTGACCTGCATGGAGAGAAGTCCCTGTATACTTCTCTGAGAAGGTATTGTCATGGAGTCGGTCCTGTCATTTAAACAAGACATCTGCTGATTTTGTTTGTAGTAACAGGTAAAGGAGTTAAACTGCAAGTCCCTGACTTGGAAGACTTGAGTGTCATCCATGTATAAATTTAAAGTTGACAGTGAAATAGCCCAGAAAGGAAAAAAAAAAAGTAAGAAGGCCGCCTTTCTGTACAAAGCCTTAAGGTGCTACGTGTTCACTCTGCGTGCTAGGTGTCACACTGGTCAGAAATGAAGGTCCTGTTGTGTAGCTCCTGGCCTGGCAGCACCATGTGCTGCCATCTGCCTCCTGTGGCTGCCACCCGCCACATCCTCTTTCATGTTTTGTCACTTCTGCATTTTCTGCTGGTTGTCACAGCGTCAGGGGTCACTAGGAGAGGAGACGTTTACAGTTTGGTAGAATGTGAAAGAACCAGGTGCTGACATTTGCAGCACATCCCAAGGGAATTAAGAAAGAGACATAAATGATTGAGCACCTCTTAGAAGACTCTGGTCGTGTGGCAGCACTGGGTTGGTCCTTAGACCAAGATCACAGCTATTAACCAGTAGCTCTGAAAATAAGCATTGTCACTTCATGTCTTTGTGGAGTGCTGAGGAGCGATTCAGACTTTTCTGTCAAATACATGTACTATTTTCAGTCTACCCATAAATAGTTTCCATGCGGTTTGTTTTGATCATGAGTATCTCAAATTGGATTCCTTCCTTAACTTTTAGAAGACAAGTTAATGTGTGGTACATGCCCCTGACTGGATGAGAAATGAAACGTTTTGACACGAACATTTCTACAGCTACACCAAAAGGAACTCGTTGAAGTGCAAATGCTGGCTCATGAGTGTAATGAGCAGCTAGTGAAACTTGATTGCTGAAATGTTCATGAAAGAGTAATTGCAAACAGTATTTGTTCAAGTGTTAAAATATTCCAGTACTTGCACAAAAGTATTGGTGGAGTTTGCTAACCCTGTCTTTCACTGTAGTTTGTTCGCATAAGATTTTTGCATATTTGGAAAGTTATCAGAGATTTGACAGGGTGATGTGATGAAAGGCTATCTGGAGAGCCTGAAAAAGGGAACCAAGAGTGAAGTAAGGATTATACTTCTAAGAGAAGAAGGTTATAGTTGTGCTGCTGAAGGTAAGGAGAGGAGGCAGGAAAAATAGTTTGAACAGAACCCATGGGGAGAATAAGCTGCAATTAAAGAGGAGCTGGCAAGTGGGAATACGTATAACTTCATTGGAAGATGGCAGTGATTTTCCTGGTGTTAAAACATACTGATGCATTTCACATGATGCTTTCTTTTTTAATTTAACTTTTTCTTCACATGGCATGCTAATTGTGTCCCTTTCCAGTAAGCTTATATTCGCTATAAAACCTTGAACTGTTTCTGGCTAGTTCATTTCCTTTCACACACCTTTATTTTTCAAGGAATAAAGTGGGGTTAGCACTGAGGGGGTTGTGGCAACACACAGTTTCTGGAGAATTCAGGTATATGATATCTGCTTATAGGAGACAAAAAAATACCTGTTTAATCTTGGCCTTTCTGTATGTTAGGCTCACTTCTCTCTTCTGACACATCATTATGGCTTTTCTGGGGTTGAATAAAAATGTAGTTCTCTTTTCTTGTAGATAAGATCACTGCTGCTGGGAGCTACTTTCAGTACTTTCAGTATACACGGGTGTTTTGTGTCCTGGAGAATGAAAACTTTCCAAGTGTGGGTGGTCTCTTACTCCCCCTCCCCCCAGTATTTAATGTCTGTGATCTGGCTGAAAACATATCTGCTTTCTACCTTAAAGAAATGGCAGAAGTGCCTCAAGATTGCCAGTAAATTCTTGTGAAGAAGCACAAAAATAAATCCTGATGGTGTGATGGTGTTATTGCTGTGCCGCTATCCTGTGGGCAGCCTTCTCCCCATTCCTACAGGAAATTTTTGGTAGCTGGGAAGAGAACACAGACTTTCAGGGCCATAGCTTTGTGCTTTTGTTTATGGTTTGTAGCCTTGTGACTTCTTTGTACGTTTTGTACAGCAACAGCTTCCAGAAGTTCCTAGCGTTTAGACATTCCATTCCAGTGATGTTATTGTTCTTGTAATGTGAATTTGGTTTATGGGTATTTTTCTTGAGGTAATTCCTAGGTCCGTCCTTCTTAAAAGAAGCCCAAAGAACATGGATGCGCTGACCTTTTGTGTAGGACAATAATACAGACTTCCCCACATGAATAGATGGAGTAAATGGTAGCAACAGCATTCTCTGATCTATCAGCAAGAGGTGAATGAAACCTAGAAATAGCATATACAGCTCATTGACCTGAAGGGGAAAGTTTGGGTTTGTGAATCTCTGCTGTGTATTCCCCGCTTTACTAGAAAATGTGGTTTTGTGTTTAGCAGTGGCACAGCCATGCAGCTAGGTACAGCACACTCATTCTGCAGGACAGTCAGTGGAGCTGTGTGCAACCTGCAAAACATCTTGGCAGAAAGGTGGAGGACAGGATACACATCTGCTTTCTTTTTGGCAGGAAAAAAAGTGATGTTTTGTCTCTTCTCCCCCCATGCAGATCTGGCTTTGTACTTAATGTAGAAGGAGGGTTTATTTCAGGACCAGAGCATGGTCAGCGTAGCAGGCATGGAGAGGTAGTTGCTGTATTGGAATGACATCATTGTTGCAGTAATGATGCTGAATGAGTGTTGAAGGCATGGCTGAATCTCTGGTCTTCAGTACATTATCACAGTTTAGCTGTTACTGCATCGGGTAGCTCAGGCATAGCCTGGTGCTTTGAGATGACTTGGGCACTCAGGGGTTCATAGCAGTACCTGATTTTTCTCCAAAGTGGCTTATCAGTTACTGTAGGGATGATTAGCTATTTAGGTTTAAGAAAAATTTCTGTAGACAGCAGTGTCTTCTGAAAGTTTGTCTCAAGCCCTGGGTGGTAACTATATATTTCTTTTATGTCATTTTCCTTGCCACTCTCTGACTCTGGAAGCTCTAGATATTTCTTTAGCAGCAGTGAAATCCTTCTGTAAGAGAAGATGCCAACAGTATTCAGCAAGGGCCTCTGGAACAGTGTAATTTTGAAGCTGGTGTTGATGGGATCTAAGCTGGAGAAATACTAACTGCTTTGAATATTCCTCCTGTATCATTAGCCTGAGTTATCTTCTGTGAGCTGTATTCTCTGTGTGGCTGTTGTATATCTTCTGCCTGGTGCCAAGCACTCTTTGCTTTTCTTAGTTTGGCAGAAACAAAGGATTACTTAGCACCTGGCAGAACATGGTTGTGTAACAGTAAGGACAGTAATCAGATAATTTAGTTAGAACAATGCATTTATTTCCCAGTGATTTGATTCTTATTTTACAGTTTTCCATTTTCCAGATATTACATATGACCGACTAGACAGAAGCCCTCTGTTCTCTGAGTAATCTCCCCTACTTTTTCACAAGCATATAGATACTTCATTTAATCCTTTGCAGCCTCCCCTTGTGGCATCTGCTTATTTATCACTGTCTTTAAGATCCCTTTTCCACTTGGTAGTGTACATCTTTTTGGTCCCTTGGTTACTGCTATTGTAAATTATTATCCAATAAGATTTATAGCTGTGAGACTTGTACACAAAATCTGTCTCCCACATTTAATGGCTTAACACTAGGAAACCTTTTTTATTTTCTAATGAAACTGTATGTGTAATTTCTAGATAAATTTTTGCAGGTATGTCATGAAAATTTAGGTCAGCAGTGGAACTACGTCAGACTGTCTGACAGGTTACAAGTTGCACTACACCGTGGGCACAGATATTTTTCAAAGCGTATAGGTGGTCGACCCACTGTAGCTTTATGACTTAACCTCTTCTTAGACAACTCACATTGGAACCCCTTTGCTGACAGAGTATAATGTGGTATCTTGTAAATTGCTTGGGTTTTGTAATTGATACACTTATTTAAATGCACAAGGAAAAAATTAATTTACTTTCATTCCCATTTAACAGCATCACATCAAAAAAGCTGTATATAATTTTTTTAAATTCCAATAGCATTTTTTATAACTTTGCAGTTCATTCTCCTGCACCTCCTAAATTGCATTTAGCTGCTTATAAAATAGGGTTTTGAAATAATTAGGTGCTCTTTCATGTGATGGTCATTTTGTTTTTTAAATAAAAAATAAAAGATTAGGCCATGTCATATGTAGATTTATCCAGGTAGTGCTATATGTTGTGGGTTGGGGTTTTCGGTCCTATGTGTTAGGCAGCAACTGTATGCTATTTGTCTTTAAGAACTATTAGTAAAATTAATGACATTGTGTTTCTCTCATATTTGTTTGATAAGTTTTTAAAAACATATTCTTTATCATAGTATTTCAGTAAATAGATTCAAATAGGCTCTGTCCTACTGAGAGAGATTCTTCTCCACCAAAACAAAAAAAAACAGTGGCTGCAGAATCAGGTCCCCTTCTCTGTTCATGAGAATGAAACATTAAGGGATGGGTGACAAGTTGTCCTCTTGACTTGTTTCATGTTTCCTGTGTCTGCATTCAAGCAAGACAGGTCACAGATCTCAAATACAATTTTTTTTGCATTTATTTTGAGTGGAGGTGAAGAAATTGAGCTTTGAAGGAGAGGGTGGGTGTTTGTTTTTAAATGTGCTGTCTTCAGTGAGGCTGAGCCAAGTAAGAGTAGTGTAACATGATGGGGATATTATGAAAGTCTTTCCATCTCTAGTTTGTTATTCTGTGTGACATTGCTATACAAAAAATTATGGGACTGCATAGGTAGGGTAATTATTCTGTTTGATGACTTTTCCCAAATTAAATCTTAAATTTTTGCTAAAAGTATGCTTTATGTACGCAATTAATAAATAACCTTTTTATGGTTTTTCAGCGTGAGAAGCTGATACATGAGTTGGAGGAAGAAAGACATTTGAGACTTGAGAGTGAAAAAAGATTACGGGAGGTGACCCTGGAGTCGGAGCGTAGCAGAGCTCAGATGCGTGGGCTGCAAGAACAGTTTTCCAGGTATGTTGCATAAGTAAACTATGTTCAAAATATGGTAAGAACATACTTCGGTGAAAAAAGATTGATCAAACCTATTAATAACTTGAGTGGATGGAATCTAAGGCAGAAATTGCTCTCCCTCTGAAATCCTGTAAACGTAACAGGCTTTTCAGTAAATGATCGTTAGCATCCTGTAAAACTTAAAAGGCTTACACCATCATTCTGTGTAATGGTGAAAATTTTCCTTTCTAAACATCTTGCAATTGTTTCTCAATAATTTTCTAATTAGAGGTCTTCACTTCTCAAAAGTGTATGTCATTGGTAAGTCAATATTTGGTTGTTAATTTCTGGTAACCAACAAGAATGAGTTTGATCAATCTGAATAAAGGGGAGAAAAAGTGATGCCTTTTACCAGGTGGATAATCATCCTGTTTGGACATGTGTCAGTTCTCCTCCTGCACTGACTTTGTACTAGAACAGAGCTCCACTTACAAGGGAATCGTCTTAGAACTGGGATTTAAGACAAACCATTCATATGATGACAGTAAGGATTTGACTTATGTGTTGTTTTCATGGTGCATGATGAGATCTTGTACATCAAATAGAATTTTTTATTGTTTTTTTCACATCAACAGAAACAAAACAATCAAAACAAAATCAAAAGAGACAATGGAATTTTATGTTGTGTATTTTCCATGAAGGCTGAATATTAACTTGTTCCCTCAGGCCCCTGCATCACTGAGAAGTCCAAGTTCAGTTTAATATGGTGAAAACAAGCTGTGGGGAGGGTTTTTTTCTTTGGTCATTTTCGTTGTAGGTTTTAGGGGTTTCTGTGTTGGGCATTTTTTGTGATTTTCTCCCTCAGTGTGCCATGCTGCTCATCTGATCTGAAATTGAGTTTCTAGGCAACGCTGCAAAAGCCATTAATAGCAATAATAAAATTTGTCCTGATTTTTTATTTTGTTTTTGGAAAATTTCCATTAATACTCTCCAAATTTTAAAAAACTAGCAAAGTGTTCAAGTAAGTCTGAAATTCTTTCCCTAGAAATGCTAAGGGTATTTCTTTTTAAGTTTTCTGTTGTTGTTCTATGATGTTTGATTTCAATTTTTACTTATTCTGATGTGACTCCCTAAGTAATATACACAAAATAATTCCATCCTATAAGTCTTCTTGGTTAGAATATTTTGATCTATTATGTATTAATCTTTGTTTATTGAAGAATTTCCTGAGGTTCTGTTTGTAGAACGGTATTATTGTTACAATAACTAGAAGCCTTTGAATAAACTTGGAAGATGTTGGAGCCATGATTAAGAAAAGAAGGGGTGAAGGGAAGCCCATTTCCAGAGTAACGTGCCAAATAACTTGATAAAATTTTAACTGTTGCATATTCAGATCTTTTCAGGATAACCCTTCATTATTCCTGTGAATCTGCAGTAGTCTGAATCACTTCTACAGTCCTTCTGAAAAGAATGACTATTATATTAGTTAGGATCCCTGAAGTCCACTGTCTTCAAATTAATCCATTCTTTTTCTTCCATTATTTGCTTGCTCTGATCTATCAAGAAGCAGAGGCATGCAAGTTCTTTGGATTAAAGTTGTCTCTTTTTTTTTTTTTTTTTTTTTGTACCTCTGATTTAGATAAAGGTGAATGCCTCCTAAATCAGTACTGTGTTCTTTTTAAGGCTGTCTGCATGTTAGCTATACTGCTTGAAGGCAAACTTAAATATCACTTTTCATTAACGGCACCTTGGTTGGCTCCTTATTACCAGTGATGAAAACTGGCGTTGGCTTCATTGGGCCATGATTTTATTTTAGTGTAGACCAGATGCTAGGAAGAGAATGCATCACTTAAATGCTTCATTTGCTTTTAAAACATTATGTTTGTTATGATGAATATTAGAGGTTATTTTTTTCTTACGTTTAGTAGAATATTAAGATACTTGCTTACACAAACAGACTTTCTCCCTGAACAAGTGTATTTCTTATTACCCTGCTTGAACGAGTAATGAAACTGGCACCTGGATAATCTTGTGCTGCTTAGAGATTATGTATTGTTTGAAGAATTTGAGACTTTTTCCTCAATTTGAGAACAATTAAGTGGGACAAGGCAGGTGGTGATGGGAGAAGATGTTAAAATCAAGCACAGTGCAAGTACTTTGGAAGAAGATGGCTAGAAAGTAATACTTGGGGCCCATACATTCTGGATTTCAGATGTAGATAAGACTAAAGTAAGAACATGTATTATAGGGTTTTAAATATATGCTATTCCTGAACTAAATGGATTTACATAGACATTCCTGCATAGACATGCAGAACAGTAGGTTAAACTATGATTTGGAGGATGTTTCTTTGCATCTCAAAATATTTTCTATGCATCTTTGAAAGAAAGAAACATAATGGTTTGTGGAAAGCTGTAAGCTGATCTTTTTAATCAGGGGAAGAAAGCTGCCTGTTCCCATCTGAAATTGTGTGAAAAACTTTAGTCTGTCATATAAGCATATAGGTTGAGATTGAGGACTTCAGAGTGCAAGGGTTTTTTTTATTGACTGACGTTTCTGTTCTTACCAGGTAAGCAATATTCCAGGCTAGGAGTCTGAAATAAATCAAAGTTATCTTTCTTAACATCTGTATAAATCTGGCAGAGCCTTAAAGTGACACAGTGGATAGTTTGATAAATATGTGACAGTTGCTGTAGAAGGAAAGAGAGCTTTAAAAACCAAATTTCTTTTCCAGAATTGTATAGTGATGTATCCATGTAGGTTTAAATTTGTTTTCTAATTTTATTGGAGATTAATATATTTAAGGTGTGGAAGGATCCTGCAGGAAAACCATTTAATGCTAAAGCTGATTTTACATTGTAGTTGGATGCAGTTATTTTTGCATTGCCTTAGTATAATATCACCTTGAGGTGATATTATACCTCAAAATCAAAATCCTTGATGTTTTCTTTCTCAAAACCACTGTTATTTTGCTGCAGCTGTTGTGTTAAATTCTCTAAGGCCCTTTTTGGCATAGCAGTATATAGATGAGTGTTGCTCAGATGCATGAAGACTAACCCTCTAAATGCCCGTCAGCCCAGTTTCTTCCAAGACAGTGTCATGCAATCTGAGTTTCCCATGTTGATTGTGGCTAAGTGTCATGGTGAGTTGCCATTTAGGTTCGTATTATGCCTGCTGCCTCTTTATCCAGCTCTGGAGGAAATTAGGTTAATTCTTTTTGTTTGTTTGTTTTTTGTTTGTTCGTTTTTCTGGGTTTGGATTGCAGGGTTTTTTTTGCTTTCTCACAGTTTAACATTATTCCTCCTTGAACTTCTTGGGCGTCAGAGAAGAAAATCCACTGTGTCTCATGTACCTCCTTGTTCTTGGTTTCAGCTGTGCTTTTCCTACTTTAAGCGTCTTCCTACAAGAGTAGGAACAGAAATGCAACAACCCTGCCCAAAGCAGTAGGTGTAATTTATAGTATCACTCTAAAAAGCACAC
The DNA here is from genome assembly GCF_023638135.1 of Falco biarmicus. NCBI lineage: Eukaryota > Metazoa > Chordata > Aves > Falconiformes > Falconidae > Falco > Falco biarmicus. The sequence goes on along the minus strand of NC_079295.1, from coordinate 36,077,483 downwards.
TAATACACACAATATAATATGATTACATTTCTCTGCTGTACATCAGTAAGCAATAGAAATTGTTGTCTGTTGAGTGCATATAGTACATGTGACTCCAAACTGCGATTAAACGGTAAAGCAGTAAAAGAGGTAGCTTTACTTAAGTTATTTTGATTGCTATTTTGGTCTAAATGAAACCAGTTCAATAAACACGGTGTTGTAGAGTATATCTGTAAACAGTAATTGAAGAGGCTAGTATCAAATCTTAAATCCCCTTTGGGTAAATTTCAAAAATTCTTTCAGTTAAGATGATGTTGTTTATAGGTAACAATGACTGTGACTGGAAAACTGCCTCAGGCTTTTAAGAATGGATGTTATTGGAAAAGTAGGAAATGGTCCTTGTTTGATCTGCCAGGGTCCTGCGAATGGGATGAGTGCAGTTCTCATTAGATTGTATTTCAGCATTCGTCTCGCATTAATATTGACCATAGGGTTAAGCCTGTCACTTCTGACAAGGGGAAAAATGACTGCTACAAATCCGATAACAGTTTGCATAAAAGGGACTGCATGGTTGTTGGTTTAAGCACATCCTACATGGTTTTCTCCAATTGTCGTTAATTCCCCTTGCTCCATTCTGGATTGTCAACAGGTGAGTGGAAATGATAACTGTTTTCCTAGCAGCTGTGATAAAAGAGATTTTTTGCATTACATCAGCATGTTGATGTTGCACCATCACATCGTAATTTCTAATGTGCTTGATCTAGGGGTCACCGCCTGCTTGCACTACAGTAGCTTTCCTGCCATGACTGGTAATCCATATATGACAGAGACCATGTCTGGAAGTATAAACCAGTGCAACACCTCAGTAGCCCCTGTGGTTGGTCAGTTTGTCTAATGTCCATTGTATGCCAATTTAAACCATTAATAACATTTTAATCTAGTTTCTGAGGAGAATAAAACGCTCTCCTGGCAGCCATTGGTGGTATTCCTTTGTTTCTGTCGTAGCAGGGATGAGTAAAATACCATGTGCGAATTCACTCCTTGTCTTGGAGGATGATTACAGGAAGAGCTGTCTACAGTTCTCTTTTGTGTAGTTCTGCAGTAATTTCCCATCATCCTCCCTGTATGGCCTGTATGTAGGGTTATTGCGGGAGGCAGATTGTCACAAAGGTAGAGTTTATATCAAAAGCTGACCTTATCATCCTGCCCTATGTTTTTGATACTGCCAGATTTTATTAGATGTGACTGTGAAATGTTACAAAAACTAGTGAATAAATATAAACCACAACTTACTGACTTGAAAGTTCTGCGTCTCTGGTGGGTATCTCACTTGTACACTTCCTGTTTTGCTGCTGACTACAAGATTTCCATCGTTGTGGTAGGTTGACCTTGGCTGGCTGGCAGGTGCCCATCCAGCCACTCTCTCATTCACCCTCCTCAGCAGGACTGGGAGAGAAAATAAGAAGAAAAAAACTTCACAGGTTGAAATAAGGACTGGGGGATAACCCAATTACTATCAAGGGGAAAGCAAACTCAACTTGGGGAAGATTAATGTATTTGCCAATTAAAAATAGTACAAGATAGTAAGAAAAAAAGACAAACCTAATACCACCTTGTCCCACCCCTCCCTTCTTCCCAGGCTCAACTTCATTCCTTTGTTCCTGACTCTTCTACCCCCTTCCCTGAGCCACACAGCAGGCAGCAGAATTGGGGTAGGAGCTGTTGTGATCAATTCAAAACACTTCTTCTCTGCCACTCCTTCCTCCTCACACATTTCCCCTGCATCAGCATGTGGTCCCTCCCACTGGGGTCTCTGAGTGCTGGGAGGCCTCTCTGGAGTGTGGGAGGTTAGAGATGGGACTGATACCTGCTTCGCAGGCACCAGTTCTGGAGCTGCGACTGTGTGCTGGGCAAAGTGCTTTCACTGGAGGGCTGCTTGGCTCTTGGGCTTGGTAAGCCTCAGGATGTGGTGTGAATGCTGTTTTCCTAGGGCTTTGACCTAATGCTTAGGATATTGATCTGGTCTTTTGATTAGAATTGACAGAATAAAAGAATGAAGTTTCTTTTAGATTAATGCTGCTGGGGTGAATATATCAGTGTTTTATTTATGTGCATGTATGACACTTAGGTACATATTTCATCTCTAATTGTTGCTCAGAAATGTCAAGCACTATTTTGAGTAAGATCAAGGAGCTTTTCTGTGAATAGCTTTTGTCTGGCAGAAAATAAAGGAATGGTTTTATTAAATCCATGAAATTTAAGTCCAAAGAGGAGGTTGCCACAAGTTGTATATGGATTTTGACCCCACTCAGTTCCCAGGCTACGCTGAACTGAATATGCTGTTCTCCTGTTGTCTGAAGAAGAAAAAGTAGTTCTGTAATCTTTCATACCAAGCTTATTTTTTTCTGTGTATGGATATGGTGGTTTTGAAAGTACATACACATGAGAAACATCTTCAAAGAATGTGTTATCTCAGTTTTCTTCAGAAACTACAGTTCTTATTCTCATGTTAGAAACCATCATGTTGAAATACGTATTTTCATAGAGAAGCTGAGAAAGAACAAAAGTAAAGAGGTTAGAGTGACTGCAGAGAAGTGAAGAACTAGTGAGTTTGAAACACAGAGGTCATTTAAGGACCAGGAGTTATAGCAGCTGTATTGTATGACGTATGTTGATTTGCGTAACACTTTTAGAGGGCAATGGAGTGCTTTGCTTCAGGCATTATTAAAGATGCACATAGAACTACACGGAGTTCCTGATCTTCTGTGGACTCTTCAGGGGCTGAGGCTACATTAAAAGCCAGGCCTATTTCACTGCCCTGACATATTTGTAAATCATGTGTTGGTGTTTCATGGCAGCTCTTACTTGCTGAAAGCTTCTTTCAAGGGGTCCAGGGGAATGGGTGATTTTTATCTTCCACAGACAAAAACACAGCTATCTGTGTGCTCAGAAAATCCTGAGTTTGGTTTGTATTTATTTATATGCTGATGGTATGTGTCATACTTGTATTTCTGGAAGGTTGCATCTATTGTCTTTTACTGATTTATCAGAGCATGAAATGATACTCTGCTTCCTCTGTTCCAGCTAGCACTACAATTTGATAGTATATAATGTTTTTTTTCTTTTGCATAATGTACTAGATTAGCACCAAAGTAGTACTAGATTGCAGCATAATCCTTTGGTTTACCCTGTTTTTAAAACATACAAGATAGAGACTAACATAAAAATAATATATCAACATTTTCACTACAATTTAACAGTAGGTTACCAATGCCCATATACAGGTCCACACACAGCATATAATCCCTTCCATGCATTATTTTTTGTACTAGGAAGACGGCTTGAATATTCTCTGCACTCCTGTACAGAACCTTTCTGTATTACATAGTGTGTGGTATGCGTTATATCCGTCATCTCTCCTGTTATATGACTGTTTCATTTCCAAAGTGAGAAGTCCCCATGGATGTTGTAGGAAGCTCTTGGAAGCATGTACCAAATAATATTGTGCTTGAGGGTAAGAGCAGGGATCCCTGTGCAGATGTAGTCATTGGGTTTACAGACCCTTTTTATGTTGGAGGACAGTGAAAACTGCGTTTTGGTGAGTTTGCAGACTCCTTTGCTGCGGCTGTTTAAAGAGATTGAGGTTCATGTTTGATGTTTATGTACCATGAAATCCTGTACCTGTTGAAGTTCACAGCTGTGTGCATTTTATTTTGCACAATAATAGGTGTATTTTTGCAGGTATTTCTAGCTACAGATAATTCTCCATTGTAAAGCATGTTTAGGTTTATGGAAGGACAGTGCTGATATAGGAGCTAAGTTCTATTACTGAGTAATGTTCCTGCAGAAGGGACATGCAGTTATGTATGGTAAGATGTTTCCAAGGTAGATAGGACCTGTGGCTGTTAGGAAGACATCTGTTACTTACTGCTGGTTTGCTGTTCTTATAGATGTCTTTTTAAAATTGCAGTGGAACATGCAAAGGTAATACTGACTGTTTCTTTCCTGTGGAATTTCCCATAGTTTGGTTTCTTTCAAATTTGGAAAATCAGGAAAGTCACTGATGTGTCATGTGGTATTCTGCAATGCTTTCGTGCCATATAAGGTAAAGAGACTATTCAACCCCACCACATTCCTTCACATATTTAATAAAAAGATCCCTTTCCTAGACATGATAAGATACCTTAATTCCAAGGACCAGCAGAAGGATCAGCAGATCTGCCAGAAAAAGATTGCAAAGATCAGCAGAAACTCATTTGTTTTCCTTTAGTTTATTTTTTCCCTGAAGCCAAGGCATTTGATATTAATTAGGTGTGATCTGATAGAACATCTTTTAAAATACTTTCCTTTAACATTGTATTCTTAATTCTGCGTAATTTTTTTTCAGGAAAAACCTTCCCTCATTACACTGTAAGGTCATCGTCACTTTTTCTTCATAGCTTGCCACAATTACCCTGCTATGTAGAAGACCAAACTCCTTTATACTTAGGTCACCTTTTTATTTGGAGGTATAGAATCACAGAATTACATAATTGTTTAGGTTGGAAAAGACCTTTAAAATCAACCATTAACCTAGCACTGCCAAGTCCAACACTATGTTCTAGCTGGCCTTTGGCCTCTCTAATTTTCTCCCTGCATAACCTCACGACATCCCTGTAGCCCTCCAGCGTTGCTTACCCCTTCTTCCAAAGGACATAAACTCTCCTTTTCCCCCCAGTTCCAGCCAAAGCTCTGTTCAGCCAGGCCGGTCTTCTTCCCTGCTGGCTCATCTTCTGGTGCATGGGATTGGCTTGCTCCTGCACCATTAAGATTTCCTTCCTGAAGAACGTCCAGCCTTCCTGGACTCCTTTGCCCTTCAGGGCAGCCTCCCAGGGGACTCTGTCAGCCAGGCTCCTAGACAGGCCACAGTCTGCCCTCCAGAAGTCCAAGGCAGCGGTTCTGCTGACCCCCCTCCTTACTCCTCCAAGAATCCAGAACTCCTACTGTTTTGTGATTGCTGTGCCCAAGACAGCCTCCAGCCGTCACATCACCCACAAGCCCTTCCCTGTTCACAAACAGGTCCAGTGGGGCGCCCTCCCTAGGTGGCTCGCCCACCAGCTGTGTCAGGAGGTTCTTCCATACATTCATGGAACCCCCAAGACTGTTCCTCTCTGCTGTATTGTATTGCCAGCAGACAGCTGCTAAGCTGATGTCCCCTGGGAGAACAAGGGCTAGCAGTTGTGAGACTTCTCCCAGCTGCTTATAGAATATCTTCTCTGCCTCTTCATCCTGATGGGGTGGTCTGTAACAGACTCCCACCATGGTATCTGCCTTGTTGGCCTTCCCCAGTTCTTACCCATAAACACTCAACCCCGTCGTCACCATCGTTAAGCTCTAGACAATCAAAACACTCCCTAGCACAGAGGGCTACCGCCTCCTCCCTTGCCTGCCCTTCCAAAGAGTTGACAGCCATCCATTGCAGCACTCCAGTTGTGCGAGCCATCCCACCGTGCCTCCGTGATGGCAACTATGTCACAGGTTTCCTGCTGCACAGTGACTTCCAGCTCCTCCTGTTTGTTGCCCATGCTGCGTGCACTGGTGTAGATGCACTTCAGTTGGGCTGTTGATCCCACCACCTTTTTGGAGGGGATAAGCCCCAATTCCTGTGTGACTGTTCTCGGGTGCTTCTGTGGTTTTTCACACATCAGTCGTCCCTGCATCTTTGCTGCTGCATGGGTCTCTGCACCCTGCCTCTGCTGGGATGGCAAACTGAAGGACCTCGCTAGCACACTGTCCCTCAAACACTGGTGTACTATCCCCAGGATTATCTCTAGTAAGCCTGGGTTTATTCCTTTCTCCCTTCCAATTTAGTTTAAAGCTCTTTCCGTGAGCCCTGCTAACTCCTGGACAAAGATCCTTTACTGTCTTTGAGACAGGTGTACCGCGTCTGTTGCCGGCAGGCCTGTTGTTGTGTAGACTGACCCATGATCAAAAAACTCAAAATTCTGGCATTGACACCACTCTTGAAGCCTGTTGTTTCAGCAAAGGCAGCCTTTCATATAACCGAGTGCTTTTAAAAATACCAGTAATTATTTCTGCCATGTTTCCTACCAAAACAAATAAGATGGAGTTTTCTTTTTAATTTTGGTGGGATAGAAGTCTTCAAAATTTAGTTTATTCATGTGAAAAAAACATTTCCATCTTTCTGAATCTGAACCTGGAAAAATTCCCTACTTCAGATTGTATGTGTACCTTTATCTTCTAAAAAAATTATCCTCATTTCATAATATTTGTGTAGCAAAAGAATATTAAAAAGGAAATGGAGGAAATAGCTGTGAGGGAAGGACAATGTGGTGATAAAGTCCTTACAGTAGACTGTACTGTGGGGAGTAATTTTTGAAACAGCATTGGCATTTACATGTTTAAACCCAGTAAATCCAAGGGATCTGTGTAAATGGAAATTATGTCCCAGTAAAATGATTAGAGAAGTTAAACTAGTTAAGGAGAACAGGCAGTAAGAAAGCTGGCAAAGAACAGATGTTACCTTAGGGTCTGGCATGGATGACTCTGGTAAAAGCTGTTTTAAAAAGCATTGATCTGGATTGAGCTACAGGATTGTGTACCAGAGTTTTCTACACCAACACAATGACTCAGTCTCTCTTTAAAGTCTTCTCTTTCCCTGTGGTGTTGTACAGTGGCACCTTTTACTAATTAGCCCTTTCTGGGAAGGGAAAGAATATGAAATGGAAATGACAGGAAGGTTTTGAAACCTCCATTGCATGTGCCTTTCACAGCTGGTGGTCTTAGGTATACTCATGCCAGGCATAAACATGGTGTCCACACTTTGAGACCAATTTCTTCAAAGTGAGCAGTTCTTTTGGGAAGTCAACAAGACACACATTTTTAAAATCCATATGTATAATGTTAGGTAAGACTGTTCCTTTGATTCCATTATTAGATTGAGGTAACTACCCAGATAACATGCATTTATCCCATTTTAGTTTACTGATCCTATCACACTTGTGGTTCCTTTTGTTGTATGATTGTAAACCTATACTTAAAAGCCATCTGATATGTGATTTGCAGATTATAGACTGTTTCTCTTTACTAATGGATCAGAGAGAAACATGAGTTTATGATCACCATTTTTGTGGTTCTTTTTCTGTTAAATGCTTGAGGTTGCTTGTATTAATAATTTTCCTGTACTATAAAACATGTGTTATAAACAGTAAATGTATCATTAATGGGCAGTGGTGTATATTCAGATTGATGGTGGTAGGTACAGAGCAAATTAAACCATGAGGGAATACTATGCTTAAAAAGCTGAACATAAAACCAAATGATCTTGATAGTGATACTTCTCTTTTATGAGCATGACTGGAATCTTCAGAGGTTCATTGGCTGACTGCATCTAAGCTTTACCTTTACAATTTTACAACAAACTGAAATGGGGAGCCTACACTCCCATTCTAATTGCAAGCAGATGAAACCTGATCCAGAAAAGTGCTTAGCCTATTTAAGATACTGGTGTGCCTTCTGCTGTCGTTAAGGGCAGAAGGAGTGCTTCAGGTACCTTTGAGGACCTTGGTGCCTTAAATAGTAAAGATGTACAGATTTGTGGTACAGAGGATAAGAACATGAAATCCTGAATGTTATCTCCCTGAGTAGAATAATAGGGGAATCCTTTGTTTTGTCTAGATTTCAAAGCAAGATTTTGTGTTCTTCATGTGTGTATGAGGCAGTGAGGAGGAAAAGGTTTTCTCTAAAGTAGTCTAAAGGAAATGGTACAGGCACAAGCATAGGAAAACAGGCACAAAGATGTCCCAACTTGATACTGCCAGTTGTATCCAAAGGTGGGTACCTATAGGCTGGGGCTTTTTCTCATGTCAGTGAGAAGCTTTTGTAGAATCATATCTTTACTCACAGTTTGCATAGCTGGCTTTCTAATGCTGGTGTGCAAGTAAAGAGCTGGTCTTTAAATGTGACCAACAAATAATATGTAAATATAAGCAGTTTGTTATCCTGATCTGCATAACCTCTTAAGTACCTACACTAACTAATGGAAATAGAATAATTTATCTGCCTGACTTGAGGTGGTAATACATTTTTTCAGCCTAGTAGCAATTTGTAGTCTGCATATATTGGATTGTTTCACAGGAGAATTATTACGGTAATTTTAATTTTATCTTAGAACTTGTAATTATTCCACAGTATTGTTCTAATGTAATAGGCTATGCAGCAGTTCATGCATTTGTCAGTGCTCAAAGTTGGACAGGGCAACTTCAGTTTTAATCTTTTTATTTTATCAAAAATTTTTTGGGGGTGTTTTCCTCTCTGAGCACATTTCAAATATGATTATTAAAAGCTGCATTGAGTATGTTAAAAACTGAAAAGGTATAAGGTGTGAACTATTTCTGAGTTTTGCTTCTCAGAGTATATGATAAACATTGATACAACAGGATGGGATTTGTTATTCTTGTATAGTCTTAAAGACCTAGTTCTTCTAATTATTCATCCCTTACTCTGATGCTGCATTTTGCTAGATACTCTACAGGTTCATCCTCAGGGATTTATTCCCTGAAGACATAAGAAGTTTTTCAGCCACATGGCAGTTGCTTGTGCTTATTCATACATGTAATAGAACTTGCTTAGAGGAAAAATTGGATTTAAAAAAGAAAAGATGCTTGGTATTAGTCTATCAGTATCAGTAAGGACAGCTGTGATGTCTTTCTTCCCTCCTGTCTGAAGGAAAGGCTTAGGATTCTCACTGAGTTTGGCTCTAGACCAAGCATAGGGAACATCCCCTAGAAACAAAGGGGCATTTCCCATCTTAAGGATGGAGAAAGCATTGAAGGACAAATGCTACAGTTTGAAGTCATCTGACACGATTCAAACTATTTAAATAAATAAGGAATATGGGTGGGCTAGATCCTCACCAGCTCCTGAAAGGTGCTAGATGGCTGCAGTAAAAATGCAGTCATGAGAATTGACAGTATTTGGCTTATGGCAGGAATGGACCTAAGTAATTAACTGTGGGCTTTGCCTGTAAGGGGGTTGTTGCTTAAAATCTTGGTATTTTTTGCAGTGCCATTAATCATGCTGAATTTATATGACAATACGGTTATAATTCCTGTCTCCATAGGGATTCTTTTACAGTTTAGTAACAATTACTGTTTAGTATTTCAGATAGCTTTTATTGTAAAGCATTGCCAAAAATCTTAATGTGATTATCTTTGGTCATAATGTGTGCTTCAGTCTGCGGGTACTGTAAGAAAATGTAGATTGATTTGAATGATGGTTTCAGTGTAACATGGTTTTAATTCCATATGCAGTGCTTCCCTCATAATCTCAAACTCTACGAATTGGGCAATACTACTCTTCAGTCGAATTGTGTATTAAATAGCATTACTTAAATATGTATTTCAGAAAGCATCCATTATCTTTCAAGCATGCAGTATAATAACTACAGATAGGTTATTCCGAAAACATTGTCCAAAGTATGTTAATAGAATATTGTGTTGCATAAAACAATGAGCTCCTCTTGTGACAATCAGATAACTAAAGATATGCTGCAAGAGGACGTAGGGAAACTACAAATGCAGTTTAGAACAAGTCACATCATAGAGAACACGGGAGTATTTTGCGTTGTTGAGACACACTCTTCGTTTACATATATCTTGGAGTAGCTTTTTCTTTTGCATCATTCTGTTTCATGATAACTGAATCCTAGTTCAATTGCTTTCTTCAAGATAAGGGATTTTACTCTTCTTGGTTTTCACCAGCATTCCAGATAGGAAGGAAGAAGCGGCATACCAGGGAAGGGTTGCATTTGTCATGGGGAAAGTGGTTAGGGGGAGATGTGAGATGAGGCTTAATGCTGCAAGGGAACAGAGATTTCTGTAGTCTCTTGTTTTGGTACAAAAGGTTACGCTGCATTTTAGAACTTGACATACCTTTTCTGAAAGCATTTTTAATCCTTCTGTTTGTTCTTCTGTACTTGTGGGATTTAATTGTCCAGTTTTTCATGTGAGTACATAGCAGAGAAAACACATCCTGCCATACATTGTGCCTGCATTGGAAATCCAAGCAAACTGTGTTTTGAATTAAGTTTTCATTCTGTAGGAATACAGATTAGATCATTAAGTTGTAGTGCCCTTATCGGTGTTTGCAAGCTGCAGAGTCTATTAATTGAATGAATGTGGCATGGGTTGATACACTGTCTCACCTGATCAGAAAGTAACCTTAGTTCTGCCTTTAGCTATAGGTTTCATCCTTCATCTTAAAGCCTTTTTAGAGGGACTGAGTTGATTGTGGTTTTATTGCTGTGTTCCATTTGTCTTCAGTTGGCAGATTCCTTCCAGCTTGTACCTACTAACCATAAGAAAGCTAATCATGTATAGATCATGTATAGATTGTAAGCAAGTAACAGTAAGCTTCTGCATATGTTACTTTTTACTGAAAAAATCAGTAAGAAACTGGAAAATTCTTACCACTTGTACTACTTTCTGAAAGGCAGATAAGGAAGAGCAAGGTAATCAGTGGATTTAAAAGTCAGGAAGTTGACTAACTTCAAAATTACAGTTATAATTATGGTATATCAAAGTGTATCAGTGTTAAAAGTGGTCTACAGTAGAGATCTGTCTCCTTGACTTTTCAAATACAAGTGTAGCTCAGAATATGAATTCTGTTCAAGACAAAGCATTTCTTAATTTTCTCAGGTACTGTACACGTCTGCTGCTGCTATGCTTGTATTCTCAAACTGAAGAGAAAAAAAAATCCCAAAACCAATCTGTCAATGTCTTCCTTAAAAGGCAAATGTGTGTCAAATTCAGTTCTTGTGTCTTAGTCTCAGGCATTCACAGAGAAAAGAGCTCATTTTGTCTAAGCCTATGCAGTAGTGAGTGGTGGGAAAGCATGTTATATTGGTGTGAATTTGCTGTAGAGCCTGTTAAAGAAAGAATGAGGGAAACTTATTTTATTTTGAGTTTTACAGAGGCCATGGATCCCTAAAAAACAATTTTAGTATATACAGGGAAGAAGGGTCACTGGTTTCACTAGTTTCATGCTTGAGTATTCTTGTTTTAAAAATACTTTAAATATTCTGGGTTTCATTCAGCTCTTCTAGTCATGTACTGAATTGCTGAAATTTACAGCATTGCAAATTAAGGAGCAATATTTTCCCATTCCAGACTTGCCTGCATTTCATTGTGAGCTCTCTGTTGCATATTTTGTGACATATTTGGTGTTTGTTGCAGTGCTACATATATTTTCTCAATAAGCGTGTTTGTAATAAGACAATTATATTGGCAACTGCAATGTGAAACACATGAATCATGATCCATTGTAGTGCTGGCAGGATGAGAAATGTCAATTGAGGTTGCTGTAAGAGGTTTCCTAATCCTGTTGAACTAAGGAGTGAGATTCTTTCTGAATCATTGCCATCTGGAGTATATAAAAATGTGAAATAACCTTTTATCATTAGGTTGGCACGTGCTACTGGAGCAGTATTGGCATTGATGAAGTTCTAATGAAATGAAATACTATGCACTGAGAAAAACTCACTGCTTCATTATTTTATCTAGGTTCTTCTGAACCCTCCCCTCCAATTTATGAAGGTTATTGAGTAGTTAATAATGTTTTAAATCTGGAAGACCCAGTCTTCATTTCCAATAATCTGGCATTTTAATATGCATATTAATCTACTTATAAATACAAAACAATGTGCATGTGGTGGAAGATAATTTGTAATTCATACTATAATCAGGTAATTAAGATCACTCTTTCTGTTTTCTTAACTTGCTGCACTTATTTGACAGGTATTTATTGCCCGTAAATTTTAGGGCCTAATATTAGGTCAAGAGTCTTCAACCCTTACTTTGTCAGAAGCAATCATGGCACATAATCGTTCCATAATCTGATCACACCCACTGCAGAATAGCTGCTCTGTCCAACTGTTGCTATAACTGCCTCATCTGTACTGAACTGCTATCTGTAGTACACACAATACTGCTCAGTTTATGTAAATTTGTTCTTATATCAGGTTCATTTTACAAATATATACTGACTAATCCTGTCCCACCCACCTTTGCTTTACTAAACTTGCCCAGCTTTTTTAGCCCCTTCCCTGTGCCTGTTGCAATATAGGTTAATTTTTCTTGAAGATAGGTGGTCTGAACATGTATTTCAGATGGGTCTTACCAATTTCACAGGTATTGTATATCTGTTACTGCCATCTTCCTAGAGCAGGTGCTTTTCCTCATGTTGAACTTAGTTGCTCACTATTGATGGGAGAATATTTCCAGGAAATGTAGCTGGCACCTGTAGGTAACTTGTTTGAGAGTAAATGCTTAGGCTTTCTTTAGCGATACCCTTACAGGCAGCGTAACCACAAGCTAAATTCCCAACACCCTTGGAATTTACAATGGCCCCATGTCTTCCTTCCTGATCTGTTCTAGGTCTTATCTTGCTGCTGCCCTGAACCCTTTCCTGTCATCTCTTACCTATTCTTCATTCATTCATCTGGATTCTCTTTCACATAAAACACCCAGCTGAGTTTGTGAATGGCCATTATTGTAATTCTTGCATCCAGAAAAGACTGATATTTGCTGTGTATTTGCTCTTGTTTAGCAAAGCTTACATGGTTAGGCACATTTCTAGTTAAAAATACTGTCTGTGTCAGATGTGGAATCTTAATCACTTTGAATCTTCTGTCTGTACCTTACGTTCTCATTTTGAAGGGTTAATCATCATGTTGTTCAGAGAACTAGATGACAGTCCTCTTTACTCTTCAGATTAAACAATATGAAGGCTGAGAGGTAGGGCTGGATTTAGAAGATGAAGGATTAGGACTGTTAACTAATTCTTTTGAGGATGTGATTTTGTTCTATCATGCTTAAGTTGAACTGGGCCAGTGATTTTGTGATCCCATAAATATAGTAGATGAGAATATATTTTATGTTAAGCATCTTGTTTAGTCTCTGTATATTCTTACGTAATTCTGACAGAAATTTGTCTGCAGTATTGAAATAAATTTAAAGTTTAAAAAGTTCTAGCCAGTTCTTGTGCTAATTGTGTTTATTTCTGCTATACAGACAAACCAAAAACATTATTGATTTTTCTGTAAATGATATTCCTGTCAATTTTGTAAATGCGTTGGGATAAACAAAAAAGATGAGTATCATTCTCTCTACACTTTTCAGTAAAACCTCTAAATGCATCTGCCGTTATGTGTTGTGTGTACATACTATTGCTCAAGCTAGTAAGAATGTACAAGAGCACGTTTTAGGCATTCTGAGAGCATACCTGCTTGATTTTCCAAGACAAGTGTTGCTTTTACAGTTAACTAATAACCTGTAAAGCTACAGAGATAAATTAAAAAGGAAAGTAGCACTCCTCCTCCCACTGGAATATTTAGAGATAAACTCAAATTGTGATGGTAGCTAACATGCAAGTATCTGAACTAGCGTTCAGTGAGTAACAGAGCACCAGAAATAGTGTTTTTATAGTGTATACTCTAAACCTGCCTGTTCCCCAGATGAATATTGTATTGACTGCCCTGCACTGAGCTCCTTGATGCAGTGCTGTTGGTCAGGATCTAAGCCAGCTCATTTAAAGTTAGCTTGGTTATTTGAGCTGCAGCAGTAGTTTTGATGAAGAGCGTGCATCTCTTGCAGAAATAACATTCCGCAAATTATGTTAGGAAGATAAGCAGTGCTTTAGAGGAGAAATAATCACACTTTCAGAAATTTAATATCTACATTTGAAAAATACATTAATTTTAAAAATGGAAGAAGGATTATCTCGTGGTAGTAATAGTGTCATTGCCTTCCTGGTCCATGGAAATAGAGATGATTTGTAAAGATTGGTATTGCCGCTTGTTACAGAAGCTGATACAAGTCTAATAAACAGTATGATCTCTTCCCAATAATTCAGTCTGTACTTAACTTGAAATTTTCTGTTTCTGACCTGAAGAAACACTTGTGTAAACATATTTCACTCTTTGTTTTTCTGTATCTGAATCTGTTGGCTTTAAAAAAAAAGATTATGAAAATGATTCAAAATCTCTTAGGATTTGTTTCCTCTGTTGGCTGCTAAATGAAGATAATGACATTTTACAGCTAAGCAAGCAGAGGAATTCTGAACCATTTACTAATTAATATTGCTGTGAAATTGTATATATAGCATTAAGAAATAAAATGGGAAATGCTTAAACATGGGTAGCTGCAAATCTGATCCATCTACCTAGTGAAAAAAGGTATGTGTGCAAATGAAGAGACACAAATGAACTCTAAGCAAATGTCAAGTCTTTCACAGGCAGATTGTATTTAATGGAAGCCATATAAATATTTCAAGTGGCTACTGACCCCATTGTTTCTAACCTCATACTCAGTGGCAGGACATCAGACCTGATGTCTTTCAAAGTAGTTGTACATGTATGCTCATAAAATATCTGCCTTGTGGACCTCCAAAAAGAGCCCTATATATATTTAGTCCTGTATGTTTGGTATTGTGTTTTTAACAAATTAGAAACAAAGAGCACAGTCCACTTGAATCTCGTGTGATTAATCAAAATTGCATAATTATGTTATGAAATGGGACCTATGCGCAGAGGAGATGATTGTACCATGGAAAATGTATGCCTTTGCTCAAACCCAACCAACTCACTCCCCTTTAAAAGGGTCCAGAGCAGTCAATGCTGAGGGAACCGAGTAGGAAAAGGGAAGATGCTTTCTATGTCTTGTTTCCCTTTCCAGCATCAAGAATGGTAAATTGAGGTATGTGATGCTTAGTTAGGAAGCAAATACTGAAATGCTTATTGTCAAGAATTTTAAATAAAATTTTGAAAAAGCATGTTCAAAAACAAAGCAAGGCCAAATATTTCTCACAAAATTTCAGGTTTGATGATGGTTCAAGACTTACGGTGTTCAGAACAGGGACATAAAAGCTTCCCCAGGAGTTTTACAACAAGAAAATTAAATTCCCCAGTGGGATGTGAGTAGAAAAGGATCTTACAGCTTGGTCTCCTCACCTTAAAGAAAACAACCTCATAAAGAGGTTACACTTGCCACCTGATAAATGTCTGTGTGGTTTTTTGGTGAGGGAGATGTGGGGGTGGGAAAGTGGAAGGCTTCATTTTGTCATCCTTTTGTAGGAGTGGAGTGAAGGGTTGAGAGGGAAAAGTCTTGATTTTTTTAGAATCACAGAATTGTTTAGGTTGGGGAAGACATTTGAGATCAAGTCCAACCATTAACCCAGGACTGCCAGGCCCACCACTAAACCATGTCCCTAAACACGGTATCTACCTGTTTTTTAAACACCTCCAGTGATGTTGATTCCACCACCTCCCTGGGTAGCCTGTTCCAATGCTTGACCACCCTTTCAGTGAAGAAATTTTTCCTATTCTGCAATCTGGACCTCCCCTGGGGCAACTTGAGGCCATTTCCTCTTGTCCTGTGTTATCTGGGGGGAGAGACGGACCCCTGCCTGCCTACAGCCTCCTTGTTAGCATGTTCACCATGGGCCTAACTTGCATGGGTTTCTGATGCAGCAAGTGTACCTGGGGCATCATCAGGAGGTATTCTGGGTAGTGCAGCTGTGGGACTTGAAAGCTGAATAACCCAGTAGATCTCTTGAGATGGAACTTTTAGTCCCCATCTTCATGTATCCTATGTGGAGACAGCAGAAGAAAATACAAGGGGAATAAAAGCAGATTTGTGTGTTGTACACATATAAAAGATTTTATACATGGAACTTCTCGTCTATGGAATTCATAGTGTTTTGCAAAGCAAATCTTTGTCTATTCATAAAACAATGTCATACCTGAGACCAGAAATCCTGATCTTGACTCTGTGGTGAACTTCATACGGTGCATTATAGGATTGGGTTCTTCATCAGGCATTGAATGCTTACCTGAAAAACACAGTGAGGTAATAGTTGACCAAGCCTATTAAGCAGTATTGACTTAATAAAAAATAATATTAAAATACTAAAATTGCACATGAAAAATGGGGTAGGTGGGAGGGGACAGTGTTGTTGGATGTCAGGAAACTATTTTTCTACCTGAATTTCCAAGCTGCATAATCTAACCACCAGTATGCCACTGATAATACAAGACCTTTTACAAATACATTTTCTAAAACACCCCAAACTGAAAAATACCTGATACACATTTCCAAAGATGCCTGTCCAGTGTAATGAAGTTTTCAGTCAGCACCAGTCTCCTTGTTAATTGAGAAGATTAAAGCTCCAGTTACCTGGTGCGCTTGTCTGTAGGCTCCCAAATCAGCTTAAGAAGAAAATCTTTGGAAAGAAAAAAATCCACTGTATAACTTTGGCTTTCAAAATTTGATCTGGCATAGATGACAGTATTTCAATAAACAAGTTGCAGGTCCAGTACAGAATATTACTTACTGTAAGCACATTCTGACTGAGTTCTGTTAAAGCTGATTTAAAAGGTTTATTGTATTAAAAGCTGCAGTAGAGATACCTAGCTTTCTGATAAATGGAGTACTAGTAGATTGTATCTTTGTAATTTATGAACATAGTAGTTTATTATAAATGTCATTGATTCACTCTGATGCATTTTTGCAAAGGGAACAAAAGGATATGAAAAAGAAGTTGAGGAGCAAGAATATTAAATAAAAGGTGGGGGCAGGAATAATGCTTCTTGTCACATGCCTGGCTTTCCTGTTTGGGGTTTAAGAAAGTCTGGCTATTAGGATGTGGATTAGTGGAAGATTCATTCTTCTTCATGATGTAGGTCAGACACTAGCAAACATGTGGTGAAGAAAAAGCCGTTTTCCCCAGTAGCAAGTGAAAACAGTAGCTCTGCGGACTTTGAAACAGAGGACCAGACAGAATGATTAGTTTTGATGTCCTGTATGCTGTGCAACAGATTTGAAATGTATGAGTAATGAAGGCTTCATGCAGAAGAGTCTCTGACTGCACAGTGTGGGGCCACGGTAATGCTTTTTTAAAAAGCAGCTCAGTTCCTGAGTAGCCTTTTGTGAGAAGTCATTTGTCCAAGTCAGAAAAAGGAACTGGCAATGTCCCGGAACGTGCACAAGAGGAGTGTCCCCAGGAGAGCTTGTTCACAGGAGCCTGACTTTAATTTCATGCTAAGAGAGGCTGTTTGCAGGTACTGCATCTTTCTGGGAAACTTTTCGTATTGACTGTGTTAAATCTGAGAGAATTTAAGATGAATGATACAGTGAAATTCATAAAGCTGATTATATACTAATAGTTGGAGTTCACACTTGTGTGCAATCAATTTGAAGAGGTCTAAGACCTCTTCTACAGCATTTTAGGTGTTGGTCTGAAAAACTGTTTCTTCTTTCAGTGTTCTACGTGAAATCTCATCATTTTTTATGCCTGGAAAGCATATAACTCTGATGTGTAGCAATGTGTGATTTATGCAAGCCACAAATTTAAGTGTCATTTATCCATGGTTTAGATTCTTTTATTATTTTTATAATAGTTTCATAGATTTATCATGGGCTAGTTATATTGCAACAAAAATGTTCAGAAGGCTTTTTTAATCTCATTTGCAAGTTGTGTTAATGCTATTGTTGACTTAGAAATTAGTTTCCAAATTTTAGTCGTCTTCTGTCTTCTCCTTCCTGTCCATTTTTAGTTTGAATTTTAAAATTCCTATTTAAAAACCTGTCATGACAATGACTTCTGAGAACTGACTGCACACAAACCAGTTCAGTCTCATTTGCATCTGACAGTGGATCTTTAGACATATTACTTTCTTTATAGACAATTTTACAGTTGCCATTAAGCATCCATCCTATTTATAATTTTTTAGATGTTTTTACTCTTACAGTTAACATTTACATGTTTTAGATTTTTGCTGCTCAATTACATGTTGCCTTTTTAAGGACTAGTAGTTAGAAATATGATCAAAGACAGAGTATAACTGTAAACTGTACAGTTAAAAAAACCCAACACTAATAAACCCAATACTAGGCATCTTTTTTTTTTCTTTTTTTTAAATTTCTTGCTTCCACTGTCTGAAGTCACTCACTTTAGTCATCAAAGATGTAGAATAAAAATGGAGGTTTGATTGTTTATATGCTGTTAAGTCCCTGAGGTGTTAAAAGCTTTGATGTTAGGAAAGACCCTGGGTGTTGAGGAACTGGCAGTGCACAGGTTTATAAATTGCATGGAAGGTTTGCTAGAAAATGAAAAGTTCTTGATACGGTACTGTGCAGTCATTGTAAGAAGCAGAAAATTTGTCAGTTTGTAACTTTATTTTTCAAGTATCAGCAACTTAAATTCCATCCCCAATATACTAGAAGTCTTAAAATTCAAGCTGAATTGAAATGATAGTCAGGATCAGACAATGAAAAACAATCATTACTATTTTACTCATTTAGTTTCTCTAGTGTCTTTTGGATGGATGCCTCAAGAAAAAGACAAGAGTGGCTGAATTTCAAGAAATTGTGAGAATTCAAAGTGGT
The DNA here is from genome assembly GCF_023638135.1 of Falco biarmicus. Lineage (NCBI taxonomy): Eukaryota > Metazoa > Chordata > Aves > Falconiformes > Falconidae > Falco > Falco biarmicus. The sequence continues at coordinate 36,059,061 of NC_079295.1, read as the reverse complement.
GGATTGTGTGTAGTCAGTTTGCTAATCACATTAGTTGTGTATTGATACTGTTGTCATAAAAGTAGTAGTTTAAACGCCTTTGAAGATTTCTTGGCGTTTTTTATTGTAGGACATTGTGTCCATTGAGTATAAGTGTTCTCATTTGCAGGTAATAAACCTTGCTATGTCTGTTGATGTTTTAGTGTGTTTTCATAGCATTTAACACCTAATAAGTCACTGGAAAATGCATGCGTACTGCAAGGAAATTAGTCATACCCATCCAGATTAACTGAATACCTTTGTCATGTGTAAAAGTGGGTTTTCCTCTTTTCCAGTTTTCTTCAGATACCTCACAAAATTTTACTTGCTATTATTTTAAGGAAGTTAACTATGGAAATTTTGGTAATGTGTGTATTGATTATACTACATTCAAAGGATGACACTTGGAATTGTGTTTTTATTTCTTTGCTAAAGAAAGATTATATCTACCCCTTGTGGGTGTTTTAGTAACTAATCTGGATTAATAATTTCTTCCTGGTGGGCGTAATTAATTTTTAGGCCAATCTAACATTTTATAGACTGCTTGTTTGGTATAGATCAGCTTGATTGCAATGACCCTTGGAACTATGACATTTCTTTCTGGTTAAATCAGCCAGCTGAAGACACCTATCTGTGTTCAGTAGATGTATGTGCTTCCTTGTGATGACATCAGGAATCTGTTTTCCGCATGTTTGTAGGAAAACACTGTTTCTTTATCCTCGTTTCAGTCTACTACCAGTACTCTGAAAGGACAAGACTGATGCAGAGGTTTGAGGTACTTCCTTTCGTCGTCTAGTTAGGATAGCACCTTTCTGAGAATTAGAGAATCATAGAATCATGGAATTGGTTTGGGTTGGAAGGGACCTTAAAGACCAGGTAGCTCCAACCCCCTGCCATGGGCAGGGACACCTTACACCAGCCCAGGCTGCTCCCAGCCCCATCCAGCCTGGCCCTGAACACTGCCAGGGATGGGGCACCCACAGCTTCCCTGGGCAGCCTGGTCCAGTGCCTCACCACCCTCACGGTAAAGAATTTCTTTGGCCATTTGTAATATCTAGGAATATTGAAAATAGTCTAGATCTTTTCTCTACAGTGTTATCTTACGTAAAAGTAGTTGAGGTGAGATAGTAAGAGCTTTGTTTAGACTACAGACTCTTTGCAGCTGGGATTTTCTCTCCTTTTTCTAGGCAGTTTTTGATGTACCAATATATAAGATGCTCTAATTCCAGGAATTATATTCTTCCTCATCAGTCCCTTTAACTTCTGCAGTTCCATTAATACAAAAGGCAATTTTGGTCATATAGCACCTCTAACAGTGCTGCTTATGTGGCTATGTTCCACCCACTTAGTGTAATGCAGCAGTAAAATAGGAAAATTTATCTATAGGCATTTCCGTATGTCTCAGCACTGCATAAAATCCTAGCAGAGGAATTCTCTGATAAAGTGTGCAGCCTTTCTTTCTAACTGGTGAACTGTATTCTAGGGGATTGTTTCAGCTACAACAGTGGCTTTTTTGGCAGGTGAAGTTAATGGTTTCTGACAGGAATCGCTATTGTAGGCTTGTTTTCCTCAGTTTGAGCTCTCATGTGTTAAGCTTTCACATGTTGGACTTACAAGAACTCTTACCTGTATTTGCAACTGAAAGAATTATAAATAGGACAGGCTTTTGATATTGCCATTCTAAGATTGTTTTATGAATTTTCTTTTCTTTGGTGGTTTAAGTTTGCATTTCAGTTTTTGTCCGTCTTCCAAATTATAATTTAAGCCTGAGTTAAAGGTACTGATTTGTTAAACCCAATTCTATCAATGATGAATTCTCATGTGCTTAAAATGTCTTTTGTTCTTGCAGAGAAGTTACCTGTGTAAAATCTGGTGTTTAAGCATTCCATACTGCAGTGCTGTGCTCAGGAGATACTTCATTGACTGTAAGCCTCTGTCAGAACATAATTGATGGTGTTTGGCTCCTAAAATGAAGAGACTATATAGGGGAAATCCAAATTTATCCAATTAGTCATACAGAATCTTTTCATGTTAATCAGGAAATCTGCTTCTATGTCTGTAAAGGACATAGCAAGTTGAGACATTTTTAGAGAACTATTTTAATTGAAAGTGTAAAACTCACAAACCAAAACAAAGTTTAACATATTTTTTCCATAGCCGCATATATGACACCTGTAACTTGTAATTGCTGAAATATGCACATAAGAAAAAAAGGCATGGCAGTATCTTTTGTTCACAGAATTCCCAACTTCCACTTGCAAGTGTACAAAGTAAAAATGTGTTATGTAACTGCTTATAAAGTTTGTTGATTTTATCAAATGTCTTACAGATATAGTAAAAAGCAAGAAAAAGTCTTTGTTGCAACATTCTGCAGTTAAATAGTCTAATGGTGATTCTAAACTCTGAAGTTGAAGCTTAGTGCAGTATAGATGAGCATAGTCCTAACATACTCAGATTTTGTGGAGGATTGTCAACTTGTCCAAAGAAAAGATACATGCCTGCATCTGTTACTAAAACTATGAAAGAGTAAAACTGGAATTGTTTCATTTATAGCTTCGAGAAGTTAATCTCAGTGGATGCAGAAGAAACACATAGGGATGGTATTTGTTGATAAAGAAATCAAGCACCACTGTGGCCATCTGGAGAAAAATAAACCAAGACACTTAACCAGAAAGAACAAATACTGCTATCTCACATTTTACATAGGAGCTTTCTTATGGGTGTTTTGCTCTTGTGAATATGATATGTAATTAATCTAGATTGAAAATCCCCCTATAGTGGAATACAGGCCTCTTCTGCCAACAGGCATATAGAAGCAAAAAGATGTAAAGCTGCTTACTTAACAGCAGTCAAAATCTAAAATGTGTGAATTGTGGCTGTCACCTTTCTACGGTGAAGCCATACTACTAGACATTATGTGAATAGAGGTACGTAGATATTCCATGATATATTTTTTGGCTCTCCTTGCACTTAGATAATTCATAGGCATACATTAACATGCACATAAACCAGCCTTTCATAATACTTCAAAATCCTGTCTTTGTACTGAAATATATATATGAATATGAATTGTAACAATCCCTGTGGCTACTGCTAAAGAGGGGAAGTTGCAAGTGAGGAAAGTAAATGTCTTCCAGCTGAGGATGGATGTGGTGGCTGATGTCGGAGTAAGTTATGTTAATACATAGTTAGCATTTAATTTGCTGCCCACCGTCATCTTTGTTAGAAGTTCTTAAGCAAAAGCTTTTCCAGGTACAAGAAAATTGTATCTCGAATATTTCATGTAATTTTACATATGAACCTGATTTCTGTACTAAACTTACGATATTCTTACCAAGTTTTTATTCTATTGAGAAAAAACTCCCACTGATTTCAGCAGAGCTTCATACTTCTGTGGTGCAAGTTCTACATGGCTAGTTACATTTGTAACACAGATGCTGTTATAATTAAAATTACTTAAAATTATTTTCCTCAAACCTTGTTGGCCATTTAAATGCTTTTCACAAGCTTGTTGAGATCTCATGCTCCTTATGATTGCCAAGGTACTGACAAGTAAGATCTCTTCCAGTTACCTGGATTTGCTGTGTAGCCCAGCCCAATAGCTGTGCCATTAAACCTGTTTCATGGGATGGCAGGCACTGGGTAGGGGAGTTAGATAGAGTAAGGAGGACAAACCCTGTTGTCTTGTTTTGCTTTTTAATGAGAACTTCTCTTTGCTTTTATTGGAAGAGGCCACTTTATTCCCTTTAGAAATGTGATGTGATTGATTTGCTAGTGATGGCTCTCATACAGCAGAAATCACAAGCAAAATAAATACCAAGAGAATATGTGGCAGTCAAATGTGTTTTCACTCAACGTGTTCTTTGGTAATAAATTTGTTTCTTAAAAGGTTTATTTATCTTTTTCTTTTAAAATCCTCAGTTTTTTTCCAAGGGCTTATATTCATCTTCTTTGAGTTGCATGCTGGTAAACAGCATCTATATGCCTTTGTTTTTAATTAATCAAAAACCAAAAAAAACAACAACACCTTAAAAATATGTTCCTGGGAGAACTTTAATTTTAAACTCATCATTTCATATGATGTTATTTAGTAATAGCCCACTAGAAGCATAAAACAAAATTCTGCTTCTTTATTAACTTGTTTTTACTACTGAACATGCTTGTTACTTTATTACATGATTTTCATGTCTGTTGGGCCAGTGACAGTTTTCTTAAAATACCCAAAAATTTCATGTAGTATCTTCTGAGGATCTTGAGGTCTAGCATTTGACAAGTATATTTCTTTCTGTAAGCTTTGTCATGATCTGAAGAGAGTTGTATGCCTTTTGCTGTTGCAGATATACCTTGTTCTCAACATAAGACTCTTTCTGGTTTATGAAACTGCGTTAGCATCTCTCCAGCTGGCAGTGTCTAAGCATGACTCACTGAAGAAATGTAACTGAAGCAATGTCTGTCTTGTCTGTTCCCTACCCGTTCCCAAGCTACATGTGGATGTGTGTGTCACTCTTCCATAGAGAGTAAGAGAAGAGGAAATCTTATGGAAATTACCTTAGAAAATATACAAGAGCAATGTTAAGTCTTTATCCTATTTATTATTTGTTTCTTCTTCTGGAGAGGGAAGCTTGTATCTAGATTTCCATTTCTACAGCTCTAGGTACCTCTGAAAGTGACAGGAAAAGAAGCAGGCTGCGAAATTTCAACAGATAGATCTGTGCTTGGGAGGGGAAACTGGTAACTAAGACAAACCTTATCTTCAAAATTGTTCAGTGTTTTGCTTAGTCTCCAAAGTACCTTGCATTAGCATCTTTCATGCTATAATTGGCATTAATAATGTGTTGTGATGGAATTTAAATGCCTCATTGAGTTGCATGCTCTCTAAATTTTTAGTGGGTGTCCCATACTGCTTACTGCTGGAGACACGTAAAGGCTCCATACTGATTCTGGGTTAGTTTAAAAGAGTTGCAGTCCTCATACAAGGTCACTGCAAGAATCTTGTACCTATTTCTCTTCCATTAGTATTTCATAAGCAGGAAAGGACAAGAAATGAAAAGTGTTTCCTAGCTTATCAGAGCTATGAGGGGAGTTGCTATTAATTACTAGAACAGGGTGATAATATTAATATCCTTGCCTGGCTGCTCCTGTACACACAGTATCATATTAAATGGAGTAGGAAAGCATTTGCTGGCTTTAAGGAACACAGGCACGAATTAGTTCCACTTTCTCTGGGCTTTGTCTGTTGTGTAGTTGGAATATAATATGAAAAGGTAAAAGACTTCCAAGTGAAATAAAACCATACCTTTAGAGGGAATAAAAAAGCCAAAATTAGGTGCTCGGGTTCCCTTTATAATGCATAGAAGTGCTTCTGAAGGGTGATTGATAAAGCATTCATGCTGAGTGAGGAGTCCTTCAGCTAATGCTGAGGGAAGGACTGTATCCCTTCATAGAGCTCATGCACATAAACCAGTCCTACAAGTGAGCTGCTCCAAATTTGTCTTTCATCTGGTTGGCAGAAGAAGTGATGGTGGAGGGTGTCCTCTCTTCTAATCACTTAATGAAGGCAGCACTTGAGACAGAACTGGAAGACATATCTGTGCGTGGCTTAGACTGAGGGAGTCTAGCTGCTTTTATCCTGTCTTTCAGGAGGGTGTCCCCTAACAGGCCCATAGGTGGCCTCCTTGTGGAAATAGTCTCCTCTTTTCCCCTGAAGCTGAGCTCCTTCTGGAAGTAGTTCATTTTACATGGATCCATATAACTGTGCAGGCATGGGGTAAAAGTTGCCCACATGTCCCCTAGGTGAGTGTCCCAACCGTTGATTCAGAGACCCTTCATGCTGTTCTTCACACTGTGCGTGTCCTGTTGTTGAATGCGTGTTCCAGCTCCAGAACTGTAACATGAAAGGTCAACATCACATTTATCTCCCCACAAAATATGGTTATTGTGACTATGGTTTAAGACCATCTCAGGCCTTGGGATAAGCGATAGCGGTACTCCCAAGTGTGCATACCACATCTGGTGCTCTTCAATGACTAGAGCTGCTCTCCTCCATTCTGAGTCCTCAAGACTCAGCTCTCTGTTTCAGATGCACAAGCTCACTTATGGATCCAGCTCGCAGTGATCTTAGCGATGAAGTCCTACATTATGCTTGGCCTGGCTAATCCGTCTCCTGTATGACTTGAATTTGGCCAAAAGAATCAAAGTTTGCTACAGTGCTTAATATTTCAACCTTCTTTATATTGTGCACAAACCTCATTCTGTCTTGATTGTTGATAGCAAAGAACATAATTTGTTAAGTACATATTATTGAGTTGGTTTATGCATTCACTTGTAGGCATGTACTAAGGAGACTAGTCTTATCGTACATTTAAACTACACAAGCAAATAATATTAAATAATTAGGAGGTGAGAGGGCTGTAAGAGTACACCAAGAGTTGCCAAAATCAGGGATTTTAGAAAGTTAAACCAAGGTATAAGCAAAAGAACCTGAAACTTGTTTTTGAAACCTATCCATTAGGCTGCTTAGACAATGAAAAATTACCGTTCAGCCAGGGAGAATTTAAATAGCAAAGAAAACTGAGATAAGATTTACCAGGCAAATGATGGTCATGGCCTGATGCCACATGGTCCTGACAGAATGCACAATTAACCTTTTTGTTTTATTATGCCTGCTTCAGATACCTGCAAGGTTATAATATTACCCTGGGGAAATGAATTTGAGTGACCTACGGCTAAGTAATGACATGAATAGTAACAAGAGATGATAGGTGCAGCAAAGAGATAAGTATTCTTGCTTAACCACTGAACCTTATTAACTATATATGTTACAGTATATTCAGTTCAAGTACTTGCTTAACATCTATTTATTTTCTAACAAGTCGTTACTGTGGGGTAATGTTAGTGCTTCACAAAACTGTTACTTGGGCTCACTTAGACATAGAACAAAATTAGAGCTTTTGTGTTCCTACTTTACAGTATGTTGCTTTCTAAAGGTATTACAAAATTTTCATGTGTAGCAGTGATGCAGATGTGTGGATATTTATCAAACTTACAGTTTATTACTGTTTTGTATAACTCCCCATGTCATTGGGGAAGATGCAATGTTTGAATTTATACGTATAAGCAGTGGAAAAAGTTCTGTAACTTTCTAAATACTGTTTTTTAATTCTTGTAAGTTGAAAGGCATAAACTCATTGCTTTTTTCTTCGTTTAAATAGAAGTTACTGCTATTGCAAGATACTTGCCTTGGTAGTAAAGTTATATCACTCAAAATATCAACCTAAATCTGGTTGCATTCCACTGAACTCAATCAGACCCTCCACAGTTCCTTCACCTGTTCTCAGCATCATTTCTGTTCAGGGCAACTACTCTTGCAGAAACTAAATGACCTTCTTGACACTTTGCAGGGAATGGCAAAACCAGAACTTTTGCAGTAGCTCCCAGCCAGTGACTCTTAATAAAAAGTGAAAATTAAGGATAGAAAAATGAACTGAGAGATTCCAGACAAGAACTGTCCAAAATAAGATCTAAGAACTGGATTATACAGCATGTGGATGTTGATGATTTGGAGAAGCTAATGACCAACTAAAAAGAGTGAAGTGTTCTGTGATTGTTTTGTCTCAATGCTATGTGAATTTTAGTCTGAAAATCAAATAACTACTTTTCTATTTTTTTTTTTAATGGAATTTCATTATAATTGGGGAAATGAATATAGGAATATTTTTTGGCAGTCTGTTGCAGCTAATATATGAAAGAATAATACATGGGCAGTAGGATTGGTGATAGTTCTGAGAGGGGGATCCCATGAAAAAGTTGGGTTCACTAACAGTATGTTTTAAATAAGCATTTCAAACAAGGTTATCAAAACAAGATATTGCTGAGTTCTTTTTAGTTGTTTACTTGGACTGGGAAGAGGTATGTGCTGACCTACCACTGAACCCCTGGATTTAGCTTTGTCTGACTTCACAGAAGTGCTTTTGTACAATGGACTCCTGTTCATGCCTGAGGTCTTGTTACATTTGTTGTCATCAAACAAGCAGATTTATTATGCTAATGACTTTGATGTTACAAAAAATATCCCAGGTAGTACAAAAAGAAGCATATTTTGCCTCTTCAGATGTGAAGATTAAAAGAAAAATCTATTCCATTGCTCAAAAATTTCCCTTAATCACAGTAACAAACACTTGCTGTTTATTTCCAACAGTTTAGCCTTGTGCTAGAAAAATTTCTCAGAGAAAACCAGAGTGTTTAAGATGGGGAGAGAGAGGAAAAGGAAAGAAAAGAGAAAATGTAACAGCTATGCATGAAGTATTGTTTTCTGAACATTTGCTTGTACTTTTGCTTAGGGCAAAATGGAAAGACATTGCTGTTTATTGTATTACGTATAGGCAGCGTACTAAAATCAACTATTACTGTTGATGTTGAGGTCAAAATGTCTTTTTCTTCTTTATTGCAATACTCTGCATCTAGGAGGAATCCAAAGACCTTGAAGTCCATTATGTTTGAGAAAAACAGAAAACAGTGGGGGCAGCATCCCCACAGCGTAATATGCTATCCTAAATGAAAAGTAGGAGGCAGCAAGGGAAACAAAAATTTCCAGTAGTGTCTTTCTCTTGTTTGGAAGATGCGTCTTCTTTACACAACTGGAGAACAATTTTTTTCATTATTACTTACTGTTTTGAATTGACTGTAATAACCGATTATTCTGAACCATTAGAGTGAATGGATGGCTTCTGCAATGGATAATCGTATATGTTGACTTACCAGTCCCATTGGAAAACAAACTGGCTGAGCCATCTTAATGAGGTTTTCCTGGACTGTGTACACATTTCAAATAATTAAAATTAAAATGAATCTGAGTCCCATGTAATTAGAACTGAATTTATTTGATTGTATTCCCCACAAGGAGGGTAGACACAAAAGGTTTCAGTAATTTTAAAGCTTCTTGCAGATTGCAGACATTATGTCTCTGTTAATTGGCAGTTTTGAAAAATTAATGACATTGGAAGTATTTTTGGAGAGTTTATGTCATCTTTGATCATATTTTTGAGCAATATCCACTTGATTCCAGCTCCCATTTATCCTTTCCTAAGAATGGTTGTGTGCAGTGGGCTTGGAGAAGGTTGGATAACACCCTGTGGCTGCAGACTGGGGATGGACCAAAAGTGGGGCAGTCTTTTCCTCTTGCATTTGAGCTCTTAAAACTTTTTTAGTGGATTTTTTCCTAACATTCAATAAATCAATATTTGCTTATAAAAGGGAAAGCTGAACATAGAAGGTAGCAGCCTCCTAGAGTGTTTTATGTATTGGCGATCACTTCTGTGGGGGTCCTTATGGGTAATATCTGTTTGTATTCATAATGGAATGCATAGAACAAAACAAAAAGTCCACAATAAAAGGAGTTTCTCTCTTAAAAAAAAAAGTTGTAAATTACTGTTAAACTGGTGTGAATTGTTGGTTAAAATGGTGTGAACGTGTAAGTCTTGGTAATTTGTACTCCACTGTTTGTTGGGCTGAACCCTAATACTACATTGATTAAAAAGTGATAATCTAAGTAAATCTTTAAGATAATGCAGAATAGGCTGTCAGAGCATCTCCTGGAAAATAAGTTACTGAAGTTTATGAATGTATTTTTGTTACATATTCCTAAGTAAAGTGTGCATGTATTATCTAGTTCAGAAGTTAGAAAAATATTGCATTAAGATCCCCAAGCTTGCTTTTCATAGGGGTGAGTATACTCAGTAACTTTTAGATAAAATGAAAGTACAGTCTTAAGTTCTTGTAAAAGTAACACTTAATTTTCTGAGATACCATTTTCTTAACTGTAGAAATAAAAGCAGTCAAAATATTTGAGGAAAACTGTCCAGCAGAATTTTTAAAGTTATATTCGTGGGATTTCTTTCTTCTTTGCCATTTTTTTCTTTAATTAAACTTTAAGTTAATCTGAAAATTTGAGGTAGCTCAGGGTTTGAGTAAATTAAATCTGCCTATCGTGCCTGCAGCACTATCAGCACTAGACATGGTAATCTAGCACAGGGACTGAGCTTCTACAGAGATTTAAAAATAGGGCATCAAGAAGGAAGCCCTGGAGCCCGACTGGTAATGTGTACATGTAATGGTGTCAATAACATTCAATCAAAGTGACAATGACACTCTAAGGTAGCAAAGACAGAGTTAAAAGATTCTTCTTTAAAATAAAAAAAAAAAAAAAAGACCCAGCAATTACTAACACTGCTGAAATGCCACAACACTTGAACCATGCAGTGGTATCTTGCCTCACCTCTCTTTCACAAGCCTATAGTAAGGCAGATCTTTAGTATTGCAGATGCTGCATATTGGTGAATGTTGTCTTTTTTTTCCTGTAGTCATTTTGGGAATATGGCTGTTTGATCATCTAGCTCTAGCTTTGACCATTTTCTCACTGAAGAAAGTTGAGGACCCGTTTAGAACTTTAGTATGACTTGTGTTCTAGAAGATGACAATGAGGAAATTATTTTTAAAACCTACATGAGTGACTTTGTCATTCCTGTTGCATCATGAAATACAAAGACCTAAATACAGGTGAACTCACCAAGAAAACTCAAACAAAAAATTAAATATATTTACTGTATTTAAATCCACTTTTAATGTGCATGTCTTTTTAGTTAAAGTACAACAATTTTTCTGAAGGTATTTTCCTGTCAATATTTATGCATACAATGTATGGCAGAATTGTTACATACTGCCACAGGAAGGCATGCCTTCTTATGATGTTGAGCACAGATACCTCCTGAAAAAAGAAAAGTGACAAAAATGGGCCCCACTAGGTTAAAGTGAATTCTTGTTTGTTTGTATTACTAGATCATGTAAGCAGTCTGTATACAAATGGTGTTGAAAATGGTATTCAAAGACCTCGGCTCAGAGGGTGATGTCATGATTCTTTGGAGGATGGTACAATTTCAGCAGTTGCTGAAAGAAGCATTAGCTTATTATGGTACAGTGTTTTGAGAAGTCCATGTGAGAGTGATTTGCTGTATTTTTTGTTTATTTTTTTAATAGACAGCTTATATTCCCTGGTCATTGCATTTCTGGTTGTGATTCACAATGCTGTCCAAATGTCAAATTTATCTTGCAGAAGCGAAGCGCTGCTGACCTTGTGTTGATAGTTCATAAAACTTTAGCTAGCACTCATTTGTATATGTGGCATTTAATCTTAATTTTATGCAATGTGTGGGCAGAAATACATAAATTTTATATGAGGTGACCATTCATTAGTATATACTTGTGAGTTTTAATAAAGCATGAGTGTTGTAATGCAGTATAATCTGTGCAGTCTACATGACTTGAAAACCTCAAGCAAAATTTTGCATCCCAAAGTAAACAAGTGAAAAAATAGACTTCAATAAAATTTTTTGCATGCTATTTTAAAAATAATTAATGGTTGGAACTGTCCTTTACCAAAGTTTAAGTTCAACTTCCATAACTTGAACAGATTGCAATTTTAAAAATATTTTTCTTCAAAATTAGCCTTTTTTTACAGTACTTTCACATCTCTATATTATTACACATTCATATAGCATGGATAATAATTTTTTTAAAAAACACGGGTTTTATACAGATTCCCAATGTTTATGTGTGTTTGGACTCTGAGGGTAACCAGTTGTTTCTACTGGCAAATGAAGTATCTTTTTAATTGTTAAAAAAGGAAACATTTTTTTCCTTTTAAAAAGAGTGTTTTTAACTCGGCACAGCATGTCATAGAATATTCACCATCCTAGTTCAATGCTGAACATAAGTTTTCAAATCTCAGTTCAAAAGGAGATACTTTTTTTTACCCCCAAAACAATTATAGTTGGTGGTTCTACATTAACTTCTATGGATACTGTAGATGATATTTTCCTCTTGAGCATTACTAGAAAAGGGACTTGCACACACTGATTTATGTTACCTGAGCAGTTTCAGTTTTCCTTCCACTTCAGAAGTTTCCGCAAAATCCAGTTTAAGTGTGAGTAATCTAAGTTTGCATCGCTTCTCTAAACTGTCTGTTTTGTACTCATCATTCTGCTGGCATTTATATGAAAATCCTATCCGAGCAAGCTGCTAGTATCAAAGCAAATTTCAAGTCAGGATTTCTTGTTCTTTCTTAAGTACCTGTTGGAGAAGGATCTGTAAACTCTGGTTCTGACTCTGAGCAGAAGAGACTTTCAGATTGCCTATTTGTATGTGGTAATCCTGTAACATTTTAACTGAATTCAAACTTTTGTCTCATACCAGGTGCCAACTACACTGTCGATCACCTTATATCCTCATGAGCTTGATTTTTTATTATTTCTTTTCAACTTCTGGAACAGGCTGTTTCATACCTTGCTGGGTAGAATGGGGCATCTTACTCTCCACTGACTGTAATCCATGAGCCTGTTTTATGGTGTTGACCTACTGTAAATAATGCTGCCTTTGAAAAATCTGTTGAGCGAGGAGCCTGACATCATGGTGCCAACTGCTCTGTTAATCCAGCTGTGTGTTGTAGGGACGGCACCACGTGTTATCTAAAGCATATAAAGCCCTTTCACACTGTTGGTGACTGTGTCTAGGGTTGCTGGGGAGTGCAGAGGGAGGGTGGTTACACCGCTGACATTACACATCCAGTGCTGATGCTTGGACTGTGGTTTGCAGTAATCTAGCAGCAATCATAGAATCACAGAATTATAGAATGGTTTGGCTTGGAAGGGACCTTAAAGATCATCTAGTTCCAATCCCTGTGCCATAAGCAGGGACACCTTCCACTAGACCTTTAGAGACATGTACAAATTTTATGTGCTCTGAGTTGTATCTAAGTTAGACACGACGAGTAAGCAGCTCAATGTAAGGAATGGTACTATCTGTCTGACAGTGTTAAAGACCAGGCGCCCTTACAGGATATTTTGATAGGTATTACCTGCCTGTCTTGGTTTTATATTGCTTTCCTTCATGGAATCTGAGTGGTTTCTCAACTGAAAACAAACTCTCAGGAGTAATATTGAGGCATACATGTTAAGTGCTAAGTATGACAAATATAATAGGTCTGTGAATATTCTAGCAGTTAAATCCGTTGGTGCAGCTCGTGCCTATCCGTAGCTTTTCTCCCTTCTGTAATGACTGGCTAGTTACTCTGACAGAGGTAAATCTTGGTCAACTTGGTAAATAGCCAGTCACGCATGGATCGAACTTTATTATGATTGTCACACTTATTTGCAAATTTAATTGGTTAAAAATTTCTCCAAACATTAGAAGAAATCTGCGGGTTTTGTTAAATCAAATTTTGTTAATCAAAATTTGTTGAATTAAATTTTGTTAAATTCCCTGTAATTCTTTATGTACATTTCTCTCATACTGTGATTGTATCTGCAGCTATGCTAAGACAATACAGATAATTAAATGTAATCTGTTTAATATTTCTGTTTCTGTTCTTTTCTGCATGTGCTGTTCATGTGCTAGGGAAGGTAACAGAAAAAAAAATAATGCTTAGACAAAAATACCTTAAAATGCACCTTTGCATTACTCTTTAAATATTGGGATTACAGAGCAAAGATTAAACCAAACCGTAGAGTTCACATTGTGTCTACATAAAGGACTAAGATGTAAAAAGGTGCCTTTACATTATTAAAGAAAATGGGAGGCAAAGTATAGTTGGTGTGGTTTGGTAATAAAGGACCAATCTGGGCTGCTGGGTTTTGTTCTTGACTGAATTATTAAACCAGACAGACTTGCTGTCACTGAAGTCTGAAAGGAAGTTTGAACCCTTCTGACTGACTGACTCTAGGCACCTAAGACCTAACTTTTCCTGTGCTTTTTATTTTTGCCAAAAATGTGGATGCTTTTAGGACAAAACACAGAGTGTAAGAAGTGCTGAATGATTTAGGATGTCTTGTTTCTTATATGCCCAACACAAGGCTTGCTAAAATGTCCTTGGTTTCCCAAGGTGGAAATTTTTTGCTGTGAAACCCGTGCCTGTTTAAAGTAGACTCAGAAAAGGCAGCATATGCAATCCACTTGGTAGTTTTAAAAAACTTTTGTAATAGGCAGATGTTCATAAGATACTGTTAAAGCACAGATGCCCATCATGGCTCTTGATGCCTAGAACTACTCAAAATTATGTTTTACTTTTTTCACTGTGTGATTGTAATAGTGAATTAAGTTATAAGAGTAAAGGACTATCAGATATCTTCATATCATCAGGTATTCTACAGAATCTAGGAATATGTGATTTTTATACTCACAATTGAAAACTTGTGTATTACAAGGCACATTTATACTAGAGGTACGTTATTCCTTTAGATCTACTGATAATACAGAGTCTTGTAGGTGTATTAACCATTTTTCAGACCTTAATGCTTGCTGACGCTTGGGTTCCCCCTGTCTGTACTTGTCTGTGTATTGTTTATAAGCAGGTCCTTAAAACAGCTCTCTTAACAGCACCAGCATCTAATAAATAATAAATAACACTCAATACAAAAATGAGTAGATGATTGCTTACATTTTAAGTTAACAGTAGATGTTTTCTCTGTAATTTTTCATTAGTGATAGATTGAAAGATTTGCTCCCAAATGAGTTCAAAATCCAGCTTTGCACTTGCTCAAAGAGGTGTGATTTATAGATTTATAGATTACCTTGCCACAAAGAGGTAATTATAAAATCAAGATGTATTTGCTCAAATTTCAAAAGATTTGTCTTTAGCAAACAATGTTAGGAGTCAAATGCTGGAAGAGATCACCCCACCAGATACAGATTTGTCTCTCTTACTCCCACTAGACTATTTTCTATTTGGAGATGCATCAGTGTAAATACCAAAAGAAAAGAGCCTGTGTTTTACAGAAGACTGTGGCCTTTACTGTAAAATGAGTTACCATATTCCTTTAGGAATTCCATATTGTTATATTTATAATTTTTACATTTCCAAACAGTAAGTTTATTTTTTTAGCAGGTTTAGTTTATGCCATTTGCAGGCCAAGCGATTTCTCAAAACATACAATGTGCTTAGTGGCATGAACAGCAAATGAGGGTTTAAGATGATGAAGATTAAGGAAATCTATTACACATCCTTTTAGTAATCTGAAATTACTTTTAAATGAGTCGTTAGCAATAGCTTAACAAAGGTATAAAAATACTGTGCTACCACTATGCTAATGAAAAGACTGTCAGCATCTTTATTTTATAATAATCTTTAAATAAAAATGATGTTTAGAAGACACTAATAAACCACGCAAGTATGGATAATTTACAAATTACTATTATAGCAGTTATTTTAAAAATAAAGTGAACGTGGATGATCTAAAATAATTCAGTTTCATTTTACAGTCAATGCCAGTGTTAGATTTTGTGCAAGATCACATTGCTTGTATTTGTGTCAAGGAGGATAATCTTTCTGTGAAGATAACCAGCAGATAGATCCTACTCTATAAGCACTGCACTGGTGTGCAAAACCAGTGTCCGGTCCAGATGCAGTTTTTTAGCAGGGATATCACTTCTGCCCTCTTCCTGTATTCATCCTTCTGCCTCCTATTGCCCATCACCTATCTTAGGCTAAGTAGGCTGGCGAGAACTGTGTTTGTCACAGTACTTACAGCCCACATAGTGGGAGGTTTGGCCCATGCTGGTTGCTGTTAGGTGGAGCTCACCCTGCATACCTCCTCCGCCTCTGCCCAGCTTGTCTGTGGCAGCTGGAGGGCACAGTGCTGACTTGGCCTCTCTGGGTCACATCTGTAATAAACATGATCTTTTCCCTCATAACTATGGAACATTAAAACCTGAGTGAATTACTATAATTGTGTCATAAACCATAGCTTAACTTTGTAACTGAGCAAACAGGAGTCTTAGCTGTCTCCTATACCCACAGTTTATGTTGCCTTTGCATAACTGGCTGAAAGTCCTGCCTTTCTGCCTGCCCAGCTATGGATATAAAAGGACCTGACGCAGCTTCTTCTCACGTTAATAGATTCCCCTGCTCTATGTAGTGTTTTTGCTCATGATGAAGGTAAACTGTCCTTCCTTTTTGAAGAACAAATGGAATTTTTAAAGCTTTGATACTGTGAGATGCTGCTGTTCAGCACTTCCCTGCATTCCCAGCATATCCAACCCAGTCTCTCTTTCATGTATCATTCTGGCTCTTTTTGTTGTTATTGCCCTTTCCCCCCCCGGACATGGGTATCTAAATTGGTTTTTCAGGAATCGGTTTCCTGCATTGTAATGGTGTATTATAAGATAATGATTGTTTTCTTTCAGTGTTTTATAATATTTAATTAAGGATTCAAAAGGATCTTTTTCTTTGTGTTGATTCTTGCTTAGAGGTGAAAAAAAAGTCCCTCAGGATAACTACTAAATTATTTCTTAGTAGGGCAGGCTTGTGAGGCTTTGTTTCCACCAGATTAGCTAAAATACATGCTGTCTGTTCACTTAAGTCACAAAGGCCCTGATTCTATGAAACAAGCTGTTAAGTTCAGTGGAATGACTTCTGCCCAAAGTTACTCGATTTTGCAGTAGTTCGTGCCAGTACAGCTTGAAGCTGGTAGATACAGTAGGTTCTAGAGTCACCTGTTTTTTATGCATTTCACTGGCATAAACTCAGAATCTTGCAAAATGCTGAATTTCTCATGTTATGGGTATTTCCTAAGGTTTTCATAGTAAACCTTTATATCCTGTATCAGTTCTCCTAAGTCCAGGATAAAAGTGTGTAACTAGTTCAGAACTGCAGAATTTTATTTGCTAAGCCCAATTTTCAGGTAGCTTAACATAAATGTATGTATTCCTAAGGTGATCTTCCATTTCACAGTAGAACAAATTGCATAGATAAGGTGACAGTTTATAGTGAACTGGTGATACCAATATTACATCTGATGTTCATTTCTGAAGCTAGAAATGTAGGCTCTGTATGTTACTTTTGCTGTGTCATGGCTAAAATTTTGCCTAGTGAATGTACCAGCTGTCTTTTCTCTGCAGTTGCCCAAGTTGAAAAGGTTGAGGATCTCTTCCCTGAAATGTAAACTTTTTATGTAGCCAAGCCTATTTGGTTCATATTCCAAAGGATAATGGAATGTGATCCACTGTTTTGGGTGCATGAAGGCTGATTAAAATTGCATCTTCATGGATTTATTCTGAATGCTGCTTCTGAAAGGTGAAAGCACAGAAACAAAGGTCTTTATAGAGTGTGGGTGGCAAAGATTTACATTTCTCAAAACTTTTGTGTTATCTCACACCTGATTACTGAAACAGCCTTCCTCCTGAAGGGAGAGAGGGAGTTAATATTGGAGCATTTTTTCTGTTTCTGGTGACTCTTTAATTAATGCCTCACAGGTATTTATTATCATCATAAAGCTGTTACGAAATAGAAACTGTAAAATGAATTTTCAGAGGAAAATCTGAAACAAAGCCACAAAGGTATCCTATGACAGTGCGAAGTCTTGAAGAGAGACTTCTCGAATCTTAGGCTGATATGTTAACTGCTGGATCTTCCTTTCTGAAGCAGATGTGGTTTATTTTTTTCTCTATTTCCTGTATTATGAAACATGTAAATCCTAAATAGTCATGTTGAATAATTTTACAGAGGAAAAATATCCCTATAGGAAACACTGACGAGCTTCCCAATAAATACTACTTTTACAAAAGACCTAACCTTTGTTTCATTTTAGTCATGTCCTATGAGAAGTAATGCTCAACTAGTGCATTATTTAGAGATTTTTGGAGTACATTTTGAAAGCCTCATACAGTGCTCTGTCCACAGGATTCCCATTAAACACAATGGGAGCCATGTGGCTAAAATCCTGCAGAGCAGTTTGAAAATGTATCCCGTGCTGTGTGGAAGATAGATGATTAAAGAATGAGTGCTTGAACAGGGAGGAGGGAGTGATGTTGTGATTCTCCATTTAGCACTATAGTTAGACTAAAAATCCTTCTCTAAACCCTTCTTAAATGATCTTCTGTTGGAAGTCCGAGCTAATGGCTCTCCTGCTTGTGCGAATGAAATGCCAATACATTACAAATAATTAAAATAAACATTTGCACCTTAGAGATATCTAGATGCCCTTTCGCTTCTTTTTATGTTAACCTTTTTATTGCTGTTCCAATTTATTCTTTTTCTGTTTTCTTACATCTTGCTTACATTTTCATGTCCTCCTTCTCCTCAAAGCTCTATTACATCTTTTAGGCTGCTGTTGCCTTCACTTTGGTCCTCACGTCTTGTGCTGTTCTTTTCCTCTCCATTCTCTCCTTAAGGTGTTTTCTCAAAAAAATTTTCTCTACTTTCCTTCTCTGCTTATAAGTATTTCCTTCTCTCTTCTAATCCAACTCTTCTTTGTCCAGTTGCTCTACTTTGTGGGCCAAAGTAATGGGATATGCCTTTCCAGGCCCCTTTACTCTCCCCTCTTTTCCTTTGGTTTTCCATGTTGATAGCTGGCTATCCCTCCAAAGTGTCCTTTCCTCTTCTCACCAGATTTCTGACATCATACAACTTGCCTCCTGAACCTACAAGCTGAGAAACATTTGAGAGACTGTGTCTGATACAGGCGCAACGTTCTGCATGACTTCAGCACAGGGAAAATGGGAGCAGGCAGGCACTAGTGGAACCAGATAGATGCAGCAAAGAGCCAGTGCTCTTTGCAAATCTTACATGCAGACATGCTGCCCTACTTTTAATCAGTTTGTCTCCAGGATAATGCAATTTAAGGAGATGGGCTTCAATAGTGATGAATTTGGCATTTTGAGCGTGTTTAGTCTGGTGTGTTTTTTTCCTGTTGTTACTTCATACAATGGATAACGGCTGTGCCAGAGTAATGTGTTTGAAAAGGTATGGGGAATGCTTTATGGTGCTTGACAGAGAGGCATAAAAGTGTCCCTGCCTTTTTCATTTCTTTTTTTTTTGTTTTGTTTGTTCTGGTTTTGTTTTTTTTAATACAGCTGTAATTTCTTCTTCTTGCATCCCATTTGCACTTTGATATTACTCTTCTTCCCTCCTTTTTCTTATCTTCTTTTTCTTTTGATAGGCTTGCACACATACAGAAAAGGATAACGTTAGAAGTTATTAATGACAAATCCTTCTTGGTTTTTTGTGACCAGTTCACAAGTGGTTTAATTTAGCTTTTCTTGTTTGTTGGCATCAAAGCTGATGATGCTGTATATGACACTGTTCCAGCACTCTTCTGTGTGCATTGTCATGTATTTTTATTGCCTCATTATCAACTGCTTGGTTGTAGAAGAGCTGTCAATATAATTTTACAGAGGCTACCACTACCTAATGATACAGGTAATTAAGCCCTTGGAGACCATTATTCTAACCATATATTACTTGATTAGGCCATTTTGCTATGCTGCTAGGGTTTGGAATTCTACAACCAGTAAGCTTTCGTTCTTACGTCTCTGACACGAGTTGTTTTTGTGGCTATTTTCCAACCACCTGAAATTTAAGACTGGAAGAGTAATTACTCCTACATCTTAGGTTTCTTTGGTAGTACATATGTATTGCTGTTAACTGAATCTGTCCACAGAAGGGTAAACTCCTTTTGAGCTGGGCACCCTTAGAATAAGAAACTATGTTGTTCCAGGGCAGTGCTGCAGGAAACCCGCAAGGAAGGAGGCATTTTTCAGGCTCAGGAAAAGATACTTGGCATTCACTAGCCTGGCAGTCATTCCCAACCTGCTTTGGGGAAGAACACATGAAGGCATTTTATTTATATATTTTTCATTCCATAAGTTGATAATTGGGAGGGTAAGGGGGAGGGTTCTAGTCATACAGAGAGGACATTGGGGCATCATTTGTTCAGGAAGGGTACAGAGAAAACACTTGATCATAGCTGATCAGCCAAGGTCTCATATCCTCTGTTTGTCAGTGTCTATTTGAACGTCCAAAGCAAGCTCTCTGCTGAGGAGAAAAAAGGAAAGACAAATTCTATATATACCTACAGCAGCACATTATCCCCCATAGGAATTAGAATATTATCATACATCTTTTTGTAGTACAGGCATCACTTGGAATATTACTACACATTTCATCTATCTTTGCTGATCTTGTATGTAGAGGCTTTCAGGAAGTCGTAACTGATTTGAAAATCTTATTATTTTTTTTTTCTTTTCTTATTGTGGTCTTTGTGAGGTGAAATTTGGAAATGCAGAAGTCCAGAAAGTCAAAAGGAATTATATTTATTAAGACTCTGTGTTGTCTTTAAAAGTACTTCGAAGTGAATCTCATGGTTGGGAACGACAGTCATTGTTTCTTGCAGTTCTGTTGGTTCTTGCTGTTCTTTTTATTTGTGAACATCTGACATGACCCATTTTGAAGGGATCTAAGCTTAAAGTGGGAAGCTTTGCTGTCATACTTGAGTCCTGTGTAGTAACATTTTCAGGAGTCCAGCCTTTGGGCCTTTGTAGTTGGCTGTTCAGCATCAGGAAGGGGCTGATGCTGTCTTGTGAATTTAATTTTTGATGTAAGATTTAGGTTATTGAACCAAATCAGGAGTGGTGTGTTGAATGTTTATTTAGAGTCCCATTTACTCCATTAGTAGTTAGTTTTTTAAAGGCATTAAATTCACATTTTAAGGGCCAAAGAATGCAAGAATTTAATAAACTTTACAGTCTTTGCCTCTGAAGGCATCAGGGCATATTTTGTGGTGTTCAATGTAATGCAACTTTCTGAACAACTTCAATGGTAGGCGTACTTAGTAGTCACTTAAAAGAATTCTGTATCTTTCTGTGCAGCAATGATATGCATGCTTACTAGCCACTTAATCAGAAGAATTATATATTTTAAGTGTTTTGCGTATAGGTGTTTTACTGGGGAGTCAGAGAGGCTGATATCAAATCATGATTGTTTCTGCAAAAGGAAGTCCCTCCTCTATTTAGCTTTCTTCCAGCTGCTGTCTGTACTCTGGACAGGACAGGTAGGTGTCTACTGCAGCTCTTCACATCTGAGCCTGGAAGCGTCATGATGGGCTGAGTTGCATGAAAGTGCATCAGAAGAGCTTGTTTGCATTGTGGAGTGTTCTGCAAATGCTTGTTGATGACAGACCTCATTTTAATCTTGCATTTCTCTTGTGCCTATTTCAACCCCACAAAAGCTGCCTCCCTTCACGTAGCATCTTTGTTATTCTTAGAAACACATAGAAATATATGTAGCTATGTCAAGGTGGTCCTGGTACTACCTTGAAGCTGTGACTCAGAATTGAATAAGAGATGTTTAGTTTTGAGTGACTTTACATTCCTGTAAGTAACTTAAAGCAATAGTGGTTTGTCTATATCAGGGTGCTTATAGGCAAAATTAAATATGCATCTTTGGAGGAGCTGGTATATATCTCTCTCTCCATCCATCTATGTATTTGCAAAGATGGAAAAAAGCAGATATTTGTTTAAAATGTAGAAAACAAGGAAAAAATTTTTAAAAAACCACTTTATTTGAAATAGGAAATATTTGCAGTCTGACTGTATAACTATAATTCTTCTGATGCTTTTAGTTATGCTGAAACACTGTGACTATTTCTGGTGCCTCCAGCATGAATAGAGTTCGAACTTAGGAGCATATGTTTAAGCTGACATGAGAATTAGTTTTCTGTACATGTCTGGTTCTATCCACTTACAGTTCATTAAAATATCTCCTGTCCTAAGGTCCCAAATATGTTACTGAGGAATTGCAGGAGGGACAGTCCTTCCATTGGAAAAACACTTTCAGTTGCCTATGAGAAGCTTTTCTGTGAGGCTTAGTCTTGGATTGTTTTTTGTTTAATTCGCCATGCCTGTAACTTACAAAATTGTAGACACGGGTGGTGATGGAAGACACCCATACAGTCCATATGGCATTTGTCTATCTGTCAATACAGAAATAAACATTACCACTGGTTTCTCTTGCAGTTCAGAAACTTTTTGCTGTAGGTATAAGTTTGATGAGTGAAATCTGTATGGCTGAAAGAGACAATGGAAACATTTCCAACATTTCCTGGCTCAGATGGTGTTTAGAGCAGTCTCAGAGAAATGTCAGGTCTGCCATTGCGTGATAACAGAATTCAGACTTGTGTGGGAGCAGTGATATACCAATGCTGTGGTCTTTCAAAATCCTTCCCTACTTATCTGAGGCTCCAGGCACATACATATTTTAAGGATACCTTGAAAATTGCCAGTGGGTTCAACGGTCAGTGGTTCAACTAAGTAAATGTTGTGCTCAGTCTTTCAATTCTGTGGAATTTTCAGGTGGTGGTATGGTCTAGCAGATAGAGCACCTGATTAGGTCATGCACTCAAAAGAAGGATTCTTCTCCACTTGTGTAAATAAAGCTTGAGACATGTTTCATTCCAGCATGGCCTTGTGATAGTTGCCTTCATCGTGTACAAGATACTTTATGTGCTGCTCTTCTTTAGATGGCTTGCCCTTCAGGCAACAGTTTGAGTATGCTTTGAGTACATTGTTCGAAGAAGGGTTTAACGTAAGTATGTGGAAAGAGCATGGCTTGTGCAGTTTGGATTTGCCACTGGCGAATGACACAGGCTGCTCAGAGCCTGTGGTGGGGAAGGGGCCCTGATGGTGCTGCAGGAGGAGAATTTGCCCTGGAATTTCTGGATTGATAAGCACCTGTGCTCATGAAGAGAAAGAATAAACATAAATGATACATTGTATATGTGTCTTTCTGTTGATACTATAAAGGATATTATTACTTCATTTTCCAACTGAAATATTAAGGATGGATATTGTGTGTTCTGTAGGCTTTGCCCAGTGCACTCCTATAAAACGTGTAGCAATGTCATATCCTAAGCAGAACTGAAAATGTGGAGAAAACCCCTTGGGGTTTGAAGCCCCATCATTTCCCATGTGTCAGATCTCTTAAGTTTATGACATATCTGTTTTCACTTCTCTCTGTGCTCTTTTTAAAATCCATTTTCAATATCTACATTCTCTGGAGAAGCTTGTGTCTTTTTCCTGGCTACCTACCCACTTGAAGCAGTGGCCTAACAGCGTGCTGCAGGGTCTCCACGGTAGGTGCACTGGGAGCAGCAGGCTTGGGACACAGCCCCAGGAAGGAGGGGCCACTTCATTCTGGGGATCACCATGGCTTGCAGAGGAGAGCAGAGGGTCTAGAGGCTGTCGTTGTGGCTGACAGGTCACTGCACAATCTGGAGATGAGTCTGCAGATCAGGGGAAGAGCTGAGGAGAGCAGGCAGCCATGTCTAAAGCTAATGAAAATCCCTGGAGCCAGAGGGGAGTAAGCAAAGTCTGCAGTTCAGAGCGCCACTGATTTAATTGAAACCAGGTAGAAGGAGAGACACTCCTGCAAGGATGCAGTGAACAGGAACTGCTGTTTGATGAGCTTTTTTTGATTCTGATGTCTTGTAAAGCCAATTCCATGTTTTTCCTGTTTAAAAAAAATCCAGTGCTTAATCTAAAATCCAGATTTTTTCTATTTTTTCAGGAGGGAGAGTTGTGAGTGTTTGTTTACTTTGAAGCCTTTTGGTAGTTTGAGGAACTCACTGTAAGGAGAAAGTCTAGCCTTATCCGTTGCTTTGCATGGAGCGGTGAGGGAAGCGATATGCAAGTAACCCCAAACCTGAAGTTCAAAACTACGAATGAGCATGCAAACTAATTTCTCTGGGAGCTGAATCAGAGAGAAGCTTTTTGTTTGGTTGGATTGTAGGTTTGGAGAGAGATGGAAGGCTTGGACAGAGACACAGAAGTCTGCCACCAAAGCCAGACAGATTGCTGTCTCCAAAGAGACTGGTTCACAGATGAACCAAGAGCTGAAAGAACTGAGAAACCACTTGGGAACCGGTTCCTTCATCTGTTATCAGGCAATAGGGGGGGGTCAGACAGCTCAAGGAGCTGAAACCCAGGCCACATCTCCAGGGAGGCTATAAATAAAAAGTCAAGAGACTTAAGCCGGAAACTGCCCAGGAGAGAGGCAGGAAGCTTCACTGCCTCACAAGACAGGAGCTGGAAGAAAATATCCACCTGAGAATTTTGATGACACAGAAGTTAAGCTAAAGATGGAGAAAGATCTGTTATTGATATTTTTCTCTAAGATTTTAAGAGTCCTGCACCTGCTGCACACTGTGAGAAGGAAAAAGCTGAAATACAAACCTCAACTGCTGCAGTAAGATTCTATAGGAACCTCCGGACACATCTCTGGAAGACTGAGTCGGTCTCGTGTTGAAGGAATTCTTGTGACATGCACTTGAAATAACTACCAAGTACTGTCACCTCAGCTTGAGGGTGATGAAAAGGGAAGGTGATAACACCTAGCAAAAGGTAGCTGCCAGCCTGTGGAAATCTTGAAGGAAGTAGGTCAAGGAAGAAAGGGGTTGAAGCTGTCATGCACCTTCTAGAGCTGGAACAACTACATGCTACCTGTCCCTTGGAGGGAGGATCGTAAAAAGGGCTATGTGGGAAATGGCTGAATAGAGCGTGGGCTGTGGAGACTATTTATTCTCTGTGCTAGAGATACTGGGAAGGACTTTTTTTTTCAAGGAAAACTTGCTCTGTCAAGGAAAGATTTTAGGTCTGGGGAGATCCCTCTGAAGGATATGCTACAAAAAGTGGAGAAGGGAATGGGTTACCTCTGCAGTGAGACATAAAGGCATATCCTACACAGTGGAGAGCTTGTTCAGAGAAAATCCTCTTCACGTGTGAAATTACTGTGGCAAACCATGAGAGACATCTCTCTCAAGGAAGGGAATCAATAAACCTAGCTGAAAGGGGTCTGAAAGACCTTTCTGGGAAGTGGGAAATTTACAGGGAAGGTTCTGCAGAGTTAGGGGGCTGAGAGAACTCTTCTGCCTCCTTAAATTAGTGTAGCTGAGGGAAGATAATTCCTATATGGTATGAAAATCTGTTCTTGGGGAGGACCCCAACAAAATAGACTCTGGCTTTGGTCCACTTGAAATGACAGAAGTGGGAGAGGCACAAAGTGGACAGGTTTTGTGACCACGTCCCAGCATTGCTGGGGAATGGCACAAAGGACATGCCTGTTTATGAAGGTGATGGTGCTGAGAAAATTAAGAGGAAAGTCAGGAATTTAACTGTGTCGTAGTGATGCATCAGCCCCAGCAGGGTTTGTCTTGCCTGGTCTGTTTGAAACTGCTCTGGCTCATGCCACGAGTTGTGGCAGCAGGGCCAGGCAGGAGATGGAGGCAGTAGAGCTGTCAGAAATGTAACATGAAAATGCGTTAAAAGCAAGCCTCTACAGCTCATTGGGTCCTTGCAGGCAGGTCCTAGCTTCCAGGCAAGATTTGAGTTGCAGCAAAAATACAGAGGAAGCTTCCTTCTGCCATCTTGGAGACCTGAGCATCTGTGCCCTGTGTGCTGCTTCCTGGGCAGGGAATGGTGTTTCCTTCTTCCCAGAGATTCCTCTGGCCCCCTTGCCCAGAAACACACACAGAAACAAAGTCAAAATAAATAACTGCATGTTGCAGTTGGTTTGATTTCCTGGTATTCTCTCAACAGCACAGAACAAATTACATTTTTTTTAAAATGTAGGAATGACTGATGTTGTTTCAGGAGTAATAGCAGCAAGAACCTGTGGATCATAAATTCAGGTCCTTAGCTCTTGACATGTCTATGTAATTAATTTCATAAACTGCTCAACTCTGGCTTAAAACTGTTTAGGTTTCTCATCCTGTTACTCTGTCTGGTAGGCTGGTTCAGGGTCTCAGTTTTTCAGTGATTAAAAACATCCTAATTCCAGCCTAAATATATTTAGAAACACTATATTCCCATCTTGTTTTTTCGACGATTTGCCTTGGGTTGGTGTAGTTTTCTTTCCCATTTAACTTTTTCTCAATGATTCTTCTGTGGAAAACATAAAGCTCTTGGTCTCAAGTCTAGCAAGACAAGTTGTTTAGTCTCTTCTCATGACACACTCTCAATGCCTCTAAACACCTCGGAGCTGTCTCTTCACTGAATCTTCTCTGAATGAGCCACTGCTGAACACTGATGATCATAATTACAGATAATATTCCAGATGAAATCTTGACAGTGGTTTCCACAGTAGCATTAACATTTTATGTTCCTTAAACTCTTGCATTCCATGAACAGATTCTGGTTTCCAAGGGCCTCATTTCTTCTTGCGTTTTGTGCTTTGAGATATCTATCCATAGGTTGGGACTAGTGGAAGACTGTTTCCCTGCTCTAAACCGACATTTTGTCAATAAACTTAAGCTTCTATCAAACATGGGTTTCATTTAGTTTTCTCCTAAAGAAATAGCTTTTGTTTAAAAAAAAAAAGAAAAATTGAAAGGAACTCTTCAGTTTGAGGAAAGCTTCCATTTTCTATTCAAATAATAGATGTAAGAAAAAATTTAATGGTACTAAGCGAGATGCTTCAGATGAATAGACAGTAAATAGAACACTAAAGAAAGGGGGAAGTAAATGATCTTAAATAGTGACTGAAGAATGTAGACTCAGGAATGGTGAGCTTTAGAGGCTGTTTTTGCAGATTGTAACAGCTTGATAGTTACATAAGATACATGGAATCCTTGGCAAAACAGGTTTTTTAGCATAGTCCAGCAAGCAGGCAGAATACATGCGTGGGGGATAGCTATTCTAGATGTAATCTGCAAGTACTTGACGTTGGAGTGGGTCCATCTAGGATATAAGAATCATGATGAAAAGAAGATAACCTTTTGTGGTTACCAGAAGGGGGGGGAAATATAGGTTGATATGTAGAAATAGCCTTTCATAAAACTCCTAATTTTTCTGTTTCACTTCCAAATTTTATGTCCTTTGGAAATCTTGTTCAGGGAGCAAAACAGGGAATTTCAAGTTAATTTTATAGAGGCTCCACTATTCTTGCATTATTTAAAAGAACTTATACTAAGTCCTGGCATGTACATGTCCCTGTGGAGAGTATTATAGATCATAACAACAATCACTTTTCAATTAAGGTGCCATTAATTCATGCTTCAAAGATTCTAATTTATAAGGAACAAATCTTGATTGTTATCCTGTGCCATGTTTGGTTAAGCAGTCCTTCCTAAAAATGGACAACTGGGGTGCTAGTGAAAAAGCAGCAGCTTAAAAACCACAAGAGCACTGGCCATCGGAGTCTTGCAGTAAATTTGACTGTAAGCATATTTCACCTCCTTGTTTGACAGAAACTGTTTTTCTCTTTCTATTTTCAGATATTCCATGGGCACCTAGAATTTGTAAGATCCTCTCAGTGCTGGTTTTATAGTGACGTGACCACACAGACAGTGTCTCTGTTACGCTTGTGGTTCAGCTTTACGGCTGTCAACTCTTGCAAACTTTTATAATAGCTGCAAACAGCAAAACAACAGAAGTCTCAACTGTGTTTAACTGAGCTCTTCATCATGTTGCAAAGATTATTCTGTTGCATAGAAATCTATTCTTTCTCCCCTTTTTGCTTGTTTATTAATTTGTAAGAACTTCATGGAGGACTAGATTTGAAACTGTGCATGCATATATAAACAAATAATTAAGAATCCTATTACATCATTAAAAATGAAGTGATGAGCATGTTGAGAAATTAAATCTTGCAGTGAGGACTGCACAAGAATTTATGTTACAAACCAAAATGATTTGTTCTGTTGTGTAAAAGGCATCTTGATTAAGGTCAGCCTCTGAACAGAAATGGTTGCAATCTGCAACTGAAAAACTGCACCACTGTCTGCACTAGAGATTAGAGCTGGCTTGTTTTCATGCACATTTGGTCAACAGATGGTCCAACTATTCTGTGGGCATTCTGGCAATGTAGAAGTCTGCACATCAATGACAAAAACCTATCATACGAATAAGTAAAATGTCAGTGTCCATCTGAGTAAAATGAATACCCAGTGTCGACTTCTCAAAAAGTAGCGTAGCTGGCTGACTTGGAAGGAGGAAAACTAGCAAAACATCCTATTATTGCTAAATTAGCCAATACCATTTATTCTGATAACACTGAAAGAACAGAAAGACTATGAGGCTTATATAAAAGATAATATTATTGGCCTTTGGCCAGAGCATTAGCTAATATTTGCTGTCTCACTGGATTTTTACCTTAGAAATAAAAAAAAAAAACAAAAAAACCCCATGATATGCTGTGAATAATTCTTCTGTTCAATTGCATTTGCAAAGAATGGTACACGGAAGTCATGTTTCCCTAAACACAGTAGAAACAAACAACAGCAGGCAGTTTCTGGTCTGATATGCTGAGGAATACAGGGTCTTTTTTCAAGGTCACAGCTTTAATATACAGCCTATCTATCTGGCAATATGGCTTAAGGTATTCCTTTCTCTCTCCCCTGCCTTTGTGTCACCCATACACCTGTGCCACTGCAGTTTTCCCTCCTCCAGCCCCTGTTCCAGCTGGGCTGTTTCCAACTATATCAAGGGATTGGGCCAGCTTAAAAGGAAAAGAATACAAAACATGAAAGGCAGAGTGAGAAAAACTGTTGCATCTTCACAGCTGAAGAAGCAGCTGTACAGGGGCGAGAGTCTGGGTGAGGAGATGAGGAGTGGGGAGAAGCTTGAGGACCTTTGCCTGGAATTGGCACTCACCATTTTTTGTTGTGAAAACCGGTGTCTTTGTGGTTTTGTCCATCACTGCTTCTCTGGTTTTTGACCCCTGTCCTCCTCTTAACCATACATATAGAGCTGAAATCAACTATAGTCCCAGGCCTTTATTTGCGGTAAGCCTTGGTGGGATCTGCTAAGCCCATGGGATTTAATTTCTGATTGACCTTGAATGGGACCAGTGTTTTGTAGATGGCTTCCCTTATTCCCAGTGGTCCTGTTGTGTGAAGGAGCAGAACTCTGTCCAGTTCATCCTCCATTCAGGAGAGTTAGCGTTATTACCAGTTTTAACATGCTTGATGAATGCAGATAGATGAAAGACAATTTTTGGTGATGCCTATTATCACCTTCTAATATGGAAGTGCAAACCTTCCTTCTTTGGCTGGTGGAACTGAAGTTGATTACGTTTTCATGAGATGGTAGTACCAGATTTTAGACTACACTTGCTTTTTACATCCTTTTGAAAGGGCAGAGAAGGGTGAATGTGTTCAGCAGCTGTACTCATATAAACAAATGTACTGGCACACACTGCTGCACCTATAACATAGAGAGTAAATACTAGTAATGTGTTTGACAGTCTGTCTAAATTGCACAAACCTAACAATTGGCTAGAAATACAGCAGGTTGTTGGTTTTTTTAATCTAACTGATTTTGTTCCAAAATGACAGTAATTTTATCATGGTGTTTGGTTACATTGTTGATAAGGTGTATATTTGCACACATTTGTTTTTAATTTTTGTAACTGAATTGCAGTAGGATTTTAACAATACAACTAATTACTGTGCATATTCAAAAGATAAAAGAGTGCCCTTAATGTGTTATTCATAACATGGAGTATGAGAACATTATAAGGCCGGGATTGTCTTTAAATATTAATTTCATGGTAGCCATGGATGCATTAGGCTTTTGTAAAGAAGAAAAACACTGAATGCAACTCTTAATTTTTTTTCCATACAGTTGACTTTTATAAATATTTTTGTTCTCTAGAATGGAGGAGACGGTGAGAAATCTGCTAGAGAGCCAAGGATCCCCAGGCCAGCATGGAGAAGGAACTGTCAATATCATGAAGGTATATCAGGTATTAGTGACTTTTTACCTGTTTTCTTGTGATAGAAAAGTTCTTTAAAACAAAGATCACACTACTGAGATAAATGTGTCTGGCATTGTTTCCTCTGTGTGTTTATTAGCTATGAATACTTGTAAATAGTGGTCAGTACCATCTATATTTTCCCGGGTGTTCTCTCACCAGAGTTTAAGGGTTTTCATTTTTATTATCATTGTCTTATCTGCATTTGCTGCTCCTCACAATTAACAGGACAGAGAAACTAGCTTGGAAGACTTTATTAAAGCATTTAGTATTTTAAGTAATATATTCCAGCATCTTTAGAAAACATAGATGCTTGTGACAGCTTGACCTTCAGATTGTGATGGATAATTTTATCCACTCATAATCTTACTGAGTGTGAGGCTTCTATATCAAGCTCCATAGTTTCTTGTTGCAGTTTGTGGTAGGTGCATTTTATCAGTCTCACTTGGGGTAGAGAGAGTATCTCATGACAACATTTCAGAGAGCAAAGATTTTAAGAGGTTTTTCAAAGGGAACCGGGTTTGTTTATACTCTTTATAAGAAAGGAGAGTTTTGCATTTTCCTAATGTACTGCCATATTCTGGAAGCAGTGAACCTGAGGAGATAGCAAGCCTTTTTAAGTGTCTCTGGAAACAGGAATGAAATAGATGCCAGTTCATCAGATATTCTGCACATAAATTCTTAAAAAAAAAACACTTGAGGAAGCTAGTCCTGTCCTGTATCTTTTTAAACAGATTAAGTATTTTGTGAAGACATATATTGCTGAAATATTAAAATCTATACTACGTAGTGATCCTTCAGATAAAACACTTTTCAAAAATTCTAGTTATATTAGTCCATTCTTACAACTGATGGATCAAAAATACAGCAATATAGCTAAACAAAAATGTATATTAAAGAGTATTTATCACTGTAATTTTCATTTTAAGCTTGGATTGAAGGGAAAAGAATCTTTTAGATTAACCTTCCAAAATAAATCAATTTTTCTTGTTAAAATGATAGCCTATAAAATTTAATTTCAGGACAAATTAAACTTTTTGTTGAAGTTATAATAGAACACTGTGCTTTTAGAAACTGGTAATAAAAGCATCTATATTTTACTCACTGTCCTTTTAGAATGCAAAAATGAAACTCAGTTCCCTCCTCTTGGTTCAGAATTTAAATCCATACTTTCTGTTCACTGTTGCCACCATACAGAGGGGTTCTGAAGTGGGCTTGGTGTGAGTCCTTTGAGTGGATTACTTGTCTTGTCTGTTTATAACAGACAGCTGAACTGGTTTTATTACCTGCTTTTCTGTATGCTGTCTTACTGTGGAAAACACAGTAAGGTGGTATGACAATTAGGTTTTAGCATCTTTGGGTTTTGTTTTTGCAGTCTCAGCAAGAAAAGGAAAACAGTACTTCCGTTTCTTTCCATCAAACTGGGGATTTGTGTGTTCTTTAGTTTTCTTTTAGGCACTAAACTGGAAAAAAATTAGCTATGTGGTCATTTGAAATTTGAAATTTTGTTTGATGCTTTCCTAGAGGGGACATAAACTCGTCATTTTGGTGCTTGTATATTTCTGTGTAATTTTTCCTCCATCTTTTATTTCTTAATTTTTGAAAAAAAGAGGCAGTTTGGTAATAGTCTTGGTTTTTTCTCATTTGGGGCGATACAGACATTGGCATTTGTTGTCTTGTGCTAGCCAGGAAAATGGGTATCATGGTGTGTTTTGTGTAAAATCTCTTGGGTTTTATGTTCTGACCAACAAAAGAGCAAGGCAGTTCTCTCCAGTTAATGATAACAAGAACAGTTCTTTGTTTTAATTCACCTCTAGCAAACAGCCCCCTCTACCTAATAAAATGCTGTCTAACCCCTTTTTTTTCCCCTTCTTTCTGGACATGGGGCTTTGTTTGAATCTGCTCGGTGGTAGTCTGGGTGGATTCCCCAAACCTGAGCCTGGCTGTCTTACAGAGTGAAGCATCTCTGCCCCAGGACCTTAAAGCACCCATATACCTGTTACTCTAGGATTTTTTTAAATCTTGTACTCCACATTGCATAACAGCTTCCTTCTCTTCCTGTTCCCTTCTTGTTCTTGGAAAAGTTCTCACTCATGATATCAGTCAGCTTTGTTTTTTGGAATTTCCATTTCTTCTATATTGCCAATATGTAATTTTATTTGGTTATGAATTTCTTTTCATAATTCATGACTCAGAAGCAGTGGTCTTTCCTTTCCTGAAAGAATAGCTAGGCTAGTGCATCCTATACCAGTCTGTGAATGGTGAAACAGGTAAAAAATATGGAACATTGCCATGAGTGTTGTGTTTTTTCTGAATGTCTCTTGACTCATTCATCCTCACATACCTTTTGTTTACTTTTATGACAAACTTCTTAACAAATAGTTTATTTTCTGGGATTTTCAAGGAATGGCTCTATTCACATGCAAAACAGTACATTCCTGCCCTCGTATGGCTACCTGCTATGTAGGTCAGAAATGGGTTCACTTGATGTGTGTTGATGAGTCACACGGTAAAAACAGTGCAGTATGATTTAGGCAACAGCCACATGTAATAATAAAAGCTAATACCTGAAAGGTGCTTCAAAACAAATACATGGCAAAGAATGTGTGATCTGAAATGTTCACAAAATATTTTAACATTGAAAAACATATTAATAAAACATTATATGAATCATTAATCTGTTATTGAAACCAACTGTGTGGAAATCATGGACAAACATATAATCTAAATACAGGATGAATTTTATTGCAAATACTGCGTCCAGGTTTGGCAAGAGGCATCAATATTGCAATAGAAGCATTTCATTTGTACCTTTGTAAATGGATTCAGACATTTTTTTCATATATTTATAAGGGTAATTCACAAATGGGAATAGAACTTGAATGTACAACCTAGGTAATGTTTCTGAAAAAACACTGATGTATTTGGGGTTTTGTGAACATGATAACCATATCCTGTATTTGTAAATGAAGTATAGATGTGAGCTAACACACAAAAAAAAGGTTTTTATGGTCTGAATTCAAGTGATGCGTACACAAAACTTACAGAATGTATAAATACTAACATTGTTTCGAAAGCCATCCTCTACAATCAGTTACCTTACAGAAAATATTCTGAGTCATAGCTGTTCTCTGTGATTACTATGATATGATATGATCAGTACTCATTGCAAGAGAGTATCAGATTTTACTGCAGTTTCACACCATGTATTTCATAACAAATGAGGACATGACCTAGGGGATCTCCAGGGTGACTTGCTCACATATGTCCCATATTTTCTGACACCATGGTAAGTTAGTTTTAGTGTGTGAAACCTGTTCGAATTAATATCCGAATACTTATAAAAGATGCCTCTTGTGCAATAAACACTTTTGATCTATTGACCATTGTCTATGTATTTGTTTTTTACAAATCTAATTATTGTTCTGGGATGTATGAAATTGAGTTCTTATTATAATATCAATATGCCTGACTCCAGAATAAATATTCTTGCTGGTGAACATTAGATGTTGCATGGTGATCATGTTAGAAGAATAATAATAAGATGGAGCCCAGAGCGTGCAGTATTATTGCAATATTGTGTTAGATCTTGCTGAGATTCTTACTTGAAGCAAAATATTCTAACCCTTTCCATAGAGCTAGCTGCCCTATGGGAACTTAATTTGCTGGACTTAGAGATGGATGATGTGATTTCTTTAGGGTAAATGAATTTAGAAGCAGGACTGTAAACAAAATTCTCCTCTGTTATCATTTTACATAATGACTGAAGGAAGATTTATAATGAATGCTAACGTAAATGTGGACAAGAATATGTGTGATTTGAATTGCTGTGAACCATCATATTTCTTACTTAAATGTTTACTTGACTAAAAAGCTCTAGCATGTAAGAGCTTTATGATGTTTCCAAGAGGCATTGCCCATGTAAAAGTAAGACCATGAAAGGCCAAAGCAATACCTCACCCTCATATTCTCATTCAAGACACAAGTACTTTATCTAAGAGAGAGAGTGATCCCCAGAAATAACTGTGTGCAGTACTTGAACCCAAGACATTAAAACAAGCAGCCCACAGACTTTCCTTCCAATGTTTGTCCTTGTGATTTGGATATCAAAACCCAGAGTCTCTTTCTTGTTTGATCACAATACTGGATAACTAGGTAGAGTCTTACCTGATTACAGATAGCTCAAAGACTTTCAAGGTTTTTTTAAAATCCTTTTGACTGCATGTCAGTGTACAGTGATTGAAATGGATGAAGAAGAGAGTTTGTTCTAAGTTCACGATTTGTTATAATTCTACAATTGTCAATATGTGCACTAAAGCTCAGGACAGACGTGGTGCAGTCACGTTGGAGTGGAAGGATGATGTTCTGTTTACAGTACTGTGTTTGCAAGACTACATTTTGATTGTTTCATTTGCTACAGATTTCTCCATTTCCTTGGACAAATTCACTTCATCTGTCCATCTTTAACCTTTGTTTGTAAAAAAAGGGTAGCAACTTATCATTTAGTCTCAAGTATATTTAAGACATCATCATATATATAAACCGCTGCTTCTGTGGCAATGGGAAGTGTTATAAGTACAGAGCCAGATAATTTATTTTTTTTAAAAAAAAAAAGGGGGGTTTCACATTTCCTGGTAAACTTGGAAAAAGGCTTATTTCTCCTAAGGAGTTTGTTTAACATATGGACACTTCTAATAGAAAAAGAATCAGTTTCAAAGTGGAGCTTGGATGGTCTTCAAGCAGGGCTCTCCTGTCTTGTATTAAAAAGTATGGAAATGAATTTTTGCTCTTGGGACTTCGGGGATTTTGAGACATGAATTCATATGAAAAACCTCATGACTGTAGGGGCTGTAATCTCTTCAGAACCACACTGTGCTGCTTTGAGATTTGCACTCCAAATTCTTTCTGTTCTTCTCATCAGCAGGAACTGAAATCCTGGGTTGTAGGCAGCCTGAATCCCACCCCATCTTATGTCACTGGCCCAGTCATCCCTCAGGTTCTGTGCGAGTGCAGAGTGTCTAACTGCTTGTTCACCAGCTGACATGGTCTAGACTACTTTTCAGCAGCAGGGATTTTCATCATGCTGGACAGTGCAGGTCCTCAGAGATTGATTATACAAATTCAGAAGAGGAACAACATGAATAATGAGGTCAGGGGATTGTCAAGGGGAATGATCCCTGTACTGAGTTCAGTGCTGTTGAGTTGACTCCAAGAGAAGTCTGGCTGAAAGACTCAACGGAGGTTACAGGTAGCTTTAATAGTAGGGTGTGTTTGCAGGTTTCTTTGGCCCTGGGTGCAGTGGTGAAGAGCAGCTTGAATCCTTACATTTTTTTAAGTGAGGTGTGACTTGTTCCATTTTTACTCTACTGCTCATTTCGGCACCCATGTGACTACACTGGACATCCAAGTGGTAGCAGACAGTTTAAGCAATTGCAGCTGATGCGTTTGGATGGGCTCTTCTCACTGAGGAAGAGCTGTGACTGTGGTTCAGCTCTGCTTTTTTTGTCACTGTGGAGGGATGATGAGATTTTGAGAAGTAATTGACTTCAGAAGAGATTTCTTAGGCTTTAGTGTGCACCATGAGAAGAATGGCACACAGCTCCATGGGGGACATCTGTCCCATTTGCCAGGCATCACCACCAGTGCAATCATGAACTCACGCTACAGCTTTACAGGAGGAGTGGCTTTGAACATAAGAAATTTCAGTTTCATTTCCCACCCTCTTGCTGGATATAAATATGTGTGCATGTCCCTGCCTTATCCACAGCTAAGAAAAAAGATTTAACTGTGAAGACTCAATACTGGTAACTTCCAACACCAAGGATAAAATCATTCCAGTCTTACAAGACTTCTAATTCTCAGTCATGAAGTCTGGAGCATTTTGCCATTTGCTTTCTGAAGCAGGTGTCAGAGAGGTGTGACTACATAAGTGGTACAGGCACATTTCAGGTGGCATTGTTGGCCAGATCAACCCAATTTTTTGTCTGCGTGCTTTGAGACTCAGATGTGGAACAGTTGTTGTGACTGTCACTTCTAATTTGCACAGTCGTTGGTGTCAGCAGCTCTTTCATGAGAAAAAAAAAAAAACAACACCACAACTGTAACTATTGGCAATACAATTTTATCTTAACACAAAATTACAGAAGCTTAATATTCAGGCCACTGATATGTAACATTTTATAGATGGGGCATGGCCATGAATTGAAAAAAAGGCACTAGCTGAAATCCACGTTGGATTTTTAATGCTAACTTCTATTGCAGAAAGAGGAAATATATCCTTAAAATTAAACTTGTATCACTGGACTGGAAGTGCCCACAGGAGACTGCATCAATCAGGCCTCCTAAGCTGCTATGGAGAACATTACTAGACAAAGC
Source organism: Falco biarmicus (assembly GCF_023638135.1). Classification (NCBI taxonomy): domain Eukaryota; kingdom Metazoa; phylum Chordata; class Aves; order Falconiformes; family Falconidae; genus Falco; species Falco biarmicus. The sequence continues at coordinate 36,023,099 of NC_079295.1, read as the reverse complement.
TTAGCAGTTTTGTGTCTCCCAGAGGACAGGAGAGGAGCCACCCGCACTCTTGGGAGCTCCACCAGAAATCCCGGGCTGTCAAGGACGCAAGCATTTGCTTGGGCTGCTTTTCCATACAGAGAAATGCAGGGCTAGCTCAGTAACAACAAACTCCTTATGGCTTTTCTCTGGTAGATTTCCACTACTGTGCAAAGATTCTGATAAATATTTGTTCCCATATTTAACTAAATTAAGATTGGATTCTTGCCCCCAAAGGAGATGGATGGTGCTCCTCAGACAATGTTCAAAATTACAGTTTTGTTCCAAGGACAATATGTGCAAATAGTTTTCTTTTTGATTGTTGTAATACAGTAACAAAGCAATGGACTTACATTTAACACAACAAAGTCTCGTAACTGAAATGTGCCATTTGTGTGCCAGTTTCTCAGAAAACAAGCTGTTCTTTCCTTCCCAGAATCCTCTATATATCCACAGTAACAAGAGGTGAAGAGTGACTGATTCTATGGTACTATTATGTATTATACCGATTGTAATTCTGCATTTAGATTTTCCTCTGCAGTATAGTGCTGCTTTGCTATGACTTTCTTCGAGTTCTTACTCCTGGAATGAATCTAAAAAAGTCAGCCTATATACATTGCCTAAAGCCTATACATATGAAAGGGGCATAACGGAGATTCAGAGACACTCTCTGGAAAGCAGGGTGATGATGTGGTTCACAGCCTGACTGATACAGGTCATCCTAATGCATAAGGGGACTTCCCATTTATGCACAACAGGTTGTCTGCAGCCTTAATCTTGACATAATGGTGGTGTTCTGATTGCTTTTTTTCTGATTCAGGGGATGTATTTGGGAGAAAAGAGTATGGCTCTAAAATGACTCTGCTTGGTAGTCCTAAAAGACGGGAATAATCTCCGGGAGTTTATAGCTGATATCACTTTTAAGGTAATCTATCTGCTGCTTGGAGAGATGCTGGTATCTTCTTATGTAAAGGCCAACTTGTTGCTCTGTATCTGCACGTATTCCTCACACAGGTCAGCTTGGGGCTACCAGCCGCAGGGCTGTGCAGGCACGCCGGCTGAGGGCAGCCCACGCTTTGGCTATGTGAGAAGGCCAGCCTGCAGGGCTGCTGTGCCACGCTTGCCGTGGCACCCGGTGCCACTTCCAGGCCCACTCTGTTTCTCAGTAGGGCAGCGAGATCCCCAGGGAGTTGTTGTCATCTCCCATCTGTCAACAGCTTTTAGAGTTCCCAGGTCTGTAATGTGTCTCCTGGCTCTTGATCAAAAGAAGATTTTAATGAGGGGGTCTTACCTATCTGTAGCCTGTCCAGGTCCCTGTGAGGATCCATATGTGCTCTGTTGACCTGGCACGGCATTGCCCATCCTGGGCTGGTATTGAAGAGGTTCTGGTTGGGCAAGAGGGTCAGTCAAGTAAAGAAGCATTTTTATCTATCAAATCCTTTGTGTTTCCTGAGTAAGGGTAATGAGTAAGAAATAAATAGGGAGCACTTGGAGCAATCAGCTGTTCAGGGGAAGAAGTGCTTGGACAGAAAAGTTGAAAAAATGGTTTGTATTCCAAGGTTGGGTCATATGTATGGCCAACTCACTTGCTCGGTCCCTGTTTCCACATCTCCATAAAAGATATTGTTCACTCTGAATTTTGAACTGTGATTAATTTATGTTTTCAAATAGAAAGCAGTGCTATTTTTTAAATTTTAAAAAGTTGAAAAAATGTAAAATTGTGCTTGTTTCCTGTGGGAAAAAATATGCTGTATTCACAAACATTCTCTCTCTGAATTTTAACAGAAGAATGCCCTTACCAATATATTTGTATTTCAGTATATTTGTTTTGGAAAGAATATGCACTGATGATCAAGTATTTTTAATTTCAGTTAAATACATTTGCTCTAAACTGTAATAACATATTTGAAAAGCTGAAGTTTTGGTCTGATCCAGAATGATTGTTCCTGCATTTTATTTTTGTGTGAAGATGCATTCTGAGCTTCTTTTAGAAGTTTTCCTGACAATATTATAAGACAAACTATTTCCTGCTATTTGCAAAAAGTTACCTGGTTTTTTAATAGTTTACTAATTTTTTTGTCCTAATCCCACAGGCCAGCTTGTGCAGTTGTGCTTATGGTAAGAACTAGTTAGTTAATATACTGCTGTCATTCCAAAACAATAGTTAATACTCATCTTCAGGTAGGTCCTTTAAAGCCTTTTTTTTTTGTATTCCCTAAAGAAACAATCTACAGAAAACTGGATCAAAAAGTATGACTACTTGGGAGACTTTCTGGGAGGGGGAAAAAAAATTCACTCAAAAGTTTTTCGTTCCATTAAAAAGAGTAATTTGGCCTTCATCCAAGTAGTGAAAAGTCATTAAAAAAAAAAAAAAAAGGGAAAAAAAGTGAAGGGCTGCAAAGGGAAGGGAAATTGGCTTATTTCTAGCAATCTAAATCTGGAGTAATTCTATTGCCTTAATTGCTGTTACATAAAATTTACTGAATTTAATTTTCAGAATAGTTTGGCTTGTTTGTACTTCAGTCAAAGCTAGGTATTTTAATACTGTCACTTTAGTCAAGTGTAGTTACTTTAATACTTACAAACTCCTTCAGGAAAGTTTAAATGCTGCATATAGGTTTCCTGGGAGGAAAGATGATTACTTTAAGTATGGTACGGTAATGAACCATTTTTTAAGAGAATATCTGCATGAAAAATAACACTGCATATTCTTCTCATAATAGCATATATACACATATGAAGAAGGCATTAGCTTCTAGAACATTTTTTTTTTCTGCTTATAACTTTTCTATTCAGTGTAGCTGAAATCTTCCATTTTGAAAAGGAACAACACACTGAGTTACTGCCATACTGCCATGCCACCACTGTGCCTGAAACCTGGCTTGGAAGAGTCACCTCCAGAATGGTCAGTCTTTGATTTCACTTCTGACAGATGAAGTGCCAGAGGCAAGGGTGCTACTGATAGATGAATATCCATTCACTAAAGACAGAATGGTATCAACCGCAATATTTGGCCACGAGGTTAGCGTAGTTTACTTCGACATCCAGGACTGATGTTCAGCTGGGGACCTAAAGACAGGAAACTCCATCTACTCTTACTGAACTGATAAGTACAGTTAATTTCACTGTGAAGGCTTTTTTCTTTTACAGCCCTTTTTGATCTGAACTTTTTCAAAAAAATACATGTTTCTGATGCATGGAAGAGCCAATAAAAGCATCATCAGGAAATTTATTAATGTTGCTGCAGAACTGTTCAATAGGGGTGATAGCTTGTACTAGTGAGGAGCATTTTGAATGAAGAATAATATGTAGTACACTTGGATTGATATGCGAGTGGTAGGTGGCTCATACCAGAAACATAAAGTACTTTGTTCTCTTATCCATCACATGTATTTAATCTACAGAATGGTACTGCTCACTCTGTTCACTTTGTAAGTAAAATCCAGAGATGAGAAAAAAGATTTTTATATGGTTTTCCTGACAACAGTAATGTTAAACTGTGAACAATTTGGGATGTTTCTGTAAAATTTTGTGATATACGAGCATTCCTTTCTTTTCCTTCAATTTTGGTCAGCTTGTTCTGAACAAAAGCTGATAGCTAAACAAAAATATGACTACACTTGCTGATGTGCTGTTTAAAGCAAAACTATATTTTAACTGATCCTTCCACTGGAAGGAAATAAAGCATGAGAAAACAGCTGAATACATAGATAGAAGTAAGCAAGGTAAAACCAGAAGTCATTTTTGTAGCCCTGAACTCAGAGATTACTTAGATTGCACTGCCTAGTTGCATGTAAATTTTTTTTTACATTCTAACTTGTTTGCCCAGTTATGGGGGGAGCGTTTCAGACCTGGGTCATGGTATTTAATGGGATTCCCATTAGCAAATACAGAAAATCCAGAAAAAAAAGTTGCAGATAGAACAGACGTATTCAGGTCACAGTGATATCAGTGACTACTCCTGTCTCAAGCATCTTGCAGGAAACACTTTTGTGAATTCATCAGTTCACATTGCTCTGACTTAACATACAAGTGTCTTTCACACATCTCAGGTTTCACCGAATGAGATAGGTTATAAAGCATATCAGAAGATACTGCAAAATTTCAAAGGGCATATTTAAGAGGGATTGAGTTGCAGTAAACAAGTGGTAATTAAAATTAAGGAAAAAAAGGCCATGGTGGGGGAGAAAGGAGAGCAAGGTGCCACTGGAAAACAATTTTAACCTTGTTGGAATTTGAAGTTAGTAGTCCTTGGAACAACTGCTGCCTTTTTTCAGCTTGTGTAGTTAGAGTGAGCTACTTGTGCATAGCTCGAGGCTGGTTTTTTTATGAAAGTACAAAGAAACCCTCATCTACTGTTTTTATCTGCATCAACAGTCTGGAAATACTCATTTCATATTGCTCACGCGCAGTGAAGAATAGTGCTGAACACTAGGAGGTCTGCAGTGGAAATAACACTGAAAGTACATCATCTAAGAATACATCAAGACTATAAAATGGCCTTGCAAGAAAAAACATTCACAATTCGTTATTACATTGTTGTGGTTTAACCCCAGCCAGCAGCTAAGCACCACACAGCCACTTGCTGACTCCCCCCTGCTGCCCCAGCAGGTAGGGGGGGAAACAATCAGAAGGGTAAAGGTGACAAAACTCATTTGAGATAAGAACAGTTTAATAATTAAAATAAAATAAAACATGCAAAAAATTGTAATGAAAAGGAAGGTAACAGTGAGAAGTAAAACCTAAGACAAGTGATGCAAATGAAAACAATTGCTCACTACCACCCAACCAATGCCCAGCCAGTCCCTGAGCAGCAGCCCCCCAGCCAACCTTCCCCCAGTGTATATGCTGACCCCGATGCGGTATGGGATGGGATGTCCCTTGGGTCAGCTGGGGTCAGCTGTCCCAGCTGTGTCCCCTCCCAGCTCCCTGTGCAGCCCCAGCCCCCTCGCTGGTGGGGTGGGTGAGGGGCAGAAAAGCCCTGGGCTCTGGGTAAGCAATAAGAAGAACATCCCTGGATTCGCAACACTTCCCAGCACAAAGCCAAAACAAAGCCATACCAGCTACTGTGAACAAAATTAACTCTACCCCAGCCAAAACCAATGCATACATAAACAATTCTACATATGGATTTGTAAACTGCAGTTTGGGTTTCGAGGTTAACAATCTCCTTTTGTTATAGCAGGAAAGGGTGTTAGAAGTGTAGTGTAGCACACCTGGGTTGGCAAACTGTCACTGAAATCTAAGATAATTATTTAGTAAATATCTTATTTAGAAAGTCCTGTGGAAGCTCCTGAGATGCCATGGAAAGTGATAATGTTTAGAGATGCTGAGTTAGCCACTTAGTGTGGGTTCCATATTGACTGGATTCTTGGATTCCTGTTACCATTGCCTCCGTATAGGATCTGTTTATAACTACATTGTGAACCATTTTGAGGTTTTTTTCCTCAAATAAGTGGTTATGAGAAATCATAAATACCGTTTAATTATATAACCTACATATGTTTTATTCTTGTGTTAAATGTGTGATTAAAGTGTGGTTTCAGAAAATTGCAGGCATGACTCTCAGGAGAATTTGAATTTGTAATCATTAAAACAATTGTTTTTAATAAATTTCAGACGCTGAAGAATTAAAAGGAGTTCAGAAAAAAACCCAACTCTCAGGCTCACAACCTGTCACTCAGAGTGGACATAGAGATCATTTGTATCTGAGGAATCTTTACATTATATCTGAAACACTTCACTTCGCTGGAGGACTTGTGTTTATTTCATGAAAATGATATTTAGCTTCTATAAGCAAAGGTTCATCTCCAATTATTAGTTATCAGTTTCCAGACAAGTAATTCATGTCATCCAACACTCGTAGGGAAAATCCGCATTTCAGAGATCTTGATTTTTTTTAATTCTTGTTTGGTTCAATCAGAATATTGTCATATGTCCTTGTGAAAGATTGCTGTTCATGATCAGTACTGCAGAGTCCAGATCCAGTTGTATCAGGATTAGATTATGCTATGTTGTGTTATTATAGCCACTTGTCCAGTGAACTTTGCAATATCTCTGTGATTCAGAAACCTCCCTGGGTAACCTGTTCCAGCAATCATATGACCACCCTCACAGGAGAAAAAAAAAAGGGGGTGGTGGGGGGGTGGAGAGGGCTTTCCTCATATCTAATTCCAATTTCTCATGTTCCAAGGATCATCCATTGTATCTGATCTTTTTGTCATGCCACTTCCAAGAAGAGTCTGGTTCCATCTTCTCTCTTCCCTGCAACAGATACCTTCATGCAGCTGGCTCCCAGCCTTTACTGGTTCACAGGGTTATTCCTCCCCCCATGGAGAACTTTGCATGTCCCATTACTGAGAGCTGTGGCAGGTGCTGTGCTGTCATTGCTTCTGCTTGACCTCCTCCTGTGGAGGCTTGTGTGCTCGTTAATGGTGTTAATGATTTCTGTTTTCTTCAAGGCTTCTTCCTTGAGTAGGTAGCTCTTGCATTGTAAAATCTCAAATTAGGAAGAATTGGAACATGAGTTACCTGGGGATCTGTATGATCATTTTGTATTAGGTATTTGTCTTTACTACCAGAGAAGAGACCTTATTCCAATTACTATCTAATCATAGTTTTCACTGTAAAAAAAGAAAATCTGGAATAGATTTTTGTTAGCTACCTTTTATTTCTTCATGTCATCTGACATTTACTCATCTTGATTTGAAATTTCATGGTTACAAATTGAAGTAACCTGAAGTTAACTAATTTTTTTTTCCTTTTTTTTTTTCTGTGTGTGTGTAGTGTAATTCCTAGAAAACATCTTAAGAAAGAAGAAAGGGCAAAGAACAGGCAACTGATGGTACTACCAATAAAACTTTAGAAGTATAATAATTTCTGAGGTAATAATGTTTAAGGAACAGCTGGCTGAGTGTCCCTTTGACCCTTACCTGTTCCTTGAAAAGGTGACGAGTCTTAGAGGAAAGGCATCCCCGTGACTAATGCTGTGTCCAGAGGGTCAGCAGCTTTTTGCCTTTCTTGGGATGAAGGAAGAGGTAATTTCTGAAATAGGCAGTTTGGTCCCTTATCTTTTGAAAGCTTACGTATGATCTTTTCTATCACTGTAGTTACTCCTTTTATTTATAAACAGTGAAAACGCTTTCTTGTTCAGTATTCTGAAAGGTAGGTGGAAGGGAGAAGATTTGCTTTATATTCTACATATTTCTTTGTATTATACAAATTCCAGTAAACTGTCATTTGTAATTTTAGGTGGATTTCCTCCTCTCCTAATTTATTGTTATTACTTTTATTTATTAGTGGAAAGGGAGTATTACATTGTTACTTCCTACTTTAGCCAACCAAAACCAGGCTTTCTGATAAGTCTCAATCAGGCTGCTGCATTGTACAGCTTCATAGATCAACGTCTCCAGTGATTTATATTTTCTCATTGATTCTAGAAAGCTTGCCGTTTCCAGACTGTGAGGTCTGTTTTCATCTCTTGTTTTCTATTGGCTATAGGGCCTATACTGTCTGGTCAAAGGGTTCATCACCGCTGTACTATTTGTTTGATTTATAGAACAAACCAAATACTTAGAAATAATGGTCAGGGCAGGATGTCATTTAGGATTTGCAAAATATTACTGGTTTCAGAGAAGCAATGACAGTTAAACCAGCTTGAGAAGCTTACACAATGTGCAACTTGGTTGTATGTTTCTCACTGACTTCTGTGGGAACAGGTCTGTAGTAAGCAGCATAATCCTAATTTCCTTTTAGTAAGGTTTGAATATTTAATATTTTATTGTGTCTTTGTTGACACAGAGAATTAGAGATGTAGATGAGCCTTTACTATAGAATTCTCATCAGGCTGCTGTGTTTGCATCCTCTTGTAGTACAGGCACATGTACTTAAGGCACACTTAAACTTTTACTGGTCTGGAGACACCAAGAGCTAGGTTGTTGCCTTTTTTTTTTTTTTTTTTCCCCTGCCCCCAGCCTTTTTTTTATAGCCTGTCCAGCTTGCTTACTTCCAGAGCACCATCTCAATTGTTACCTTTTCACAGAAATGAAACTGCATTGGTCAGCAGGATAGCACTTTCTCTGCCTTTGCTGGACTTCTAACCTGGAGAGTGTTTTGCCATTCAGCTTGAAAAAACAGCCTGCCTTTAATTTTGCAGTACATGAGGCACGCAGCAGAGACTGTTCAGAAGATTCAAAAGATGGTCTTTATTTGAGGTAACACAAGAAGTACAGGATTCTAGGGGAAAAAGAAGAATAAGCGGCTCTGTGCCACTGTTTGCTGCCTTCAGCATGCTCACTCCAGAGCTTTCTGTAGGATTTGATCAACATCATGCAGGAGATACACATTCCCTCTTGCAAATCTCTCTGCCCCTTCCTGCCTCCCACCAGCAGACAGCTGCCTTTGATATTAGCAGATTTTTCACTCTTAAGAGGATTCTGTCATTCCAAAAGCCTTTGTCATCCTCCCTCTTACTTGACCCGACTTTAAGCCCAGAGGGTATTTAAGAAGCACCTGTTCGCTTTCTTGAGGGTAGATTTTCCGCTCTAGTCTTACTGTATATCACCCAGGTTGAACTGGTTAAAGTGATGGGGCAGCACCCTCAGCAAATTGCATTCCTAAGCACAATTTCTAAGGTTCATAAATGTTTTCCTCTACACTGCAGCTTTTCTAGGTAGGGTGGGAGACATATCAACCATTTTAGCCCATGCTTGAAACACTGAACCTCATTTATTATTACTCAGTAAGAGACATTTTTTTTAAATATGTGAGCTCTATTTAAACACTCAAGCAGAGGTAATAGTAGTATCTTGAGGCTATCTAGTGCACATCATAATAAAACAGGATGTATATTCCTGATTGTGCCACTAGTATGCAAAGTTCATCCAATTTTGTAATTAGAAGATTAATGAGTTACTTCTTTAGGTGACTGGGATTTACTCTGAGAAGTTGCATTACTCCCCCTTCTGTAATGAAATGTCATAACCTATGCTTTCTTCTGCCTGTCCTTTGAAATGGCTGCCCTCTAGTTTGAGCAGGAAAGGTGTCCCTGTGCAGATGTTTATTTTTTCTCCCATTGTTAGCCACATATAATTCATGTCACATTCTCTCCTAAAAATGATTGTTTGTGTTTGAATTACATCAGAGAGGTACCTTTGTCAGGTTTTTCCCCCTGAGTTCATCAGAGTGTTTTATATCAATGCACTCATCAGGGCAACTTGAAGGGAAAATGGTTTAATGGCTCTTTTACAGATGCTTGATCGTTGTACCAGTGAGTAGCAAGCAAGAAAAAAATTCCCAACTACTATATTTATGGTTCCTTTGTGATCAGCATAGCACTAATGCTGGAAACCTGGTGAAATGGCTCTTTGACACTTATGTTTTGAGGCTCAGAATGAGAACTGTTCCTCATGGTTTGTGTAAGAGTACTCAGTGATTAAGCCCATAGCTTATAAAATTGATTCTTGATTAAAGTTTTAATATAGTAATAGTCAATTTCTAAGCTAGTAAATATTTTAAGAAGACATTGTTAAAAATGTGATTCACAGTGTTGATTTTTATTTCAGTTGTGTTTATGGGGTTTAATTAAGATAATGTCTTGCTGTTAACTCTTGAAGAGTTATATTTACACAGTTACTCAGGCTGGATCAGTTCTTCATGAAAATACATATTTTTATGCTTAGACAGAGTTTGTGTTCTGTAGTAGTTACAGGGTAGTTACAGGAGATATATATTACTTATAGAGTAACCCAAAGATCGTGAAATTATGTGCCTTTATATATAAGAATTACCAAAAAGGGACACAAAGAAAACTAAATGCTCATTAAGGGACTTCTCTAGACTCCTGTTGACACCCGTTATTTAATGTTGATTTACCTCACATTTTCCATTCTTAATCTTCTCATTAGTTGTTACAGTGCATGTGCTTATATAGTTAGAGAACATAGTTTACAAGGTAGAGACTGTACATTCCGTGTTGCACTCAGATGATAATTCACTCTGTACCTCTGTGTAGTTCTCTTTTTTTTTCCTCTTAGGCATGCTTATTGTTTTGGGCAATATTTGGATATTGCCTGCTTGTAGTCTTGATGTTTGGCTTGCTCTATCTCATTCTTTCTCTCAAGACAGAACTTGGGTGCGTAATAGAGTTAGTAGGATTCGCTGTTCAATCCTATGATTTTTATAGACGCCTTGTAAAACTCAGCAGCCATAGTCCACTCAGCAGCAGCAACAGCAGCAGTTGGTAATAACCCAATCTTACTGACTCATAATAGACTGGGGCACTTCTGAAAATTTTGCGGTCAGTTTGATTCTCTCCAGTTATATATTAGCATGGATCTTAAATCAGTATTCAGGTGGTAGCTTGGTTCTTAGCCCATTATTTAGTACTTCAAATATTAGCTCTAGATGAAGAAAGGTGAAATACATTAGGCATGAACACATGTTGGCTTTTCCACAATGAACTAACTGCTTTATATCTCAGTAGCAAAATGCTTCCATTGAAAGCTAGTGTACTCAATTTTCGTTGCAACTTTTAAAGAAGAAATGCAATTTTTAAAAAAATGTTAATTATTTTATTAAAACAATCATGAGTTTCACTTTTTAAAAATCTTAAGTAGATGGAGCGGTTAAGTTGTGCATATGCTTCGGCATAGCAGCATGTTTCATAGACCCTTCATGATTCCACTTATTTAGCACTGTAATCATGTAACTAGCAACTTGCTCGGTCTTTTTTTCATTCATATACAAGCAGGATATGAAGATATTTGCATACTTAACTTCATTTGCACCTGTGAATATTGATATTTTTAAAAATCATTTCAGGAAAAGCTGTCAGAAGACAGCAGAAAATGTAAAGAAGGCATGGAAAAAAATCACACACCAGCAGATGAAGATTCAAGAAGTGAAAGCAGCAGCACTGAAGAGGAAAAGGAAAGGACAAAATTGCTATTGGAGCGTTTGAAAGCTCTGGAGGTAAGAAGTACAACAGTTTCACACATAAAAGACCACCCTGCCCCCTGCCTCATTCATTTATTGGCACTGAATCACCCTGTAGTATAAATGTAATCTTTCACAGTTCACCTGTACTCGTTTTATGGGGTATTTTTTTTATGATTCATTTACCAAGGATGAACAAGAAGCTTAGTCTTAGAACCACTGAAAGGATCCCTCTCTAATGTTGAGCATCAGATATCTTTAAAAAGAACTTCATACATTACTTTAATTCAGTTGAGACCATTTAATAAGAAAAATTGTTTTACTGGTTTTATTTTAATTATTAATATTCTAAGATAATACAGATGGTTTAACAGCTGTCACAAAAACAGTGTTGCTTCATTGTAGTTTATTGTTCAACTTTTAATTGCTGGACTGCTTGCTTGGGAGAGCTCAGGTCTTTTTACTGCTAGATTGTGGAAAATCTATTTCCTTGTAGACCACATGGAGAACTGCACACTACATTTTGAGTGCATTTTTGGAAACTTGGGATGTGCAAAACAGTGCACCTTGTGATAATTCCTAACTAGAGGAAAAGTTTAAAATTTTTGTTAGGCAAACATGGACAAGGTGCAGGTAAGAACTTATTTTGTGCCCCTTGATAGAGCATGGGTTTTGATATGTATAAAAAATAAATGTGCATATTTTAATATAATTTTGAACTAGTACAAAGGCGTATTTTTAACTTACTGTTTCTGCCATTGTCTTCTGTTCAAGTATCTGTGTAGTGTTATAGGTGTGGATAAGTGAATGCCTTAAAGCAATCTTAGCGGTATTTTGCCTATGTAGCGTCTCAGTAAACAAAGACTTCATCACTGGGCCCATACATTTTTGGTTAAGTGTGAAGGCCCTTTTGCATCATAATTTTTATTTTGAGTTGTCCTGTGATCAAATGAAAACTCTGGATTTGTGTTCTTGAGGGCTTTTTTAAAAGTAAAACGTGAACAGTTATAATCATGTTTGAATTTATGCACAGAATCTGAAACCCAAAAGGTATAGGCAGTCTGTGCCGTTTTTCTTTCCTTTAAAGTCTTAGGCTGTTTGTAAAGTAAACACATTTAATATTAATTAATTCTAATTTTGCCCTGGGAAAAAAACACATGATACTAAATTTTTAAGGCACATAAAGCTCTGATAAATGTGCAGTTTACTATAGTCTTGCTTCATCTGTTGATGGTGAATGACTCTAGGTTCCTTGTGGTCTTTTATTTCCAAATATGCATGATTAGTGTTTGCTTCACCTTGTTCTTAGTCAGTCAGCATGACAATTGCAGTTCTTTATGTCCTCAGTTGATAGAAAGTTGTTCAATAACGTCACAAGCTTTATCAGTTGTAGCAAACTGCCTGGATACGTAACGTAACGTTATAGAGAGACAGAATCTAGTTCCGGAGGTCAGTGAATAGGTCTCCTCACTGATGTCAGTGTTGTGCAGTGGCTTGTTCAAAAACACATCAGTGAGTGCCAGTACTTCAAGAAATAGTCTACATGAATAGTCAACGGAGCTATAAAAGTAGAAAGATTAACTGCAGTGATTAATTGTGACCCAAGATAATTAAAACAAAGTGTTGTTAATTGGGTGTTGTTTAATGTTACATATTCTTGCACTTGATTTTTCTCTTGAAGAAAATAAATTGTAATGTCAAAGACTCTATGGTTTATTAATTAAGAGACATACTTCTTTAAAGTTACGTGCAATTAGCAGTTCTAATCCTTTACTATTTGCAGAGTAATTATTCTAAATATTTTATTAATCTATATAGAAAGGAACAAAAAATTATTGTTTGTTAGTTCCTGTGCTGTGGGTGTCAGAGTCTTTAATCTTACTGTACATGATTAGTTCTTGCTGCATCATACACAATTAATAAAATCAGCAAGGCTGAGAAAGTACTTACTAAAGTTGCTACTCTCTGTGCACTGTAGAATCTGAAGACTGCCTACAAACAGAACCTAGTAAAAGTAATGGTCAAAATGTGGGACCTAATCTATTAGTACCTATTGATATAATTTAATTAACATCAGCACTTTTAAGAACTCTTTTAATATCTCTTCGTATTAGTTTGTTACTCAAGTCTAGCTCCTGACAAGATGTAGCCTAGTCTGGTAGAGCATTGTAAAATTATTCCATCCTTCTCCCTATATTAATTGCTCTATTGCTCGAGTGATCTTTGCTTGAAATGGGGGACCATGTATATGTATGTATAGGTTTGAGCAAGGGGTGTAATGGTTTTATTATATAAAAATTTAGATTCAGCAGATGAGTTTTTTTTCTGGTTAATACATTTTCTTGACTGATCACATAAAACCAAAAAAAAGTTGGTTAAGTCTGAGCTAAGTTTCAAGTGAATGAAGTACCAAAAGAAAAAAGCTATCCACCAGCACAAGGATAAATAGGTAGTTTAACCAGTACATATACAGTATAAAAGATTTTTTAGTTTCTTTTATTTTGAATATCTATACGGGAAGAGTTACTGTTCCATACATGAAGTAAGCTCCTTCTGCCTTTCCTGGAGTACTGGCATGGTAGGTATGAGGTACGTGGTGGTTTTCTTCAGGAGTTTCTGGCAATGTGAGGAAAATTGTAGTCATCTTGGACTGTTGGATATGGACCAGGAAATGATCAAATCTAAGTGTGAAAAAGGGTGAGGCTTCATTTTTACAGAAAAGTTTCTCTAAGTGGCTGCTGTATCCCTGGAGTTGTATTTAACATTTTTTTTATACTTGGGTGCTATCAGCTGTATTGCCAAATAAATTTATGTAATAACTTTTAGGGTTTTTTAGCTTCTGTTTAACATGGGAATTTTCTAACTGAACAATACAAATCAGTATAATAAAGTGTTCTTGTAGTCAGCCCAGGTGAAAGGTATCATATACTTTGATAAGACATGTATATACATATTCTCCCATTGCTTCTTTTACCTATAATCTTTTTACAACCTTTATCATTTACAGCAAATTCTATTTCCACTCTACTGACTGATAAATACCATAAGTTTCTAATCAAATGAAACAGATGACAAATAACAAATGGTTCGTACAATCTCATATCTCATTTTATGTAGTTGAAATTAATTGTGATTTCCTGGATATCAAAATTCCTTTGTGCCTTTGGCATTTTTAGTTGGCTGCTCTTGAAATGCCACTTAATTTACTTCAGCAGTTATGATCAAATGCCTTCTAACTTTTACAAAGCAAAGAGAAAAAAAATTCTCTGATAACTTCTCTGTGTATTTGGAGTGTTGCAAAAAATGAAATATTAATGAAGTGCAGTGAATAACATATCAACTACTTGGTGGAATTTCATTTTTTTAATCTGCTTTCATCACCAGAAGAATTGCAATTCTTTTCTAATGGTAGCCAGAAATGTACAAAAAATCGAATTCATTCTGGACGTGCATCGAACCCTGTACAGCATTTTCGGGTATATGTAGGTATAAACACAATTACAGTAAAACAATAATGTTATCTTTCCAAAGTCACATGCATGTAAGTTGGAAATTTTTCACAAAACCTTAATTTGCCCTCCTGGGTATAATATTAGTTATTATATGGACTGTCATGCAAGGTTGTGTACTATTTCTTGTTTCCAGCAAGAACAGTTTACATAGTCACAATGCACAGAGGAAAGCTTTGAGAATCGTCTGTATTTGAAAATGTTTGTAAAGGCCTTAAGACTGTCACAGAGCTTTGTTATCCTACGGACTATGGGCTCTCTGCCCCAATTTAGCCTTAAATGACTGAAATACAGGCTGCCCGAACACCTTAAATGACTGAAATACAGGCTGCCCGAACACCTGCATAATTGGAAGTGAATTAAACTGATATACAGAGTTAATGTCAGTCTTAATTTAAACGTGTCTGTGAAAGCCATAGTTACTTTGATTTAAAAAATTTAATCAGTGATAAATACTATGTCAGCTTTGAAGGCTTATTAAAGTCTGTCATTTGCAAAGATATTTATGCAGTGAGGATAATTCAGTATGAATTAACTATGTCTAACTGTATGAAATGTTCCAGCTCTTCCGGACTTTTCTTCTTTGCAACTGCAGTATTGCAACTTTCTTAGAAAGTATTTGCTTTCAGTTGATTATGAAGACAGTAAGCTGACTAGGATTGCTCTGAACTAAATGACCAGAGTACTTAGTTGAGGTTGTTTTGGATGATGCAGTGTTTTGCTGGTAACAAAGGGATTCTGTAACTTACACAATTTTTGTTGTTGGTGGTGGTGGTATGTCCTTTCACACACTGCATGTCCTCTCAATTCCTCAAAAAGGAAAAGGAATGTGAGTAGATATTGGTTGAAGACTGGATTCAGTTCCCATCTCAGCTGCAGATTTCCTGCATCCTGTACAGTGTATTTCATCTGTTTGTGCCTTGGTACCACATCTGTAGACGGGTAAAGAACTAAAATGTGGCATGTAGTCAGATAACTTGGGAAGCTGCCTGGTTTCCTCTGGCTTCTTCCATGTAAATGTATTCTTATGCTTTGACTCAAAGACATGGAACCAGAAACAACTCAGAGGAGAGGGCTGTAATGCCGTGCTTTAGTCTGGTAGGGTAGCATGTTTTGTACAGGAAACAAAGGAAAACAGATTACAGAAGAGGCAGAATTAAGGTTTCAAGTTTAGATATGTCTGTCCAGCTCTTAGATGCTGAGTTACCACATATAAGGAACATCTGAACTATTCTAAACCCACTGTGTAGTAAAAGAAGAGTATGAATTGCCCTTACTCACTCCCACCCTCTCTCTGTGCTGGTTTTCCTATGAAAGTAGGCACAGGATTGACCTCCCATCTGCATTTCTGAAGAGCCTATAGGCCCTCATCCCAGAAAATCACTAAAGTCTTTCATGTAAGCAGAGTGCAGGCATGCGCCCTCCTGTGAGCCTTGTAAGTTGGTCTGTATGGCAGGAATCAGCAAGTACATTACATCATAATGGTGCGCCATGCTTGTCTTATGGCAAGATGTCCGTCTGTTATGGGGTGAGTTGTGCCTGCGTTTAGGATAGGACACGGTATTTTTGCTAGAACCTATTCTGTTTCATGGCCCTATAAGCATCCCTCATTTGACCACACATGGTCCCATTCCCCTCCCCTCTGTCAGGTGAGCAGTGTACCATCACCTTGTTATGGGGAATTAATGAGTTACGATTATGTGGGGGTGATGTCCACTCCTCAGAAGATATGATTTACGCACCTTAGCGTACACACAACTAATGCCTTGCTAAAAATGTAGTATTTACATTCAAATTAAAATAAGCATTGCCAACAAGGAAGTGGTTCTTCTGGTTTGCTGAGTGTCCCCCTTCCCTCCCAGAAGTTCTGCAATGGGCACAAGTTCCACTGGCCTCAAAAAATAATGATTGAAATCTGCTCACGGCCTTGCATTTTTCACCAAATAGCAAGTCACTGGGGTAGCATTAAATTGTAATCTTGAAGTTATCAAATGAAGAACCTAATCCATGTGTGAAAATCTCATTGCTTGCGGGTGAGTGAGACTCAATGAAAGTTTCAGTAAACTAAGCTGCAGTAGAAGCAGTATCTGCTAGGAAAGAGTCACAAAACCACTCTAACTGTAATTATAGAATTTTGCCCTCTTGCCCTTTGCACATCATCATAGAAATATGTGTTTTAAGAAATCGAGCTTTGGGAGAAAACTCACTCAGGATAATATGCTAAATGTTGAAATATATTAGAGGGGTAAATTTCTCTTATATCATCACCATTAAACAAATGAGGAAGTATGTAAAGTATTTCTGATATTATGTTTTTACTACCCTGCAGAGAAAGGAAGACATTATCAGTGAACTATAAAAAAAGATTAAAAAGAAGTATGAGAAGGGTACATATTTCCTTTGAGTGGATAGAGAAGATAACTTCATTTTGAGTGGGGTGCTGGTGGGTTTTGTTTTGCTCTGACATTATTTTCCCTTTTTTTTTTTCCACATTTTTCACATACTGCAATGTAAAATTGTAAGAAAACTAATAATTGTATTATTTTCCATAGAAAGAAACATACAGTATGCAGGGGCAAAGAGCCTGAGTTTCTGAAAATAACTGTGAGGAAAAACTTCTTGTTTATTAAAGGTCAGCAGCTTCACTTTGGTTTACAGGAAATTTTAATCGCTTTAGGTAGAAGTATAGAAAAATTAGGAAACTTTAAAATATTTTGTAGCAATGTTCTAAACATTTTGTAGCAACTGGTCTTGTTCCAGCCAAGGCATTTAATCTGATTCAACCAGAAGTCACTTCTTAGCCCGATGCCTTGGCCATCCACATAACTAGATTCATTATGCTGATCAGTCACCAGAGGCCAACCTACTTAATCCTAATTATTGGATTATTTTATTTTTAAATCTTTTCAGTAGGAGACTTTTATAATTAGTTTTCTGGACGGTGCCTAAGAACTCCTTTTTCTTTTCTTTTTTTTTTATAGCCAGGGATCAGATGATGAGGCAGGCAAAGTCTTATTTCCAAACTTATCCAGTGGCTGATAATGTATCAGCATTGACTTGCATCACTAGTTTCAAAAGCAGCCCAGTTTATTCCAGCTCTTTGCTGGTAATAGTATTGGCAAACTGTTTTAGCTGTTGGAATAACTGAGTAAATTTTAAATTAAAATGAAGTAAGTGCTATCAAGTTGAATGTATTCTGTAATCTGTTGGTGCTTGAACTCTTCTATTGGAGGTCTCTGGTGGCTCAGGTGTTCCTGGTCTTTGAGAAGCAAATCTCATGGCTGCTACCTGTTTATCCTTGCCTTTGTGCTCTGGGGTGCTTTCCTTTTTGCCATCTGTCTTTACCCACTCCTGCTGCAGTCTTTAAATGCACCTCCCCAGTTGTTTGTACCCTCCCTCCTGCCAGTTCCTGCCCTCATGATGTTCAGGTCTTCCACTGTGGCTTTTTCATCCATCCTACGTGCTGCCCATGAGTGCATGCAGCTGCATTCCTCATAGTTGGCACAGAGACTGAATAGCTTTCAGTTGTCGATGCGCCTTATCAGTTGGGATGTTAATAAAAATAATGTCTTCATAGAGAAGATGAAGACTAATAGAAACCTCTTCTGGGCAGAGTGTTAACTTCAGTTAGTATATGAGGAGTAATTAAGAGAAGAGAATGTACTTCCTGCAGACATGTAAAATACTGAGGAACTAAAAGGACTTTCTTTTCTTCTCTCTACTTTTACACTTTTTTTCCTAAGCCAGTAGAAATTCATGGCAGTTTCTTTTTTGGCATGTAAAAATCAAGATGATCTAGTAGGGATATGAATTTACACATGGATGTTGAAAATAGCTCTGCCCACAGGATGTAGGAAGAGTTGTTCAGATTTGCTGTTTTTCATTGCTGTAACCATTTGCTGCTATCATTAGAGACTGCCGATCCACTGTTCCACCGAACAGTTCCATCTTCTGAAGTGAGAGAGTGCTTAATATCAACAAGTCTGTACATTAAGTCATTGCCTCCATGACTGGTGGAAGAGACATAGAGGAGGCCATGCATATCTGCATTTTTCTGAACATTCAGTTCAAGGAAAGCTTAAAATACTTAAGTTTCTAAAATCAAACATGGTGCCTCCTGGGAATTATAGTCTTGAGTAACAGATGGTATTGTTTTCTTTTCTAACTAAGTCTAGGGGAAAAAGAAGAACATTGAATTGCATGTCCTATGAAGCACCACAGTAGTGGTTCAGAAGTTAAATGTTTTGGGTCACAATATGCAGAGCTTCTGAGTTTTTGCCACATGTTGAAAAAGTAAAAACTTTGATTGACTCTGCTATCTACTGTGAGATACCCACAAAGCAGTAATCTGTTGAAATCTGCTAGTTCAGTGAAGTGCTTAACAGAATATGCTCTGACTGGTGTTCCTATTGTATTAAATTTTAAAATTGTGTTTAATTGTTTTAAGTATGACATTGTGTCATACCCCATCAGCTACTTGTATAAAGGAAATATTGCTGCGTATCAGAATTTTTCTACTCTACGCTGCGTATGCAGTCAGTTTAGGTTTTAATAAAAGTTACTAGCTTTCTAACATCAGGTATTTCAGTGCTTTTATCACACACATCAGTCTATCCAAGTGAGGTACAAGGCACGTTGGAAGGGCAGAGTGAGTAACATGCTGTTCCTGATTTGTACCTTCTCAAGGTAGAATTACAAAAAATATCCTTTTCCAGGACAGTGAATCCAACATCTTCCAGGTGGAAGAAACATTTTTAATACGCAATTTTAAATTCAAATTAGTATTTTATTCAGGATACGGTTTAGAAGATCCTTCCGTTTACCCGTAGTGTTGATTTTTTTGCCTGAGTTTTAGTGCACACAGTTGTGAAAATTACAGGTAAACTATTGGAAACTCAAGATATTATATTGAGCTCTGAAATTTTTACAATAAAATAAGGAGAACATAGGTAAGCATTTAATGTTTATTTTAGCACAAGCAAATGTAAGTGTATATAATCATTGTAAAAGCAGACTGTAAACTCAGTTTTTTCTGTGATCTTCCAAATTCCAGTACAGTAGCGCTTTTCTTACAGTTATGTACCACAGAGAAAGCTCTGTGGTAGTTACTTGGCTGACATAACAAACATTTTTTAAATAGTTCAAAGTATTGAATATGGCTACAAGAATAATGATTTGGTGCCAGAAGGTCTGAGAAATAGGTGTAGTCAGTGAAGAAAAGGTAAGTCATAGAAGTCAAGGAAAATCATCTTGGTTTTATTAAACCTGTCAGATTTTCTCTATTGAAATAAATGTTAACCACGTTCTGCAGAGTCCTTGCTAGGTTGCAGTGAAGGAATCTGATCTCTCAGTCTGACTTTTATAATTTAAATAATGATAGTTTTCCAGTGCCCTTCTAGCCATGTATAGTGCCTTTTTGCACGTAATCAGTAGATAATGTAACTTACCTTTTTTAGCAATCAGGCATGTGGTACAATTGGAAGTGCACTCTCCCTGCTGAATGAAATTAGATTTTCCAGCGCCATGTTATAGATCTAGGTGACTGTGTTTATCCCAACACATCTATCATTTCAGAGAGTGAGACTCAGTAGTTTTTTTAAATAGTTTCTATCAGGTATGCACTCCAAGACCAGTTCTAAACAAGCACTTTCTGTGAGCCACCTTATTGCTCACAGTGGCACTTCTTTCAGAGGAAGGATTCGGTGTGACAGAGATTTTAGAATCATGCCTTATATTTCTAATTTACATACTAATGCATGCAATTTGGCTGACAGTAATGACAGTTGTATAGTTCATAAACTGAATAAATAGCTGCAGTTCATGTCAAACTAACACTATTAAGAAAATCCCAGTATTCTGTGGACATTCTCCAGTGGCTGCATAGGAAATCCCAATTAATTTACCTCAGCTGTTAGAGCTGAATCCCTTACAACTCTTACAGAGCAAAATAATTTATCACTTTTCATTTCTCTTTACTGGCCTTAGAAAACAATGAAACAGTAATGAGGTCTGCATGGTGATGTGCTTTTTCTTTATTTGATAGTGATTTCCTTTTTGTTTTCGACTTATAGAAATAGAGAATTGGAGGTTATAGCTGGGATTCTGGACGCGTATAGTTACACTCATACTACTAGAATTACTGGATCTGTGCTGACTTCTAGCATATAAGGGTCTTGGCTTCTGTGTTGGCCGTATGTTTAATGACACATGTGAAATCTATATGATTAACATACTCTTGAAATTCAATATTCACTGACTTTATTAGGCAGCCAGTTTAATAGTCCACAGCAGAAAATATTCAAACGATTATTTTTAAGTCTGCTTAATCTGTCATGGTGACTAGCACAGATTTTAAGGTTACTTATTAATATATAAAGAGAATAGATAAATCAAATGCGGAATAGTCTGACTTTGGTCCATTACATGTCACTGATTTTTACCGATGGTTCTGTAGGTAACTGGTTACTTACTAACTAGTCGTTTAATTTCAGTCTATCACCAAAACAGCTATACATGGGTACAATATAACCTTGTATGTCTGGACATGTATACCTATAGGCATGCATGCATGTTTTAATGTCTATTTGTCTGGTTAAGATAGGCCATGCTATTAAATGCCAAGTAGAAGAAGGGGTTTGTTTTTTCATTATATGTTTTCACATATTGCCTATCCCTGCAAGTTCTAAGTTGCCTTTCTCCGTATGTGATCAGGGAGATCCTCCATTCTTTTTTCTATTAGGCTGAGCACCTTTCCTCTGCTTCCCATATCAAAGAGCTAAGATAGGGTCTCTGCCCCAGGATAACCTGTTTAGTAGTGTGCAGCTGTCAGCTTCCCATTGAGACCAAGAACTGCCATCTGATCTTTTTGACGTATGTGCCCATGTTTCCTATGTGGGTGAAAAAATTATTAGATTGCCTAGCAGGGCTCTCCCATTGTATCTGGGATATACGGGCACATAATGCCATCTAGAGGGTAGAGTTTCTTCCCTTCCCACAGGAATACCTGTGATAATTGCTGGCCTTCCATCACATGTCGTACCAGTGCTCATTCATCTTTGTGATTCATGCATTTTCCTGTTTCTCTTCTGGTTAGTATGTACTCATATGAGAACAAGACTTTGAAATTATTTAGAAGATAAATGCTAAATTAGGAATTACAGCTGTTTCCATTTAATAAGCCTGCAGTTTTCCTTGTTGTCTTTAATCAGTCAAGTGGCCTTTTCCTCCAGAATAATCCTGACGTTAAATGCTCTGGGTCTCTAATGTGTAAGTTCTTCAGGAAAAAGTTCTCTAAAAATAGGAAGCAAGTAAGACCTAGGTTTGTCATTAAGCTTTTGGTAAACTGTAAGAATAAGAGTACTTATGAATTGGTTACTTTGCTAGACGAAGTCCTCTGTAAAGTTATTGCAGCAACAGTTTCAGTTCAGCTGAAGAAATGGGTCTGAGGGTTGCGCGTTATGTGAGGCTGTTGTGTGTTTAGACAAAAGGAGCTAAAATCTTCTTTTGTTGTAATGCATGTCTTCCACTGAAATGCTCAGTTAGCATTTCTCTTAACAATTTTGGGCAAGCTGGAAGTGAGCAGAGACAAGCTTTACTGTGAAGAGGTCATGTAGCCGAAACAGCTAAAGTTTCTCTTGCCTTCTAATAGCTCCTTTTTATTCTTTTAAACCTTATGGGATTTGCTTCTTCAGGCCTTAGGCATGTGCCAGAGAAACACCTGCTGCCACTTTCTTGATAATTTCCTTCAGTCCTATATTGCATTTGATGTCATTATAGTTTAACTGCAGTTACCAGTAATGACAGTTGTAATATTCTTTTTCTTAAATAAGCAATAAATGTTCTTTCTGTAACCTTAAACTGATCTGTATCATCACAAAAACTTTGTTAGCCATCGTAGCGTCTCCCCAGTGCTGTGCAGAGATAGCTGTTCTGTACATACATACATTCATTTGATTAAGGTAGGATGAGTGAAACAGAGAAAAAGGCCATGTTACAAGCTTTATAAACAATACAGTCTTTTTATATAGTGCCTGCCATGCAAGATCATGTAACAGAAGCAGAGTAGCTGCATGGCAAAGTTTTCATTTGAACTAAATAACCTTTTTTGAAAACCAGGGTATTGGCTCCAATAGAACAGTGCATTAGCAACCTGGGCCAGCTTTAGCAGCTCTTTACAGAACTGCTTGGTGGTGTCTTGGCATAACTTCACTGCTAAGGAAACAGCTTGTGCCTTCCTCTTGGCTCCTCTTGGTGTAGCAGATTTTTTTTTTCCATTCCAGTGGTGGTTGTCTTTGTACTCTTTTTATCAAGTATTTTGTCCTTTGCAGTGATTCCAGGGTAACTTATTCAAAATGTTGCCCAATTAGATGGGTAAAACCAGGTATTCTTATTTCATTGTAAAAAAGAACTTGCTAGTATTAGGAAAAACCATGTATTTCACAGAGAAACTGAATAAAAATAAGAGAGGAAAAGTTCTCATGTTTTTGAGCAACTGATTTGCCCTACTAGTGACCTCTGCCAGACAGGAGTATTTCCAAATTGCAGGCCAGACTGACAGAGCAGTAATGTGTTTGATCCTAGGTATATATAACACTGCATAGTATTTCATACATTGATTTATTTTTGTTCTTTTCTCTGCATTTTCCCTTCAGACCAATCAATTAATCACTGATACTGCTCCTGAACAGCAGCTTGGCATAAGATATTTTATACTAGCGTTAGTGTATTTGGCTATCAAATTTGGACATGGCAATGTGGGTGCAGTTCTGATGGTTGCATTTGAGTTGTGCTTACTTATGTGTGATGTGTATTTGGCTCATGTAGATCAGAGCTGGGCTGTTGGGCTGCCGCTGCTGTTGCTGTGCTTTTTGTGCCTGAGCTTCTTACTGGAGCACCACTGAATCCCATCAGCTTTGACTTAATGTGTGTTCCATGTAAGACTGTTAATGTCATCCAAAGCTTGTTTTTTTAACAAGGTCTACAGTTTGCTACATTGTCCCGAAGTGTGTAGTCTAGGGCTTTTCTTGGACCTCCTAGAGATGTAGTTTACCAACAAATGTAAGTACAAAGAACAAAATCTGAGATAAATTTTATATGCTGAAGATCAAGGTTAAGTAAATAATTGGAAAGTATTTAGTATTGCACGGTAACACTTAATAGTGTATAATTAAAATACAATTTGTTTCCCGTGTATCTGGCTTTTATGTATATATTTCTGTACTGTTTCATATTTTCTATTTTCGTAAAGTACAAAGCTGTAAAATTACCCAGGTAAAAAATCACCTCTGCCACATCTTTTGTATGTAGGAAAAAGCCTTTCCAGCAGGCCTGTCTTTTACTTAGCTGTTTTGGGTTACATTCATGTTCTGGCAGCTGACTTTCTTAGGTCTATCACTATTTATTGAGCATCTGAAGATAGCCTGTTGTATGTCTGCCTTAGCAAGCAGTGCAGCATAACATGAGCAGATCCTCAGAGCCAAGCTGTTTGGGCTAAGGAGCTGAAAGCTGTATTGTATACATTTTGGAGAGTTTACTTTGGCTGAGCTCTAGTGAAGTCCAGCAGCAGTTGGAGTTCCTCTTCCAATTTCACATAAAAGAAACCCAGTTCATTGGTTCCAAGGCCACATTGCGGTGTGAATTGTAGCCTGGTCAGTGTGACGATCAGAAAAATCACTGCTCATCCAAGCCAAAAAGCCAATGTAGATGCACCGGATGTCAGCCAGCACAGTAGGAGAAATTTCATATGACTAGTTAGGACAATGTTCAGGTACTGCCACAGTATCAGACAGTTTCTGAAGGGTTCCTCATCCCTCTACATCCATCTTCTCTGAAACGAACAGTCTGTAGGGCAGGAAAAAGATGCAACTCCAAACTGTTGAGGCTTTTAAAAGAGCGGAATTTAGGGTCTGGATTGTTATTCTTTTGAGCAAAATACAATTACTCTGCAAATTCACTATTCCTATCTAAAAGATCAAAAACTAAATGAATCAGAACTTTAATTTAACCAATGTCAGTGCAGAAATCAACCTACTGTGTATTGCCGTGTGGAGTGAGGGACATTGTTTGCTACTTACTGTGCCTATAAAAACAAAAGAGAAAAATGTTCAAAGCTTTCAGGAGAAGCAAGGTGACGTTTGCAAATAGAGTTTTATTTCAGTTAGCAGGAAATGAACAATCATTTTGTGATTCGGTTATCAGAACTTAGCTATTGGCTACAAAACAATTGCTGCACGTTATATGGCATTTGATTGTAGTCGTAATACAGTGCACCGATACCTGTTCTGCTTCACTTTGCTTTGCAACTCCTTAGCTGGAAGGGAGAGAAATAACTGAAGCCATCAAAAGCAGTTCATTTTTAAATACCTGGGGCAGTTGACTTATGGGTGACTTCTGATGAAGAAAGTGAAATTGCAGGAAATGTTGCCTTCAGAAATAACTCAGTGCTCTCGTGTAGTTAAAAACAGAGAAACTTGTTATAAATTTACGTTATGAATTGTGAAACAGTTGGCATTAATAGCTTTTTGTGGTGGAAACCTTTTAACTCCAAGTCTTTAAAGTGATAAAATAAAATGATTCATCAAAGGAGAAGGAAAATAATGTATTTTATATTTTATTATGTTTAAAAATATTTTGTGACATATCAATTATAACATCGTGTAGTGCTTTAAATCTGTTGCATAGTACAGCAAAGAAAAGTTATTCTTTTTCTCAAATAAAAATTAGCTCAAGGGATATTTCTCAAAGGGAAAACCACTTGTATATTTTTTTTCCATTTAATAAAAAGTCATACATGTTTCTTTGGAGGGAAGGAATTATATTTGCCCACTTAAATAATCATTGGATTACAGGGAACTGATAGGACTTTCCCATCACACAGCTGGTGAACATGGCGTTTAAGCATATGGGATCGGTGTTTTCCAGGCTGTCAGTTTAAATCACTTTATATCATAATTATTTTTGTTTGGACCAAATGAAGAAACTTAGGATAAATAATTGGGGAAAAAAATATTTCTTGATGAAAATTCAGTATCCACTTTCTCTGAAGACAGAGCAAAACACCTGTTGTTTCACCTTCCATTGACAGCCAAAATAACTGGTTGTGGGAGACAATTAATAGCGCTGTTGATTATACATTAAAAGACATATGGGGAAAAAAGCGGGAATGCATTAAAGTTTTGAATATTCTCTTTGTATCATCAATCCCAAGCACATTCAGTTGCTTAGTTTTCTGGGGGAGAGGAGTAGGTGAGTGGGTAGGAGGTTGGTGTTGGTGTTCCTTGAAGATAGTGCCAAATTTAGCTCCAAATTTGAACTGTTTGCTATCATTTAATAACAGCTCTTCAGTTCAGGTGCATGGAGCAACCTAGGAGTACCAGTTATGGCATTAGGGCCATTTTTTTGCATTGATCTATGAAATTATATTTCATGTTTATTCCATTGATATCAGAAAAAATACATAAAAGCCGCTTTAAAGGAAAAGAGCTGCTCTTGATAGAAAGAATTTCTAGAAATCAAAAAAAAAAGAATCCTCTATATACATATGTGTAATCCTTGCCTTCGTGGTACTCAATTTCAAAGCTATCTACTTAATTCCATCAAGTATCATTTTTAATTAATCTCAGTTTTTAAAGAAAAAAGTCACGTTTTTTAAAATTAGTTAAATTCTGCAATTACATTCTATTCCTGAACTGAATATTTTAGCGTGACCTGCCAAAATTTGAAAAGGTAAATTAAATTTGCTAAAAGGAATGTAAATTCTTGAATTTGAGCTTTTGAAGAAAAAAAGCGTAAGGCCTTTGTGGCTTATTCCATTACTTAAATATTGAGGTGTGTCCTGTAAAGACAAACTGTCTCCTGGGCTTATTTTCCATATGCGCTTCCCAGCACCATGAATCGCTAGTAGCATTGCTTGTATTTACTATGAACGTCTCAGCTAGACAAGTGAAAAAAAATAAGAAATGGGTTTCGTTGGAATAACGTTACCCAGAGATCAGTTTTCATACATGGATCTGAAATGTCCTATACTTTTCAAACTCCACATTAGATTAATCTTGAAGCTGAGTATGCTACTCAGGAAGGTATGGATAATGGAATCACAGAAAGTAGAAAACTGTCACTGTGTCAATAACCTCATAATCAAAATTGCAAAGGTTTGTAGGATAATTAATTTCAAGTAAATTCTAAAGTTCCTTTCTTAATGCTTGATAAACTGCCCTGAAAGTACGAGTTCCCCTCAAGATCTGGGTTTAAAAAAAAACAAACCAAAACAAACAAAAAAGCTGTTTTTTTTATCAGGCAAGTGCTTTTAAAAATTGGTTCTCATTTGTATTATTTCAGAAGGACCCAGAACCCTGGAAATACTTGTGCTGGTTTCAATATCATTTTTAAATTTGATCGAAATCTTCTGCAAAATGTTTCCTTTCAAATCAAAGCAAATATTTTCTTTATAAATGGCTACACTGAAAATTTTTTATTGAGCTTCAGCATTGAATGTATAGGTAGTCAATGGTTTTCAACTAGCTTTTACTACTTTCAAAGAATTGGTATTTAAAAGAATTAGAACTTTCCCTGAAGAGTTTTGTCTTTTTGCAAGAAAAATTGAAACAAATGCAACTGACCAAATGTGGTATGAATAATTCATAGAAGAGTTTTCAATGCAAAGACATTTGTGTATGTGTTAAATACAAGTTGATATTACACATAAATGCCTTTGAAGATTAATCAGGTCCACATCGCCTGCCTTTATCTGCCTGCCTTAATTCTAAGAATCTTAGTTTCACTTAGAATTTCAGGATCTCATTCTTTTTTCATGGACAAGGGATTTTATTTTTAGTTCTTTGATAGAGGAAATAACTGCCTGTTAATATTACATGGGGAAGCACAGTAAGTATGTCAGAGTGAAATGCTGTCACTTTTTAAGGGAGAACAGTTCCATAAGGGAACAAATCGCTTCAAATGAGGAGGAAAAAAAAGAACGAGATGGAACAGCTGCCTGTGGTTCACAGTTTGCAAGGGGAAGGATCACTGAGTTGTAA
Source organism: Falco biarmicus (assembly GCF_023638135.1). Classification (NCBI taxonomy): domain Eukaryota; kingdom Metazoa; phylum Chordata; class Aves; order Falconiformes; family Falconidae; genus Falco; species Falco biarmicus. Next base: position 35,995,603 of record NC_079295.1, on the reverse strand, counting down.
ATATTGGAAAATCAGAAAATAAACAAATTTCATGACATGCTGACACTGTGCCTTGCATAAAAATTCAGTCTTATATCTTACCTTTGTGTGATGGCATAGTGGCCTGTGACATGGTGCCAGGGCACGCTTCAGGGAGAGGCCCTGTTCTGTTGGAACAGTAGTGGTTTGGGGAAAGGTGAACGAGATTCAGCATTTCTTCTTCCTGACTGCCCAAGCCAGTGTTTTTGTATGACAGGCTTGTTGTCACACAGCTTCATGGGTCTGCCTGACTCTGGGTGCCGAGGCTTTCTCTTGTCTGTCATTTTACCCGTCATTAATAGTGGTAGCTTCTGTTCAGGCAGCCTGGGAGTATTGCTTACGGAGGGTGAGTGCCTCGGTCTCTGTGCAGAGCAGTGTGTCACACTGAGGCACACAGCTCAGTACTTTATTCAGAGGATGAGTGATAAAAAAATAAGACTCTTGCTGGGACTTCTGGTTTTCCATGTTTGTACTTCCATGCTTTTTCAAGTGTATATGCATTATATAAGACCAGGGGGCCTCAAACTTTTTAAACAGGGGGCCAGCGCGCGGATGAAGGGGCAGGCAGTCATCTGCGGCTGCTTGGTTTCCCCCCCCAACCCCTGGCGGGGTTTTGAGGACCCTGGGGGGCCATATCTGGCCCGTGGGCTGTAGTTTGAGGACCCCTGATATAGACCATCATGTGTGCTATGTATGTCTTTAACTTCGGGAAATTTACACGGCTTTATGGTGCCTGTCTCTGCTTGTTTAGATCTCTTTCATTCCTCGTCCTCAAAAAACATTTTATATGTTGGCATTTAGAAGAATTTAGGGGGGAAAAAAGAGGCATCCTTCAAAATTTTAACCTGTTTGTTCTAAGGCCTGAATTGACTGTGCTTTACCTGTGGATATATTCTAAGTCTATTATAGTCTCTGTAAATAATGGTAGAATTTGCTGTTTTCTTTCTACAATTTGCATGCAGGTAACCATACAAAGCTATTATTGATACATCTGTTAGTAGTCTAGATATTTATTTGCTCAAAGATAAGCCTGGGCTTATAATGCAGTCTGTTTTGCTAGATCTGTTCCTAACCTTCTTTTTAAAATGTCAGTTCCAGACATCTGTGGTGTTAGAAGGGAAAATATTGAAGGTTTTAAAGGCTCCTCATTCTTAACTACTTTAGAGTGAAGCAAAATAAAAAAGACAAATAATACCTTATTTGAACCAGTTAAAAACGTCCAGCCTCAAATTCTGAAAAATAACAAAAATCATAATAAAGGTATTTCACAGAGGAATTACCAGGAATATGAGGTTTACTTGTAGTTGATTTTAGAACATGGTCTCATCAGCAGTGTATGAATCTCATTTGGTTTTGATTTGTTTGATTCAACTCCTGAAGTTCATATGTTTATCCAACGTAAGTAGATTTGAAGGATTAAATTCTAGTTATCCCCTTCTTTCAAAAAGCAGGCTTCATCATTTAGGTCAAACACCCGTTGTTTCTTCTCGTGGGAACTGGGAAACACTTGACAGACAGGAGAAGAGGTCTGTGATTATGAGCCCTGTATGGGACCCTGACTGGGAGTCCCTCCCTGCGATCTGCTGCAGATCTGCAGCTAAATGAGCAAGTTCTGTTTTCTTATCTCTGGCACCATGGAATCCGTATTTTTTAAAGCTGTTACATAGTTTCCAGTGTAAATTAATGTTTAAAGACATGAATCAGCTCATCAATAATTGGTAAAACATCATATGCAGCAGACCTTGGGCTGCTTTTTGTTAGGAACATTTAAACCCAAGTTTTTATGTAACCCTAAGTGGTTAGCTTTCTGATGTTGAATAAATATCTTCTTATTTCCAGTGTACATTAGAAGAAGGTTATACTAGCTCCCTGAGGCTACAAATCCATTTTATTGGTAGCACAGCTGTAGCATAGTACGGCCTGTGAGAGAGACTGCTTTTGAGATCAATCCGTGGCTTGTTCTAATGTCACTGGGTTTTTGTGTCAGTAAAGAATTAAGAAATGCATTATTGAAATTTTGAATTGCAAAAATGATCCCTACCAGTACTGCCCAGTAAGTTTTAATGTGGCCTTTTTGTAGACAGAATTATAATTAACTCTTGTATGGTTCTGTATTTTATTATTTAACATCACATATGTGTTCCTTTCATGACATCTTATACCTGAATGTGAGTTGAACAGTGGCTGAGTGTTTCAGATAAAATGTGTTAAATGTTTTAAGTTTGGCTAAAGAGAATAGGCTATTTTATCATACTAAAAAAAAAAAAAATGGAAAATGATGCAGCTGAGAAGGCTAAGGGGCTATGTGTTCTGAAGCCAGGGTGAGAAGGGTGGCTGCCATCATATCACTAATTTGTCCTTTTTGGGTTTTTTTCCTCCCATCTCCATGAACCTGAAGAGCTAGTTAAGACTAGGACATTTGAGAAAGCATACAGTAATATTTCATTAAGTATTGGTCTGCTAAATTCACTGCTTATTTCATCAGTAGCTAGCATGCTCCAGTCTCAGTTACTGTGCTGGGGATAGGGGGCCAGGGAGCAGAGCTGTAGCAGATAGGCTGCAGTTCAGTAGGAAGATGCTCCATGGTTGCTCCAGTGGTGCTCTGTTGTGGAAAGTATAAAGCAGAATGTGGAAGCGTCCAAATGTTGACAGGCAGGTCATGAGGTGCAGCTCCCATTTTACTCCTAGCAAACAGCTGTCTACAGCAATATAAAAGGCAGTGGGAAGTGGCCGGTGGAAATGCTTTTATAGTGCTAGAATTAAATTAAGGCCTTTGTTGCTAAACTTAGGTTGATTTAAAAACACAAATGTAATTTTCAGCACTTCTAACCAGCATAACTAAGTTGTTAACCATTCTCTGACAATTTGTTGAGTTAGTCTTTCAAAGGACAGATTTTCTATGTAACATGGACAGAATAATACAAAGAGTTTCCGGTGACCAAAGATGAGGCAGTTCAAGTGGTAAACTATTCCTAGAACAGCAGCTTACCAGAAAATTGCTATAAGGACCTAAGTAAAGATTGCAACAACATTACCTCCTACTTTACCAGTAACAGGCGTTGACCTAGGTTTTGACCTCTCATGTGTGCTGTATGAAGCTCTGACCACAAAAATATATAAAATTAGAGGCTGAGAGCAGGAAAAAATTGCTGAGCACATTTGAAGTGCTTGGATGGCTATTAATACACTGCACAGAGCATGACAAATGAGTCTCTGTGTAAATCAATAATGCTTTCTATAAATGGACAAATGATTTAGTATGAATAACAAAGAAGTGTACATGGTAACCAGTGTTTGTAGCATTCTGTCAGGGGTTTTAAAGTTCACTGTCATAACTTTGTTCCTCTTGACCTTTATTGATGATACCTTCAACGCATGTTGAGCTGCTAACTTGACGTACAACCTTTAGACCTCCGTCTCCTGCCCATGGCAGGGGGGGTGGACTAGATGATCTTTAAAGGTCCCTTCCAATCCAAACTGTTCTGTGATTCTATGATCTGCTTTTTCCCTTAGCGCAAAATACATACTACTCTCTGCTTTCTTCTCTCTTCTTCCTCCCATCCTTTTCTTTTGTCTCAACTCTACAATGGTTGCGTAAGGAAGAATGTCTTTTATGTGCTTCTCTTTTATTCATGACTTCTAGTGGAAAATTTGGTGGTTTAATTCATTTCATTGTAGTTATAAAACTGTAGAGGATTGTCTGTGGAAGATTTCCTAATAGGTACATGAAATAATTCCTCACTTAATGACCCCGGTATGCCAAGTATGTCCTAATTCATAAATCATTGGAACAGGCTAGCTAGATAACAAATGTTGTTCTTTCTGTTCTCTTGACTTAAAAAATCAAGACACAGAGAGGTAAAGTTTAAACTTTTTGAAAAATATCCCTAAGGCCTTAAATCCAAATCTTATTTTCCAATGTGATTTAAGCACTTCAGTTCACTCTTTAAAGAAGCACACAGAAATGGCTTTTACAGGATGTTAAGTGGAAGTTGTCCTCTCAAGTGCCACTTAGAGAGGCAAATCTGGAGGAGACGTGGATGTTTCATGATATTCTTAGACATGAGAATGTGCCTGCCACCAAACACAGGTAAATGTTGAGCCGAGTGTAGTTAGTAGACAATCCTTAACATGTTGTAATAATCCTCTCGGAATTCGTTAAAAATGAAGAGGAGAGAATGAAGAAATCATCCTAAATGTCTGTATCAATGTGAGAATATATTTATTAAGTGTACGTTTATTGTGGCTATTTGTAGTCTGGGGCTGTTATTCAGCTGGAAGGTGTCACGATCTGTGACTTTAGTTGAGGACTGAACCCCCCAAAATGTCTTAGATTTGACACTATGAGATTTGTGGGTTATCTCGTGCTTTGACCATGTAAACCCAGGAAAAGACTGTTAGCTGGGAAGGAGCAGAGCACATTTTGGCTTGGAGCCTACTGATAATGAATACTTTTTGGGAGGCAACATTTCCTTCTGTTTTGGGGCAGAGGGTGGGGGGCTTACATTTGGTTTTTTCCTATGACACAAAAATCTAGTGTATTTTGTTGTTCATTACCAAAAAAATAAATATGACCACAGTAAGGATATATTTGAGATGCATTTTAGCTTCAGGTGAAGATGCATTTTCACAAGAATTTAAAGTTTACGTGCTTGTACTGCCTGAATGGATGCTTCCTGTGTTTTGGTGTTAATTATGACCATTTTAGAAACTTTTTTAAGAACTGTAATTAATTGGCCTGCCTTTACAGATCCAGTATATAACACATTTATAGAAACATGAAAAAGGCTAATGCTGTGCTCTGTCTCCTTGTTTCTTCTATAGCATAATGAAGAACAAATATTTGTGAACCTTCCTTGCCCCATGCATGAGTTACTTCTCTAGCCCCAAAGAAATTTTAAAGAAACATTGTGTATTGTGAAACAAATACAGTTTATTTCATTGCACCTCACTTGCATATACAGTCATGGGAAATAAATGGCAGATTATTATAGACTTCAGTAGGAAGAGAACTAGAGTTCAGTGCATCAGGTGTGTAGCCTGTCTGTTACTAGCCCTGAATGAAACTGTGCAAACAACTGCCTCACAGGAGAAAATACAGTGTTCAACATCTATCAAGGAGAGAGAAAGTTCTTAGCTGACCTAAAGATAATTTTCATCATTACTAGGGCTATGTTTTCCATCCTGAGAAAGGGATTAAAATCAGAGATCAGAGAGTCTCGTAATGACTGTGTCTTAGCAATGACATCAATACAAGGCAACCTCTGTATTTTATAAAGTAGCCTAAAGTTTTCACTTTCAGATTGGTTTTCCATAAACTCAGTCTCACAATTCAGATCAAAGTTATCTCTTATTTAAGCAATTGAAGGCTGTTCAGCATTATCCAGGTCATGACTGAAATCTTTAAAATTTCCCATGTTTGGAGTGACTCCAGATTGGAACTAGGAAGTACCCCTGTTTTGACATTTTAGGATCCTTGCATCTATAATGATCCAAAAGCAACATGTAATGTTGCATTTAGTGTTAAGTTATGCCACTTTTGGCTGGCTGAATGATACTGTGCTTGGAGGCCTGACCCCCCCAAAAAAAAGCATGCTTGCCTGTAGGTGCTGGCAGCAAGTGTTGGATGTCGCTTGTCTGCAGCACTTTGCTGGGCTGCATCACTTTTCACATTTGTGAGGCTGAGGGACAGAGATGGTTTGTTTCTATGTGTAACATAAAATATACATAATTTCCTAGAGGACTACACCTAAAACTAGAAATCACTGTAGAAATCAGGTGATATCTAAGAGAGTACTGATCTCAGTAAGCTAGGGTTTTTTCCTGTGTAGTCCCCTGCTAAGTTATATATGGGAGAAGTGAATGCATTAGGGGTCAGTACTTCTCTACCACTGCCTCTGGGTGCCTGCAAGTGTGCAGTAGCTTTCAAGCTGTGTGAAGCGTGGGCTTCTTATTGCATCTTAGCCTAGTCTTAAGTATGGCCTGAAAATAAAAATCAAAATTAAATGTAATAGTGGTTTCCTCCAAGGAGACCTACTTTGCTTAACTGGCAAAAGATGCCTAGAATATGCAACACTGGAGGTAGGCAGATCCCTCTGAGCAAAAATTGAGCAGTCTTAACAATAACATCAAAACCCAGTGGTTCCTGTTAAAGAAATAAAGGTTTGGATTAGGAGGCAGGGTTTTGAGACCACAAGTGCTATTACAAATTTTCCAAATGAATACTTTTGGGAGAATGAGGATTATTATCAAGTATTCAGTTGCAATATAGAGTGATTTAGTATATCAAGTACTGGTTTTCCCATGTTGTGGGAACTGGCACAGGATCTTAAGCAAAGTCAGTCAAGTGTTCCCTTCTAGTCCAGTCCTTATTACAAAGATGCCAAATAAATAAGCATGATTTGCTCAGCAGTCAAGAAGCAGTCAGTGTAAGCTTGACTTCTGTGCATTACGCCCTTTCACTACACTTCCAAAGCCAGTGGTGTGAAAAAGGGTTTTATTATACGGATGTTTCCACTGTGGCTTGATAAGAGGGGAAATGTAGCATGTATTTATAATGCTGTCGAGTTCAGATTTCCTAATTTTGGTAGCCTATTTGTAAAGGAATAGCTCACTGAAATCAGAGATTCAGCTAACAGATCCAAGAAGATTTAGCTTCCATTTTACAGCCTTACAGCATTCAAAAAAAAAAAAAAAAAAAAAAAAAAGAGTAAGAGAAATATGGAGAGCTCTCTGAGTATTTTGTATAGAACAAGTATATGTTGTAGTTCTTTTAGACATCTCTATATGGGAGCAGTCTGCCCAAACTGTCTTAGGATAAAATCATACAATATATTTTTATGTTAGTGAAAATGAAATTTAAAAAAATTGAACTAATAGGTCTACCAACATGCATGAGTTACAAGCTGTGCAGGCTAATCCTTTAATGATGGCTTTAAAACAGTAAGAAGAAAATACTTTGGATGACATTTTAGGGTGATACTCATAGAGAAAACATCTGAAAATCTTTAACTCAGAAATACATTTTTATGTAGCAATCATCTCTTTATTTTTATCATTCAATCTGCAAGAATGTGTCTGTAGAAGCAAACTGATAACTGTACATGATAGCCTCTTCAGTAAGGAGGACTATTTACCCTCCAGCCTCTGATTTCTTACTGCTGCTTTCGGTTTTGCAGCTTCTGCTTCTACTTCGCTACTTACTTCTGCGTCTGTACTATTTGCTTCCTCATCTCACAGTGCTCTCTGCAGGATCACCCATAGACTTTATAGCCATATGTTGAATCCATTGGTAAATGACATTGTGAAAATATGATGCAGAGCAGTTTCCCACCTTTGCTGGCTTTGATTGTACCCTCAAGATAAAGCACTGATTCCGTACAGTTATTTAGACTTGTAAATAGGTAAACTCTATATACTCTTGTTTCTTACCACCTTTTACTCTTTACTCTCTTTCAGTGTGGGATGTTATTACATATGTTTACTTTTTCTTCCTAATCTTATTTTTAGGATTTAGCTGAATTTGAAATTGTTAATGAATCAAATTATTGGACTTGGGGATTTTAATTTTGTTGAATCATTGACTTTTCTTAACAAGGAAGGGGAAAGTGTGCATCTTTCCAAACAGTACATTACATTAATTTTTTCTCTAAAATTACAGATGATAACTATATTTATGACCCTTGTTGTTTTGTATAACCGCAATTCTTTTGAAACAACATTTGTTTAACTTTTATAGGTTAACAGAAGGTTAAAGTGAAGCAAGTATTGTAAATTGTGTAACAGTTGTAATTATGTGAATGCATTGATTTTGGTGTTATGGTTACATGATGTGAGGTGATGCATGGAAGGCAGAGAGGTTTCTAGAGCCAGTTTTAACTCACAGATTTTTATACATTGGTTTTGTTTCTTAGGCTTTAACAGAAAGCTACTTGAAACTTGCTCTGATGCAACTCCATACAGCACACTTTAGAGATTTTCCTTTTCCAATACTGTAAGAATTCCTAAAGTCAAGTCATAATATATGGGAAAATACATTGATTTACTGTAATTTCCGTACCAAATTGTGCCATTCTGAAGTTTCTGCTATGCAAAAATATGAGTGTCATGGAAATTAAAGATAGATGAAAGGCACTACTATACAGGAAGCTATCATATTTAAACTGAAATATGTGAGAGAAAAAAATTCTGACTTTAAGATTGCATTTAGGTGTAGTAAAAAACCTCTCTCACTCTTGAAATAATAGGAATTGTTTTTTAAGTAAAGGCTAATAAATTTATCTGATTCAGTTAAAGGGTGTAATTCACCAATTCGCTGTAGTATGACCAGTGCACCTGGAGATACTTACTGCAGAAACCAGGCTTATGAAGAACTGCCACAGTTAAAAGTTTACATAAGATTGCCTTTTGTTTCCTTTTGATAGTAGCTGCCTCTGCTTCTTAAGTGGCTTTCTCAGATAGCGAGTGCACTCTAATCAGAAAAGGAGGAGGAAGAAAAAAATGTACCAGTATCTTTTATAATGTTTCATTGCCAATTCTATTGCACCTGACAAAATGAGCTTGTGGACATATGTGGAATATCTGCTTTGATATTGTTTTAAGCTTTAATGCATGGTGTCAATAATCTCATAAATGAATGTCGCTTCTGTTTTTACTCAAAATGCCAACTTGTAGCAAAGTAAATTGTATGGTGCTTTTTATTCTGGATCTTGAAGAAGTACACAAAGTAAGCACCCTGAGAATTTTTATGAATTGTCATGTAGTACAAGCTACCCTTTGATTTATTTACATATTTATTTATTTATTCTATTTTACTGTAGGCAGAGAATTCAGCGCTGGCTCTGGAAAATGAAAATCAGAGAGAACAGTATGAAAGATGTCTTGATGAGGTAAGGTAGATAAAAAGGTTGTTCTTACCTGGTACTATAATTAAATAACAGGAATGAATCTCTCCCACTCTCCAAGGTTGACATTGTTCTGCAATTTCCTAGTATTACCTCATTCTAATTAATTCCAAGAACATGTGTTTGGCAGTCATAGATACTGTTCTCCATGACCTCTGCTGTAAATCCTGTTTTGACCACACCTCTTCACCAAAAAGTTGATATCCCTGTGACCAGTATTTGGAACTGGTTTGCTTTGATTAGGAGAAGATGATGATAATTTACCTATTAGGTGTTGTGTACTCCTCCTTTTCTGTAGAGTGGAACACAGTTCACAGTGGCTTCTTCCATCAAAAGTCCCCCAGCTTTCCTATGCAATGTATTCCATAACCAGAGAATTTAGTCTCTCAGCTCCTCCTTAGGGTCACATACACAGCTTTTTTTGTGGGTGTTTTTTCTAGCTGTTGGCTCACTTCTACTACATAGCTCAGCTGCTGATCAGACCTGCTAGTTACAGCTACAATATAATTCACCCATCAGTTACTGTCTGAGCACTCGAGCAATGCTTACCTTTCCAGAAATGTCTAGTATCTCCTACTGAATGCAATTTTCTCCATATTTATACTGATGCTTACTTGTTCCTCCCATTTATCCTGAAATAAATCTCTTCAGCATACACAAGAACTGAAAATAGTTTAGACATTTAGTAGCTTGAAGAGTTGCTTAGTAGTAATCATTTACCCATTCCATAATAAGAATGTGCAGTAGCATAAGAAGTTACCTAGCAAGTAAACAAACCAAAGCAAAAACTACACCAGCTTCTAAGCTGTTCCTTTGAGAAAAACGTGCATGAGTGTGCAAACCACACATACCAGGTGGCAATTCATGTCTTCATACCAGCTTTTATAATTTTTTATCACCAATTGCTGAAGTGTTACGGGCATGAGTAATACAGCTCTGGTACAAGAAGCCTCTGGTTTAGTGCAGATTTTCATCAGCAAATCCACACTTATGCCCCTACAGCATATTTTTATCAGGGACCTTAAGTAAAAGGCTTGCAGATACACTTTCCCACTAGGTTATGCTCTGCCTTTTCTGTGGCAGGGATACCAGCAGAGCCTTGGTCTGCATTGGCCTGAGTCACTGCATTCAGTGCACACTTGAATTATATTTGGATATCTTGGTGATAAGGATTAAATTATCATATAATTACTAACTTCAGTTTACAGAGCTTATCTTAAAATTATTTTCTGATTGTCTAGGACAAAATCGGCCTACATAATTATTTCTGGAAATTAGTAAAGCACTGTAACTGTCTATTCCAGCAAAATACTCCATACAGATTATAAGGATAGAAGGTATCTTTTTATTGTGTTTGCAGTAAAGTGATGGATTTCTGATTCAAGGTTGTGTTTTTTACAGGCTGTTGCAGTTTAAAGAGCAAATAATTATATCAAACTATGCTCTGAACTTTATTATCTTCAACATTACATTGGCTGTTGTCAGTTCTTCTGTATTATCACAGCTGTATGCACCTTCTCCCACAGTGTCAAGTTTTTCAGGAGAAAGTGCTTCTCATCATCTGTGCTTTTGTGCTTCCCTGCTTTATTTTTTGTTTGCTTATCTTCTTCCTTCTTTGTCTTCTGTTTTGTGTGTTATGACCTCTCTTGTCCTTCCCCATGGCTTGGTAACACTTTTTTCTCCTCCTTCCCCTTTCAGCCCCCACAATACTTTGGCAGCGGCACTGTAACCAGCATTGTTTTAGCTGACACAAACTTGGACTTAATCCTTTCTGATCGCTGAGGTGGAGTTGTTGTTGCCAGTGACTCAGACAACAAAACCATGTTTAGTAATTGCAAGTTTTGCAGGAGTCCCAAGTTAGCACCCACTTGAGTACATTCCTTTGGTGGAGCTTCACAAAAAATCGCACTTTCTCACCCTATTGCATTATAGTTAGTAACAATGAACAGAATAGGAGATGAGACATAAATGTAATTAGTGAATAACCCAATTAATGATTGTGAGAACCTTCATTTCCAACCAGTCTTCTGAAGATGTGTTGTGTGTGACAAAGTCCTTTTCAAACAGGGATTCTTACGAGAGTTCTTGAGCAAATAAAATGCTCTCCGTAAATATTTTTATGGGGAGAAAAAAACCCAAAGTCTTCTCTTTAATTTTTTTTTTTCCTTTAAGACTTCAAGTCTGTTCATAACTCATCTTACACCAACCCTGCTTCTTGAGGTGAAAATCTCTTGAGACCTTTCCTAGTTTAGCCTTCAGGACTTCATCAGTTTTTAGGAGCAGATGTATCCACTACAGCTATGTATCTGTCTGTGCTGCAGCTCCATTTTGCCTCCCAGGAGACCTGATGGGTTTAAAGGGAGGAACACAAATGTTTCTGAGAACACAAGACTGTGATCATACCCAAGCCTGAACCAGCTAAGCCTGTCATCAAAGAATTTGAGTGCCTACTACAGTCATTATTTTAATTTTGCCTCTGCGGTCCAAGTAGTTATGAGTGTATGGAACTTCTCCTGGGCTGATACACGAGGAACGCTTACCTCCAAAGCTAATACCTAGCCATTCTGGCTAGTCACATGTTTGGGATGCTTGACAGGCCCTTGAGGTAACGAAGGTTGGGAATATCTTTTGTTAACTATTGGAAGAATGCTGCCATCTTTCACTCATCATTCAGCATCCTCACATTGCAGCTTCTCTCCGCTGGGCACAGGGAAACTGCTCAGGGCACTCAAACATCATTTAATCTGGCCACCCTACCAATAGTGTCTCTGCATGGTCCCTCAGGCCTCTACAGCAGTGTAAGGACACTTGCTATGCATAGTTTGTTTTCTGCTGAGGTGTTGGTGGCCATTAAGCTGATAGGAAGGAAATAAAAAGAACCAGCATTCTTTTTCTGTCTGTGTGTGACAAAAAGATAACGAGAGCTGAGTTTTGAAGATGAACAGATCTGCCATTATTTTCTCTCTTTTTGGTTTTTTTAATCAATTATTTTACTTAATTATTTTCATTCATATATGACCCACATTTAATATTGTATGAATGCTTGCACCTATGACTTAAAAATGCATGCTCTTTAATCATTTTCATGGTAAAATCCAATGAAACTCAAATGTTCATAGAGATGAAATCTGAAAAGAATAGGGGTCAAGCTGAGTCCTTTATAAATTTTGATAAATATTCACTGATTTTTAAAGTAATTGTTCATCTCTGAAGTGTACCTGTGAACAACTTTAGAACAGTATTTGGAAGAAGGTGTCGCTGAAATGTTCCAGTACTTGATAAATAAGAAATTTAATTTCAGAAATACTCCATATATGTATCTTTCTGTCTCCGAAAAATTTAAAGCAAAAACCAGGATTGTCTTCTAGTACCCTTGGGGTTTGAGGTTAACGTGCTTAATCTTAGTTTCCCGTCCTAGAATTCAGCTGTCAGTTTATTGGTAAGTGGTAATGTCATGTTTATTCACATCACTGTGCCAAATGAGATTTCTGTCAAGCTTCACCATACTTACATACGGGATACAGCTCAGAGTAGATTATATATTTGATGGTGTTTTAAGAATTAATCAAAAATAAAAACTTACCTTAAAAAGGCATTCTATTTTTAAGGTTTGAATAAAATACAAGACTTTTCATTTTAGTACACTTCCAATATCTTTGTGCATATGAAATCATAAGGTAAAGGCAGCTGTGTAAAACCTCAATACTTGTAAAAGGTATAATAGATGTTACGCTAGGGTCTCTTTTCTTTGATTCATTCTTTTATACCTTTTCTGTTAAGACCAACATGTATATGTAAACATAATTGTGTAAGGAAAAATTGAAGCTGGAATTTTTATCTCTTTTATTGCAATCCACAAAAGGGAACCTCACTTAAACATGTTGGCTATTAAGTTCAAAGGAAAGGCAGGCAGTGTGAAGGCAAGCAGTGTCATCTTCTACGTAATAGCAGACTAAGGAACTGGCCATTTCTGTTAAGTTCCTTTCACCTTGATTAACTGCATGAATCACAAGTCAAGTCATTTTACAGCCTGCTTTTTACTGGGATTGAGCCACAATTCTGCCTTATATTACTGGGAATTTCTCATATTCTGCATTTTAGAAGTCAGTCCCTCTGTCTTCAACAGTCTGTTTCCTCAGCGTTTGGTCGCTCTGACTGTCAGTTTTGTAGGTCTGGCTTATGTTGTTCATTCATATCCATGGTGCCTCATCATACCTGTAAGTAAAAATGAAGTACATCTGCTAGCTTAGCAGTTTATTTCCATCTGGACATTAGTGCTGCCGTAGGAGTGGAATGGCAACCTCATTTGAAATGCAGAAATTTGGATTTGATTGCACTTATTGGCTGTTAAATTAATTGTAGTAACTGCAGAACATATGACTGAAGGCTCCTACCTCTGTTCCTGCTGAAAACCAAGAATACAGACCTGAAAATCTTTGAGGGGTAATAGCAACAGTTTTCCAAGTTGCTATATACTAGGATAAAATAACCACATTTTGTAAAGAAACTAGTTAAATATCTGTCTTAATGAGATCTGTGGGAACTATGGATCACTGGCAGATACTTTCATTTAGATACCTAACTTCATACACTGAACACTGGTAAACTTGTTGCATATTCATCAGCAAATTCAGTTTTTTCCCATTTGGAAGCTTATGCCATTTACACTCCTCTGTGCAATATATAAAGCTATAGGAGTAATTTTCTAAGCTGTTCTGTTGGGAGTGTCTAGTACAAACTTCAAATAACCTTCTACTTCCTCCTTGGTAAAGTAACCCCACGTCAGAAATTTAAAAAAATAATGTACTGTATGGTTTGCTCAGTTTTCAGGTAGAGCAAACATGTTAAAAGTACGTGCCAGAAGGAACACTGTCAGTTGTAGATCCTGAAAGCCTATAGGGCAAGGCACATAGTTTTTCAAAACTGTAACATATTTACTTCTTTTGGTTATTGCTGTTCTAATATTAGTCTGTGTCTTCTGTTAAATCATGTATAGAGCTATTTTATGGGGCTGTTGTTCCACAGGCTGCCTTAAGTTAGGGACCAGTTTAGAGGAAAGAATTGATACTAGGCAATTTTATGAGAGTATGAATCAAATGTAACTTTTGGATCTAACAGAATTGAATTATTTACAGAAATGAATTAGCTTCAACTCTTCCCTCACAACTCAGTTCACATCAATGGTGTCGGCTTTTTTCTTTAATTCACCAAGAGTAAGAAGAATCATTGCAGATTTGGTGATGTCTGCATATGCTTTACTGTAATTTCTGAAATCCAAAACCAAACCAGAATTCATGAGTACTCTTTCCTTTTGCACAATGAGATCTCTAGTTGCTTTGTCTAAATTCAAGAGCAAAAATATAGGCAAACACATAGTGTGATAACATATGCATATACAGTTTTAAATTACATTAGAAACATAACATACAAGTTAGACATCATCAACAGAAAATCTTATCTCAGTCCCTCTTTCTATCCCTTCTTTTTCCCCTACCCTGCCACTATGCCTGCTGGTAAGTATAAATTAGAAAGGATGTATAAAATAAGTAACTTCAAAAATTCCCAGTTGAATATATAGTTCTACTAATCAATTGTGTGTAATCTCATTCAAGTCAATTATGCTGTGTGGTGTGAATGCCTTCCAACCACATTCTGATGACAGTAGGTACTTTAATTTTCTGTGGCAGTTTATGGTTTCTGTCATGGTAGATGTACCATTTTGTCAATATTGAATCAAGAAACAATTAAACTTCATGAAAACATTCAGGACTCCATCCTTGGCTGGTAAAAATCAGCTCTAGTGAACGCAGTCAATCCGTGCTGATGCACACCAAGTCCAAAGAAGAGGCGACAGAAGTTAATCAGATGTCCGTCATGTCATACTGCAATTGACATGCTTATTTATGATGAGGACTAGTACAAAAGCAATTAACGTGCATTTCATGTATTCTTACTGGTATTATCTAAAAAAATACTAGTAAATAATGAAAATATTAGAATTGCTGATAGTTGTAGATGGGAAGTGAACTGTAAAGCTGTGAAAGAAGGTATTGCTATGCTTAAACACACATGATGACATACCTTAACTCTTTTATTTATTTATTTCAGGTAGCTAATCAGGTTGTTCAGGCTCTACTTACTCAAAAGGTAAGTTGTGGTTTGGGTATTGTGGTGTAACTTAAAGCATGCAGATGTTCATTGTTCATTTGATATATATACTTGTGTAGTATAAGGTTTTTTGGACTGTTCACACATTTAATTACCAAGGCTGCCACACGTCAGGCCCAAAGTCAAATTTCTTGTAATCCAAGTGAATAAAAATCCATAAGACTACATCTTTTAAGACTTGGTCATATATGACCTATATCCAATTTTTATTGTTTACCTATACTGAGACAATAGCACACAAAAATCTTTCGTCCATATGGTGATTTTTCCATTCCCTGTCCATCCCCTGGGATACTCCCACAGTCCAGTCCTGTGGAGTATAAAACAGATAAATTACAGTGCATATCAATAGCTGGCACGCTCACTCACATTCAATGGAAGAAGAGACCTCCTGGTGTGGGCTTGTGCTGCTTCCCTGAGTAGAAGAGAAGGCTCCATGCATAGAATGGGGATTCAGCTACTCTGTTGTTGGGGACCAGGAATAGAGAACATGTATTTTGTCTTTAAAAGCTTTGTGATGTCCTCCTGCTCCATTCTCCTGGGTAAGCAAGGGAAGTACTTCACAGGCAAAATTCATGTGGAGTGACTGCAAACCTGGCAGAATGAGAAGATTCATTATGGCTTGTGTAAAGGTCTGTTCTGGATCAAGTAATGTTTGACGTTTCCATTCATGCTCCAAATGGTTGGATATGAACTATGGTTGTTTCAGACAGAACCTAGTGGGAGGAGTAAAATTAAAAATTATCTTGCTAAAATGAAGAAGTAATCTGGGAAAAAAGTAAGATGAAATTAAACAGGAAGCAAAACAAGGTAATACAAATAAGCAGAAATAATCAGCTGCCCAGAGAGGGCAGGGAATAACTGGTAGGACAATTTTACAAAAAAAGTTGTCTTTGAGTTGAACATGGTTCCGTGATTTCATTTGGTTGGGGTTGGGGGGGGGTGGTTTTTTCAAGCAAAACATGAAGATCTGTAATAATAAGCTATGAACCTTTCAATATTCATGAAATGATCCTTTGTGAGATCTAGACCACTTGATGAATGTGGCATTATTAAAATGCTTTGGATCATTTAGCTTTAAAAAGACTAGTCTGAAAGAGACATAAATACAGTCTTTTAGTGCAGATAGTGCTAAGAAGAATATAAACTGTTTTGTCTACGCTGAATGACAGGACAAGAAATAATGTTCTTAAAATGCAGCAAGAAACACCAAGTTAAGATAATGAGAAACCTCTGCCACATGCCCAAAAGCTTTCTAGATGCAAATGTAGTGAAGTACTGAAATAGATTTTGGTGACAGGCTCCAAAGCCTCCATAATGGACATCATTCAGAACAGCAGAACATCATTCAGAGTGCCCCCCACAAAGGGGATGAGCAGGACCAAGGGTGACAGCAGGGCACACAGGGTGCTGAGCACCAAGTGTCAAGGCCAGGCCTGGAGGCAGTGATAAGGGTCAGCCTCAGTCCTATGTTTGCTGGGCCAGTCCGTGAGGAGGAGGCAGGTCTGAGCAAAGCCAAGCCAGGGTGTCAGGAGGCTGCTCAGGACCAAGGAGGTAGGAGGCTGGGTGCAGGTGTAGCTGCAGAGTGCCTGCTGCACAGCTCAGGTGTGAACAAGATGACCTTGAACTCCGCCAGCTAAACTCCTAGAAGTGGGGAATGTGCCCTGACAGCAGGATAGACGAACATCTGCACCCATAACCATCTGCACCTAAGTGAATGTAAGTAAATAGGTGCAGAAGGTTGCATTTGGCCACCTGCATGCATATCAGGGAGAAGGCTGGATACCCTTTTCAGCTCCTTACTGGGCAGATTTTTGGTGAATCAATTTTATGACATTCTGGATGGATTAAAAGATACGCAGGGAGGTGTTCTGACTCCATTAAGTCTGCTCTTGGGTATCCTGCTTGGAAGACAAGAGATGTCCTGGTGACCTGTAGGTGAGTGATGCAAGACTCTGGAGGGTGCGGTTGCCCCTTATATAGATAACACATTCCTGTGGCCCAAGCTAATATCAGAAATCCAGAAGTATAATAACATTCCCTGAATCTCTTCATCTGACAGCTGCAGCCACCAAACAGCCATGCAGCTCTTACCACAGGGTAGGGTTGAAAGTGTCATTGTTCAGTCCCATGTTTTTTTGATGCACTACAAAGCCTTTTACTCTAGAAGAGGGATGTTGCTTTACAGCGATTGGAAGTGCTGTAGCTTGGAGGTGATTTGTGCAAACCACAACATAAGAGGAAGCTTGTGCTGTTGCTAGCTGTGCTGTATTACTCTTCCTGTACTCTGTATACATGTGCTGTGTATCATCAGAGGACTGCAGTCTGCAGAGCTATTCCTGTAACACATTTTAGAAACATTAACTGTTTTAAAAAAAAAATCCCCAATCTGTGTTTCTGTACAGCTTAAATGGAAATGGAGGCATTTTCTTGTATTAATATACACAAAAACCTCATCTATATTTTGTAATATAAAACTATATGTGATTAAATATTTAGCAGAGGGTTAATCTCAATATATTAATATCTAGTTGGGAATACTATGGTTGTTTCCTAAATGAAGAGAGGAGTTTCCCGAGTCCCTTTGCAAAGGCGTCAGACATTTTGACGACTACATACTTGCTCAGTAATGAATCCTCCCAAACCCATAGGAATCAAGGAGTTCATATGGATACAATAAAAACAGATTTGAATACATTTAATGAAGTGATTTACTTAGTATCGATGGGATTTAACAGCTGCTTACCTATTATTGAGTAATAACAGCTAATTTAATATCCATAGAGAAAGAGAATACTCTTCTAAATGCTAATGAATATTAACTGTTACAGTGCTCCTGACACCACTCATATAAGTCCTTTTATAAGAAAAGACAGGCACACAATAGCATACAATGAAGAGGAAATTGGACTCCTCACACCAGTCCCAAATAGGTAGATATCAGAATCCAAATAGTAACTAGTAAACAGATAAATCTACTGTCATGCAGCTAAGCAGTAAGACAGAGCCAGTCATGCCACAGTGAGATAACACACCTCTGGGGCATAGTGAGACATGAAGAAAAGCTGAGAGCTTTCAGAAAATGGAGGAGAGTGATTTTGTACGGTAACGTAGATTGCTTAGGCTTTGCTGTGAATTTGAAATTGTCCCTTAAGGACTAATTTTTGTTTAAATTAAGTACATGCTGTAATGTAACAAATAAAGCACTGTGTACTCACCAGTATGTGGAAAGACTGTGATTCCACCGAGAGTTTCTAGTGACACAAATTGAGTGAGCAAAGCTTGAGTGATTTATCAAATGTCACTGAAACCTTGAAATGGAATTACAATCTTAAAGGTGCACTTTTCAAGTATATAATTTGTTACAATACATATAGAATTTCTCTAATATGAGAGGCTTTTTTTTACTGTGACTATGGAGAAACTATATGAAATTGAGATTTGTTCTGAGTTAGCCACACAGCAAAATTTCACAATTCTATGTAGCAAAATTATATGGATTTTCTACCACTTACTAATAGAAAATTTTACTTCTGGGAAATTTAAGAAGTCAGAAAAACAACAAAATTATCTGAGTCAAACCTGTATGCTTTGATACTGGTAGCATCCTTTCTTTATCCTCCTACCCAAAGACTTCTCATATCACGTGAGATGATAGGAGTGCTGGGAACTGTATTATTTTTTTTCCCCCGTATAAGTCCTGGATCAGCAGTTTGAAATTTGAGTTACAGCACTTAATGAAATTATTTTGTGATGCTGTGTATCTGCTCTTTGCATATTACCCTCCTCCACAAGACAGTATTCAGGAGAATACTTTTTACTCTTGAGTTCTACATGAAAATTATTTCTTCTTCATTTTCGTCAATGAAATAAAAAAATAAAATAATTAAATGTTAGAAGAAGTATCTTCAGGGGAAGAGCAGCATACTTCTGGAACCTCTAGTGAGGGCACTGAATCCCATTTTGGAAAAGAGTAAGTCTCATACTGAAGGGAAATTTAAGAATAGAGAGGTGCTCGAATATTACTGTAGCAAGACTATAGGAATACCTTAGATATTTCAGAGATTACTATATTAATAGCTGGTCATTTTGCCCGCAGGAGAGGGTTTACATGCTTCAGACATTTGGTAGTTGTATTAATTGGTAATTTTAGGACTTCAGCTTTCTAAACTCAGACTTTATTTTACCAGAATACTGCTACCCTTATGTGCCTCATTTCTCCTCAGGGCTATGTGTGGCATTACCATTGGCACGGTTTATAGCATCTGGGTGGGTAATCTACTACTTTATATTTCCCTTTTTACAGAAAGTCTAAAGTTTGAAACATAAATCTTACTGTTTTAAAACTGATAAGATTTTGAGCAGAGACATTGCTAAGATTTAAATTTTTTCCACATTTTTTTCCTTTCTGTGCACTTAGTAGCATTGAAATGCTAAACACTGTTATAACAGCTAAGGCTCTGTTTTAAATTCTGTGATTATTAGTGAAGGGCAGATAATGATGGACTTAGATGTCTGTGGTTTCCTAATAGAGTGTGCCTTGTGCAAGACCAGAGATAAAATGTCTCACTTATAGAAATCAAAGCTTTAGGGGTTTTCAAAACACCGAACTCAAGAGTTTTGGGGAGTCATGTTGGAAGATTCTAGCAATTTTAATGGAAGAGCCACTTGACAGCCACATAAAAAAAATACTAAGAAACTATCAAGAGAAAATAACTGCATTCTTCCAGTGGTATTATATAATCTAATACTTACTATATGCATAAAAAGCTGATTACAGTTCTCTGAAAGTCTCAAGATGAGCTTATTTTATTGTGTATTTACCTCTTATAACCTCAGTGCTGGTTACAGCAGAGACTAGACCAACTGTAGGCAAGAATTTCAGCTACATTTGACTACAGTTTCTTCCTCTGAGTTGTCTTCTCCTAAAGCCAGGTCATCATATTGATAGTGGTATTGAAGGGATGCCATGTGGGCATCCAAAGGCCTCTTGATCCACCTTCATATGGTGGAAAGTAGTATCTGCTGGGCATACCACAGTGCAGCAACTGTCCTAAATTTAAAGGAATATGGGAAAGTATTTTGGAGATTTAATTTTTAAAAAAAAATGAAGCTAAATATGGCTGCAGCTTATTATTTTAGTATGTAGTCTTTATTAGGAGACTGCTCTTCCTAATTGATGAAGCTCTGCCTCAGAATGGACACAATAATTTCAGCACAAATTATGCTGAAAGGCTGTCAGATTCTGCTCTCTCTCCAAAATCCTTTTTCTGATAGAATCTTTATTCCTTCAAGTGGCCAGGAAAAGCTGGTCTTACATTGTAGATAGATAGATGGAAATTTGCTGTATCTGAAGGCCATTAATGGCTTGTTCATGATGAACCTGACTTGACTAACAGACCTGCGTCTTCAGCAGTGATGTCCTTTGCCTTAAGATACAGAGGTTTTACACTCCACCTCTGCTTCTAATGGCCTGCTTTAAGGCTTTTTGGTACCTTGTGTTGGAAATCTCAGCCAGGATCATAGTACCACATGGGTAATGTGGGGCACCAACATCTTACTATGGCCTAGCCCACATCTGTGGCAAGTTACAGTGGGGAAGGTACAGACCATACACAATATGCCAGCCAGCAATGCTGACTTGATTATTCCAGAAAAAGCAAGGAGGTGATCAGACTTCAGAGGAGTACCTTGAAGGCACAGTACCACTTTGAACTTCTTCCTAGTTTGGTATAGCTTATGCTTATTACAATATTCATATCTTAATTGCTGCTTTCAGCTTTGCGTCAACTGGAAAATGAAACACATTGCTAGCAAAGTCACTTTATTATACTGACAGAAAACTCCAAAAGGAAGTGTCAGGTAACTACTGTTTCTCGATACAATAATTTTTTTGATGTTATCATGTGATGATCAAACAACCAGAGAAAATGAAGGAGCACATTTTTCTGATTTGTACTATTTTAAAAGTGGTATATGCATTTCTTCTTAGTATGTGACTTTACTTAGAGCTTTTTAAGTGCTTTGGTTACCTGCTTTCTAATCTTCCTATTTTCCCTTGTGCTACAGGATCTGAGGGAGGAATGTATAAAGCTGAAAATGAGAGTTTTTGATTTGGAACAACAGAATCGAACATTAAGTGTGCTTTTCCAGCAAAAAGTCAAACCAGCTTCTGACCTTCTTCTTCAGGTAGGAAATGGCCTTTGCAGGAAGCAAGCTATGAGCTTTATATTTCTTACAATTTAAAACTGTTTTTCTTCTTTTAAAGGTTATGTCAATAAGGGGGAAATTATGTTGATAGATTTAATATATTAGAATACCCATTACCTATTATCTGATACCATTGAAACTGAAAATGTATGCCTATGAGCTATGGACACATTATGTGCAGATGTGGAGAGAGGAACACACCTGCAGAGTAACTTACTTTTTTAGGCGCTTCTTCACTATGATAAATGGAATTATATGGGTTCATTATCCCTCTGCAGGGGAGAAGCTTGGATTCCTTAACATTCTGCTTGATGGTGAACAGTGTAATTTCCTATGAGAAGACAGCCCATTTATTTAACTTTTGCCATATGTGTTACAAGGACTTAAGTACCCCTTCACAGGCACAGAGTGATCTTTTTTCCGCAGTGTTCTATGGGAGGATATAGCTGAGAAACCAATTGACCCATCTCCTGCTACTTTGTCGTTCCAGAATAATAAGAGATCTTTCAGTATCCCTTTTCATTTGGCAAAGTCCATTGTTGTGAATGAATCCATTGCTTTGTCATCCTTTTTTAGAAGTAGAATTGCTTTTCAGAAGTTCCAACAAATTGACCATGAGCTAGGAGAACAGTAAATGAGGACTAATTAAAACTTTGCAGGTTCCTAACAATAGGGCAAATTCTGGTTTTAGCAATATAGGTTATTTCTTATTAGAGAAAAATTCATTCATTTTGGAGGAGAATTTTGGGTCATGTCAGCTAGGTAAGTGATATTAAATGTGTATCTTATTTAAATCCTCTGATGCTGTGCATCTGTATTGCAAAGTAAAATCTGGCCCTTGCACTGCTGCTCAACAGCTGAGGGCTGCTAACTCTCATCAGCTTGGGCTGTACATTGAGGAAACATGGTCTGCTTGCCAAGTGGTGCTTAAAGGCAAGGGAATCCCCACACTGAGGTCAAATAGCTGTACTTACCTATTGTGAAACTAAAGCACAGGCACAGTGGTACCAGGTCACCATCACAGGGATCTGTGTTCTTGTGTTATCCTCAGGTTCTTGTTCTGTCTCTTGATTTTGTGTTGATTTAGGTATTGCTAGGTCAGGACTTTCGCTCTTCTGGTTTCTTCTCCCTTGGCCCCTACTTTCTTTCCCACTTGTTCATCCTTCATAGACTGCTGTGTAGGACTGATTTATCTTTATCCATTCAGATGTTCTGACACACCCACCACAGCATAGACCTTTGTTGCTCACTTCCTCTGCTATTGACAGTTACATCACCTGCTCCTTCTTTGTGGTTTATCTGTTGTCTGTCTGTCTGTCTTTATTTATTTATCTTCCTCTCCTCCCTCCCTTTTCAAAAGCATCTGACTCGACTCTATATTAGTATTGGGTTAGATTGCACAGAAGTCATATGTTGGACATTCCTTGTTACAGATACGGTTCTTTTTCCCAAATCCTTGTGTGGCAACAATAAAGTCAGGTTATTCTGGGAATGTTACACAAGTGTTAGGTAGGTAGCATCTGAAAAGATGGATCAAGGCTTTGACTGTAGCTCCTTGAAACTGGATTGTGTCATAGCTGTAAAAGAAGTTAGAAGAGATGAACCTGCCATCAAGTGGAAGAACCAAATGATCTAGCAGGTTTTCCTGCGGGATCCAAACTATTTTACATCATTGTTCCTGCACAGTTTGGCAGGAACTAAGGTGTAATAGATTCCCTGGCCCTTTTCACTTGCTTTGTCTTCATTGGCTGAGGATTAAAAAGAATTAAGATCATTTGCAAAGTCCAGGTCTCCCAGACTGTTATATCCCTGAAATTTACTGTTATATCCCTACTCTTGCTATCAATAGATTTTAATCCCCCTGGTGAAAAAAAGCAGGGAACAAGTTGCAGTGTACATCAGAAAATGAAGAACTTCTGTTAAAACACTTCATGTATGTCATTTTTTGCTCCCAAACCCCTCAATAAATTCGTGTGTTTCCAGAGATGTATTTATCCTCTAACTGTACTCCAGACTTGAATAAATGGTGTGTAGTTTGTGATCTTGCAGCCTGAGATGTAAAATCTGAAGAAGGGTGTTTCCTTAGGCCTGAAATTAAGCAAATACTGTTGTGTGCCTGTGTAGAATTGAGGCACAGTTTGGATTATGTCTTCTTGGAAATGCATACATCCCAGATTTAGAGCGATAGCTAAATATTTGTTTAAATCTGTCACTACAGAAGAGTACTAAATATGTGGTTAAGGACATTCCTGTTAAATCATGACCCTAATCAAAGTGAATGGACAAATACGGGGGGGGGGGGGGGGGGGGGGGGGGGAGGGGGCAGGATACATGGTGTTAATTTCACCTTTCCTGCTGATCCAATACAGCTCAGTTTTATTTATTTAATGCTGATCTCATCCTAGGAGTATTCACAGTCAATACAATTACAAATTTTAAAGAATGCCTCAGAAGAGGGTATAAGCTAAAAATAAATAATATTTGTTACTTTTCTACATATCAGCCTCTGTGATTTGGTTGTATATTACAACCAAATTACTCTGTAATTGACATTGGAAGACTCTTATATTAAAGACTAAGCTTATTTTTAAACCATAAACATTCTTGGCATCTCAGATTTCAACAGAAATACCGATTTATTTTATTTCAAAAAATTTTAAATTAGAATAGATTTCACCATCACCCTAGGGGCGTTTGTATATTTGATTTTAAAAAAATAATACATGATTTGTGTCTTCTTAGAAATCACATAATTCACACTTTTTTCAATGAAAAGATTGATACAAGTGTGTTGAATTTGACTGGAAGGTAATGGCCCATATACTATACCGATGGTACTGTTTTGTTTTTCTCATGCTTCCCGTACAGTTCAAAAGAAAAACTGATTGCTACCAATTTAAAAAAAACAAAAACAACATGTAGTAAGGTTTTCATGACCGCTTCAGGAATCCTTCACTGTAAAAATCTTATTGAAAGTATTATAGTTTCATGCATTTACAAGACGTGTAAGCACTTATGAAATCAAAGGGCCTAATAATATATTGAAAGAAATATGCATGTTTTCTTGAGGCATGTGATTGTGTATATTGCCATGTAAGTTCTTTGCTACTAGAAATTTTGGTGTGCTTACTGCTTGTAGGGAGCGACACAGAGGATATGTCACTCCTGTCATGAAAAGATTAACTAAATGCAGTCTCTGATGCAAAATGTAAGGAGGAGAAAGAGATAACTCAGTTGCTTTTTTTGCCATCTCTTTGATATTGTAGACGATTTAAAGAGCTATCCTGTCTTTCTGGGGACATTCTTTCTAGCTGAAGTGTGTGATTTACAGAACCAGGAGCCTGATCATCTTTTTTTTATTATTATTTTATTTTATTCAGGCAATCTTCTCTCTGAAACTGCTTTCTTAAAATGACAAAGCCTTGGAAAAGTGTTTCTGTCTCAGCACCATCTGAGGAAGAGCAATAGTTTTAGTTAAAACCTAGCACAGAAGAGTAGCTTCTGCCCAAGTAGCCTTCATTTTCCTCAGCTAATGTGGTTGCTAAAAAGAGATTAAATTCTGCCTGTCATAGCAAGAGGGGTTTGTGAAAGAAAACCAGGAACTCCACTTTAGTGAGCCACCTTGTATTTCATCTGCAAGTGAGAGAAATAGTTGGGAATAATAGACAGACTAAGATTTAAAATTGAGTATAGCAAAACTGATTGGAAGTGAAGAGAGAAATCTGTAGAGGTGATACACAGAAGGTTGCTGAAAGAATAAGACAAATCCAAAGAGAGGATACAAGAGTACGAATAAGAAGCCTTAAATGAAACTTAGCACATCTGCTTTGCCCGTGGCCATGTATAGCATCTATGAAATATTTTTAAATGTTAATGTCAATATCACTGTGTCTTTGCCTTATTTTTTCTAAATGATGCAGTGTTTTTTTCAGAGAAACTTCAAACTACTAAAATCACCAGATTACAGTGGTTTTCTGCTTCTTAGTGTTGGCATCTCACAAACTTGTTTTGACTTTATTAGGTATAGAACTGCTCAGCCTTGAGACACAGGTCTTTTTCTTCTAGTTAGCCCTCACTTTCTGCGCATATTTGAAAATATAACTAATGACATTGAACCTGTTTCTGATACTACTTATTCTCCTTTTACAACAATAATGACTTGTATAAAGTTACTGAGGATAACAGGGGTCAAGAGTTTGCCTTCTGATAGATATCCCCATAATTTGTTTATATTATGTATCTGTGTTTACATAAATTCAACATGTTTGTTAGCTGAATTGGTCTCATGGGTGGAGCTTTGCTTTCACTTTTCACCCAGAAAGCTGCTGTCACAGCATGCAGGAAACCTTCAGTGAAAGGTGTTAAAAAGTAGCAAGTAGCAACATTCAGTGAGTTGATTTATTTGATTAAATAAGTAATAACATTTTCACAGTTGGGAAAGTATAAAATAATATTTCTAGTCATAAGATGTACAATATCTCTGATCCTAAATTATATTTTCATTGCAATTTTACTTCCATCATAAAAATTCTAGTTTATCAACCCCAGAACAAAGCAGGAAGGACTTTTGAAGCCTCTATTTTCTCCTTGTGTTTCCTCTTGCTAGATTAATTTCATTTATTACTCATGGACCATCCACACTGTTTAATTTCATGTCTGAAATTTTGTCTAGAACACTACAGTACTGTCTGCTGAATTCTCAGAAGGTCAATTTAAATAACTACTTTTTTATAATTGCATTGATATTAGCTCTTTTAATAACCTGACAAGTATTCTCTGACATACGAGATAAGAGCATAGCTGTACATACGTAGATGGAAACAGTTGTACAACTTAGCAAGAAGGGGTAAATTGCACCAACGACATTATTATATATGGGAAGAAAAAGAGGGCAATTAATTGCCCTAATACCTGACAAAAGGAGATGGAATATCTTGCCTCAGAGCCTGACCTCTGGTTCAGACTTCATTAGACATGATGATGTCTGAATTGCAGAAGGTAAAAAGTGAAGTTGCATAGCTTTACAGCAGTCAGATTTTAAGTATTTCAGAAAGAAAATTTAAGGGTTTGAAATTAAAGCTAAAGATCATCACACACTGTTAGAAAACAGTTTGTCAGCAGTCCAAAGTATATTTAAATAAACTGGATTGTTACATGCTGCGCAGCAGTATACTTCCCATCTCACAGAAGCCAGCTACTAGTCCTGCCGTGTGCCTCCAGGCTCTTCAGAGAGCAGGCAGACTTGAGACCAAGATCAGCAAATTGTATTTGAAGTTTTGAAACTCCTTCAATTGACCTGCTTATTTTCTTACTTCACGTTTGTTCCTTTGTATCTGTCAGATTGTCAGGGTACTCTTACCTGCAGATCTTCTGAAAAGTTCCAGCTCCAGAATAAACTCTGTCCTTTTCTCCTCAATAAACATATAAATATAAATCGGGCATGGCAGTATCTGTTAGGGATATTTGCTTACTTGGGAATCAGGACTGGTGGCTTGAAGGAAAGAATAATTTCAGATCTGCTAATTGTTTTAGCAGTAGTGGAAAACTTTAAAAGTTACGACAACCTCAAGGGCTGTATCAACAGACAGAAAGGTAATCACATAAGTTTAAAGCATGTTTGAGATATATTAAGTGTAAACTAGTAAATCAGACTTCATCCAGGAATTACATTGCCAGTAGAGCACTTGCTAAGAAGTGAGGTTGTGGATTTTACACTATGTGCAGTTCTCAAAAGGTTTCAGGCCGTAGCCCGGCAGGAGCGCTTTCTCCAGATCAAGGCTACTGAAGGTGCACAATTACTGTCATGAAAATCCTGTCCCAAGAAAGAGCATCCAGTCTTGTAGCAGTGAGAAATAAGAGTGCTTCTGTGTATCAGGAGGCAAGATAGTGATCTATTAAGGAACCCTCAAAAGATTTTTGAGATTTTTCAAGAACAAATTAAAGGAACATTTCTTCATGTGAAGATGCTGATGTCATTATTTCCAGTCTTGCATTATCTTAGTAAAGTGGTACCTATTTTCTATTTCAGTGTCATGTCCTCACACACTGATAACATCTGAGAAGACAAATACAAAGCTTTGGATCTCTCTATTTCATCTCAGCTTAAACTGTATTTCTTACTTGCCCTGTTCGCAGCTCCAAATATATGCTGAAGAAACATTACAGACATAAAGTATTGAGAGCCTACTGGTTAGATGAATGGGTGACCAAACTCAGGGATGAGAGAAGGAAAGGAAACCTCCCCCTCTGAAGAAACTCCATCAAACGTCCCTAAGCCATATGACTTCTAGTTTTGAATGAACAGCAGCAGCATAATACCTGAAAGAATTAGGCTGAGTGTCTGATAGCCAGTTCTGGAAGGAGGCTCTGAGATAAGCAGATATTTGGGAGAGCACTGAGATTGGATGTCATCCACAGCAGTGGCTCTCTACGGGCCATCTCCAGTCACAGGGACTTAACGCTTGTATGGAAATCACATCTGTGCTGTGTAGACCTCCAAGAAGCTTTGTGAGATCCCTTGAGTGAAATGGCTGGGTGGCTTTTCTTGTCCCTCAAGAACACCAGTCTTGTAACACTAGTAACGGGGGAATCCTGACATACTGTTTTCTGACTGGAGAAACTATAAAGCTTTCATTCTTTAAATAAAATATTTGCCAAAATGATTTGCTGGATCTAAATATAATGCAAGCTGGTAAAAGAACATGACAAAAATTTTTGTCATAGATCATGACATGATGTATAAAAGGAGAGGCAGGGCAGTATCCCTCACAACATTTAAAACTAAAGCAAACAAAGCACAGCTAGAGGCTCAGTGGAGAACAGTATTTGATTATTGAGGGAGTTAGATCAACTGACCTGATAGATGTGCTTCATCTATAATTTGCATTTTGTGATCTCCCTTCTTGTCAGACTGCTGTCCATTATTTCAGCACCTAAATTCTTACCAATTTGCTCTCAAAGAAAAAGAAAACATTTACTAAAGCTCACTAGGCATGTAGTTCTGATGAGAATGATAATGCTTTTAAGAGAAAATTATCCCCAACTGCTAGAATTTCATATGTCTAACTAGCCTTGAGAGGTTCCAAAGAAAAACACTGAAAGGCTTTCCATACCTATGCAAACATGACATTTTGTGATACAATTTTAAATTCATAATTTTCAGATACCAAATATAAAAATGAGCTTTTTCCATTATCCTAATGATAATAAATGGCTACAGTGATACCGATACCAGTAAATCAAACGAGCAAATAACCTTTAGGAAAGCCACGAGTGATCTTTGGTGAAGTATTTATGAATGATATCTGAGGAGAGCACTATTATTTAAGTTTTGAAGAAATAGATAGGCATTGTTCTGAAAGGCGAAGGCAGTTTTTCAGAATAAGCACATGTCAAGAAAACCATGGGGCTGTAGTGATGTGAAGGGCCTTAACAAAAGTAAGATTTTGCTGCCTATTTTTCAGACAAAGAAAGATATGCAACTGACACTGGATGAACCATAGATATGTGTTTATTTTATGCGCAATTCTTATTATCAGTGCTGATAAACATGATGGCAGGAGTCCAATATGGCATTTGAAACCCTAAGCAAATATGTGGGCAGACTCATTAGGTACAAGAATGTGTTTCATGGGTTTTGCGGTGACTCTGTACAATCAGTATGGGAATAAATATAAGAAAAAAGGAAGTAGTTCCGCTGTATTCCTTACCAAACTTGCTCTGTGATTCAAACTTATAATAAGCATTAAAAAGACAATGCTTTTTTATTCTGTGCAGTTATATTTAAGCTATAACAGTGCTTCACCTGTTGGATGCTGTGTGAGCCTGCTCTGTTTGCTGAATGTATTAGCAAGATGTATGAGCAACTTACCATGTAAATCCCTGCATAAATGGTCAAGTGTAAGTATAGAGGCTGGTTAGAAGCAGCCTTTACTCTAGGTTATGAACTGTACAGTGAAAACTCTAGGAGTTACTCGTGTGTTTATGTTTTGTGACCAAAAGATCCATTTTCTTGTCTGATACCTTTCTGGTTTTGGAGTCTACAATTTCATTTATATATATATATATATATATATATATGGTGTATTTAAGACAAGAGTCATTCAGATTTCCTTTGTAAATGGAAAAATCATTCTCACTGACATTCTGATAGTAAAAATTAGCATGGACATTCTAATGTTATCATAGTATGCAATGTGGTAAGTACAAGCTACATGTTACATATAAAAGTGCAAGTTCATATTACTGGGTTAACTTTTAAAGCCTCCCCATTTTGGATTTCACAGTGGAATAAAATAGTAGCCACCGCAAGCCCTGCTTAAATACAATACGTGCAAACAACAGGTGTACTAGATAATTGTTTTCTCATCATGGTGCATATTTCACACTCCATAACTCCCAAATGAAATACCAAAAGAATGCATAAAATTAAATGATTCAAAGACTTACAGGGCTGCTTCTTGTTGTGATAATGTAGAAAACTATTGAAATTCTAAAGCAGTATAGAAGTATAACCACTATTATTACAGATATTCTTATTGCACTAATGGAGCTAAGTATGTAGTTTGTTTTTGTTTTCTAAAGACTTTGAAACTTAAATGAAGGATAACTATGCAAAAGTGTGTATATACAAGACAAATAACAATAGATAAGGGATTGATTTCATCTGGTATTACACTCAATACCTATAAAACTTTATTTATATTTTACTTTATAACTGTGGTTTTGTTACTGTTCAGTGTTTTGGCACTGTAGACATGAAGCAATATGGAATTATGGCTCTTTTGCTTAAAAATATGTGTGCCAATAAGTACTCTACTTGGTAAAATTTAAGCTGTTCAGATTGTATCAGGTCAGTGTAATTTGCTAGGAATTTTAAATCACCCATTCCATCAAATGAATTTAACATTATGCTAAGTGGGTTTTAGCACATCAGATTACTCAATAGGTGTTTTCTGTTTCATCTTTTATGAAGAAATTAATTTTCCTTTTTACTTTCTATGTTTTGTATACTGTTATGGATACTGCACGTAGAAGAAAGGTGTGGTAATTAGAATTAAATGTTACTCATAATGAATCATAAAACACCTACTGAACCAACCCCATCTTTTAGTATTGAATTGTACTAATGCTCTCCTTTGTTTCCCAAATGACCTATCTTCTTTAATGATGATTTGGATACTGGTTAGATTCAAATGCTCATCCAAAGGCCGTGACACTATTGACTACATCTGTGTTGACTTCGCTGAGAATGTGAAATACTGTATTGAAAGATAAAATCAGCACGTAGGTGCTCAGTGAAACTGAAGAGTCCATTAGTGCCTTAACTCTTAAATTACCATCTGA
This sequence comes from Falco biarmicus, assembly GCF_023638135.1. Lineage (NCBI taxonomy): Eukaryota > Metazoa > Chordata > Aves > Falconiformes > Falconidae > Falco > Falco biarmicus. The sequence continues at coordinate 35,964,959 of NC_079295.1, read as the reverse complement.
GTATCTCTGTTGATAAGGACAAGCTAAAAGGAAACGTTATCTTTGTCATTAAATCTTTATCAATGTGATATTGACAAACTTGAGTCTTTCTGTATTTTTAGATTGCATTTGTGCTCTTTTCTTCCTCTGGATGTGAGCAAGCCATGTTTCATTAGTCATTAACCGATGTCTGGGTGCAGGGAGGAGCAGTGATTTGTCTATGTCCTGTGTGCATTACAAGGGCATCTTCAACATTATGAATTAAACTCCATGTTACTGCATTAGAAGTATGGAAACCAGACTGCCAAAGTGATGGCATCTAGAATTAATATCAGTGCTTTAAAATTCTCAAATATATGCCCGTCTTTCTGGTATACCGTTTCAGAGATGAAATACTCAATTTTGTAGTGTTTTGATCCTAAATTTTCATATTCAGTGATATTTGAAAAGCAGAAATGTTCCATCTATTCTTTTTTATTTCCTATTACTTGCTATTAACACTGGTTTTTTTCTCTAAAACCTTGTGTACTTTCCCTGTACAGTAGATACAGGGACAGGCACAGGGCTTAGCACAATTATACATTGTAGATACTGTAAGTGTGAATGTGAATCAGAGATTACCACTGTATTTTAGAGGCTCGCTTAAATTTATTCCACTAAATGGTCCCGACAAGATCTTGACGATAGTTAGAAATATAGGTACTCTCAATTCTGTTACCAGACTTCACCAGTTCATGGGGGAATAACAAATGGAATTAACCTTTCATTTAGGTCTTTACATCCTTCATGCACATGGGACCAGACTTTCAGGTGTTCAGGCATTGTGCTGAGCTCTTCTAAAAACGTGGCTACTTATTTGGTTCCAAACTGTGAGCTGACCCTTTCTGAAATTCCTGTGTAATACCTCCTAAGCCCTGCTTTTATCTGCTGTGAAAAAAACCCACTGAATTCACAAGGGCACAGATTCCTAATCAAACATTGGCACCACATCTTCTGAGCACAGAGAGCTGCCGAAAGGGTCCGCAGCTATCAGCCGTCCATGCTGGAGGTAAAGCTCACAGTTGCTTCGAGACCGGGGGCAAGCTGCCTGTGGTGCTGCCTGCAGGATGGGAGAGGGGACTCTCTTCAGTGTCATCATATGCCAGGGCCTAGCACTCCCAAGGCCAGTCCAGGTCCCAAATAGCTTAGAGGGCACTGTACCTCTTGCAAAAGCACAGTTTGGCCAGGAGCAGTGACTGACACTTCTCGTTTTCCATTTCATGGTATTCCTCCTGGCTGCAGCTATAGGAGCGAGGTGCAGGTGAACGTGGGCAGTGCAGGTCTGTATCCTCTTATCCAGTACGGTGCACCCTCCTTGGTCCCAGCACTGGCTCTCCCTCCTCACCTGCATCTCAGCCTTACTAAGATTTCTTGGCTCGCATGACCAGGCTGATGGTTTCTCACTGCTCTGGAGTAGGTCAGTGGAATTACAGAGGTCTGAAGCCAGGATTTGAGATGCTTATTCAGATCATCAGGTTTAGAGAGTTGTACTCTGTCCTGCTCACAAGCCTCATTAATTTTTATCTATCAGAATAAATGTTGCAGAACTTGAACTGCCATTTGGAGATCTTGTGGTCAGACTTCAGACTTTCAAGAATGAAATACCACAACACATGCACACTGTGACCTTCTAGAAGCTTTATTTCTGAAAAGCAGCAAATGTTTGGGAAGTCAGTGGGACAGTTCCTGACCTGGCAGAAATTATTTTAATTTCAATACAAGAAGTGGAGCCAATAATTCTTACCAGCTGGGAATCTGCCCACTTATTCTTTCTAAACCATACCTCAAGTAAGTGCTTTGAGGAAAAAGGGTATAATACCCTCGTATCCAGGTATTCAAGAAAACCTTCTTAAAAAGTCTGTCCTAATTTGAAATTATTCTGTCAGAGCCAAAACCAAGACATGAAGGGTTGGAGAGAATATATGTATGTAAAAGACTTAAACTAATGATAAAGGTATTTCTTGAAATCCTTCTCCTACTTTTAAACTCCTTTCAGTCCACCTGACAGTTCAACAATCTTACACACACACACACACACAAAAAAAAAAAAGAGGGTGGATGGATGGAGAAACCTTTTAAATGCATAATACTGAGGCAAGGAAAATATGGCTTGTTCAGTATTAACTTGACAAATTCATGCTCTTGTCATTTAAATGATTGTACCTTTCCAGTGTCTAGCTTGCTGGACCCTGAGAAACAGTAGTGAGGAAGGATTGTAACAATGATGCTCATCTCTCTCGAATTATTTTTCTGAGTAAATGAATGATTTCAATGAAATCCAGATAAGGATGAATCTGCTCACTTGAATCACCTGTTTCACAGCCAATGAACTTCCATGTGAAACAGTGCTTACCCTCCTTGGTTGCCATGTATTGATCTAAAACATCTTCCCTGAGCTTTCTCTCTCCTTTTCCTCCTACAGGCAAAAGGTTAGAGTTAGATAATAGTATTAATTTTCCAGACATCTGCACATGTTTTAATAGCCTTTAGAAAATTTGAAATGGTTTCTGTTTGACCACCACAGGGCTAAAATGCCATTAAGACTTAGATTGTAGCAATACATAGCAATCATAGCCCCATAGTTCAACCTGGCAATAAAAAAGCTAATTTATTTTATCGAAGATTTAAATTAATGTGATGAACTCCTCTCTCAACAGGAGCTGTAACACCACTCTTATGAAAATACCATGCCCTTGCATATTTTCAAAACCACATAAAACACTTGTAGCAGACCCTGTGCATATATTTTTCCTGTGTGCTTTTTGAGTGTTTGCATGTGTATGTGTATTCACATAATACTACTTATCATTCCTGAGACTATTTTGGGTTTTTTCTGTCATATGTTCATTCTTAACCTCATTTTTTTCTATCATCTGGCTCAGAGACTCAGCAGGAAGGAAGTAATTAATAGATCCAGGGCAGTTTCCAGTGTTAGCATTTTTTTTTACCACCCTGAGAACTGGAATTTTCTTGTGGGCAAAAATTACTACTCGTTAGGTAAATTGAGTCTAAAATAGCTTTTAAAATAGACATATGCAGTTAGTAAGGATATTTTTGAAAATCTGTGAAAGAAATACTTAGAGCTCAGACAGTTTTCATTTCCAACTATATGCTAGAGGAAAGCTTCAGCTTATCCCATTATAAAGTGATAAAGCAGCATTTGATGGCAGCAGCTTCTGTGATAAAATGATCATGGCAGCACTGAGAACGAATCTAATAAGGGAATTGATCTGTAGATTCCAATTCTGTAAGAGCCAACATCGATCAACATAAATGTCAATAACAAGATCGTACTGAGGTCTGCCTAATTTCTTCAGATGATTTTGGGGCATAGTCAGAAAGTGAATGTGAAAATGAATTTTAAACTGTAGGAATCGCAAAGACAAAGACCAAAATTATGTTGTGCTACCAGGAATATCGCAGACTGTCATAGTATTAACAATTTAGAAGCGTGTTGAAATTAGTGGGTAGCATTTAATCAGATAATGATTGATAATGCAATGCCTGATGTGTGAGACTGAAACGTCAGTACTTTTCATTTGTGTTTTCATGCTAAAGCATTTCTTAAATACAGTGAAATGAAACACAGCCCACCTTTTTACTGCTAAAGCATTAACAGTATGTGTAGGGCATGCCATAAAAGATTAATGGTGGTGTTCTTCCTTGTCACAGGAGTTCTGTATAAAGTTGTTTCCTAGACTGATTCTGACCATGCTGAAATGTTAAGAAAAAATGGTTTTCTTTGTGAACTATGTAACAAGAGGCGGCCTCGAGATGGGTAGGATTCTGCCTTTCACTCTTGATGTTCCCATAATTCATAGCACCTACAAATTTAGCAAATTTAGGACTCATTTAGCAAAATGGAATTAATGTATTAATTAGTATTAGATCAATAGGAAGGTATTTACAAAATGCACTTACTGTTTTGTACCAAATTAATAGGAAAGAAAATACAAGTATGTACTTAGTAAGAGGCTCAACTGCAATACTGTTCTCACAAAATTGCTGTTTTACCATACTGCAAGGAGTCTTCCACGAGCAAGCTCATTGAAAACATTTATTTCATTAATTATTTACATTCTGACTAGCTGATTACTGGGTCATTGATGTAAACTGTTGACTTTACAGTAATTACAAACCACAGGGAACTTTATACATACATTTTCCTAAGAAATTAAATTAGCTCATTTTATTATTACTGCAATATTTACAGACTCCTACCGTAGTGCTATTAAAATGAGAACTAATACTTTGGAGTCTCAGAGCTTGAAAACACTGATAGAGTTATAAAATGAAAACTAGGATCAGAGAGGATTACTTTGTGTCTTTCAATGTAACTTATTTAAAGCAGTTTATAAAAATTAATAAAACTAAGGGATTTGAAACAGGAGTAATTTTAGGCTTACATTAATGTTGTCAACTCTCTGAAGAGTACAGTGGGATTATGTTATTTATGTTTATGCATCAAATATCTGCTTTACACCTCCCAATTTAAACCCTGGGATATAAGTTGCCAACCTTCTGAGTTACTTTGGAATCTAATTCACTGGTTTTTGCCATCTCTGTATGACTCGATAATAGCAGAGAGCAGCAAGCCTGGCAAATCTGAAGCAGACACAAATGAAACCTTTGTTTTATTTTTTGTGCTGGATTTGCCTTGTTAACAGGATTTTCTGATACAGTTTTAGCACCCTAATCTTCCATACAAATGTTTGTAATATCATACCCTTGTACTTTTTCTTGGATGTTGTCAGTTAAGTCTCAGTAAATTCGCCTGGAGGATTTGCCAGCAAAACTGGCAAACCACTATTAACACTGGGTTTGAATCTGAAGTCTGGTGTCTTCTGCAGTACCGGACTTCTAGGGTTTTTAGCAAAGTCAGCCTAGTAGGAGAGTAAAACAACAAAAACAAATGGAAAATAGCAAATTAGAACTGTCATGGAAGTATTTTTATTAGATTAATGAAAGATCCAAATCCACTTGACTTGAAATTTCTGGAATAGCTGGAAACTTCCTTTTTTTGTATTACGAGCTGATTTAGCTTACTGAAATGTATTTTACATTTAATCCTTTAATACTCATTTTATGTATAACTTCCTCCTGTTACCACTGAGCAGTACTGCATGTTTGTGATAGTTTCCTGTATTTTCCACAGCTGTAGGTAAGACCAATAAATAACAATCTCCAACTGCTTGCTCATACCACTGTAAGAGTTATCCTGAGATTCACTTACTGTGTTTTAACCCCCGCCTCCCACCAAAAATAAATACAACCAGCAATAGTGGTAAGTCTCCTGCGATACAGCTGTTGAGAACCCTAGCAGCAACATAGGAGCAAACTGATTGTAGTTAACCTGTTGGACAGACCTTAAAGAATAACAGAATATTAAACATGAAAGACAACCTACATGTTCATACTAAATACAGTGGGGTATAAGACTTCTGAGTTGCTTTGCCTGTTCCAGCCTGAGCTGTGTAATGTTTCATGTTACACACTTTTGCCAAATATCAAGTATCTTCATTAGCAGCTTGATCTGTTGGAGATGGTGCCTCTAGCAAGAGAGAAATAGAAAAAGTAGCTTAGTGTGATGAATTAGCTTTACAATCAGAAGTTATATGTTCTTGCCTGCACCGAGGTGTATTAATAGCTTCTAGAGGCCTTAGAAGTGATGAGCATATAATTGTTTTGGGTAAGGGAGGAGTATTTTAAATGGTCAGAGTTCAAAAAGCTCATCCTAGATGTGATTAATTCATAGCTGCACTCTGCTTCTGATGGATATGACAGTTATGGATGAACAAGGGAACAGGAAAGTGAGATGGGTCAGGTAATGGGGGAAAAAAGTCTGCTAGAAGGAGCTCTGGCCTTTCATGAGCCTCTGTCACACCTGTAGGGACATCACCATATCAGCACTCTTCCTGTGTTGTACATTTTTTGGTACATTTTTTGAACATTTTTGGTGGAGTTACTAAGGCTTAACTCATTTAGTACAACAAGGGTAGAATTAGTAGTGATGTTGTGATGTTCCTGACTGTGGACTTGAGGGAAATCTTTACGTAGAGAATTATTAAAAATGAGTGGCGTGAAGGCTGCAGAAAAGGTATTCCCTGCCAGTCCAGTTACAGTTGTGGGGTTATAGAGGGAGCTGTCCAGAGTATACCTGCTCAGGTTTGTCATGCTGCAGGTAACAGCAACGATGGGAGGAGGCCACACGCACCAAACGAACATTACAGCTCTGGCACAGAGCACCAGGATGAAAATGTTGTCTTAGAACCTAGAGAGAGAATTTCTTTCTTGTGAGTGATGGACTTCGGCTCATGTGAGAAAAGGAAAGCCAATTGATTTAATAGCAATTAACTCATCCAATATTGGAAAGCCGCGTACAGTTTGGCATAATTCATTGACAATTGTTCTGGCGATGCTGCAGGCCATTAGACGTTTCAAAAAGGAGACGGGAACTGATAGATATTCTGCACAGATACAGTCAAGAGGCATAATCGTTAGGGGAGTCTCTCTGTAATATTGCCTCACGCCAGCAGGTAGTAGCCTTCTTTTATCTTCCTAGAAAGCCTTAATAAGGATGCTGCTGGGGGGAGGGGGAATGGACCTCCTATTTGATGGATTGGTTATCCGCCTGCCAGATAATTGTATTTCCTATTGCACTTGATGTAATAGGTTTCCACCTAAATTATCAATTACTTTCGGGGGTTTTGGGGTTTGGTTTTTTTTTAATGGGAATTACGGGAGTTAATCTTGACATTGAGCCACAAAGGGCATGGCCTTTTCTGTATCGATCTCACAGGTGAAGGAGGAGTCAGAGGCAGCCACAGAGAGGCCCCTTCTGCTCTGCCCTGGCCTCCCTGCCTCTCAGAACCCACTTACTGTAGAGGCACAGATCCAGGCTAGCTAAGATGCTATGAACTTTTTAGTGCACCCCTGCCCCGGCAGTACTTAGTACAGGATAATCTCTAAGCAAGTTGGCCCAGCCCATGCTGTATTCACTTCCATAAGGGTTTTCTTTTCAGCAGTCCAGTGCCTCTGATGGTTTCCTGTGTTCAGAGGGTCCCAGGCGTTCCCCACCATGTGCAAATATTGCTCAGTTTCCCCTTATTATATAGGGCACCAGCAAGTGGGGCAGATGACTTGGATTTATAGTTGTAACTCCTTAGTTTCATATTTAAGTATTTATTTAAATTGATGTGATCCTTTCTGTGGAAGTCATTCTGTGCTGTGGTCTACCTGTTGTTGCATTGCATCACGATAGCATCAACAGTGGTTTTAATATTGTACAATATTCAAGGCGGCAGTAACTCCTTGAGGTAGTTATGTGACTGTCATATGAAAGTAACCATGAAGGATGCAGTACGTTTTGCATATCTGAGAAGAAATCAGAGTCAAGATACATAATTAGCACAATCTGTTACTTGGTTTTAAATGGACCATTAGTGAGGTTCTTTAACAAATAGTAGAGTTTTTCCCATTATTGAGTTGGAAAATGGAGATGGAAAAAGAAAAAAAAATAAATGAAAGAAAAGCAATTTTCTTATCATTTTTCTTTTGTAATTGGATTACTTGCTTCAGTGCTGTGTGACTATATTTAATTAATGATCTCAAACTTTGTTATGCTGTTTATTAATGCTACTCATTGTGCTGGCCGTGTGTCTGTTAATTTGCATATGGGGGGGTAGGAAATATTCTGAATGTGATGATCTCTTGTTTGATACAGAAAAGTAATCACATTATACATCTTGAGAACACACTTTCCTTCTTTGTTAATCATTTTAGTGCTGATTCACCTTTGTTGTTACAGTTTTATAGAGTCATAGAGTCTAACACTGGGACAGATGATTCAAACACAGCATGACCCATGTGCAGCTCAGCCCTTCTGGTCCTCGAGCCAGTGTGGAGGGACCCCTGTAACTCCGAGCTGTTTACATCATGCTCTGCTGGGCTATGTCTTACCACTCACCAAGAATTATTTCTGGTTTCTGCCTGCTCCAGTTGGGCTGAACTCTGCTTTTAATGTCTGATGTGAACAATAACAGCAGCATGCTAAATTCCATCAGATGACATTATAGGGGTATATTTAGTTTCCTTTATTGAGATGTGTATATATTCCCATTTAAGTAATGAAGTATTTAAAATGCCTTGCTGGAAAAATGGGAAGATAATTTTACAACTTTAAAACTCCTATCATACTATTTATAGGATATTTATTTCTGGTATAATGTTCATCCATCTCAGGTGTCCCCAGTCATCATCTCTAATCCAAAGATCTGGCTATAGTAACTTCTGCTAAAATATTTCTGGAAGATAATCAGGTGACTGGTTTCACTGGAGAAAGTAATTAATTCCTCTGCAAAGACCAAGTACACCACGTGTTTATAACTCCTGGTTCTGAAAACAGTGGAATCCTCCTGGTGGTTCAGCATTGCAGTTGGAATTATTGTCAAGAATAACGTGTACTAAGTCAGTAAATCTGTGAGTTTGGGAAGGCATTTTACCTGGAGCTTAAATCTTGAACAAGCACCTGACAGTAGCTCTAGTAATAACACTTCAAAAAGTGTGTGCTGAGTAACTAGGCGATAGGCATTACTGATGTTAAAAAACACATAGCCTGGATGTAATTAATATTTATAATGAAAAGTGTCTTGGATACTGAGTGCTTGTAGCATTTTAATCTGTTCAACAATATATTGGACAAAATATGTTTATACAGGCTATTGATCGTTGAAAATATTTTCCATAATCTGTCTGCAACAGAATACCTCCTGAAGAAACCTGGATGAATATGTAACTCTTGAGGAATTCGTCCCAAATTTCTAATTAGTAGTTTTTTAAAAAAAATTGCTAGATTGTCTGAGATAGATGCCTGAAGCACAGCACGCAGATAACAGAGGCTGTAGGAATGGCCGCCTGCTTTGTTCTCTAGGAGATGAATTTCTGCAGTGGGTACCAAGAAAGTGGGCTGGGGAGTAGCTGGACATAAGATACTGTGTGATTGATGTTTCAGGTCCCTGCAAAGAACTGTCTTGCCATTACTACTGCTGCACAGGGTGGAAGGGCTTTTGTGACTGCAGATTCTTTTTCCCTCTTTGACCAGAGTTTTTGAATGGACAGGGTGATGGGCCACTCACACAACCTCAACAAGTCTGCATGGTTTGCGTCCTTCACAGGGTCTCCCTGGCAAAGCACCTTGGCAGGGTCTGCACCATTTGTTCCTCCAAGCTGAGTGCCCCAGTGCTGAGGAAGGGGTAGATGTGGTCTCACAGGTTGTGAGTCTGGAGGATTGATGGGAAAATGAAAAAGAGCCTGATCCAAAGTCCTTCTGGTTGAGGGAGGCTGGTGGTAGTTTAAGTCCTTTCTCATTAATTTCAATGGACTGTGAGTCAGATCCATACTGCCTGTTACATGATATGTTGGTCCAGTGACTGAGGAGACTGCAGATATTTCTTCTTTTGAAGTCTTCGGCCAAGGCATGCACATAAATCAGGGATTTTATTGAAACTGCAATTAAAACAAATCAGGCTTAATGCACACTGAAAGCCTTAGTAATTAGTATACAGGTGAACATGGAGGAAAAGGCACAAGCTTAGCCATCCTTCCAGGCAAAACTGAAAAAAGAACTGTGTATATAATCGAACAGCATGTGAATATTAATGCACAAAATCCTCTGAGTCCCTAGTTCCCTGATGCAATTATTTTCTATTCACATTAATTGTTCCTAACAGATGACATTAATGACTTTGAGTTAAAATGTGTGCAAAGGAGGCCTTCAGCAGATCAATGCTGTTTAAAAATAGGGTCACTTTTGCAATCATTCACTCAAGGTGTAACAGCTCGTAAATAAAACAACATTTACATGTTGATTGATTTATAAATGTTAATTTTGTAGTTCATTTTTATGCTTTTTTCCTGAAACCTGTCAAACTCTATGGATAATGCTGAGACTCGTGTTCATTTGTCATTGTTGCATGTGAAGTAATGATAAGTTGCAAAACAGAGACTAGGAGAAAAAGTAGAGTTTGTTTTGGATGAAGAATGATCTGTTCTGCAGACAGGAAATCCTGGACAAAGTAAGCACAAAAAGCAACACTTCAAATTAGAACAAATCCTCTTTTACCTCGGGGCCTTCATTTCCCTTGAAATTTAACAGCAGAGTTAGGAATTTTAAAAATGCTGATCTACTGCATATTTGACAAATGCTTATGCTTTGCTCATTCCCTTCTGCCCCCCTCCCCCAGAAACTCCATTCACGCATCTTAGACCTCTCATCTGGGGATTTGCTTTCAGAAGTAGAAAGAAACAGAAGCCTGATGCAATCTCGAACTGCTGATGCTCAGATTCACGTGAGTTTTTGTGCTGTCCTTGTACCCCTCATTTGGAACCCTCCTTTTTACTTCTGAAGTCTGATGTCAGGGATGAGCCATAAAGCTGATCCCTGAATTGAAACACTGTTGAGGCAGATAACAATACTTCTTCTTCCTTCTGTTCTCTGAAATTCAATATTGTGTCCTCAGTGGATATAGTAAGCAGATAGTGTCACTCTGTGCAAAAAAGCGTAAATCTTAGCAATGTCCCCAGTATACTTTTTTGGGTATTGATTACATCTCAGAATCTCTGAGAAATGGTCAAGGAGCTTTTTATTAAAGCCCATACACCGTATTATTCATCCTACTTTTATGATATATTATGTATGAACTTTTAAAAATTCATGGGCTCTGCATTTTTTTTTTTTTTTTCAGATGGGGTTAGCTTTGTGCTTATTTGGCAAAACATTAGCCAGTGTGGCTTTCAAGTTTCATTGTCAAAGAGCAAAGTAGCTTAAAAAACAAAAGCCACGTAAAGATAGAGGGAAACAAAGAGGACAAGAACAGAACATTGAACCTGTGCGTGTCTTTGATCTTGAAGTATAGTAGTGTCAACAAAAATGTAATCTTCTTTAGAATACATACTTTCATGAAAAGGCATTGTTTCAGAGCTTCACAGAAAGTCTAACGACCCCTTGCATTATATGTAATTAAGCCTTCAGGTTAGGTTTTTCTAGTGCAGAGTTTTGTGTCTTTAATAGTCTGATTCTTTTAATTTTCTGTGATTTCTAGCAAAAATTATGTATTTAAATTTTAATACTGCATTCAGGCCTTTTTACTCTGATTTCTTTAATGGTAATGACTTAAGAGTCATGATTACAAAAAATGAAAATTTCAGCATGTCAGTTAATAGACCCGTATGCAAGTTAAATATATTTAATTAATGCATTATAAACACATGATTCAAAGTACTTTCTCAGATAATTTAGAGAATGAAGGCAAATTGCAGGAGATAATTCTGCTTGCTCTTTAGCGGTCTGAATGCAATCTAGAAGTTGGGTAGATATCCTACTTCAGAATCTGTACTGACATGGTAGGGTTTGCACACTTTCTCGTCTCTCAAGCGATAAAGATGACTACAGTAATTTACTGTCCTTTCGTTTTCCTTATCTATCTCCATTTCTCCCATTGCTAAAACTGTGGGACCAAATGCCTTTCTCCTCTCTTTAAGTACAAAGGAAACAACGTGAGGCGATGAAAGGCTCTCAGAGTAGCTGAAGATGACAGGAAGGGAAGGCAGTACTTGTCACTCTGCTGTGATCTCCTCTTTTCTCCTACAGGAGATTGTTGTAGGAATCTTATTTTGTAGGCCTCTTCCCTTAAACACCATGATGACTGGGACACAGCCTAGTATAAAGAGCAGAAATTTGACATGACGTGTTTTTCCAATGCTACAGCTGAAAGGCAACAAAATAGCCAGAACAAGCAGATGCTGTCATTGGCCTCTGCACAGTCAAACTTACAGGGAATGACGCAGACATAGCTGAGGAAGCTGATGAGAGAGGGTCTCCCATGGGAACCATGATGTCAGAAATAGAGTAATTTGTCTTAACAAAGCGAGGTAGTCTGTTTCAGAGCCAAAAACATAGGCATCAGCCTGCCTCTGATGCTGAAAGATGTATTCTTCCCAGAGCCAGTGGATTTGAAGTCTTTTCCTCCTACAACCATTTGACTTCCTAGGAGAACATGTACCAATAACTCCCAGAGGTGAAATGTGCTCCTGCTACCTCAAAATGATTTTCCCATTCATAGGTTTTGCCTGTGACAGAGAATAATGATTTGCCCTGTAGTTACGTTTGTCAAAAACAGAACATTATTATGTCAGTTGAGCAATGAACAGCTGTACTGATGAACTCCTCAGCAGTAAAAATTCTGCTCTCTCCCATTTAACTGAAAAAAGGTTCAACCCTAGTAGTAATAAATGGGAGGACATGGGGAAAGAAATGGAAGAAATTAGCAGGAGGCCAACAAACATGTTACTGTATGAGAAGTGCCTACAAACTGGGCATTTTCCCAGAGATTTGCATGAAGAAGCTGTGTCTACTGCATATACAGTTTTGATAATTGTTTTGTGGATTTAATAACTTTAGATTTCTTGTGTCTTTCTCCATATAAAGGTAAAATTTTCGTCTAAGCAAAATTAATCTGGGGTATATCTATGCACAAAAATCAATAAATATTAATTGAGCTTGCCTTAATGAAATACAAAGCAAAGTTTTATGAGAGTCATGGAATCATAGAATCGTTTAGGTTGGAAAAGATCCGTAAGATTGTCGAGTCCGGCCATTAACCCAAAACTGCCAAGTCCACCAACAAACCATGTCCCTACGTGCCACATCTACACATATTTTAAATATCTCCAGGGATGGTGACTCAACTACTTCCCTGGACAGCCTGTTCGAGTGCTTGACAACTCTTTCAGGGAAGAAATTTTTCCTGATACCCAATCTAAACCTCCCAGAGTGCAATTTGAGGCCATTTCCTCTTGTCCCGTCGCTTGTTACTTGGGAGAAGAGACCAACACCCAACTCGCTGCAACCTCCTTTCAAGTAGTCATGTCACCCTGTCTGCCGTTCCTGGTAATTAAAAAGATGTCTGATTCTGTAAGGGAACTGGAGAATAGCATAACAGAATGGTGTAAGCACTTAACATTAAAGAAGCTCTAACACTGTTAGGCACAAGAGTATTAGTTTGAAAACAAATTAAAGGCATCCTAGATACTCCTACAGAGGTTTAATATTTTACCTAAAGTGCTATCTGCTCTTCATTACTCTCTTCCTCAAAGCTGGCACTTAGTCACAGTCAGCTGAAATTGCATTTGGAGAGGGGCGATAACTACACAAGTACTAAAGGCAGCCATAAAGTGTCAATAAATTGCATAAGCAAGAGGCTTCAGCTGTCTGCGAGCGACACAAAGATGGATTGTCCTACGTCAGAGAGTTTCTTAGACAAAGCTTTGAACTAGATAGGAAACCAAAATTAGACTGTAATGGAGAGATTCCATTCTCAGTGGACATTCTGGTTGGGATACTAAATTAATTTACCTTGTCCAGGGTGTACAGCCTCATCTGTTACATTGTGGGCCTATAATGCAGTTGTCAAGATGTACTTGTATTCTTATAACTTTGTTTTCTGTATCTTACTGGAGCCCGCTGCTTATGTACAAAACATAATTCAAATAGACTCAGAATAATCTTTAGCAAAAGAAGAGCAGAGTACTGGTTTGAGAATAAAGAAAACATGGAGGATGGTGGATTTGCCCCCCAACAAATGAAAATATTAGCAATTTTTAATTTACTTCTCTGTATTAAATTCCCCAGATGCTAGTGGCATAACAGGAAGGTGTAAGTAGCTTAATTGCTTATCTTTGTCCTTCTTAATCAAGGGGAAGTTAAATGATCTTTTTCCACCCATAAGATATTTCTCTTTCTTCTCATATTTTAGGAATGCCAGCAGAATGTGAAATCCAGTATACCTGTCTTGAAATGCCAGAGTCAATTAAATATGACAGGTCCTATCCGCCTGTATCCCCGGAGCAGCTGCAGTAGCAGTGAACTCTCCCTCTCAAGTGCTTGCAGTGAATATTCCAGTGGTTCCTCATACACTTGGAATGATGGAAAGATATGCAGCAAAAGGGTAAATCAAATGAATTTTCTTCATTTATTAGCTTAACTTAATTCGAAACAAGATTAACTGAAAAGCTGCCTATTTCCGATTTTTTTTTTCACTTTCCTTTTCCTATTTAAACAGTTGTCACTAAACTCAGTAAGGGTTCTCTTCCCTATGTCTCCCTCCCTCTCACTCTCCCCCCTTTTAACTTTTTTTAACAATTCCATTATCACTCAAATTTGCTCAGTTTCCTCATTTATTCTGACATTTATTCTGTCTTTCACAGTCCAAATTATTTCTCTTCTTTATCTTAATCCTTCCATTCATATTGTTCTTCCTACAGGTTTCAAATGCACTGCAGCCTTCACACCACTATGAAATCCTTTATTAAAAAAGAACGTTGCTATTAATAGCAGTGGATGAAATGTAATGTCCTATGCAACTCGTGTATCTCTTTACTAAAATGGTGACACATTTTTATTAACAGCACTTGTAAGTAATGTGTGAGTTTCATTTTGTTTTAACAGTCATCCGTGAGCTGGGATAAAAGAGTAAGCATTGGTTCTTCGCTCCCGAGCAACCTCTCAAGTCCTGCAGATGATCTACCTCCAACTCGTATAAAGGAAAACCATATCTTAGAAGGGCTAAAAAAATTACAGAAGCAAAAAGTATTACTTGAATCACCTTCAGTAATATCAAAGTGGGGTTACAAAGACTGTATGAACTCTAATGAAGGAATATATTCCCCTGGAGTTAAATGTGGCAGCCATAATGAACAGACTCATTGTAAGCCCATGGAAATAGGAAGTATTTGCATTGAACATAACAAAACTTTCTCTTATGATTCAGATTTGCATGATGATGCAGATGATGACTCTTCATCCTTACTGTTGCTGCAGGAAGCACCAAGCAAAGACTGCAGGACCTGCTGTAACAAATTAACTCACAGTGTTTCTGACAGTCTCTTTGACTGGGATCCTAATAGGAAACACTTGCCAGAAAGAAGTTCATATTTTAATTCGAAGGAAAGACCTGAAAAATTGACTAGTTTTGTCAGCGGATTTCAGGCAGAAGTAAAATCATGCACCAGAGCAAAGCTGCCTGAGTTAGAGTTAAATCAAAGCCATGCTAATATAGGCTGGAAGGACCTTAATTTTCAGCTTTCAGACACTGATGACAATGAAGTGTTGGATGAATTGCATATAGAAAGCAGTGATGAGAAAAGTCCATCAGATTTATTAGCAACTCCTTTTACTGAGAAGTACACAAAGACATCTGACGTGCTCAAAGTCGTGGAGAATTCTCAGTTTGTATCTACTGACAAAGAGGAAAACCAGACATCTTCTCACTCAGACATTAGGCCAAAGACATGTAATTTCATTAAACAACAAAAGGTTATAAAAAAGACCTCTTCTGAAGAGTGCATTACGGTAATATTTGATGCTGAGGATGGTGAGCCTATTGAATTCAGCTCACATCAAACTGGAGTTGTCACTGTAACAAGAAATGAAATTTCAATCAACCAGCCACAAACTGCATCCAGTGCAGAATATACTGAACTTATACCTCAGGGAATAACTGACTTGCTGACGGAAACCAGTGCTAGAAACTACACTGCTTTAGAAAGACCTGAAGATGAAACCGAGAAAAAGGTTCTTGAAGATAATACAGGGAAGAAAAATACAGTTGTCCCCATGACCTGCAGTGAATCTTCACGCTGTGGAAAAGTGACACTGCAAAATACTCCACGACAAAAACTAGTGAAGCCAGTGTATGATGTGTCATACAAGGCAAATTCAAGCTCCACTGCACATGCAGGAATCAATCAAAAGCCAAACTTGACTAAAATACCCAGCAGAGGTAAATTTTCTCCACAAAAAATTGCAGTGATGGAGAGCAAGGAGACACCTGTAGCTCAATCAGTGGGCCCTGCAACCCTTGAAAAATCACCTGCTCTGCCACCTGTAAAGCTTTCAAGATTCAAAAAGGCACAAAGTCCACCTCGTAACTTTGACTCAAAAGCTGACTTTCAGGTTCCAAAGCCCCCTGTCTGCCCTCTGCCTGGCTTGAAACGTCCAGGCAGAGGCGATGGGCCAAAGTGTCCAAAGAGCCAGAGTCCAGCATCACCACTGTTGCCTCAGCACCTTATAGAGCCTAGTGACTATGGAGAACCCCCAACCAGAGACTTCCATTGTGATTTAGCAACTGTAGAAGCCCGATCACCATCCCCACCCATTCCTCCAGGCAGGTCAACATCCCTGTTGATTCGGCCTAATTATGCTTATTCACCACCTGTAGCAGTAAAGTTAGGAGGAGCTGGTCCCAGTGAAAATGCAAAAAATGTACTGAAATCATCACCGTTAAAAGGAACTGTGAACTCTGGCTTTCATAATCAATCTAGTCATGAAATGCAAGCAAAAAATATATCTTCTGGGGCCAAAATTGAATTATCTTACCTTCAAGAAAATGCAGAAGCAATTATGCAAAATAAATGTGTATCTCAGCAACCCCATAGTGCATACCAAGGACTTTCCAAAGTTTCTGTGAAGCAAGTCTGCCCAAAAAGCCCTAATCAGCTGGGTCTCCACAGGAATCATGAATTTTCCAACACAGATTTTCAAACAACCAGGTCCTTTTCTCTGGGTTGTCCGTCATTGGAAACCACTTCATCACAAGATGCATATTCCAGCAAAAAAGATATTTCCAGTGACAGTGGGGTAGATCAGCCACAAAAGATGCCAAGCGTTCTCCCCACAACTCCTCAGTGTCATACAACAAGCACAAGTGAGCCGTTACTATCTCAGGTGAACAATTCCCCATTGTCAACACTGATTCATGGTACTGATGCTCCACATGCTACCCAAAACTCTAATGAGAAAGGAATGAAAACCCGTCTCCCTGTAGGCCTGAAATTATTTGTCAAATCTCCCCAACTTCTCCGAAAGAGCTCTACTGTACCAGGGAAGCAGGAAAAAGACAGTATAAATGCAGCTTCCAAAAGTAACGTGAGTTCAAGTAAGTACAGGCAAAATGAATCTATATGCATAACCTCCCGAAGTGCAATGGATGCTGAATTAAAAGACTCTAAGTCTGATACTGAAATCAAAAATCATCTTACTGTGGGACTTGGTATGGATACAGCGTCACCTCATTCACATGAAAACTGCAGCTTGGTGGTAGACAGAGTAGATGGATTAGAAAACAGATTAGTTAAGAGATCTGTTTCTTCTAGCAACAAGTCTCACTTGAAACCAGCTCTGGGCATGAATGGAGCAAAAGCTCGTAGTCAGAGTTTTAGCATTCATACAGGGGAAAAGGCATCTGCCCCCGTGACAGAAGGTCTTGGAAAAGTACGAACTCAGATTATTACAAACACTTCTGATAGAGGAAATTCTTTAACAAGGCAGAACTCAGCCATGGAAGGACTTCAAATCAAAGCCGTTCCTGGGTCAGCAGTGACACCAGAGACTCTTTCATATACTCCTAAAACCACAGAGAATTCTTATTCTAGACAAGGTTCTCTTGGAAATATAAGCAGTTGCAATAGCCAGCATGGAAGCCCGAGCAAATTGCCCTTCAGATCATCTCCAAAAGCAGACTCGTTTCATAACACTTCAAGATGTGATGGTAACAAACCATTTTCTCAGAAAGATGCACGCAGTCTATCTGTCCAGAGTGAGAAAAGCACTGAAAGTTTTAAACATGAAGCTCTAAGTAAAAAAACTGTTCTGCCAGCAGAATTGGAGTTAGAAGCGTCAGCTACTGTATCCTCCAAACAAATTTCATCATTTCAAAGCTCAGATGGAATAAAATGTCCTCATAAACTGGAAGTGACAAAGTCACGTAGACAGCAAATGTCTTTAAAATTAGCGGAAACCTCTGAGAAGGTTACCCATGTTTTGAGTTCACCGGCTCTGCAACCTACAATAGAGGAGAAAGTCATGTTATGCATCCAAGAAAATGTGCAAAAGGGTCAGGGACAAACCAAATCTCCCACTGTGGAGACTAAGCAAAAGACTGGGCCTTCTATAGCTAGTTGGTTTGGCTTTCGAAAGAGCAAGCTCCCAGCACTGAGTAGCAGGAAAGCTGATGTTCCTAAAACAAAGGTAGAAAAAAAAGATGTAAAAGTTTCAGGATTTGGAATTAAGCAGGCAAAATTAGAGAGAAGAAAAGAAAAAAAGAAAACTGAACAACACTGTGAAATAGAAAATGAAATTAACAGGAAAACAGACAACAGTGACATTTTAGCTGATGTCATGGAGAGCAAAATTATGAAACCTTCACAAGACATGCCTGGTGAGATTGAGTGTGAACAAGTCAAAGGTTCCGCCATGGCTACATACTCACCAAAAGACAGTTTTATGAAAGAGCTTTTAAACAGGTAAAACTCTGGAAAGCAATTTGAGATGCGTTGTTGTACACTGTAGCTTTACAGATGCTGAGATGCTAAGTTCAATGTATGTTCCTTTTAGACTAAATGCATAGTAGCAGTCAGTAGGTACACAGCCAGAACTTTAATCTCTACATGAAAAAAACATTAATAATGAAATTATAATTTTGTTTGTGTGACTTTGTTAACCAAATCAATCATCTTTGAAATGAAAGAATGGCAAGTTACATCCAAGTTGATAGAAATTCAAATGATTCCAGAAATCAAGAATCTAGGCAGATGGTGTGTAAAGATAGAGGATAATTAGGTACATGTTTTAATGTATTCCTTCTTCATGTATGGTTACCAGCAAACATGTATTTGCTAACTAGTCAGTATTAATTACATTTCTAGCTACTGCAATTTAGTCACAGAACTTAGCAATTGCTATACTGTGTTTTCACGTTTGCCCCACAGCAGTCCCAAATATAATATAAATCATTATATGTGAAAGGCTAAATTGATATACTACCTGAAATTGCAAGTGACAGATTTGATCAAGGCTAGTTAGAAACATTTATCACTCAAAGGTCTAGAGACAGAAAGATACAGAGAGGTTACTTTAAACATTAAAGGAATGGGAAAGTAGAGTGATTGAAGAAGGGCAATGTAATTTATCAGAGGAATCACTCTCTACCTGCAGAGTTGATAAGAAAGCAGCTCAGCAGACAGAAAGTGGATCAAATAATGTTTCCTACAGGAGTGTGTCGAAGGGCAGCTCCCAGGGCTCCTCTCTTCACAGCAACTCTATCAGCGCTCAAGGAAACCACAAGAAAAACAGCAACACAAAAGCTGATATGGAAATGCAGAATCAGACCCTGGTAAGTGCTTTAGTACATGAAAACATTATTACCTTTTTTTTAACTTTTGGATGAGTTCCTTATTGCCAGTACAGACAAACAGGATAATAACTGTTTATATATGATAGAAAGATTTTGTGTAGCTGGAGAATTGTGAATTAATACAAAGGTTGGCATCTTGACTATAGGCCAGAATATACAGCTAGTCATGAAGATCCTGCTGCTTCTGCTGAAAATTCAGTTCCAGTGGAGATATATGTACAATGATGCTATAATCATACTGTAGTAGAGTGAAATAACAGGATCCTTTTTTGGTTGGAATTTTTTTTTTTCAGTTTTTCCCCTTTCCCTGAAAATTGCATGCCAGTGTTGAACATTCCTCTGAACATTATAGAAGTCATTAAGCCTAAAAAGTGCACTGCATATAGCGAAAAGGTGAAGTATTTGACCATGTTTGGGAATATTTGTCACTTAAGAGGGAGTCTCAAAGCAAAAGCATCCATTTGACCCACATTTCTCTTTGTACCATGGAAAATCTCCCTGTTAATGCCCTGTAGTTCATTTTATGCTTCAATAAGGTACTAACTATACCTGATACTTTAATTTACCCAGAAAGCAGGAATGTTGCAGTTTAGAAGAAAAATTATTTTCTATTAGTGGCTAGATTCTGGTTCTTGAAAGTTGCGAATGGCTAACTTTTATGCATCAAGAAGTGGATGCACAGAGTCTAGGATTGCAGCCTGAACTCAGATAATGGGTGCCCTTCCTTGTGAAGCATCTAATAATTAAGCGTAGAATTTACTTAGCAATTTCATGCGCAGAAAGGACCTTTCCCATGATGTTTTAAAGTACAAGCACCAGGAGAACAGAGATGCTTTAACTCGATGAGCATTCTTTTCTCATTCCTGATAGCTGTCTTGACAGTATTATTATGACAGTTATTAACAACGATCAAAATTTTCACAAAATAGTCTGAAAACTTATGCCAAATATAATACTAAACATGAAGTTAAGTCTATTATTTTTGTTGTTCTGATAAAACTGAGTTCTTGAGGTACAGGACATTCAACAATTTCATCTGAGAGAATTTCAAATACAAATTCTTTGGGATGTGTTTCAAGGGTAAAACAAATTTCAAAAAGCTTCATAATGGAACTGGAAAAACTCTTAGCTTAGTACTGGCATTTAGGATACATAAGGTTAAAGTATCTCACACAGTTTCAACTTCAGGCATATGTTTTTTTTACTTTAATGCAGATGCCTTTCCTAAGAACATCTGCAAGGTCATTTTTTAAAACTTACGGGAAACATATGCAGAATGAATGTGTTTGAAAACTTTTTCCTCCTGACTCCTGTGGTATCATCTCTTCTTTGAAAATGTAGATGTCTCCCGCATTATAAAACCACAAATTATAAGCATATCTAAGGCTGTCCTTGTAGTGTCACTGAAAGGAAAGAGAGAGAATGAAAGTCTGGAAATGTGCAATATGCAGGAAATTCAATCCAACTGATCTAGAACTTTGATAGCAAAGCAGAGCCCCTTATCAGAGCCACTCAGTTTAACTGTGCCCCATTTAATATGGTCCTGACAGCTTAGGGTATATCTTCACTGTACAGAAGTACAAAAATCTCTACACGTTGCTTCTACGATTTCTTTCTAACTTATTATTTTCTAATGCTGCAATAATTTGTTGTGCTTTTTGTCTGTCATTTTGTCATTCTAAATGCAGCAATAATAGTCATTTACGACTTTAAGTCTGTCTTCAAGAAACACACTTTGTTTTATGGGGGAACTACGAAGATTGTCCTTAATATACATAAATAATGGAGAAATGCTAAGCATACCATTTAGTTTTTAAGGACATGTTAGTCATGGGGAAAAGGCATTACCTGTCCTATACCATGCACACTTTTTTTTTGCTGGATATCGATGTATTTTTTGTATTGTTTTTGAAGATTAAGTTACATTATATGCTTCATCTTTTTGAGTTTCATACTGTATTTTTTGTGGCACTTAATTCCTGAAAGAAATATCTAGTGCCAAAAGACTGAGGGCATCTAGAATAACAGTATTAAAAATGTGCTTACAGTTCTTAATGCCAGCATATGAAAGAGATATACCTTAAGATTCCACAGTATGTGATATTTCATCTTGTCCTCCAAACTTCTACAAGAAAAACAATGGAAATTCTTTAAACTCAGAGTTCACGCATCTTATTACCATCATTTCCAGTTATTCTTTGGTGTCTGCTGACTTTGAAGCAGATTGCAAAGGGCTGGGAGATAGCTGTGACTGAAAACAGTCGCATGCAATGGAATGGCCTGTTGTGTGGTTTTTTGCTTGTAAAAAGACAAAATGAATGCTTTGGAGAAAACAGTGTAAAGCTTTTGAAAAGCCCTAAACTGTGACGATTTCTTTTCTTTTTGGAACAATGCAAAGTGCATTCAGTCATATGGGTTCAATGTGGAGGCTGCTGTATTTCAAAACTGCATAGCATATATATCCTGCTGCTTTAAATCCTGGCCATAACATTTTTTAACATTAATTTTCTAGCAGGTTTTTCCTTTCAAACCTATTTAATTTTTGATGATAAAATCTCTTCTCGTATGATGTGCCAGGTAAAGACTTGGGGCACTATTATGCCATAACATATGCACCAATTACCTCTGAATTCTGTTCATGCAAAGAATGTTATTGCTTGACTGCCACTGAATGTATGGAAAAAGCAATGTTTCACCAATGGCAGCCTTGTGCATTCACCTTCAGAGGGATACGCTTCCCGTTAGTGTTCATCAAAAAAGCACTTTGCTCTAAAGGCCAGCCAACAGAAATACATAATCCTTTAGCCCACACCAAGGATATTCCACATTCTCCAGTACTTTTTCATGTCCTTGGCTGGATTTTAAGGTGAGATACAATCATTTTTGTGCTGCACTGCTTCATTTCATCTTTGTGATTTTATTACAGCCCACAATAATTTAGAAAAGCCATGGGCTTTACTTTGTGAGGTGGAAGTGTGGCACCAAAATCAAGACACCAGGAGTTTTGTATAGTGTTGTCTGTCTGCAGTCTGTGTGTTTGGGGAATACCCAGAGATCTATCCTAATATTGTGAAATGTCACATCAGCTGCGAGCCCCAGACCGCCATGCAGTCTGCAAATGTGAGAAATTGTTCTACCCGTAATTCAGTGCCAAATGATCACATACTTTCCTCTTCATTTTCCATAGCCTGAAGGGTGTCATTTCAGAAGAAGAAAAGATGAATCAAATCTCTGGGATTAACAGATTATAAATGCACTTTTATAAATACAGAGAGCGAGTCTTTCATGCCTTGCTGAGACTAGTCACAAGAGGTCAATAGGGCTACTTGCATAAACCAGACAAGCAGAATATATACTATGATCAAAGATATGTCATGCAAACGATGATAAATACTACTGGTTTAGATTACAGAGCATATTTAATGTTATTGTGTATGTGGTGTAAGTAGTTTAAAACAGCAGGGAGTGATTAACAAATAATTTAAGATCTCTGAGATATTGAAAGTAATTTTTTCTGCAGTGCTGGCTTTCCTCCTCTCATCACCCTGAAAGTATCTTCATTCCAGTTTGATTTATATAGCCTGGCAGAAAAATATGTCCCTGGATCTGAATTATGGCCACTGATGGCATGTAATGGAGGGGGTTTTCACTGTATGGTTGGAAGATACTCAGATTATATATACACTTGGGAAACAGGAGCGCAGAAGAACAGAGCAAAAATATGCCTTCATCTGAAAAACAGAGTATCTAGGGGATTTGAATAACACATACTTGAATAGTATGTACAGGCTCTTAGTGTGCACTGCATTCTTAAATGATTTTTTTCTCTCTTTTTAGCTAATCAATGCTTTTAAGCAGAGGTGGAAACAAAACCACCAACGTTCAGTGAGAGAGATACCACATAACACATTAAGTTCACATTTTTCTTAGCATAAACTCTGAAATACAGTATTTCTAGAGAGAAATAAATACAAGGTCAGGAGAACTGAGCATAATTTTGTAACATTTCTTTTTAATGCAGAAAAAGACTTTACTTTTTGAGGAATTGTATCTTCCAATGGTATTTTTTGACTGCTACATATTGTGACTTCGAATTAAGTTAAAGTTGTTATCCTCAGATACTGTGCATAGAATGAGACAGGCTATATACTTGCACTCTTAGCTGCCCTATAACTTTACTCGGGTTTATTTCTGAAAAGATACTCTGTAGTTATCATGAAGCAATGTAAACAGAGTCACAGATGTTCTTCACTTTTGTTGTTGTACTATGTACAGGCTAAAGTAGTCACAGAAAACCTGCAAGAGGAAGAGGAGGACACCATGACAAGGACTACATGTCAGAGTCATGTGATAGGTACAAATTATATTTTACACTGGATTTTATTGCTGTCAGCTCTTGGAAAAAAACATGTTTAATTCTCATTACTTTATTTGTTTGCCCACCTAATGTCAGCTTTGGCATTCATTTAGCTCTGTTCCTGGATAGCCAGATTTCACCATCTATGTAAAAGATTAATATATACCATTACCAATTGTGGATCAGTCCAATGCTTGATGAGGGGCTTTGGAATCTGGCTGTAAAAGATCTTTCAGCCTCCAAAGCTAGTGGGTTACATATAGTTGCTGAACTCGAGGGTTGCTGTGCATGATACTTCAGTGTGAATAATACTGATATACTGTAACTTTGTCATCTGGCCTTGAATTAGTGAAATTCAGAATAAAATTCTGAATAGCAGAATAATTACTGCCTTAAAGTAAACCAGAAGGAGTAGCAAACCAAATGTCTGTTCGGAAGATGTTAAAGCTGTTACTGAAAATAAAGCTGCCTTTGCTCTACACTTTTCAGGAGGGTAGCACCATCTGTCCTGCTTCTTGATTGGCGTGTACTAATTTTTAACCTCAGTACTTGTTAAAATATCTAATAGGCAACGGAGGACTAAACAGAAGTCTGTTTGGGGCCTGTATTAGAGCAGTATGTCACCAGTGTATGGAACTGACTCTGAACAAAAAGGACTCTGCTTTAGCAAGTCTGCTTTGCGGGCAGAGACTGCAGCAATAGTTACATCTGATTCAGTGTTTTAAGGACACTGTAACTGGTTTTCCTAGCCAGAAGCACTTTCATTTCATTAATGCTGTCAGCCTGGCAAGTAGGGCTGAGCAGAGGTATCGTGTAGAAACACATTTCTCTGTGGGGTAGTAGGAAAATGTTTGCATGCTTTATTGACTTTACATCCTTTTCAGTCCCAGATTCAGCCAAGTAAACTCTGCCTCTCTTACTTGCAGAAAAGATCCATATACTTTTCCCTTTCTAAGAACTCAGCCATAACTTGGCTCCATTACAGCAACTGCGTAACAAGAACTTTGAACAATGTAGTGTAAGACTGAGGGGATTCTGTGAGTGAGTAGGCACTAGCCCTGAAAAGAGAAATACATGCTTCTCACTCTGAATAAAGGGCTTAATTTCTGTTACTAGAAGTTGCCCAAAAGAGAAAAACTTACTTAGTAATTCCAAACACTTCTATTTATTTTCAGACTGAAATAATTATTTTGCCTCCACCTCAAAATTCTCAAAACTTTTACTTTGAATTGAAGTGTTTAGGTTTAATTTTTTAATCTAGATACTGAACAAGAGAAAACAGCTATTTGCAGAGCTTTTTTTGGAAAAGACTCCAGGGCTTCCTTGGTGTTCATCAGTGTAACTGGTGGTTGTGGCTGAGACCTAATTAATATATATTTTGATATATTACTTTGTTATTGGGTCCTGTAATACGGCACGCAGGTGACTTTTGAGGCTGTTAATATTTCGTTCCTCCCACAGGCACCAAATTTGAGTCTCTGACAGGACAAGGTGGTTATGGAGCAGGTTGGTTGGCATTCCCCAAAGTCAGTTGTGCTTTGGGTTCGTGAGGCCCTCAGTTAGCTGGGAGAGGTCATCACTGTAGGTCCAGCCCTCCTGCACACCCAAGTCCTTTTTTGCAAAGACCTTTTTCTTCACCTTTTCAGGACTGATGACATCTGTAAAGCATCAGGTAGATCTGTGGGCCCAAGTCTATACCGCTCCACAGTAAGTAGTGCGACAGAGATGCCAGGCAGTGCTACCCTTTGGAAATTGCTGTAGCTCGTACAAAGACCTTCCCATCATCTGAATTATACTAATTGCAAAAGCATCTTCTTTTCCATAGACAACGCCATCTCATAAAGGCTCAACACAGGATGCCGTGTATACCTATTCTGCCTTGTCAAACCATCTAGAATAACTCAAGTTTGCTCTGAGGACCTAGTTGTTAAAGTCAGTAAACTTTGGTGATGGGAGACATTATGTGCAATAGGTAGTATTGGCACAGTAAAAATAATAGAAGTCTAAGCAAATTTGTTTACATTAGCACAGTTGAGTCCTAATGCAGAATGTACCAGTCATTACTTACTTCAGCAGGACAAGCCTAAGCCTGGAAGATTAGAAGCATGGATCTAAGTGCACTTCCTGAATGCTTCTGTATCAGTATCATGCTATGATTTATTCTACTCTCGTCAGGCTGTGTTTTATCTTAAATTGGTATTTTTGCTGCTGTATGTCCACATTGCTCTTCTTGGATGCCAAACTTTCCTAGGTCTTGTTCAGATTATTTTACCAAATTCCTTGATACAGATTCTGGCATTTTTCTGACACAAAGGTTTTCATAGAAATTTACTGATTTTTTTCCAAGACTGAAACTCTGTACGGCTTTAAGAAACATTCATTTGGAACATTTCCCATGTCAGCTTGTAATTTTTAGTCAAAACCATATACAAGAAAAAGCTTGTGAAGATTATAAAGAACTTGTTGGTATGGAGAATTACCTGATGTGCAAGAGTGCCAAATTCTGCTTTCTTTGTTATCAACTCCTAAGCTTCTGGTTGTTCAGAAGCAGAAGGGAATAATACAGAAAGGGTGGCTCTGTAAATGCTATGCCTTGCAGCCATCAAGCACGCAATATTGAGCCAGGTCTTTAGTCTGATCAAAGAGAGCAGTTCCTGTCCCGGTGGAGGCTTTTGGTCTGTTGTTTTCCTGGAACAGTTTCACAGTGTTGGGGATTCTTCCGGAACAGGATCATCTTTGTAATCTTTGAAATCTTTAAAATTTCAATGGGCTGTAAATTCATTGCTTACTGCATTCTTCACCATCATAAACAGTTGTTTTAAGAAAACAAAGTTTGCTGTGGTTTGTAGCTGTACTTTAGTGTGTCGATTCTACTGGTTTTGATCTAAACAATTAATAAAATATAGCTGAATAAATGGAATATATAGAAAGGCTATGATTAAGCAGGGAAGATGTTCTTTACATAATAGAAAAACCAGGTGTTACTGTGATTGTCACTGTAAAATACCTAAATTGACATCAGTTCTGCCTAGTTAGCTAATAAACAAGATACATATAACTGAACAGTCTTCAAGGTTGGTATCATGTAAGACAATGCTGGTTCATCACTTTCTAATAATGAGATACTCCTGGGTGTGTTAAAGAAAATACGTGTAAAATGCCAGCTGCTAGGTTTTTAATTTATTGTCAGTTGTTGATCTAAACAAATTTAAGTATTTTGCTGACGCTTTGGATTTGCTAAACTGAAAGAATAAAAGAATGCACAGTGATATAAAATTGCCCTTCTAGTATACCTATATCTCAGGAACACTTGATCATTGCCATATGAAGCAGTCACTTATATTGTGCTATTTAAACATATATTGTGTATTTAAACATACATTTAAAACATTTTTTTAAAGATAAAAACAAAAATAGTTTTTACCCTGGATGCTTTTGCTGTACTGTCAGTGAGGATGCCAAATAGGCCCTGGCAGCACAGATGGTACCTGTGCTCCTGCTTCCCACAGGCAGGAGACCTAAGAATCCAGGAGTATCACTTTCAGTTCCAGTCATATTCAGAGCTCCTCACTCAAGCCCTTTGCAGGAAAGTAGTTGGATTTCAAAAGAGTGATGAAGTGGGAGATACTAAAGTATCTAGTATGAGGAGGGACATGATAAAAAGGTTGACTTTCCCTTCATGTCACGAGAGACTCCCCAGCTCAGACAGGTACAGCAGGATCTCCAAATATTCCTATAAATAAAATTCTGCTGTTGAATGCAAGATGATATGTCAAGCTCCTGACACTATTGTTTCCGTGTAAACATAAAAACCTCTTCATTTTACAAAGAAAAATAATTATGTTTCCCCCACGGGAGTAAGAAGTGTCAGTGTTTGTCTTGAATTTCCCCATTGTCACAATGGCCAAAAAAATTACAAGTCAATTACAAATTACACCTTTACATAGAGAAGTTAATAATTGACATGTTGAGAAGAAAAAAGCATTTGTGAGAAAGTTTAATGTTTCATATTTCAAGTACTGTTTCAAATTAGCAGCCACTCCTGGAAAAGTGTGATTGTATTAATTATAATGTATTAAGAGTTTTCATTGATAAACAGCGTCAAGGGAAAAGCCAAAAATCGATGGCACAAGCAAAGAAATGCTAAGTACTGAAGAATTCATTCTTGCAGAAAAATTCACATGAGAATACTATGGTATACAGTAACAGTCATACCAAAGACAGTTTCCTTGGTTATAATATTCATCTGTAGCAGCTAAAATATGGGCACCTTGAAGGATCAAACATACTTTTGGCTATACAGGTCTCTGCACAAATTACGAGGTTCCTGACCTTGTTTTCTTTTTAGGAATACATATATATGTAATAAAGAGGAAAGTTAGTCATAATTAATCTTACTATTCTTCAGGGTTGATATAAACCTATGCCGATGCTGAAAGAGGAAAGACTGCGTGTGCCATTTTCTCAGACATCAACACTTCAGTGATTTACCAAGTTCCTTGTTTGAAAGCTACATGTTAATTGTTTCTCTGGGTCCAGTTTCCTTTTCTCTTTTTCACCCCAAATGGGTGACAAATGCACTAGAGAAGCAAGTCAACATTGAATATGCTTTTTGGTAATTATATACTCAAGCTTCACAGAAGCCACCATCTCAGCATATTCTCAGCAGCCTAAATATGCTGATCAGAGGTGTCTGAGAAGGCTTCAGGTCTATTCTTAAACTTATACTCAGGTTTCAATACAAAGAAAGAGGATTTTTTAATGCCACAGATATTTCTATGTTTAAATACATTTATTCATCGTAGTAGATTTCCAGTGGTTATTCTATCCTTAGCAATTCCTAAATGAATCAAACAAGCACTTCTGGTCTAAAGCACTGGAGTTCAGGAAGTACATGCAAACACAGACAGAATTATTTCATTCAACTGGAAAGTTTTTGCTTTCAAATGTTATCTTTTAATATGTCACTGATTGAACTAAAAGGCCAGGTTCATTCTTTAATAAAAGCCTGTTGAGCTTTGACATCAGGGACATTACTGCAGGTAGGTTTTGTCCTTGAAATGACATCACTGGTAAAAATAAATTAAAATAATCTGAACAGACCTGCAGTTCGCTGGAGTAGTTGTGGGTACTCTGGAGAGCAAATAATTGGTAACGCAAAAATTGGTAGTAGCAACCCAAAATATATCTGGGTGGTTTTGGTGCTGTCTGCTCCACTGGAAGCACAAGATACTACCTACTGAAGATGCATGGGGAGTTAATTCCCTGAGGCAGGCTGGGGTTAGAATCCACAGTGAAAAGGTTCACAGTTCTTGGAAAGAAATTATCTAACTGTGGCATTGACCCCTGTTGTTTGTTTGGAGTATTGCAGGTGAAATTCAGAGCCAGACAAAGATTATGAAAATAAATGTAATCAGAATTTTTGAAACTTTGAAGAATGACTTGGGTCTAATTTTTGTCAGATTTTTATTACAGATCCAGGTCAGTTGCTCAAAATTGAATCATCTAGCATTAAATGGTAACCTTGTAGATACTTGCATTTCTATGATACAGAAAAAGCACCTGCAGATATTTAAAAGGGGTTTGAAAAGTATCTAACTAGAGACCTTGACTTCCACACTATCAAAGCAACATTAAAAGTCCATTGTAGACTTCGCTGCTTTGTGCTAGAATAAAAACACACACTGAGGTCACGGGATTCTTTTGTATCTCTGCTGTAGCCCAGCACTGAATTCCATTAAAGTTCCTGATAATCATCTGCCTTTTAGCAGGCTTTATTATCATTTTTTCTACTTTCCAAGAACAACCTTGTAGAAGGGTTTTGCAGTTTAATTTAAAGGCAATCTGGTCAGAAAAAGGAAGGTCTGTCTTTTAAGCAACTTTTTGGAGATTTGTCTTCTGTAGAGAACATTTGGTTGAATCCCTTAGATGCCTAATGTTCCAGAAAGGAAGTGTTGTTGGTATTTTATATGTTGCGTTGTGTTTTTAAGTCCACCCCTTTAAGCTTTATATGCAGCAAAGTGCTCAAACTACATTTTTAGTAGAAACCAGGAATGTCCTTCACAGTGAGTTTTATAGATAAGTTGCTAGCAACTTGATAGCAGTTTTACAGATATACTGATAGCAAATGTAGGACATGTAACATGCTGTAGATGTAAGTGGGTTTGACTTAAAATGAAATGTCAGCATTATAATTATTTGTGTTGAGGTATCATATACTAAAGATGATAGCCTTATCTGTGTATTCTGATATTGTTTTATTCAGCACCCAGCAGTGATACTATGAAACTATATATATATGAAAATAAAAAAACACATTTCATAAGCAGAGTTTTCTATGAGGAGAAGAACCTGCATTCTTTCTAGTATCCCAGGTAAATTTGTTTGTCCCTGACTCCTCTTTTCTTTCTGGTTCTTCTGTATGGTTTTCACACAGATACACCAATTTACTGCCAAGATATTATTTTCTTACCTTTCCCATCATGTTTTTTCACCTGCATTGTTTAGAACTGGTGATCACTCTTTACTGCTTGTGTGGTGCCCCAGTATTGCTCATTATCTGACTCCCCACAAATCTAAATGACGATACAGAGCCTGCCTTTTTGTTTCCATACCAATACCATTTCTATTAACAGATCCTTGCTTCAGTGTCATCTGCCTTTTTTCTCTTGATTTCTTTCTGAAGTCTTGATCTGATGAACACCAGAACTGAAAAAGTATGTTTCAGATTTTATTTCTGCATGTGCCATGCACATACTCGTAATGCTTAATTATGTAAGTTGTCCAATGGCCTTTTCCAAAACTTGATGAAAACAGTAGCAGTTCATCTGCTTGTTTAAAAAGCTTGTGCCAAGCTTTCCAGAAGCAAAAACGCTGGACACCCCCGCTGCCAAACAAAAACCTGGGGTTTATCCACCATTATGTAAACTACTAAAACTTTGGGTGCTTTTACTTGAGTTCTAAGTAAACAGCTATTGAATTCATGTTTTCTCACTCTCAGGGACTGGAAATAGATGTGAAAGAAACAAGCTTGATTAATGTGGTAAATACATTAAGTCAAGTCTGACATGTATCATCCTAAAATATGTCCATTGAGCCTGCAATATTTGAGCAAACACATTTATATTAAAGAACCCTCAAAACCTCGAGACAGATTAGGTGAGGTCTGTAAAGAATTACTGAGATAAATGTAACAGAATATGTGACAGAGGAAGGATGGTGAACAAATTCATCTGTATTACTGCCTGCGCATTCAGTAAAGAGAGATGATCCACATGACTGTGGAGAGGCAAAAGGATAATCCAGAAGTTGCTTAAATGTCAGGCCAATCCTTGGATGCCTCTAATGCATTTAATGAAAAACAATATTCAACTGATAAAATGTCTTTTGACCACAAAAGAAATCCTCTCTTGTCATGAAGTCTCAATGCCTGAGAAAACAACTTATCACTGTCAGTGTTAATTCCTTTCATCAGGCCATTGATAGAAGTTGAGAAGAACCATTTAGCTATCATCTTATCACTGATATAGCAGTTGAATCATTCATTTACACATGATCAGATAAAGGAAAAATGTTTGTTTTATCTTCCCCATCACCACCCAGTAAAGCTGTGGAATACCTAGAAGTCTCTACGTGTGAGGTTGCTGTCTGTAAAAGCCATCAAACGAAACCAGTTATCACCAAATCTGTTTCCAACCTGGGTCTGTTCCTATTTCAAATCTGCATCCTCAAAAATGTTATGTTTTGATACAAGTTGTATAAGGTATTAGATTTTTGATGAATCCCCTATACATGACCAATGGTACAAGTATGAATGCATTTACTTGTACATCAGTAACAAAGCCATTTCCTAAAGCCCTGTGTGCATGTGGAAGGTGAGAGGTAGGTGTTAAATCTGTAGGTGCTGACTGTTCTTTAGCAAGCATGCTTCCTGGGCTGGAGCTTTGAAACCAGGCATCAGTGTCGCAGGCAATTTAACATGCTGGCTTGCCATATCTAACTGTATGGATGTTAATCCAAAGGACTTGGTTCCCAATTGCTAAAACAATGATGAATTATTAAATACTAAAATAAGCTGCTTGCCTCTAGCAACATCAGGATCCAGACTTGTTCATGAAAACAAAACAAAACAAAAAAGCCTCAAAACCTAGTGCCATAAGGGGACTGGAACTTATGGGAGAGACCCTCAAAATGCCCTTATCTGTCATGGTCTCACTGTCCTTCAGGCAGGAGGTATGTGTGGAAGTACACAAACAGAACAGAGCTTGGCTCAGTAAAAAGCAGATACATTTGTACTTGCACTGACCTGAATACCTCTGTCAGTTCCTCAAAGTTTATGCCATTTCATGCCTCCATCTAATATCCCCAAAGCATTAACATCTTAATGCAATAATCAAGCACTGTTCTTCCCCTTTTGTACCTCAAAATCCTTATTTTCAGATCCTTCAACACCATTAAAATTACCTGTGTCTGTGGTTTGCTTACTTTTCTGAACCAGAGTAGCTAAAATGAGGCATCGCTGAGGGGAAATCTTGTTTAATAACCAATAGCAACTGACGGTCTTGTCTGTAGAGACATACCTCTAGGACCACATAGGTTGGAAATCCTCCTGCTCAGGGTCTTTACCAGTTATGTCTTGAGTATCTTCAAGGATATTGTTCTAAATGTGTCCATGACCAGTGCGCCGTTTCTTTGGGAGGCTTTACACATCATTTGGAAGTCCTGTGTTCTTACACTGCAGTATTCATGTTACTGAAGATTTGGTGTGGTCATGCTTTTGAGTGGCCTTCCAGAGTGGTGTGGAGCAGCATTCAGCATTTATCATCTCAGGACTTGCTCATCAGAAACAACTCATACTGGTGCATAGAGCTAATTAAATATTCTGCCCTTCTACTGAGCTGCTCTACATCTTTTCAGTTGTCTACATCTTTATTAGTGTGTGTTTTTCAAATGGGTGAGAAGGTGAACAGGCTACTCTGCAGAATGGAGAGAGCTGTGAGAGGAACAGCGTTATATGGGGTTGGGCAGCTAGAAATGGGAGGAATAGTGTCTTCTGTACTGTGTTCTTGACTCGTTTGGCTTTTAGGTATTTCTGCAAGGATTAATTTTGAAATGATGGTCTGAAGGAGCCTATGATAACCAAATGAAACTTTCTGTGTATTTTTCTACTTGTTACTTAGGTTTTATAAGATGATGGAGAACCTTGCCAATGTGAATAATAAAGTAACATTCCTTAGTGTTTTCTAATTTATGTCAGCTTACCTTCTTCAGAGTCTGCCAAAAACAAATAAGTTCTTTGTATTTTAAAAGATAGTACACATAGCATTTGTCTAATTGCCAATTCTTCTGCAGCACTGCTGCAGCCTACTGCCTAGATTGTCTTCCTTCTGTGGAGAGAATTAATATTTTGGATCAACACTTCCTTATTAGCCACAATGATTTGCTTAAATTTCCTTCTTTGCCATTACATTTATTCACCCAGAATTGCCAAATTTTATCACTAGAACAAGAAGAAGTGTAGCTCTTTATATGTTATATATAGGATACAGTCTAATTATTATTCAAGATACTGAGAATCTGCTGGTCTCATTCAGGCTTAAAATGTCAATTAAACAGGATGGCCGGGTTCTTCAACTCTGAAGTTAATGCTGCTATGTTGATTTACACTACTTTACAGTCTGGCCTAATCTATATTCGTTTTTATCACTCAAATCAGGACTGTGCCTGATTATCATACTTATTACAGGATAGTACATGCCAGTATTCTCTATAATAGTATGATTCCTTCTATTTGAAACTTTTCTACTTTACATGTTTTTTGCTTCTGGCTAGGACCATCTGTGGATGTGTGTATGGAGCTTCAGTCATGCATTGCCTATTAACTCTTAATTCATATACCTGAAGTGCAACTGAGCAAATTGAAAAGCATTTTGGATGAGGACTTGTTATTTTAAACAATTGTTTCAACTGTGCTCACATGGACTTTGTGCCCCTTTTCTACAGTGACATCTAGTAGACTGTTAATGAAGAATACATTTTCATCTGAATTATCAGTTATATTTGAGCTGTATCAGCATATGTCTTTCCAAATTCTCACTCTTGAGTGTAGGATGCCTATTCCTAATTTTGTTGTTTCACTGCCATTTTTAATTGAGTTTGAGGAGCTTTAATTCATGTCTTCAGTCAGAGACCTGAATTGTTGACATTTGATTATGCAATTAGTCATCATAGCAGATCACAGGAAAACAGGGTCTTCCAAAAAAAAGTCACTATAATGGAGATATAATACCTATACAGTTAGTGCATTGTTTTTAATACTAGGTGAACTCGAGAATTTCTCTGTGTTTGGACAATCCTTTGTTAGGAAAAGAAAAAGAAATCAACAAATATATTTATAGTGAATAATTTCCCTACTTCCAATTTTTAACAGGCAAAGAGGCCCAATACATTGTTTCAAAATGGTAATTTAAATGGTGTCTTTATAATATCATGTAGCATTGCATACTTTTTTTTTTCCGAAAAAAAAAATAGACTTGCTGAAAAAAAAATCTCTGTTAATGTATTAAAATACATTTCAAAGATGGGGTAGTGGTCATGGAAAACTGTGAAGACGACTGTCAGTCTATTGGGCAAATGACATATTGATGTTGGTGGGTTTTGCAAAAAAAAAAAAAGCTTAACTTGGGAGAAGCAGTAGAAAGAGCACTGAATAAGTCGGTAAAGTCTGTATTTATTGTTTTGGTTATTTTTATTGTTATTACAAATGAGCATAAATTGTAATCCCATATTCAAGCACCCATGAGTGAAGTTCACTTGTAGATTCATCATTTAAAAATACACTGCACCATCCTTCTCTCATTTACCTTTCCCTAGTATATGTTAGAAATAATTCCATTTCACCAATGCAGTAGCCATGGGAATATCAGCGCTGTGAAAACCTGAGTCTTTTCTAGTTTTACCTAGGATAGCCTTTGGGGTTTTTAGTTTTACATATTGGTTATACTTTTAAGTCTAGATAGAAAACAATAATGCATTCATCTTTGACTAATTGGATCAAATTATGGTGCAAACCCAGAAGGAATAATCTACTTAAAATTGACATTGATTTGGCAGAAATACATTCATTTTTTTGCGGTTGCTTTAGCATTGCAGATGAAGAGAAGGATGTGCAAATAAAGAGATCTGTTTTGCCATCTGTAGTTTAAGTTCTTCCTGCCAATGCCACATGTAGCCTAAAGATGTTTATTAACTGATAAAGCAATTTTGCAGAGGCCTGCTTACATTTGAAATATTATTCTGAAAAAGAAAAAAGTATTAATTAATAATTTGGCATGTTTCAAAATACTAGAAAAATTGTACTCGCTTGGTGTTTCAGAAAAAAATAACTACATGTTCTCTGCTTCTCTGTGTCAGTTTAGTAGAAAGTCTTGAACTTTCTAATGCAAAGAAAGGTAATTTGTTACAATTAGTGTATTCTGTTATGATGAGAATTATGCCCTTTCGTTTTTAGTGTCCTAGATACTCCTTGAAGAAAGCCCATTCGGTGTTACATATCTCTCAAAACCTTCTTTCAAGGCTTGAATCTGTACCTCTGAAAACAGCTTGCTGGAAATTTCCCAGGGAAACTGTTCTTGATACAGAGCTATTTTTGACTGATTTTTTTCTCTGAAAATGTCTGCTTTCTGTGGAAAATTCTGGTGGTTACTCAAAGGTTTCAGCTGAAATTTGTGTCAATCTTGTGCAGTTTTGTAGGCCAAAACTTGAAAATTTATGTGAGGAAGATCTCAAACCAGCTGTAGTGGTGAGCACAGGGGAGAATTCCACATTTTTCATGAGGTGGGATGCTTCTTTGAAAGAAAATACGTCCCTGTGCTACTAGCATAATACATAGAAAACCTGTTGTGAGCAGAACTACCTGTGATTTTTTTGACCTAATATACAGTTGTTCTCTTTTTTTCTGTTTATTTTTAGTGTTAAGATAGATTGGCCATCAAAGTTAAGTAACATACACTTCTGTAACTTTGCCATCTCCAAATAGAAACTGTTAGTTTGTGTCAGTCATTTGAAGCAGAGATAATGTCTGTATGCAGTAATTGCATCTGGTATCCATCAGTATGTTTCATTAGTAATATCATGGTTCTACCTCATGGGGAATGTCTGAGGTTATTGAGCTGCTTCTGGAAATCCTCACCCCCTCAAGCAGCACTGAGAGGTGGCTGCCTTCTGTCAGTCATGGCACAAGTTGGTAGAGAGGCAAAACTTTACTTACAACATGGTAGGTTCTATGATGATCTCCTCTCATGACCTGTAAGTCCTTCCCTGCATGCCAACACCCAGAAATGTCTCCTTTGTTGTGTTTAATTCGGAGTGGGTGAATTGCCTGACCATTTTGTATGACATTACGTATGCACGTAAGACAATATACCTGCTTAATAGAATTGCTGATTGATGCCTTATTTTAGCTCTGTGGGTAAAACTTTGCATCTTGTGGTTTCTGTAAAGGTTTTTATGGATGATTTAAGCATCATAATAAAATTCACATATTGTTTTAACTAGATGGTCAAAATAACTGTGAGTGAAGATACAGACTTGTTAAAAATATAACAGGCCCTATGTAAAGAAAGACTGCTATGTGATTTGTGAATAGACTAAGCATCTGTCAAACTCTAAGATACAACATAAAAAGACTTTATTAGAATGTGAACTTTACTTTACCTGAGGAAACATTTTGAAACACTCTCCAGTTATTCAGTTAAAGGTTTGTTGACAATAACATGTGGCATTATATCCCTCTTAGTAAAAGTAAATTTTCACATTATTGAAGAAATGTGTGTCAGAAGCTGTGTTTAAAAGCTGTGTCATTACCTTCTGTCTTCTATTGTATGAAATTCATGAAATCTCTTGGATATGTGCTAGGACTCAACATTAGAAAGAGTAATGTGTAATCTAAAAGCAGGACAGATTTTACTCCATTGCCTATTTTGAGTAATTTTGCAACCATCAATGTAGAACTTAGCCTGAGGGAGGATGGACCCACATTTCTTGTGTTGTTCTGGAAGCAATTCCCTTCATAGTAGCTGTTCTATGTTTTCTTTTATTTTTTCCCCCAAATTGATTTTCCTTCCATGTGCATTGTATAAAAAGAGGACCAGAGAAGGGTGCTGTATAACAACATAAAAAGCGTGGTACCAGCTCAGACCGAGGGCTCCTCTCACTCTCAAGAGTGACTGATACCAGTGCCTCTGAAGGAACACAAAAGCCAGGTCAGCAGTCAGGTTCCCTGAGTGTTCTCTCCCAGTCTCCAATGATTTTTACCAAGAGTAGTTTCTGAGCTAGAGTTGGTGTGTTGGTGGTATCTTTGTGGCAAATGTTTCAGAAGAAATAAAAAAAAAAAAGATGAAAAATAATTAGATTTAATGACCTTATGCTGGTATTTAAAATGCATTGTAAAATTATCTATGCTCAGGGGAATGCCGTAAAAGACTTTAATGAATTCTAGGTTGTCAGTTCTTGACAGTGGGCTATGTTTACCTCTAACTCTTTAATTTTTGCATTTCATAGGAAGATGTAAAAAAACCCACAGAAGGAGCTGCTATTGTAATTTTCCCCAGTGATGATCTCATTTCTAGAATTCTTGATACCTACCACTTGAGAGTATGTCCCTTTTCTATTTCCCTCTTGTCCATACCCTCAGAACGGTGTACAGTTTTCAAAGATCCTTTTTATTCTATCTCTTTTGGGTGTTGACTCCATGTTGAAGAGGTCATAGTGGTCTACTGGTACCAGAAAACTCTGGTAAACCAGTGATGTTGAAATATGCCAGCGCCTGTCCAACAGTACAAATTACCATGGTGTCCATCTGATGTAGGACATGAACTGCATGGTCATCCGCCCTGTGAAAATACTAAACCTGAAAATTATTGAGAATTAGGGAGGTAGGGAGTTCAGCAGACTTTCAGAAAACTTTCTGTGCAGTGTTAATTCCTTTTGTTTAGTGTTTGAGAAGCTTCTCAACATCAAAGGTCTTTCTCAAATTGTCCACAAAGCTCTTGCAATACCCTGTCATCAAAAGATTTCCATGCAGTCAGGAGTTTCACAATCTCCAAGAAATTTCTCTACATTGTTCCTTATTTCTGTTTCCAGTTTTGAGAAATGTTCCTCTGCAGTAAGACTTCCAAGACTTCATTTTCTGCTCAGACTCAAATCCACATGATGGGAGGGAGGGAAGGGGCTATTTCAGTATTTCAGACTTTAGATTCTAGTCCGATTGTTCAGTGAAATGGCAGATGGTGAGTCTGTCTGTGTCCACTATAAAATCTGATAGCAATGCGTGAGCTTCTTTCTTCCCTGGCAGTGAAAGAGGGGAAAAAAACCTGAAAAAACAGAATCAGGCAAGGAATTTGACTTGTATGCCAGGAAAAATTCACAGGGAGAAGCCATTAAGCTCGTATATAACTCTTTTCAGACTTTAATGTTTTGCAGAATCATTTTTCTTCTATTGAGTAGTACTGTCAGAGCATCAGAGATACAAGTTTTACATATTTTCATTATGTAGTCTTGTGTAGCTCTCACTGATAACAGTCATTAGAAGTGTCAGTGCAACTGATGAAATCAGATGGGCCATGAACAGTTCAGTTTGAAAGCTGTCACTGAGATATGGAATGTATTTTTTGATTTTGCAGTTGCTTCATAAAAGTTTAAAAACAACACAAGATAATGTATATTCATTTAGTAATACAATTTGTTCTGAGAGATACTTTTTTGTTTGTATAATATAGCTTTAGGGGTGAATTAGTTACTTTTATTAGTGAAAAATTAACATCCATAAAGAATTTTGTGGTGTACTCTCTGGATTTAGGACTAGGTTTTTGAGGATTTCTTAACATAGTTGAGTCATAGGATTTTTCAAAAACGTCTCTTGAGTGTCACAGTGGGAGCTGCTGAGCTTTGAGCACTTTGAAATCCAGGCTCTTTTGCCGTTGTTCAGAATTAAAAATTAGTGAGCTCTTTTAAAAATCTGTTTTCCACCTGCTGTATTTCCTTTGTCATGGATAAAGTCTCTGTGAAGGAAGACTATAATCAATGAAAACTGGTTTTCCTTTTAATTGAATGTGACACTGCTGGTGTGCTCCTCCATCGCTCTCCCAGTTATTTTGGGAACAGCAGGAGGCTGTATTTTCTTGGAAGTATAGCCCTTGGTATTCATTTCTCTTGATTTTATGCCGTTGCTTTCATGGTTCATTCCTAGATATAGAAAAGGTAACTGTCAGCAAGACAAATCCTTGTCATTTTAAGAAACATGACCTTAGAAAACAAAATCGTGTTCATCTTCCAGTTTGCTGGAACAGCATTTTTCAGTTCATCTTCACTGGTATACATTTTGAGTCTACTTAATTTTCCTGTAATAATTAGAAGGGAGTTACTTTTTATTTTCTTAGAGAATGCTCAGAAAGGAAAAAATGCTACAAAATCATTCAGAGTCCCTGTGGAACTGGGTTGCAGAATCAGGTCCAGCATTAACCGTACAGACAGTAGATGGGAGAAAGTTCAGATTTTTGTTTTCAGGAAGTTCTTTTCTGTGGTGTCTCCAGTTTACTCCATGTCTCTGCTGAAGAGTTCTGCCTCTCCAGCATAACCAGTTTTGCACAGATGTCTTTCTTCTGGTCAGGAGACAACTAATGGAAGTCCTTTCTTATTCTACATTTTCCTTTATTTACTAATTCTGTCATCAATAGTCAAGAGTTGAAGCATTGCCTGTCCATGAGCTAACACACGGTTAAGCTTGATTGTCTACAGAGTAAATGTCAATGGCAGACATCTAGCATTTTAACTTACTTTTCTGCACTCTGTTATGTCCTGAGAGGAACAGTTCACCCACTTCTAGCTAGGTATTTTACTATTTAAAAAAAAAAAAATCTTACAGGAAGGATAACTAGAGTAAGAGAGTTCAGTGGCTGGGATAACTCCTTTTGATGCGGCAGAACCAAATTAATTCTCTTCTTTTTCACATTTCCTGGATAACCTTCAGCAACTTCTAAGATCATTATGGCACATTAGCTCAAAAATATGATGGAAAACATTGTTGCCAGCTAGCTGTGACTTCCACACCTTATCTCCTTTTACCTGTGTAAAGAATTAATTGGAATGCAGTAATTGTGTGAGAGAAATCAGTCACTTGTTGCCCATTTAAAAAAGAGAGTGTGGTTTGTTTTGCTGTCACAGCTCAGCTAGACCCTGTAAAGTTAATGTGTTCAGTATGACTGTCAGTCTTTCTTTGATCCTGAGTGACACGGATAACGTCATGAGGACCATGTAAATACACACTGCTTCTCTTATGACAAGAACCAGGAAACATAAATAGATGTTTAATTTATCTGTAAGTGGTTTCTTACTTGCTATCAAATAAAGCCCATTGCAATTAAGATATTAACAGAAAATTAGCATGTTAATGTTCTTATTTCAAAAACAAAGAGGCAAAGCCCATAGAGGATAAATGTTTCTGCATTTCTGAGAGTATTAGAAACACTACAGAGGAAAAAATAATGAAAATGACTTGACAGAGGACTGCTAACTACAACAGACTTAAATAACAAATAGACATACCATAAAAAAAATCAATACTCAGGAACACAGAAAATAGAGATGGAAAAGATATATTGGGTCATATTCTGCATCTCCTGCTAGAGTACCATTGTTCACTGCAATCTGTCTTTTATCCAGTGTAGCCTTAAATTGTTCAAAGCAAAGGAAATTCCACTACTTCCTTTGGGAGTGTCTGCCACAGACTGAAGATCTCACTGTCAGGGGATGTTTCCAGACTTTTAACCTAAATTATGCTCATTTTCCAGCCATTAATGCTGAAGTTGCCTCCTTGGTGTTTATACCTCTCAGAAGGACCTTGCCATCATAGTCCCTTCAATATTGTTTGCTCATTATACGAACAAAAGGCAAGTCACTGGAAATCAATCGAAAACGATAGGGCAGGGTGGTGCTGTTACATCCTAGTTGCTAGAATAGCAAAGTGCACATCTCTGCACTTGCATCTCTCTCTGTTGCATGGTTAGTAGAGCACCTGTCCAGTAGGATGAATAAGCTGGAGGGCTACGTGTGACCATACTGCTTCCCTACCAAGTACTTAAGGCAACTCTGTCTGACATTGTGTTAGAAAGTGGAGACTTACCTAAATTGGCATGTGCGGAACCAGAGCATAAGAAGGTAAACAAGGACATGGCTGTTGCTGTAAGTTTTCAGGATGCTCTGACAGACAGGTATCTCTGGGAAAATCTGTAGAACTTAGTTTTATGTAAGGATAAATGATACATTTTAATTAACATCTTCTTGTAAGTGAAACAATTAAGCAAGCAGAGGTATGGAGAGGCCAAGCTTTTGTGCAGTGTGGGTTTACGTAGGAAGAAATACATTATGCTGCTGAGGGCCTCACACTGGTACTCTCCAGACATTCTGTGGGCCTTCAAACTAGGTCATGCCCTTCTTATTCATTATCACACAGTAACTCTGAAGCAGACCAATTTCAGTGTTTTGGCATCTGTTAGTTTAATTGCACCTCAGAATGGTATTTCATTGTATGCAGTTAGATGTGTTGCGTCAAAAGCATACAAATAGCAGTTAACAGCATACTCACAAAATGCAAAATGTTTTTTCTTTCATTGAAACCTTCCCATGAAGATGCCCTTTTTTCCCATAGAACCTTTCACTGTCTTTAAATACCAATGACACCTTTAGCTTCACCCTGTCACACAATTTTCCTGTATCTTAGAGTCTTGCTGCCAGATGAGGACGCTGGACAGCGGGATTGGAACCTTCCCCCTCCCTGACTCAGGGAACCGTTCTACAGGGCGACATGTTTCTAGACAAGAATCAGCCTTGGAAACAGAAGACCTTGCACCATCTGAGCAAGTTCTGCTTTCACCTCCTTCAGTAAAAGCCAAAACTCTTGAGCGAGAAGTGCCTTCAACAGCTAAGAGCCAGGAGTCTGTAGAAAGCATAATTAGTCACTCAACATCGGATCCGGCCATGACTGCCAAAGGTATACGACCTTTTCAAAGTCGCCTTCCAAAACCAGCTTCCTCAGGTAAAATGTCAATTACACTGAAAATCACATTATTTCTGCCCTGACGTCTGTTTTGATTAGCAGAAGTCCTATAATAATGACTATTGATAACAGAAATGTTAAATGCAGAGCAGAAGATATTCTTTTGATGAATGCATAAGGTTAACAAGTTTGTGACCTGTCCATATGGAAATTTTGTAACACATAATGCTTATCTGAGGAAGAAAAATGTGTTAAGTACTTAAATCCTTTTCTCAAGAAACTGTACTTGAAGAAAAAACATATGCCAGCCTTGGAATTTGACTTGAATAAGAATGCAGATGTTCAGCGATTTTCAGGATCAGATTTTGCAGCAAAGCACAAAACATATCCATGTTGTGACATGGAAAAGATATATTCATATATACTTGCTTTTGAAACCAGATTTGGACTAAAGACTCATATGACCTCAATGCATAAACTCTGTCCCTATGAGTATATGGCCTTGACCTAAACAAGACTTATTACTTTTCTACATTATACAGAAACAATTCTGTATACAAACATAAAATACCTTACTTTCACTTAATCAGCTATGTGTGTGTTTAAACCATAAAACAAAAGCTGATAAAGGAATAAAAGGGCTAGCAATCCAGCAAAGCCCCAAAAAAACAACTTTGTATTAGTAAATAGTTCCTTTAAACTCTGTGCAATTTTTTGTAAATGCACATTGACCATTTATAATCAATTCTGAAGGTTTTGAGATATTAATATATGTCAATAACATTAGAAATTATTACATACAGCATTTATAACAGCAAATTTTTTATAGTCAGCATGATAGGTATGGTACAAAATGCAGTAAAAGTAATTGGTTTAATGGAGAAGAGTATTGTTTTATCTTGACCAAATGCAATGTCATGTATTTATTGGG
Organism: Falco biarmicus; assembly: GCF_023638135.1. Taxonomy (NCBI): domain Eukaryota; kingdom Metazoa; phylum Chordata; class Aves; order Falconiformes; family Falconidae; genus Falco; species Falco biarmicus. The sequence continues at coordinate 35,922,354 of NC_079295.1, read as the reverse complement.
GTTATGGTTGTTAGCACTTTGTCAGCAGAAATATTTATTGCTCCGATAAAAGTTGTGAGTGTTTAACTTGCATAAATCTGTATTACTCTAAGAGAGATTCCAGGTAATTAGCATGTAAGGTTAAACATCGTTTAAGCTTAGTTTAAAGCCATCAAATATGTGTTCTGCTAATGAGCTGATGTCTATTGAGCCTAGAAGGAAAAAAGTCTCTTCTGTTTGTTCATAAGATACATAACAGCAGAATTCTAATTTAATATCTTAGAACTTAGTTGATTTAGCCATATTCCCAGTGCAGTATTTTAGTGGTATAATAGACTGCAAACACACATTGTATGCTTCATTGACAACTCCCCTACTTGTTTCAAATCAAAGCTAAATAAAAGCTGGTTTAATACTTAGTATTTTTTAAATAAATGTACTGTTAATTAATGGTACAGCTAAGAAGGATTCAGAAGAGAAATCTTAGTTATAGATTATATGCTACATGCTTGAATAGCCACATGTGTGACCTCAATTCAGCAGTGTACTATAGAGTCCATGATTAAACACTGTCATTATAACAAATTGAACAGAAACTGCAAGCATTGAATTGCTTCATAAGAAGTCAGTAGCAGTAAGATTGTTCTGATCTTAATGCTAATATTCACTGCACCAACCTTGTAAGGTTTGTATCTTAATTAAATTGTCATGAAGAGATGTTAAAAAAAAGTAGCATACATCAGATGGTGGGGTCAACTCACTCTTTACTAGAATTTTTTTATTTGATTCTTCTCTCCCTCACTCTCTCATCCAAATTACAATTATCACTTTAATTCATATGCACCATGTATCTTCTTTGATGTTCTGATTTTGTGTAGTGCAAATATAGCAAATAAAAAGGCTAGCTTTCTGCTAGAAAGGTACTTCTAATTGTATTTATGTTAACAGACTGTTCTCTCTCTGAGGACATAAAATAGAAAAGCAGATCCTACAATGCCTAGTAGTATTGAATGTTTTTTTCTTATGTGAAAGAGTATATGTTTTAAAATTAATAGAGGGATTTAAATCCGTGTGTTCCTTTTCTCTTGTTAACTAGAAAAGGCTTTGGATCAAATTCTGCAACAGTAGCTGTTAGAATTATTCCAGTAAGTTAGTCAATTGTTCCTTTGAGTAGTAAGATATTATTTGACATAATGAAAGTATCATGACTTGCCCCTAGTTTTTACTGGATTATAATTGAAACACTGTCATGAAGATGCTGTGAGACCTACAATTTAAATAATGTCTCTCTTAATTCAGGAATAATTAACCTTGCAAAGCAGAGTGAACAAGAACCAAGTTCTGTGACCTCTGCCTCATTAGAGCATACTGAAGAAACTGTGGAAAATAGAAAAGTTCTTCCAGAGTGGACCACCAAGAAAACTACTAAAACAAAGGTATAAGTTAAGAAGTGCCATCTGTTAAATGAGATATGTATTGTGGTAAAAGAATCAGAAATGGTAAATGTTTTTAATATAGTGGAAGAGTAACTAGCAATCTAACAGCTCTATTTATTTTCTTGCCCTTCGTTTATAATTTCATTATTTATTAATAATAATAATACAGCACCCAAAGGTACTTTGTCCTCATGGCTTACAAACATGTTTTAATTAAGATTCCTCACAGTCATTTTATAGACATGGAGAAACTGAGACCTTTTACCATTTTTCTCTTCAAGAAACTTGATCTTGTTTGTTGGCTTTCCATAAGAGTTGGATCTCTTTTTTTTTTTTTTTTTTTTTTTTTTTCCCTGCCCCGGCCTAGGTTTCGTTGTCTGTATGACTGTGTAGTATAAGTGTTTGAATGGATGTGCTATGGAAGTATTGTGAACAGGAAAATACTCTTCTTACATGTTTCTTTGTGGTTTTTGTTAATCCTTGCAATGATCTGTCTGTCCTTCAATCTTTTAATGAAAACTGCAGAAAGAACAGGCAAATACATATACCTGTGTGAAAGCTACTGCTGATGGTTGTCAAGTTACTCATAGTCAGGAATGCCAAGCTGTGAAGCCCCCTGAAAAGTACAGGGTCAGCAGGTTAGCAAAGAGAGAAAAAAACTTTATCAAGAAAGTGGGCGTTAAGTAAGGAAACTGTCAGACTGCTAGTTGCAAGAAGCTAAAAACATTTTGTTGCGTAGCTTTTTTGCATCCATGTATTTACCAACTGAGGTATCTCGCATTTTTATATGGACCATTCTCTGGATATTTGGAGGAACTCCTCTTCTTAGTGGCAGAGTTCTGAGAGGAGGTAAGTAGGTTGAGGAGTATAGGGGGGCACAAGAGAGAGATAGGTACTGGAACCACACCTTAACTTCCCTGAGACAGGCCCAACAGGCAGACAGGACGCATGACACAGAGGATTCCCTGTCCTTTCCCCACCTGGCTGAACACTGTGACTTAAGGGACAGGCGGCAATGGCATCAGGACAGGTCTCCCCTGTGACCACCCCACCTCCCCAGGTACCTGTGCATGATAGATACAAGGCTCTGCAAGTGGAACCAAACAGTAACAAGGACAATAGTTCATCTAGCATGGAGGTTAAGTCAACCTATGCCCTGCATCAAAACTGCTTCCATAAAGAAAAAAGATGGGTCATTGTCATAGGAGACTCCCTTCTGAAGGGAACAGAAGGCTGAATATGCAGACTAGACCCACTTCTTGAAGTCTTCTGCTTCCCTGGGGCCCACATTAAACATGTGAAGGGAAAGCTTCCTGCCCTGGTACAGTCCTCAGATTATTACCCATTACTGACTGCTCAGGCAGGCAGCCATGCAGTTGTAACAAGAAGTCTGAGGGCAATCAGGAGAGACTTCAGGGCCTTGGGACAACTGGTTAAGGGATCAGGAGCACAAGTAGTGTTCTCCTCTATTGGTCCAGTTGCAGGGAATAATGAGAGAAGAAACAGGAAGAGCCAGCAGATCAATACCTGGCTCCGACCCTGGTGTCACTGCCAGAGTTTTGGCATTTTTGATCATGGGTCAGTCTACACAACACCGGGCCTGCTGGCAACAGGTACACCTGTCTCAAAGACAGTAAAGGATCTTTGTCCAGGAGTTAGCAGGGCTCACGGAAAGAGCTTTAAACTAAATTGGAAGGGAGAAAGGAATAAACCCAGGCTTACTAGAGATAATCCTGGGGATAGTACACCAGTGTTTGAGGGACAGTGTGCTAGCGAGGTCCTTCAGTTTGCCATCCCAGCGGAGGCAGGGTGCAGAGACCCATGCAGCAGCAAAGACGCAGGGATTACTGATGTGTGAAAAACCACAGAAGCACCCGAGAACAGTCACACAGGAATTGGGGCTTATCCCCTCCAAAAAGGTGGTGGGATCAACAGCCCAACTGAAGTGCATCTACACCAGTGCACGCAGCATGGGCAACAAACAGGAGGAGCTGGAAGTCACTGTGCAGCAGGAAACCTGTGACATAGTTGCCATCACGGAGGCACGGTGGGATGGCTCGCACAACTGGAGTGCTGCAGTGGATGGCTGTCAACTCTTTGGAAGGGCAGGCAAGGGAGGAGGCAGTAGCCCTCTGTGCTAGGGAGTGTTTTGATTGTCTAGAGCTTAACGATGGTGATGATGGGGTTGAGTTGTGCAGGACAGCCGGGGGATCTGGCCCAGCCAGCGCGGGGTTATGGAAGGCAGGTCCGTGCCAGGGACCCCGATCTCCTCCTGTGACAGGGAGAGTCCCTCAGCGGGCGCGGGAGGGGCTGGGGGCTGTGCCTGGGCCTTCGTAAAGCCTTTGCCAGGGTCTCCCGCAGCATCTCCCGGAGGAACCGGCTGCCGTGGCTGGGGCGGGTGCATTCTGTGTCGGGTACGAGACCGGCCGGACGGCTGAGCCCAAGGAGCGGTGCTGAGTGGAGTTACATCCAGTTGGTGGCTGGTGACAGGTCGTGTTCCCCAGGGCTCCATGCTGGGGCCAGCCAGCAGCCCTGTTTAATATCTTTATCAACAATCTACATGAGAGGATTGAGTACGCCCTCAGTCAGTGCACAGATGACACCGAGTTGGGAGGAATGTTCATCTGCTTGAGGGCAGGAGGGTTCTGCTGAGGGATCTGGGCAGACCGGGCCCATGGGCCAAGGCCAGGGGTGTGAGGTTCAGCCCAGCTCCATGCCGGGCCCTGCCCGTGGGTCACACCAGCCCCAGGCAGTGCCACAGGCTGGGGGCAGGGGGCTGGGAAGGGGCTGGGGGGGCTGGCACCCGGCTGAACAGGACCCCCGTGTGCCCAAGGAGGCCAGCAGCACCCTGGCTGGTACCCGAAGCAGCGTGGCCAGCAGGGCCAGGGCAGGGACCGTCCCCCTGTGCTCGGCCCGATGTGGCCGCCCCTTGACCCCTGTGCCAGGTGTGGGCCCCTCTCTGGCACTGTCAAGCACTGGAACAGGCTGCTCAGGGAAGTGGTTGAGTCACCATCCCTGGAGTTATTTAAAAGACATGTAGATGTGGTGCTTAGGGGTACGATTTAGTGGTGGACTTGACAGTGTTGTTAATGGTTGGACGTGATAATCTTAAGGATCTCTTTCAACCTAAATTGTTCTATAATTTTCTGATTTAGAACAGAAGCAGAGATAAAATTGCTTGTCTTGTGTGTCACTGACAAACTGGTGGTGAATCCTCTGTAGCACAGTAGTGTTGGCTTCCAAGTAACAACCACATCAGTATGTTCTTCACCCTGAGCCAGTCGTGACTGACCACCTCCAGTTCCAAAACCATCTTTACATGATACATGTGTTATGCTAAGTTGTCTGCCTAAGACTCAGAAGGTCGGCGTGGGTGTAGCTGATATGTGAATGTGGTTCAATGGCTTCGGGACTACAGCTGACTTGTAGTCTCCCAGTTTTACAGGTAAAGCTGGGCATACCCGGCTACATGCAGGTATCCTCAGGCCTGGTCCCCTCTCCACAAGTATGTGCTTCCTATGAAGTTGGATGTCCTTCTGCATGAGTTAAAAACTGTGACATGAATGGGAAGATGAGGAAATAACACTCTCTGAAAAACAGAATTAAAAACTCTTTTGATTCTCTGATTGGCAGTTGGGGTTAGAATAGCAGGTGGTATTTGTACCTGTTTTGTGGGTTTTATTGTACTGAGCTGCTTCTCCTAGAAGTTTTAAGTCTTCAGGTCTTCCATGATTAGAAGCTGTCCAGAGCTGTCAGTGTTCCTCTTTACTCGCAGAAGAAAATCCTTAGTGTTGCCTCCGGAAGAGAAATGGGATAGGAATCAGCGAGGAATTAAGGGCTCTCCAGTACTGTAATGTAAATGCCAGGACAAAGAACATGAAATTAGGAAGAATTTAGGATGTACTAATATAGAAAGCATGAATATCGTCTACTGGCCATCCTAATGGTCTCTAGAATTGCAACAAACTATTTGTTGTGTGATAATTTTACATGTTACAAATACACTGTATTAAACATACTTGTGAAGTTTGAAAATTTAACTTGGTGGATGACATTATCTGAAAATGTTGGTAGATATGAAAATAATGTAATAGTGAAAAAAGTGGTATAATCTGGACTGTTTCTGCCAGACTAACTCAGGAGACTTACCAGGAAGAATGTGTTATTTCTCCCATGTCAGACTGATGATTCCTTGCTTGAAAGAGAAGTGATTAGTTACACTAGTAATGCAGACTTTTTTCAAGCTGGACTATCAATTTATACTGCATGATGAATATAAGATGTTCCACTCGTAATACCATCTTCAGCATTATTTTGATATATATGCATCATCTGAATGATTGCAATACCCTTATTTGTACAGGACAGAGCTCTGAGAGTGTGTACTTACTCTGCAAGCAGCAGTGACACTGAGCTGGAGCCAGAGTATGAAACAAATTATTTTAGAACTGCAGAGGAGACTTTTGTAGAGTTAACAAAGAACAACAAACAAGGTAATTGAAAATTTGTACATAAAAATGTGTATCCCTCATCTCCACTCTGACTCAGCAGCAGATAGTGTTTGTCATTGAACTTTCCATCTAGTTTTCACTTTCTAACCCCCGATTTTACTTCAGTCTAATTTTCCATTAGCTTGATATTACTTCTTGCTTTTTACTCTATGTGTGTGTCTTTTTTTCCTCTCTTCCACAGTTTTTGCTAGCAGGGGCTTAACTTGCAGATTTTTGTGCATAAATCCCTGCAGTGTAAGTAAAAAGAACTCTTCTGTTACATTATTACAAAATCTAAGTGGTGACTATAAAGATAGCTTCCCTTTTTTTCTTTTCAATTATATTAGGCAGTTGAAATAATGTAATGATCAAGGCCATAGTTTTCCAACCTCTGTATCAAAGTGGTGCTGGTTATGGTGCCATAGTGAAGTCTCTCTTATTGTCCTCTGAGTATTTATTGCCATTTTCAAGTATCAAACCTTTTTGTGAGAATTGTTGGCAATTTGGAATTTACTGAATTCCACTAGGTAAAAACACATTAAGTTAAGTTCTTGAGATAATAGTTTTCTGTGTTTAATAACCCAAGAAATTGCTGTCTCGTCTTGACCACCAGCTTGCTGTGATGCAAGCCACCTTTTCAGTGCAGATGTGTGCCCTCTGGGAGGGGTAGGAGTGTGCGGCTCATATCCTTGCCTACACTGCCGATGGCTTCCCTGCAGGAGATAAATTCTGGTGAGTGCAAAGGCTAGTGCAAAGTCTCAGCACCACTGAAGTCCTGAGAGCTTAAGCAGTACTTCAGTGATTTGTAGGATTTGCACTGACCCTCTGCACAGCAGTGAGCTTGACCTAGCAGAGATTAGCACCTACAGTAGATACTGCAGTGGTGAATGCATTAAAAATACTGTGGATGGCTAGATATGTCGACAGACATACTGTGCTCTTTAGCGTCTGCTGGGACTTGGACTTAAAGTTGGCATTTTCAGAGCTAATCCATTTTTTTTGATTCCACCAGAGAGAGAGCAGAGTAGGAAGCTAGGACAGTTTATTTACATTACTCCTGTAACTTTATATTTTTAATAGGTATGAAATGTTGCAAGTCATTTAACTCAGCCCGTAAACACTTCTTTTTGCAGGTGTTGCTTTTTACAAATAGTGTTCTAATACAGGAAAAATGTATTTTGCTAAAGAGGCAGATAAGCATTTTTTCTGTATTGATCACAATTTGCAAAAAAAAAAAAACTTTATCGTGTGTGCGGTTGCATTAAATGGCAGCAAATCCCCAGTTTAATGATACCTAAGAATGACTTGAAGTCACCATTTTACATAGCAAATCATTAATTTTATGTATATGGCTTTGGGGCTAGTAACAGAACTAAAATTCATAATTGTGACTGAGACAAATAGAAAAGAAAATTACAATAAAGTGTTATTGCAAAAGTATTTCTGCTATGGTCCTTTCTTGTAGTCAGGGCTTCTGTTCTGTGCTCTGTAAATGCAGTTCTCACATCATATTAATAAAAATACTTTATTCCATTCTGTGTTCAAAGATCTTAGCTTCTTTATGCACACAAGTGATACAACCTCAGAACATCCACATGAGGCTGAGGCAGGGGCTGCAGCAAACCAATTCGTAGAGAATATTTTAATACATATAGATAATTGTATTTATTAGATGAGTCCCCAAAACATAAATGAACTGGTTGCACAGTTACAGTGTTGGAATGATTTTTAATTTTCATTTATGAGCAGTGAACAGAAAGACTTGAAAGATTGAGTGCCCAATGCAAAGGCTATTAAAAGTCAATGATAAGACCTTCATTGATTTAGTGGCCTTTGGATGAGACTCCCAGTACATTGCCCAATGTTACAGAGAAGGTCAGTAGAATAGCAGGGAATAAGCCAAATATTCTAAGTTCTTCTGTTTCAACCATGAAAATGTTTTGATTCCAATTTCATGAAGGCTTTATCCTGATGCGATTTGGTTGCAGGCGCTGGAAGCAGCAGCTCTTCTAATGCTATAGATTACAAGGTAGAGTTGAAGTTTGTGTAGCAAGAAGTGTGAGGAAAGAAGCTAGATGTCAGTCTCTGTCTCTTGTGCATTTTCATGAAGCTACAGAAAATTTCTTTGGTTTTGTTTTGATCTTCTGAATGAATTTTCAGCCTTGGACTTTGGAAACTGAGGTTTTTATTTGTAATGTTCTTGTATTACAGTAGGATCCATAAAAAATAGGTAGGACCTGTTTCTTACCTTACTAGTGTATTTTAAAAACTGTTATATTCATTAGCTAAGAAAGGATTATCAAATATGGTGGGACTGAAAGACATGCTAAAGGAATTCAGCCTATCTGCCATGTAAGGCTATTAAAAGAGAACAAAAACATATAGCGAATAAATAAGTAGAACAATACCCCAAAATTAACCATCTTGTCTGTAATTAAAACAGAAAGGAAATTAATTCTGGCTGTCTCATACCATCTCCTTCACCTTGAGTATTATGTATGAACAGTCCCCTGTATATGCATTGATTGGAGAGTCAGGAGCTCATATTTTAATGCTTTTATTACATTGAATTTCAGATACCTTAAAACATGTGGAATACATTTTAAAAATGTAGAATTACATTACAATGTATGTAGACTGCATTTCAATAATTAAATATGCGGGAATAATGCTGTATTTGACATCTCTTACAGCTGTGCAGGAAAAACAAAATCAGAGAAAGTCATTTCTGGGGAACCCAATGTCAATCTTGGATTTATACCAGCACAGTCTCTGTGGCCATTTTGGAGAGGATGGACCTGAACAATTAACACATTACAGTTTAATTGAGCAGCTGAGCGGAGCTTCCAGTAAAGACAGCAAGGGCAAGGAGAGTCCAACTGTGAGTTACTGTGATTTTTATATTACCTCTCATTTTATTCATGATTATTTTCATTTGTCTCTTGTTTTTACCTGAATGTGTTGATTGATCACAAAAACCAGGCAGACTTGGAGAAAAAAACAGCATGACCGGCAGAAGAGTGAAGATCTAAGTATTTTTAGAACTGAATGGTACATTCTGATGCTCAGCTGTCATAGAATTAGACTTCCAAAATTGACAAGTAGAGACAGGATAGTGCTAGCACTCTACCATTAGAGAGGAGTTGAAATTTCAGGCTCGAATTCATCTTTTAAGGCTGCTCCTTCACATGTAGTTGGATAATACGTATAACATAACAATGTAGTAAGTGACTTAAACATCTGAAGTAGTATTCCTGAAAATTCAGATGAAACTGTGCTATGGAAATCAGCTATCTTCTGATCTCTTTTGAAATAACTTTTGGTGTTAGCTATGGAACTCCTAATTTTTGAGGGTTTAAAACATTATTTTGATGAAGATCAGTCCTGATCTGATTGGTGGATCTTGACACTGAACAAACACATTTATTTTCTCTACTTCATGTGAATCCACTTGCTATTTCTATGTCTAAAAGCATTGAACCTGACATCATACAGTCTCAACAACCCTGAAAAGCAACTTCTTAGTCTGCTCTTTTCCTCCTCTTTTTCATGTCTTCTCTCATCCTCACACTACTTTCTCACTTTTTCTCTCCTTTGCTCTAACAAGCCTATTTGTTTGAAAATACAGCCACCCGGCCATGATCCACTGTAATCATTTTGCCTCTACGTTCAATCTCTTTCCCCAACTCTTTTTCTTAAATGCAAGCTTTTTTGTTTCTGTGTGTATCATTCAGGATATTTTGGGTATGTTACAGTATAATCAAAGGTGGGAGCAGAAAACAGTGAGTGAGCTGCTATTTTGTAGCATAGTGGTATAGTTCATAAGTGAAAAAAAATTTTTGTCCCTTCCCAGACTCCAGTTTTTAGCTTCAGAAAATCACTGTGCATTGTAACTGCAAAGGTGATTAACCAGAGTTAGAGTCTTACAGCTCTCAGGAACCCAGGCCAAATGTGCAGAAGGAATGTGTGGAACAAACTGGCAATGTCCCTGTTTATTCCAACTCTGCTGGCATGAAAGCCCTGCTTAACTGAATATTAAATTGACTCACAAACTTCAAAAGAAAAATCCTGAAACGTATCATCTGCTTCATTTCACAATCAACCAAATTTCACTACTACCCAGAATATGATTCAGTTTGAATATATCTGGGTCATATTAGATAGGACAATTTTGAAGAATCTGGTTTCATAGTTGGGAAGAAGAAAAGGAAGAAAAAATAAAAAGGTAGTAGAAGTGTATTATCAAGGATAGAGGAAGGAAGATAATTTGAGCATCCACATAATTCTTCATCTTCAACATCTAGAAATGCATAGCTTAATTATGCAAATGAAATTCAGTATTTATGTATGCATATATATAAAAATACGTAAAAATCAGTTCTGCTTTCTGAAGGCCAAGGTCTTTTGCTATTAACAGAGCAGTTAGATTTGATTCCACTATAGAAAAGTGGCTCAGAGTTGCATCTACTTTTAATTCATTCTTCTCATGCTTTTCTTGTATATGACATCTCTGGAATGTGCCCAATCAGCATCAAAATGTAAACAAAACTTAGGGAAATAGCCTTAGGATACTTGTAAAAATCCATCATTAAACTAGAAGGCAACAAGTATAACTCTGCACTAGCATTTTTCATGCACTGTGTTGGGGGACTTTCAAGATTACTTTCTGAGGATCTGAAATAGCTCTCAAAACAGCATTGCCTCTTGGTGAACAGCGAAAGCTCAATAAAGCACTAGAGATTTGCCTATTAGTATTAAACTTTTCAGAATGACAAATGAGAAGCAGTAACCATGAAAAGCAGGTTGCCCTGAACTCCTTGTTTGAACCAGCACAGCAAATTTTTCTGAGCTGTAATTTATCCAACCCAGGAAGATCCACAGTCTGTTTAAATTAGAACTGTGTGATCTGGAACATTACCCCAAAAAAAGGGGGACACCAGAAACCCAGGCACTTAAGTCCAACAACTTTAAAAAAAAAAAACAAAACAGATAAATTTGGGGAGGGCGGGCAAGGGGTGCAGCTTTCATGCATAGTATTTGACATTTTGAAAAAGGAAATGCTATGTGCTTTGAATTTCATTCCCAAATGCTGTGCGTGAAGCCTTTAGAAAATAGAACAACCAAGTGTTGTGATGGGCAGGATGAGTTTGTGCTGCTTGTTGAAAAGAGCAGTGTACTGTATCCGTTCCTCAGCCCAATTAAATTGGACTGTACAGCACCAGTATGATAGTGGCTTCAGACTGGGTGCTCTAATGAGGGATTCTGGCAGGAAGCTCTGTTAACCCAGACTTACTGTCATTTCAATTGTCTCCTCACCACACATGTTCACCAGCATTACCCCCAAAGTATATGCCGAAGTTTTATCTGCAAAAAAGCATTGCACAGAAGGAGTTTCAAAAGGGAAATAACCAATGGGTGATTACCATGATAAAAGGACACTGAATGGGCAGTTTGAGGAATCAAAAAAGGCTTTTACACATTGAAAGAAGAACTATTTATTTTTCCAGTTTCTTACCTGCCAAGTCTTAAACACTATCCTGGTTAAATTCTCTCATCACTAAGACCAATTTTATGTTACATGTACTTTGACCTGGGAAGCATGTTCTGAAATAATGTCATCCTTTCGTACACCGCAGAATTTTGGACAAGAAAAACAAATGGCAATTTCAAAGAAAGAAATAAGATGCATTGAATCACAGACATAAAACTTTCACTTAAATTAACAGCTATGGTGTGTTTTCATGTAGGATTTTCAGAACAGGAAAAAATAATTTTTATATGAATCAAATTAATTTTAATTGAACAGTAACTTCTCTGATTTCATAAAACATATGCAGCACCTGATCCAAAGTCCACTGCAGTCAGCCCATGGGAGACACCTACTTAGTGAAACTGCAGTGAGGCCTGCATTAAACAGCTGTTCCTCTTCCCTGTAGCAGCAACTGCTAGTGCATCGAGCAGTTTGCTGACATCATGATGGCTATTTTTGCAATAAAAAAAGTATTTCACATTTCAGTAATTCACTGTTTAGACTTCAAAAGCTCAGTGATCTGTTTCTTCTTATAAGAATTCAAAAAACAAGATAAATTTCCCTCACCCAGGCCCTTTATTTAAAAACTTACTTTATGATCAAACAAGAACTGACACAAGACTTTTTATTGTCAGCTTTGTTCCCTTGGAGAAGTAACTGAGTTGGTCAAAGATTTTATTACTTAATCATCCTTATGTTCCCAAAGCATCAAGAAAAATATGTTTTCTTCTCTGTCCTTAACCAGCCACCACATAATTGTTTTCTGTAATACAGCCATTCTTGTTTTCTTTTGTCCTTTCGTATTACTCAATTTGAGTCACCGTCAAGGCTTGCTTGTATTTCAAGGCATGACTTGAGCACTTCAAAGAAATCATGCTTTATGGAAGGGGTTGATACCCATCACAAGTTTCTAAATTCTCTTGTTTTCCCTAAGTTGTGTGACATACGTGAGAAATCTGACATTTCTGGCACAGTTACAATGTTGACTGCATCAGCAATGTAACTAGGGGGTTCAGTTAATGAAAGAGGCTTGTCTGTACAATGTGAAGTTACAGTCTTCCTCAACACAGCAGTTTGTGTGTGTTGTACAGATGATTCATGAAGGAAATCAACTGTTCAAATCACTGTGTCTTGCAGTTCAAGTAGATATTAGAGCTTGCTGGCAAATACAGGGAAAGGAAAAATCTGAGAAGTTGCTGCTGTTTTGGCTGCACTTACAAATGGGACTGACATGGCGGCATTCCCAGATACGCTCAAGGTTTTTTACAGCCGAGTAAGCTGATTGGGAGTTAATGCTGTATGATTGAATCATTGCTCTCACAAGCCTTCTAATGCATCATATTAACAGAGGGGAATATCCACAAAAGGACTAGAAACAACAGTGAGGAAGTTTGGTAATTGCACAACACTTGCCATCCTCAAGGATTCCAGATCATTAAGCTGATACTATAGAGGGTGTTCCAACATTCCTGAATTACAGCGATAGTTAAAGCAGCCTAGACACCTCTGCAGGCTACACTAAACAGGAGTAAGAGAAAAACAAAGGCAGGCATGAGCTGCTTCTGTTTGTGTCTCATCTCCTACAGAGATCAGTAAGACTTGAGCTAGGGTATGAATTGGCAGTACACTGGGCACTTTGCACTGTTCAGCTATTTAGGCAGGCCTTGGAGAACGTGCCAGCAAAGTTTATGTCCTGATTTGGGTTCTCTGAGTCACTTCTGAAGGGGCCTTGTTTTCTCTGAAAGAGGGAAGCTTTTAGGCTCTTAAATGGAGCCCCTATTTAAAAAGACTCTCCATGTTTAAATGTCTGAAGTAGTTCTAGAGCGACTGTGTGCACTCTGCTTTCACAGATAACTGATGTTTTTCACATTATCAGATATGCTTAGGGAGGGATTCTGCTTATCACATGTGGAGAAGACTAAGATAATTATTTGGGTCCAATTAGCAGTTGGGAAGAGGTGCATCCTAAGAGTTTAAGTGGGAAGAGGTACTGACCTGTGGAACTACTTGCTTCCTTGCCTTGACCAGAGAAAGGGAGCCTATGCAGCTAGCTTATACTGAGTACCAAACTTTCAACCCAAAATTAGCAAGTTGAACATTGCCCCAAGCTTTCCTCTGTGGGTAGCTAATAAAAAGCAGCTATTGTAGCTACCATTTGTATTTTAGAGAGTGAAACTGCATCTCAGTGCACCCTCAGGTGAGTGCTAAATAATTACCTTGCTTATACTTTCATAAAAATAAGAGTTCCTGCAGCTGGGGCAGCACTGGGTGGTACTTGGCTAGTTGCTTGGTCTCAGGATCTCAGTTTCACTGTCTGTAAATTGGGAACAGCAATATCTATCTCATGTTACAACCAGAAAGAAAACAGCAAATGCTCTAGATGACCTACATCTTGTTTTGTACAATGTGTGTGTTACTACAAATACAGAATCTGAAGCAACTCTTAAAAATTTTGTACCAGAAAGTAATAGAAGATAGAAGGGATCCCTTGTCAATAAAAGAAACTATCTAGATGGGCTTCATCAAATCTAGGAAGTAGTTGATTATGGATTTCTGTGTACTGATTGTAAAAGTCAGTTTCCTGTGTATCAAGGACAGAAACCTCACCTCCTCTTTGCTATTTTCCTTGCTAGGCTTAAAAGAGAGGAAGATGACAAGGTGAGGAGGGAATTAGCTATATTTCCTTTCCTAGCCCTGATGAACCAAAGATATTAAGGAAGATACTGCTATTGTACAACTTGTAAATGGGGAATAAGTCTGCAGATTCATTCACCCATCTGTTGTGTTTTAAGATCAAGGCTTTTCTTTCATGTAAGGTATTAGTATATCAAATCATTGCATATGTTTAGGGAGGTGGTCTATTGATGTAAACATTAGAAGATGCCAGCCTAGAACCAGACGTTCATCCTCCTTGTCACAAAAATGGAAAATAATGTTTACTGTATTTATGCTTTTGTATCAGATCTTCAGAATTCACATCATGTTAGCACAGGGTGTAGTATTGAAGATCCAGCAACAGTTTTATAAAGGGCAGTGTTACAAAGAGAAAGTAAACTACCCAGCAGACTTGTTTGTCCATCTGGGGGTCAGCACCTCTGTTTTGAAAGCAGAGCAAACTACCTCACCCAAAGAAAAGGAGCACATTCTGAGCACCGTGCTTGAATTGGCTAGGACCCAAGCCAGGAGTCTCCTGGTGGTGTAAAGCCGCACAGCCATACCCATTTGGGTCAGAGTGCAGTCCAGTCACGGCAGCCCTGAAGTGGCCAAGCTGGAGCTAGGCTGTCCTGAGCTCATTGCCTCATGCGTGCTTGCTTGGAGCTGCCCTGCCTCCAGAGCTGGTGCTGCCAGGCAAGGCCGCGTCTGTCTGCCACCACCGCGGGTATGTCACCGAGAGCGCTCACACAAAGCCTTACGGGGCATGGACTGCACTACTGAAATAGCCACTCTGCACCACAGCTCTGTCCCGTTCCCTAAACCTGGTATGTGTGCAGGTCTTTAAGCCACATGTTTCCATTTGTCAAAATTGTTTCAGTCAAATTTGCCCACTGACAGGCTTGGGGCTGCGAGACTTCCTCCCTATTTAATCAAAGGTTTTTGATTCTCAGATGAGTGATGCAATACTTGTTCCGTCAAAGCAAAAGCTGTCTGAGTAATTACCCAAGTTGATGTAAGATCTATTGTCAAGGGAATTTTATAGGAGTATTTGACAATGCAAGTGACAAAAACCACAGGACCATGATCTGATAAGAAAACAGATTTTACCGTACCACCCATGGGAGTAGTACAGAATTAAAAATATTTTTTCTAGCCTCAAGTCTGATTCAACTCATGGGGAAATGTGAAATTAGAAATAGGCTAGGATGTCTCCAGACATCAACAAAACCTACATCCCTGCGTGTTTTTTTCCCCTCCATAGGGCAAGTTCACATTCTGAGACCTGCTACTGAGCCTTATATCCCTAATCAGGTCTTACTGTTTCTAGTATCTTGCCATCAAAGTTACCTCCAAAAAGTAGAGTGAAGAGACAGCAAAACAAGCCATTTGAAGACTGCTAGGTAGTCTCTTGGGAGCAAAGTCTCACTTGACATGTATCACTTAAAAGAAATGTTGTGTAGTGTGGAAGAACATTCTTACAGTTAGCCTGAGGAGCTAGCTTGGCAACAATAAAAAGCTGCAGTTATACAGAGACTCGTTTCTCTCCCTGTGCCTTCTAGGTGAAACAACTGAGGCTTCTTACACTGCTGAGACTTTTAGTAAAAAATCATGCAGTGAAGGGTGGCTCAGCAAGGAGGATGGTAACATTCTCCGTAACTTTTTTAAGTTTTTAAAAGGCTTTGGCAAGGCAAAACAACATTTGGAAGGCAGAGTCCGCCAGAGAAGATAACTTTTTTAATGGTATGCAAGGGATATTTTTAGGAAAAACTTACCCTAAAAAAAACTGGAAGCTGTTATCTGCTGATACAGTTCTGCTTCTAGCACTAATGGACTCAGTAGTTTTAGTACTGTGCCACCACATCCCGTTCTGACTAGCCCTCCAGCTGGTGTAAAAGTTCTGTTTTATGTTTGGTTAGTGTATTTATGAGGACGGGTAGGTGGCGACATTTTAACTCAAATATCTTTTAGCGCAGAGTTTTAAAAGAGTATTTGGATATTGGTGAAGGACAGAAAGTCTTTGGCATAGTACAGCAGGCTGTGTGGCATTTAAAACACATGGCGTGCAAGGCTAGCAGGAGAATACTTTGGATGGGAGTCTGAGAGAAGACGCGGAGGAAGTGAAAAGCTGTAGCTACAGGAGGAAAGTTAAGGACTTGAAGCATCACTGGCATGTAGGTGCAGTTCTAGTGCCTATGGCACAGTGTCATGTAACGCTAAATGCCCAAATAATTCACAGCACGGAGTGAGCTGTGCCTTTGTATGTGGTTTGTCAGGTGCCAGATGCAGATGTGTGGGCTTGTCTGATTTAAGGCAACACATTGAACTGTCCTGTGGCTGCAGCTGGAGTGCTGTGCTGACTGAATATAACCCCTTTGGCACTGTAAGGAGGGAAGAACTTTGACCTTTGAGTGGAAAAACTTAATCACTGGAGCAGAAACCCCCTGTCCCACCATCTCGGCACGTAATTTCAAATTACAGAGAGAACCTTATCTTTTCAGCATGTAGGAGCTGCATAACTATATTACACACTGGCAAAAAGTCCTGCAGCTCATTTGCTGGAGTACCCAGAGGAATGGTCCAAACCTGCTTGTGTACAAATGCCCAGAGCAACACAGAGCTGTACGGAGCTAATTTACAGTGAGCCTGCTTGGGCAGTGTTAGCACAGCTCCTTATGGCCTGGTTACTCCAGGTCATTTCTCGGCAGGGCTGAGCAGCTGAAATAAGCAGAGTGTTGATAAGACCCCACCACGTTTGGTCCCAGCCCACAGTTTGCTCATCAGTATCTTCGCATCACACTGTGCTGTGCCTTGCAGATACACCCTGAGCACTATAACATCTATTTGCCTATTAACTGAAGATTACATAAGGATTTGATAGACGCTGTGGCTCTTAGGTGTAAGTAGGTAGATTCTTTAGTCTAGTAAGAACCAGAAGTACTGCTGAGCAAAAGTATCATCAGTGATTTCCCTGAGTGGAAAATGTTCTGAGCTGTTTTTCAAAGGTTTGACAGATGGAGCTGCTGTGATTTGCAGCATGGCCCAAAGTGCACTAATGTTTCTGTCATTTGTAACCAGACACTCTTCAGTCCTCCATCTTTGGAAATAAAGCTTTAGGTTTCATTTCTCTCCATGTTGAATTGGAATATTATAACAGCACTGTAGGCCAAAATGGAATTCAGGGCACATTAACAGCAACAAATGATAAATATTAGTAAGTTTGTGAGATAGTGTAATTGTTGTAATGGTAGAAATTATATTAGTAATAAAAGAAAAAGCTAAAAAATAAATTGGATACCATAAACATTGGATTGACTCAATCAAAATAAGAGCAGTAGGGCAGAGAGGTATTCAGTGAGCTGTTTGTTTTCTGAAGCTGGAAAATATTTTGACTCCAAGAGGAGCATCTGATTAGCGAAGTTAAATGAGATGAATAATGCTGTAATATTTTTGTGAATTGTTTTTCCAGCTGAAACTTGCCTTCCTTGTCTACAACAGTGATACGTTTTGCATAAAGCACTCAAACATCATGCAGGGAAGGGTAGGAAATGACTGATCTTTTAGTATGAGAGTTCCATTCTGAGCAGAATACATGAAGAATAAGTTACACAGCTGATGGTAGTAGAAACTGTGGCAGTATACTGAAAATATATTAGCAAAGTATTTCTTTTTTTAAGAGGATGCTTTTTCTTTTCATGTGTATACAGACAATAATACCCTAATCAACACAGTCTTTGAAAAGAAGGCAAATTTTATGTCAAATACAAGCGAAAGTCATACTGAAATAATTTGCAGGTGTTTATAGTTTGTTCTACAAGCTGTTTTCATCTCCCCAAAGTGATTCACCTTTTATTTATATGAGAAGTTATACTGGATTTTGAGCAATATGACACACAGATTGTCTAAATACTCAAGAAAAATATTGGTTACATATTTTTTGTGAGCTCAAACACTCTATAGCACGTCCCAAAATGAAGTATTTTATTTTTTTACTGTATTTTCAGGCCCCGATACGTGAATTCCAGGACTTGTGCAGCATCCATATTATTTTAATGGAAAGTAGTGTTTGTATTTGGTAGGAGAAATAAACATGGGATTTAGCAGATTTGTTAGAATTAAGTGACACAGGGATGTTTGGGAAGTTTGTAAGGTATAGCTATACAATTTAAATGTCTAATTATCTTTCACAAAGGCTAAGATGGGTGATATAAGTTTTCATAGCACTTGTCAGAGTCCTCCCAGCCTGAACTGCCCATCAATCCATCAATGACAGACACATCCTGATAGCTCCGCTCCCATTAGTGCCGCCTTCTCTGGATTACTCCACTCTTTGCCTGATCATTAACAGAGGTCACTAAAACTTTTACATATTATAAAAAGCTGTAGCCTTAAGAACTTCCCTTAACTAGTGTTATTCTCAGCAAATAAAACCCCAAGTGAGTGTTTGAAAAATTATCTGAATAATTGCCTGTCAAACATGTAAAAGTGATTTTTCTGACATCCTATTACATATGCACATATCCTATGGTTATTGAAAGCTCTATAAAGAATACTGTAAAACAAGACCTCAGATGGATTTGGGTGGATGAAGAGTAAAGCAGAAGTGGGTGGGAATGAAGAAATTAAATATGAATATATTATATTGCTGAGCGTTATAAAATTAAAATGTTAATCATGCAGTAGTAGTCTATGATATTTCTTAGAACAAGAGTGTATAAACTTCACCAAGACACCGTATCTGCAGAAAAGTTACCAGATTGAGAAACTTGTTGGTAACACATGCACTAAGGTGCAAAGCAGATTTGAAATGTAAGAAGAGCTTTTCAGACAGTGCCTGAAACCGAGGAACAGAAGTAGCTAAGCAGCCAGCACACACTTCCTGATTGCTGTTGCATGAATTATTTTGCCCTGCATAGCCTAACTGGAGAGTCTTTGTTTGTGGCCCCTAATCAGTAAAGATATAGGCCAGTTTTTTCAAGCTTCATTTCCTAATGTCTGTGCCTAAATTCATATATTTAAACACTTCAGCTGCCCAGTTTTCAAAGGTTCTAAAAATCTGCAGCTTTTGCTGATGTCTTTGACAGATTCATGTATTTGGATGCTGTGAAAATCATGGTGTTTATATAGGTGCTCGAAATCTGGTTTAGATATTCTCCCTCCATCTCACAGAATATTGATCTGTAACATCATACTTCTGTACATTTGCTTTATGGGTGATGTCATGGAACATCAGCAGACATTTTGCCCTGAGTTACAAGGAAGACCAAATACAGGGTATGTTTTAATCTAGTCCTACAATGTCACAGTTAAGATCATACCATAATGAAATTCTTTGTATTTTTAAACCCATTTCTTTGTTGCATTTTCCATAACATTCATGTATGAGCAACAGGAAAACGCTAAAACTCATCTGTGTCATTTTACGGAATATTTTTATTATTACTATTATTGGAATGTCATCCTTTCTTTCCATGTTACTGAGAACTGCTATAACAAGCCAGGGTACCAGAAAGATCAACATTTATAATACAGCTTTTCTATAAATAAAATCCATTGTAAAAACATGGAGTCTGCATTATGACATCATTAGTAGCACAGTGATGAAAACAGAAGCAGCAGAGCAAGCCAAAGAACAGCAGTCACCATCGAAAAGCAGCATAATTTGGAGGGCTGTAGCCTTTCTGGTTAACTGATAAAGACTAAATAATAGTTTTTAGAGGTTCTGTTTGCTCATGGTAATTTCATCACTTGTGATACTAGAAGATGAAGTGTCTGGCTATGTAGGAAGTTTAGGTATGAAGACGTTTATCTTATTGTCTTGTTCTACAAGGCAAATACTGTTGAGTTTTTTCCCCACGTTACACAAAAACTACTTGGTTGCTCAGTTAGTATGTTTTCTAAGTGGAAAGGGGGCACATGTTGATGGCACCCGCTAGTGTCACATGCACTTTAGCTCAGCAGTGTCTGTGCCTGTGAAAGTGTTTGGGAAGCCACACATTCTCCACCACAGCCAAAAACTTAGATACCAAGTAGGGAATGCACTGTACTTGGGATTTCAGGTACCTCCTGCAATTTCTGTGGGAGATAGAGCTTTTTTTTTGCCTCCATATCCTTTTCCTCCAGAAGGTTGTAAGACATGGAGTCTGGATATCAAAGGACAGAAGAATTCAGATTTATGCATGCATCATTATATAGATAATGACCATTCATATTTACCCAGAGGCAGAAACTGTTCAGTGTCCGCAGGCCCGATGACACAGTGCACAAACAGGATCATCTCCATAAGCTCCATAGGCTTTGGATAGCAGAAAAGCCCTGAGCTTTTACACAGGGCTGTCCAAAGAAATAAAATGATAGACAACCCCAACTGATATACCAGAGTCTGTCTTGCTGTTGCTGGTGGCATTAGCATTTGCTAACCTGTGCTAAGCCAATTTTGTGAGACAGTTGGGAGTTTAACAAACCTATTTCAGATTGTATTTTGGAAGAATCTCAAGCATGGGGGAAACTGGTCATGTTCTGTTCATTGCAGCAGATGGTATCCCATTTGGTGTTTGTTAGCTTTGTTTGCAGCTCAATATTTTGTTTCTAGGGGAACTCAGTAAGTTAAATAATTTATCTCTCTAATGCATCAAGAGTCTGATCCAAAGTCTACTGAACTCAGTGCAAAACATTTGATTAACTACCACATACACTGGATAAAATGCCAGGTCCTGTATGTTGAAGAGCATTTCAGATGCTCTCTAGTGAGAATAATACAGGCCTCTGTCTCTCCATGGAGAATTTCTTGCCTGCAAAGAAAAAACTGAATATTCAAATAGTGACAAGCTTAGTAGTTAAGAGTGCAGGACTATGGAGATCAGGATGATGTTCTGGCTGACTGTTCAAATTGCTAAACCTCTCTTGCTATTAAATTCCCCATTTTTAAATAAAGAATATAAATAATACCTTCCAGCTGCATTTGAAATTTAATCCAGTACTGTTAGCAGGCTGCTTTGAGGGCTTTGAAGGCCCCATAGCAGCGCTAAGCAAATAATCATTATCGCTTAATATTCTCATCAAGCCTTCTTACTCAATATGGGATCTTGCATTACAAGGCTAACCACAAACACATCACCCCTCTGCTGAGGAATTTTCGGAATGTCAGAAGCAAATTCACACCCTGATTCTGCAAAGAGTTTTGCATGAGTAGAGAACTGTACCGCCTTCAGCAGTCCTGCTGTCTATACAGGGCTCCTAACAATATCTGCGCATGGAGGAAATTTTTATTCCATTCTTACAAGTAATTGAATCATGAATAATCTAAATTATCAATGAAATCAACACTTAAAACACTTTTTTTTTTTTTTGTATTCCAGTAAATATCAAATGCCTTTTTATTTTCAGCAACACTTCTCAAATTACTCATTCACTACTAGGGCCTGGGAATTGCTGTGTTCTGTATTTTTATCCAAATTTCCTGTTTGTATCATCTTTGGTCATTCAAAAAATGAGTGCATATTAGCTCTACAGTGTGTCTGCATGAATTCCAGTTGTATTTTAGTCCTCCTAGTGGCCTATTACATTAACAGTATTATAATCTGTATCTTAGGCATAGGAACATGTTCTGTATTACCAGTATCTTACAATAGTTTGCAGTGTTCATACTATAGCAACATTTCTGTACTGGTAAGGTCAATAAATCTTCTAAAGCATTTGTCCAACAAATCCATTCATGTGGCTGGCTATCACTTCACATGCACTTTTTTTATTTATATACAAATTGTAGCCAAATCAATACAAAAAATACTACATTATTCTGTCACTGCAGGAAGCCCACTGTAGGAACAGGAGCCTGTCGTGGTTCCTCACACTGAATTCCTTCTTTGATCATTCCCAACAAAGGTTTTCTCACAGCCAAATAGTGGGGTCAGACCCCACAGAACTGAGGTTCTCAATATATCATTTTCATTGTGCTTCCTTTCTTGGAAGAAGCCTCCAGAGCCTTGTCAAAATAACACCTCACATTCTAAGAGTGGACTTTTATAGCCCAGGTGGGTTCAGCACAGATGTTTACCAGCCTTTTAGATCCTGTTAGCTGTTTAACCTAAACCTTGCTGGAATCCAGGGAAGGCAAAAGTGAAAGGCAAAGGTATGTCCAGCACACTTGTCCTTGACTCCTTTCTGTATTGAGGCTGTGCCCCTCACAGAGAGTTTGCAACCACTAATGCTTCCTACCAGATCCAGGTGAGAGACGTTTTGTATGACTGGCTGAACCACAATACAGGATAGAGGTTCTCAAGACCACAAACAGATGTACTTGTGTCTAAAAGATGAAGCAAACAAATCTAAACCCATAAACTTCACTATGAGAGTGGTAAGACACTGGCCCAGGCTGCCCAGAGCAGCTGTGGGTGCCCCATCCCTGGCAGTGCTCCAGGCCAGGCTGGATGGGGCTGGGAGCAGCCTGGGCTGGGGGGGGGGTGTCCCTGCCCATGGTAGGGTGTTGCAACTAGATGGTCTTTAAGGTCCCTTCCAACCCAAACCATTCTATAATTCTATATGAAATTAACTAAAATTCCTATCGGCTCACAGCCAGATGATATGTGTGTTAATCAAAATGTGTATCACTGCTTTAATTTTGTGAGGAGGCGAGTTTAACATAAATCTCCTGGCTGCAGGAACTTCCATCTGCATCTCCAGCAGTGGTCATCTTGGTGCCCAGCATTACCATACTTAATTCACAATGTTTCTTTTTTATTATCCTTTAGAGCTGGGCAAAGGAATAATCTACAGTCTGTGTTTATGACATAAATTGCCTATTCCTTTCATGTAGCCCTGTGTCTCGTTTCCTTTTGGATTAATCCGCATGGTTACTGAGTCACAATGCTCAGGACTATATCCTTGAGTTGTCTGGTAAACATGAGATTAGTTACAATCTGTATTTTTTTCATCAATATATATTTTAATCCGCTGGCTAAATTATTAAATTTAATCTCAGCCTGTTTCTGTTCTCGGTGTTGTCACCGCAAGCACAGGTGTAGTGCTTTCTCCTGGTTAACCATGGTGGATGCTCCAAATGACACAGATTCTCTCAGGTACGAGGCATACTGCACTACTTGAACATACACCACGTACTCCATAAGCCATAAATTGAATGAGAAGCCTGTTCCTTGACCCCGGTCTCTCATGAGACAAGTGAGAGACTGAGCAAGGAAGCACGATTGTTATCATTATGCAGGTTGTTTCTGGTGGATGCGGGTAGCATTGCTTACGGATTTTGTATACACAAAGTAAGTATTTTAAGAGTGTGAATGGCTGGCCCCAGTGATGGTAGTGGTCAAAGAAGACTGCAGCAATTGTGGAAGTGAGACCAGGGAAGGAAACAAAGAGGACATGAAACCTGGTTACCATGCTGTTTCGATACCAGGACCATGTCCATGGGTTATGGACAGAACAGGAATCACGGCAGTGGAGTAATACATCAAAGGTGAAGCAGAAAATCTGTGTAACATAGCAGATAGGTAAATGAGACCTTGCAAGTAGACACAGTGAAGGACTCTGCTCGGCTGGTCTCCGAGGTGCCTTACTTGCCTCAGATCATATCACCATGCTTCCCAGTTCCACCATTTTTGCACGCTTCTTCGTCCTTCCTTGTATAAATGGTGGGGAAGTAGTTCTTGCTCTCCTCATGCATTATGCCACACCGTACCATGTGCCATGGTCTTTCCTCCTTCGTTGTCTTTGTTTATTCCCTTGTTTAGCAGATGTTTCTATGGTTCTTCAGCTTTTAGCAAGCAGGAGGTACCCAGTGTGCACCTTCTTACAGTGGACTTCTGTTCTGTGAGAGTAGGCTTAGGTCACAGAATGATTTTCTGAGCATCACAATCACACTGGGCACATTCCTGTGTCCATGTGCATGAGAAGATTGCTAACGCTCCTCTTCAGCACCTTGAGTGGGGAAGCCACACAGGCAGACATACCTGCAGCTCCCCATTCTTTCAGAGGCAATCCAGGAGCTCCTGCCAATGGATCTGAGTTAACAAACATGTCCTCGAGCACATCTGGAACTCAGCCATTAATTTCTGAGCTTTTAAATTACAATTTTTACTTGATTATCTTCCAACAGTTTTTTAAATTCTTGATTAATTTTGGGCTGGCTATTTAATACATTGTTTGGTTAACTAATTCATGTAGCTGTTTATAATTATTGCCTTACTCTAAAATCATCTTAATAGAAGGTTGGTTGGGGTGGGTTTTTTGTTTTCTTTCCAGTAGAATAACAAGTTATTTTATTATTCAAACAAGGCTTACTTCCTGCTGTTTTCAATAAGATTTTTAATAAATATGTAAATTTAAAAATTAATTTACTGCATACGTTTGGCAGCATGATTCTTGAACTGACAAAAGTTTGATGGATTGTAAAATTATCCTCCATAAAAATCATCAGTCATAGTAAACAGAATTTATCAACCTCTGGTAATTTTACAGCTTTTTCTTCATCTTATCTTCTGTTAGGAACTCACTTAAAATTGATTATAATATAGTATGTTTCTAGAACCGTAATTCATTCATAGATTAATTAGATTTTAGGTTAATATCCCATCATGGTATAGGACATAAGCCAACAGTGTTTTCCAGTTGTTACAGAACTGCAGTAGAGAAACCTTGATTACTGTTCCCATGTGGTTTAACCGCCAAGACTAATCACTAATCAAATTCAAACAACATAAAATGGAACATCCTTCATAGCATTTATTTTCTAGCTGACTTATACTATGGGCTCTTTATTGATACAACTTGGTGTACTAAAATGAACTAAAAATTGCATGAGAGGATTTATCCTTCTACTTTAATTTAGTTCTGCAGCCTATATCTGAAACTCTTGCTCAGATTTTTGTGGATGTTGTGTCTCTGTCCCTCAAAATATTCTGCCCTACAGCAAAGATAAATTGTTTGCATAAATTTAGAAAGTACATGTAAATAACTGTACTGTTATGTAGGATTTGATGGCAGATGAACTTAAACATAGGTTTCCATTCTGCACTTCATGCTTTGCTTGAATCAGTACTGAAAATAGCACACATCATGTCAGCAGAAGAGGTGGCAAGTGCAGTCATGTAACCAGCATCATTATTTGCATCTATCCTGTCCCAGTTTTCTCTGATTACAAAGCAACTTTTGTAGTCTTCATTGCACAGGGTCAGAAAACAGCATGCACATAGGTCAGGCTGCGACAGATTTACCGGGAAGGCAACCTGGGCCTCTTCCTTTGCTGCCTCCAGAAGCACTGACCAATGCAACATGTGGCATGATTGCCCAGCCACATCCCCTAACCCTCACTTAGGGAAGGTGGTATCTACATCCCTATAGAGGAGGGCACACCCGGGGTGGGGGGTGGGGGGGCGGGTCATTAGTGCCTTCCAGACGCCAGGTGTCACAGAAGAGGAAAGAAAAGGCAATGGTTTTTCATTACATTCATAAGAGGTAAAAAACATCTAATATATAAAGAGTTGATTAAGATCTGGAGTGGAAAGGAAAATGACAGCTTCAGGCTCCTAAAATAAACTCTTTTGTTGGGGTGGGATTTAAGCATGATAATTCAGAATTTTTTAAGAATAAAGATCCCGTTTCCAAATGTGAAGGTTATCACCTCTGTATTTCTGCTTGGTGAGAGCTTGGGAAAGGTATTATTCTGATGTGTGCACACTGTGTACACCAACATGGAGGCTCCCTCCACAGTGGCTAAATGTGCAGTCATGCAGAGGTGGAGTGATGGGTCTGGAAAGATTGTTTGTGTCTTCCAACTGTCCTCCTCAGAGGCTAAAAATGAGAAAAGTATTTGCTGTGGAGTTCACTCCTTTGTTTAAATTACGTCTATGAATCATCTTTTAAACTTGTAAGAAGGGATATTCCCTTACTTTCCTCTGCAGGTCTTCCAGCAGAGATTCATACTCTTTGAACGCCCTTGCAGACAGCACAGCCCTCTTAGTGCACATACAAGCCAGTTTTCATAGCTGGGAGAATTATTTCTGCATGGTTTCTTCATACTGCTGATTTGTTCTTGATGCTGCCACATAACGTTGTTCCTTTTCTATCTGCTGCTTCTGCCTTTTTGCCCATAGGTCAGGTGATGTACACAAGCTAACCTGACATGAATCTAGTCCAGTACTCAAAAGAGAGGATTACTAGTGAGGAAAATCATTATCCTCTACCAATTACCATCTGCAGTATAGTTTTGAAGGGCAGTTCCATTTTCCACCAGTATGCTGGGTGACTGACATAGAGACATTACAGACCAGGAACTGAGACATCTCTAGACAGTGAGAGGATAAGTGTCTTTGTAATTACCAAAATAAATAGTCTTGTTCAAAAAAGCCAAAGGTGGAAGATGACACAGCTAATACTTAGGAACCAGTAGTCTGAGAATAGTTCAGCCATTCAGAAAAATGACCCCGATTACTGAAAATGTCAGGGAGATTATATGTTGTATGAGTATGATCCTGCATTTACTGAGTTTGAAAGGATTTTTTTGCTGCAGTCAAATGTGGGATAGAATCTATCTTTTTAAGAACCTCATTTTGTATTACATTTTTAAAAAACTTTTCTTGAACCATATTTTTCCCCTTCTTGATTCAGTTCTGAGTAAGTATCCCAATTTTTTTTAAAGAAAAAAACTCCAAACCTCTAATCTAGGATAAAATTGTAACCCCTTTTTTATAAAGCCCCTTCTTTATTGGAACAATCAGCCATACTTTCATCAAGTTGAGGACTTTCATTCAGTAGGGCAAAGCTCTGTATACTTAAATGCCATGTGGTGAAATACAGTCTGATGAAGACTGGAACAGTGAAGTTACTTAGGACTGCATAGTTCCAGTACCGTTCAGTTATCACTGGCAACGTAACCCTCAGCATAATTCTGTCAAGGAATAGCACTGAACTTCAAATGGTTAAGCAGAGTTCAGTAACTTTGTCAGCAATCTTTTCTGTCAATATGAATTTTTTTTCACTGTAATTTTTTTCCCGTCACTAGAAAATCAGAACAATTTGGTTTATTTAACTCCCTCTACAAGTAAAGCTAAAAGGATGTTGAAAAGTAAAGTGTATCCTATGCATGTCTTGTTCATTTTCAGTCTGTCAGGTTCTAAAAACTGAGTATCGGCTTCCTTTCTCACCATGGATATTTCTTCCTTAATGCTTTGTGATGAGCCTCTGATTGCAGTAAGCATTGCTTTTAGTGGGTAAATTCCCTCTGTGAGAAGCAAAATTGGTGATTCCACCAATGTGAACACAGCAAGGCCTTGCTTTACCTTCTGGAGAAAGGACTGGTGTTGAATTGATTGGGTTTTTAATAAATCCCCTCAACATGCTTGATTGAGCACCTGCATTGTGACCATTTTCCAAGGTGTTGCCACTTAGAATTGTATTTTCTTCTTCCATTTTAAATAAATTTTGTCCGCATACAGTTGATGCAGCCAGCGGCCATTCTGAGGCACTATGAGAAAACAACTGCATTTGTGGCATTCAGTTTCTAAGTAAGCAGAAAGTAAAAAGCTAGATTTACCTGACCTGGAAACTGGGACCTGAAAATCCTTGTTTATTAAATTATGTGAAAGTTCAAAGAGGGTTGGTATATACCTAATCGGGTCAAACAGTCTTCTCATACCAACAAAATAATCATATACTTATGAGGATGATATTCTTGGCATTAAAATGCTGAATGTACTTAGTCATCTCATCATTTTATGAAAATGATGCCTTTGAAAGCATAAGGCTCAATTCACTAAACTATCTTTCATGTCCTAAACTACACAAAAATTCAAGCTGTAGACAACGTGAGTCTCAACGCCACAGTCACCTACACATTAAGCAATAGCTGTTTTGTCCAGATCAACAGTTATGAATCATACACAGTTCATGCTAATCAGCTTTATTTCCTCTAAGATAATTTACTTACAATTCAGGATTATCAGAAGCGCTCTCCTTGTGATACTAAAATACATTTGTAGATTGTGACACTTAAATTCAGTAGGCAAGCTTTGGTTCTGTTGTCATTGTTATTTTTCCCATCGTGCCACAAGTGGATGATACCTACCTATGTATATATGGCTTTCCTATAAACTGCTGAACAGACTAATGAACTTGAAAGTACTTCGTATCAATGTATTTTTTCCTAAGAAAAGAAGCTGGCACTTATTCTTTATCTTGAAAATCTGATGGTGTGTCTTTGAGAATGTCATTGTCTGCTGCAGCAAAATAATCGTGGGATTTCTGCTCAAGTAGAAAAAAGAAAAGTGATTCATTATTTCAAAAATTATTTTACTGTCAGTCCAGAAAATAGATGAAAGCTTCTGACAATATAGAAGGGAGAGCAAGGCTTATCTTATTATTTAAGGTTATGCTTTAAAGAGAAAGAAGTTCAAACATCACATTTTTAGCTCAGCTGTAATACAGCAGAGGTCATGCAGTTACAGCTTTCACCTTTGTGGTTTCCTGGATGTGACTGTACAGCTGTTTTCACTGCAGAGTGTTACCTGTCCACCTGATGTTAAATGAGATCTGGAGATTGTTCGCGTTCGACACAGCCTACCGTTGCATTCTGTCCTGGCTGGCTGATAGAAAGCTACTACCCGGTAGTTCAAAACCAACACTTTTCATGTAACACCTTCCTACGGCAGGCTGGTTGTGTAACACCATTGAATTCGGTGAGAAGTTACTTCTGATTACACCAGTGTATCTGTGATCAGAATCCTGCTCTGCATCTCAATACACTTTATTTTACAAGAAGCTGTGAACATAGTAAAAATGTCCTACTACAGAGGTTACATATGAGCAACCTATGCAATCCTGCAACTGCGTATCCCGTTTAGAAACATTGTGTCATAAATACAAAGCAATTACAGGACTTGGAGGATGTCTAAATTGCTAGAACTCTGAATTTGAAATAAGAAACAGTAGCATTGTGGGATCAACATACACAGACAAAGTAACAAGTTTTTAAAAGTTAAAAACCTAGAAAATAGTTTTCCTTTACAATAGAGTTTTAAATAATAACTAAAAAAATAAAAAGTGAACATACTTTGTATCTCCTATTAGAGATCAGATCTGAAATGAAAGACCTAGAGTTATACAATTAAGTATTGATTTTGTTGATCTATATTTAATTCTCATAGCAATTTAGTTGTTTTTACCCAATAGTGTTTTCCAGTTATACTTCACTAGAAGCAATGCCCTTCTTGCTTCTGTGTTAATCTAAAAACTAAATTGCCCGGTGCATGAGAGACATAAATAAAGTTCATTTTATTTTTGTGTGTAACTGATTCTGAACCCTTTAAAGTGCTGGTTAACTAAACTTAGACAGCTGGAAAATACATTTATCCTGCAGAATGGTTCATTGCTAATTCTGGGCTCTGGCATGCCTTATAAGCATAGCCTGACCTCCAGGCTATCAGGGCTTCTGTGTGTTACCATCTAGAAGAAATGGACTTGCTGTTTCATTCCTTTCTGCATGCCAGCTGTGGGGTCCTTTGCACCTATGAACCAGCCTTCCCTGCACCTTCCCGTTAGACCTGCAGAGTCTTTGTGCCATTCAGAACAGCTACGGTTGTGACTGGTCCTTCATCACACACACAGCACTGAAAATGCATTCTACCCATATGTAACCTCTCATTTTTAAAGTTTTAAAAAAATCTAATTTGATGTATTAATGTAGAAATAACACCTATTTATAATGTATCAGTGTAACTGCAGGCTAGTTTTCTTTTCCTAATTTCCTGTGCTTGAAGTGACATGCCAGATTTTATTATATCACTAATGGGTTTTAGTTATTCCCTTTAGGATGTTGCCAACAAGGAAACATTATTCTGGTTCATAACTCATGAGTTTATTTCAAAGTGATGTGACTCGTGATGAGTGTCTGTATTATGTCAGATAGAGTTTCTACTCTTCTAAAAAAAAAAAAACACCCCATACTGACTAGCTAAGAAATGCCAGTGGTGGGAAGCTCTCTGCTTACACAGAGAAGAACCACAAATGCTCCCCATACCCTGAGGCTACAACGGTACAGACTTTCTATACAAAAATATAGTATAAGTAAAACCAACTATCTATTGATCTGCTTTGGGATGACAGGCCAATGCTTTTACAGAGACACTGTGAAAACCACAGTCCTTTTCTGCACTGAGCCTTTTTTTTTTTTTTTCCTTAGACCAAAATCTGTGACTACGTTTTTTTATCTTTTCCCTTAAGTTAATGCTTAGGAAAACATATAGTGACCACACCGAATGCAGCAGACACCTTATTTATTCATAGAACACAGGCAGAATAGCCAGCAGCAAAGTCAACACCTTCAGGCTGAAATGGCTTTTAACTATTTTTTCTGAGAAGAATCCTGTCTGAGAGCAAGCACATGCTGTTGGCCCTGTCTTAGCTCTTCTAGCAATACTGAACTATATCACCAAGTCCTTTTTTTTTTCCTGCAGTGATAAAACCACCAGCTAATTATGCAGAAAATTACTACTAATACAGGAAAGATTTGACTGGAACCCACGACTTGGAGGTTAGCTGCTCTACACTATTACCAAATCTCACCCAGTTCTCATGGATACCAAACACATCTGGTCTGCTGTCAGATGTTCCTATCTGCAGGAAAAGCTGCTGATTCACATTAGTGTGACTCTCAAATGCATTAATGAACTAATTACTTTAAGATGCACAATGCTAACATCTTCGAGCTAACCCTTGTTCTTTGTTATAACTGTGATTCTGCTGAAGTCAGTAACAGATGTATATGAACAAAACTAAAGACACTACTTAACCACATACACAATTTATCAAACAAATTCTAATAATGGTTGCTTTGGTTTTGCCTTTTGATTCATCTAGCAGCTATTGTGACTGCCATGAAAAATAAGAAACTTAATTAAGTATGAATCTAAATTAATACACTGTTACTTTTTTCCAAATTGTATCTATAGTAACTAGGAAAAAAATCCTTAAAGAACTTGGGGTAACATTTGTTCTGACATGCCAAGTTTAAAGAAGTTATCGGTGACTTTTCAGCTCCAGGAGTACACATAATTTTGTTACTGTGGGAGAAAATTATTTGTGATTATGCATATTCTTACATTAATATTTCTGCTTAAAGCTTTTTGTATTTTTGCTCATGGAGCTTAGGCTGTGAATGTTTTCTTTTATGTGTCAAGGACTATAATATTGTATTTTAACCCTCAAACTACAAATATATTTTTATTCCATATACAATTTAACAGAAAAATGTAACAGATTTAAGTGTAGCTGTACTAATAAAACCATGAGATAAGATCATACTGTACATATTGCACAACTGATATCAGAGTATACTTCTAGAATATTAATTCCCTACCAAAAGTCCTGTCCAGGTGACCCTACTTTCTTACCTGATTACAAAATTAGCAACAGGTGGCCTGAAACTGGTGTAGCCAAGCAGATTACACCTACATCAAATGAAAACCCGCGAAATATTACTTTCCGTGTCACATAAGCATTGCCTTTACTTACTTGCATACTATTACAGTAATGTGTTAGAGAAAGGAAAAGATTATTTTTCTTTTTTTACAAAAAGATGCCTTAACTGGGCATTAAGACATCTAAAAAGGACAAATTATATCCAAAAATACCCATAACTTATTTCTGAATTCTGTCTCTATTGCAGTACTAAATTTTGCTAGAACAACTTCTAGAATTAGTTCTTCCTTTAAATCTTGATGTATTGTAGATGTACTGTTTATGACTCTCTGTCTTTTGCCAATGGGTTTCACCGATGGGCTTCAGTTCAATTTAATTTGATTCAATGATTTTGCTTAAAATTTGTAGAGAATAGGTTTTGTTCCCTGCATTTTCTCTAATACGTTTTATAAACTGTTAGCCTTATATTAAATGTGAAACTAGGGTGTGATTAAAGTAGGGTTGTAGTCTAGGTTGTGCTTGTAAGGTATAATAAATTATTCATGTTACATATACACAGAATATACCACTGTATTCACTCTAGTCTGTCCTGTGGTTTAAATCTATGTCTCAGCCAGCCAGAGATGCTGCTCTTACTTTGATACTTCATCTGGACTGCTCTGTGTAGCAAATACTGTAGGTGTCTCTGCTCCTCCTGCCCAAGAGTTTAAATTGGGCCCATTTGAATCGGTAAAAGTTTTATCATAGACCTTACTAACAGCAGTATTGTCTTAGTGTTGTCTTCTTGCAGACCCAAGTTTGTGCTAAGTAGCCACATTCAGTTTATCTAAAAAAGAGCTGTGAAGTAGGAAAAATATCCAAAAGAAGAAAAATCATTTAGTTTGTCATACAGTATTGTGGGTTTAGTACTCTGAAGAGTGAAAAGTGCTAATATTTATGTTATTGATGCTATGCTTAAGAATTTTTTCATCTGGCCTACAGAGAAATGAAACTGTTTCAGTAATAGTATGTAATGTTTTAAGTGAGGGCAAAGGGGAGAACATTTTAAGCTGAGATTGTAGAGAATTTCTATTGAAGGATCCTAAATTTGGGTTCATTCCCATTACCAAGGGTTATTTTCGTCTATTTCAGAAAACATTGTAATTACAGGTATTGAAGACCTTGGTTTTAACTGTCATTTAAAATCAGAATCTAACATAACATTCCCTAAAACCTTTTAGACTGAAGATTAATTAATGAACCAAACACAAATTTTTCACTTACTGAGACTTTAGCATCTCCTGTTGCTTTGCTTAAGTTTATTTGAAATATTTGATAAAAATACTAACCTAATCCAGGCATTGTTAGCTTATGAAATGTGACAAGATCGCAACATTAAACAGTCACCAAACTGGCATTTCAATTTTTACCTAACTAGCCAAAAATCAAGCAACCAACTATGTAACTATTTGTTATCTTCTTGCCCAGGATTTCCCAGGATAAGCATCACAGCGTGCACAACATCTGACCTACTCAAAACTTCAAGACTTCAAAAAATTCTAATGCCCCTCTAGAACTGCATATGTAAAGACACACAACATCCATACACCTGGCCATGCTGCCTTTTCAGTGTGCTTTAAAATACCATTTCATTTTGTATCGAAACCAAGATATTAATGTGTTGGATCGACAGTCATTTACTGATTCAGTCTTTGCTATCTGATGGTAATAACAAAAATGGGGAATGGCTTGCACTCTTGACAGCGTATCTCAGAATTCTTGAATCTTATCTCTCCGAGAGGTTGTTGAATGTTGAATGTAAAGTGTTGAATGTTATCTCATATTTCTGTGATAATATTACCTGTAAGAGAAGTTCGTTATGCATATTTCAAAACACCCTGTATATGAACAGCAGGTGATTTTTATTGAACTGCTCCCTACATGTTCCCTAACTATTCCTTGGTCAGATCTCTGATTATAAATACCAGTAGCTAACAAAGGGACCAAATTACTCTTGTATAATCCTACTGTGCATTTTTAATATAATGTGCTAATACATCGTCCGGTGTTCCTGCAGAATTACAACACTTCTCCGAGTAGGCCTGGCCAGTATCTGATTGATTCTGGTCCGTGGGGATTGGCCCAGTTCAGTATAATTTCCTGTCTCGCTGCTTTCTTGTCTGTCAGAGAGGGTTTGGGTCCCTGGAAATCAATGGGCTTACACATGCAAAATGGGAGGTTATTCTCTGGCAAGTTTCATTTGTGTCTGTAATTTACAGAAAATGCTGTTTTCTCCTCTGAACATGTCTATGCAGCTTTTGTTTCAGCAGACTCCAGACTCAAACAAATACCTGTTTACATACCCAGCAAAGTATTCATAAAGGAGCTGTAAATTACTGTGAAGGTGCTGGAGATGCTTAACACATGCATACCCAGGATCTGCTACTTAAGACATTAATAGCACTTCAGTGTTTTGTAAATGGAGTCCTATTTGTCTCAGCAGAATCATTAAAGTTATGATTTATCCTAAAATGGACATTAATGTTCTATTTAATTGTAACAGATATTTAAGCATCTAACAATCTATCTCCTTTAACCCTGTGAACTTTGGAAAGACAGCAATTAATGGTGTACAGTAGGATAACTTTATTTTTATAAGAAATATGTTTCTAATATTTCCCTCACTTATTACAGAAATTGAAGCAAACTGAAGAAACAAAAGAAGATTCCCAGAATAGATTATCTAAAATTTCCCTGGAGTCGCTCAATAAATTTAACAGCAATAATGTACTTTTATTAGAAAAAGAGAAGAACTGCCTGAACAAGGTTGAAGGACAAAAGGAAGAAAATGGAAAGAAAGAAGCAGCTTCCTTAAATAGCTCGGGTAGGCACGACGTGGACAATTTAGAATCCTTGAGCGATTCGCTATACGATAGCTTCTCCTCTTGCGCCAGCCAAGGCTCAAACGATGTATAGAGACGCTTCCCAGTGGGCTGTGACTGCGGCACGTGAGGGAGCTGAAGGCGAGCAGGGAATGAGGAGGGGATCTCAGTCCGGATCGCTGTACTCACGGCAGGGTGTTCGGATTCTTCAAGCAATAAGAAAGGCGAGACGGCAGTCATCGTGATGCGCGAGACTCAACGCTGAACACAACCAACGGTTACACAGAATAAAGTCTTAATTTTGCACTTTTGTGAATATTTGTACAGTTGTAAATATCTTGGGAAAATATATTTGTAGGGATAAATGACAGCAATAAATATTACATTGGTGCTATGCTTCTGTAATGGCAGATTACTAACTTAAAGAAATTGATGTTAATATTAACAAGAAAAGTTTGATTTTTTTAAAGAAGATTTATAATTGTTCTAGTCTTAAAACTGTATGTAGAAACACTGCGTTACCATAAACCTGAGCCTGCCAAATTGTCTGTAATAAACTTCCTTGGACTCCCTTTTACAAAACATTTTATTTTTTACTTTTAGTGCAATTCCATACAGGTGTTCTAGGGATACGTGCATTTCACATCTTACAACCTCACGACAGGTGTCTTATTTCGGAAGGGTTTTCACTTTTGACACAGCAAGAAAATGAAGAGATAAAAAGGCCTGATAACTGCTGGTGTTCATCAATCATGTACATAACGTTTGAAAGATGAGCGTCAGAGTTATTCAGTCCTGACATAAACGGGAGTCCTGTATGAATAAGAACTACACCAGCCGCCCTTTACTCCTGACTGCAACATAGTTTCCCCCTTCCACCTCCTCTGTACTCATTGCCTAGCAAATTCTGAATGTACCCTATCGTGTTACCTTTTGTAGGCCCTGTTCAGTCTTAATGAAATTGTAAACGCTAAAATTATTTTTAAAAATAGAAACTCAGCTCCTGTTCATGACATGCTGAGGGAAGATGTTGGTGCTAACTGGTACTAGTTCAGACATATCCAGGAGCAGGGGGGCTGGCCTGTAATTGCGTGGGTTTGTTTTTTCTACAAAGGTTGTTTATATGTAAGGGAAAGTCTATTTCAAAGGTTCCGTGTATTTTTTCTAGATGTGAAGTATTTATAACTGCTTTTTGTACAGCAATCTGTAAACTAGATATATTTGCGATATTTCTAGACTCTACGGTTTCTTTAGCTCATGCCTGTTGATCTTTGAAATGCTGTTCGATCCGTGTTGATATTCTCTGCAATTTGGTATATTTTAAGTCATTTCCGCCGTAAACTTGCATCGTCTTTTTCGACTTTTAAGGAATTCTCATTGGAACATCTTTCGTAAATAAAACTTCCCTTGGGTACGTGTGCGCTTGAGGAGGGGTGTGCGCAGGAGCCGGTGCTGCGCGGGGGGGCCCGGCGGCTCTCCCCGCCTCCCAAAGTCCCGCACCTGCAGGCCGGACTCGGTCACGTAGATGCATTCGTAACGCGGCGGCTAGAAAGCAACTGGAGCTTGGCTCACTGGCGGATAAGGCCGCGGAGCGACCCAAGAGCAGCACGCGGTCATCGGCGCGGGATCCGCGTCACCCCGCGGCGGGCGGGCACGCGCTGCAGCTCCCACAGCCCGCCCGCCGCACGCGGCCCGCCCGCGCGCCCGCCTTGGCGCCTCGCCCGCGCGCCGCGCCCCGTCCCGCCGCCTCCCCTCAGGCCGGGCGGGCGCCGCCTCAGCACAGCTCCCCCCTCACCCCGCCACAGCTGCCGCCCCCGGCAACGCACCCCGGGCGGGGGCCGCCGCGGCCGCCTCCGGAACTGGCCCGTGCGCCCGTCCGCGGGGGGGGGGGGGGGCGGCATGGCGGCCCCCGCGCTCCTTTCTCCATCTCTGTAATTCCCTTTCGGGGGGCCGAGCGGAGAGGACGGCGCCTGCCAGAGTGAGTGGCCGCGCGTGGGGCCGGGCCTGCCCTCACTCCCTCACCGGGAAAGCGGGCTGGGCTGGGCGGCGCAGCGGGCGACGCCTCGCAGCGGGGCCCGGCCGGCGACTCCCCTGCGGGCGCGTTCCGGCCGCCACCTGTGGGCTTCGGGCGGGCGGGAAAACGGAGGCGGCCAGGGCCGGGCACCCGTGCCTCCCAGCCGCAGCCCCGGGAGCGGCGGCGGAGGGCTGGGGGTGAGCCAGCAGCCCCGGCGGGCAGGGGTCGCGGGAGCCCGCCGCAGCGCCGGGCGAGCCGCACGCCGGGCGGGCGGTGCGGGCCGGGCCCCGGGCGGCGTGCGGGGGCAGCGGGGGTATGTTCTCCCTCGCTGAACTTTCCCCGTCGCCGGATCGCGCCGGCGACGCAAGGTGCGGGGCGGCTGGCGGGGATCTCCGCCCCGCTCCGCCGGCATCACATGGTGCTAGGGGAGGGAGGGGGGAGCCGCCCCCCCCCGCTCTCGCTTCTCGTACAGTTTCTTCCAGTCTCAGCGCTCAACTCCGGCGAGGCTGGAGCGCGGCGCGGGGCTAGGCAGGAGCCGGGCGGGCTCCGCCGCCTGCTCCCGGGGCGCCCTCCGGCAGCGGAGGCGGCGGGGAAACGGCACAAGTGCGCGGCGCCTCCGCTGCCTCGCTCCTTCTGATGCCCCTTCGCGACTGCACGCCAGCCCGGCGGCCGCGGCTCCGGGAGGATGCGGCTCTTCCTCGTCGCTGCAACTTTCTGGGGATTGTGCCTGGCTCCAGGTAAGGGGCTCCGCACCGTTCCCCCCGGAGGCACCTGCGGCGTTGCCCGCAGCGGCCGCGGGGATGCTTCGTCCTCTCGCCGCCCCTCGACGGAGCTGGAGCTGGCGCCAGGCACTCCGCGGGAACCGGGCAGCGAAGCCCGCCGTCCTGCCCGCGGCCCGCAGAGCTCCCCGCCGCCGGCGAGGGCGCATTCCGGCCCGGTGTCCCCGGCGCTGGCCGCCCGCGGGGCGAGGCGCGGCGCGCTCCGCACGCAGCACCCG
The DNA here is from genome assembly GCF_023638135.1 of Falco biarmicus. NCBI lineage: Eukaryota > Metazoa > Chordata > Aves > Falconiformes > Falconidae > Falco > Falco biarmicus. Next base: position 35,884,971 of record NC_079295.1, on the reverse strand, counting down.
GTGCGGCCCCGGAGGATGCCGCCTGCTGACCGCCGCCGCCGCGCACTGCGCCCCGGGCGGGGGGCGGGCAGGGGAGCGGCTCCGTCCCGCCGCCGCGCGCCCAGCGAGGGGAGGTGCGGGCCGGGGGACCCGCTGCGGGACGAGGCGCTGCTGCCCGACGGGGTCCGGCAGCTGCCGCGCCGCGGGGCCCAGCAGAGGGCTGGGAATAACAGCTCTTGGCGAGCCGTGCGGAGCATCTCGTTTGCATGAAAAAGGAGGGAGGTGAAGGATGCTATGCAGCTGTAATTGTGCACGGCAAAATAGTAATTAAGTCATTTCTAATTAATTAGTACCTAAGTAAACCCGTCGGCACTGATAAGAGCCGAAGTGTATGTGTTAGCCGAGCTGCTCCCTCCGGAGCGCGGATAGTTTTAGCCCGCCGCGCTGAGGGCAGCCCCAGGGCGGACCAGGCGGGCGAGGGGCAGCGGGTGCCGTGCCGTGCCGTGCCGTGCCGGAGCCCCGCCGCCTGCTGGCGGCAGCGCGCCCAACGCTGCGCCGGGGGCAGGGCTGGAGCGGCGGTGCCGCCGCCTGTTCGCTCCGCAGTCCGCGAGGAAAGGCGCCGGCTTCTTAACCAGGTGCTGTGCACAGAAGGCATAGCCTCAGCTGAGTGGGCGCCGCGATGATTTTACGTTATTTTTGTCAAGGTCGCCCTTTTGTTGAGCTGCTGGGTAGTTAAGAACATCATAATGCAAGGAGGGAAAGGTGAGGAAGATTTCTGGCACGTATTGATTGTTTGGTCGGTTTTTTAAAAAAATATTATTACTGTTATCCTGAGCAAAATCCTATCTGTTCCAGGTTTGGGTTTGCAAATACAGTGCTACCAGTGTGAGGAGTTCCAGCTAAATAATGATTGCTCAGCTCCAGAATTCATCGTGAATTGTACAGTGAACGTTCAAGATATGTGTCAGAAAGAAGTAATGGAAAAAAGTTTTGGTAAGAATTTAATAATTATACTTCTCTTTACCTGTGTGGGATAGTATTTGTTGCTTTTGGCTCCGCCCATTCACAGCCTTCAGCTACAGATGAATCTGGCATCGCTACCTAAAGGGACCAGATTCTATTTCTTATACTTCTGAGTGACTTTGCAACTCAATGAAGTTAATAATTTTCCTTTAAAATTGGTGTAAAACTGAAGGATGCAAGCCAAATGTTGATAAAGCTGTTAATACACAGTCTTATGGGTCTCAGATTTAGTTTCCCAGCACTGGGAAATTAATAACAACAAGTTAGTTTAATCTCATTACAGTTAATTACATGGGCTTTTCCCCCAAGAGATGGAAGAGCATTAAATTAGTAATTCCCTCCTTTCTTTTATTTACTCTAGCAAATCATATACTCTGAAGGTTCATCTTAAGGGAAGGGTAGTCATCTTTGCTTTCATCCATAAAAGAAAACATCAAGGAAAAGAGAGAGAGGGATAAAAAGAATGTTTTGGGAGTTTGGTGTGGGAGAGAAGGGTGCAAATGGATATATTTGCCATACCAGTTTTCTAAGTCTAAGGGGGGGTTCTCTTACTGTAATTAATACTGAAGTTAGCATATTTGGAGATAAATGTGTTCAAGACAAAACTAGCTGTGATTCTGCGTCTTGCCTCTATTGTCTTCTGAGCTGTGTTATAAAATGCTTTTATTTTATTCAGCGTTGTGGAAGGCATTTGAAATTTAGAGACAACTGTCTCTGTTTAGACCACCGCATTGCTATGTAGCCATCTATGTGAGTAGAAGACTAGAGCTTTTCTCAGGGGCTTCTGGGCTGGGTAGGGCGGCAAGGAAGTGTGCTGGTGGGAGCTGGAGTTCGTGTAGCGTCCTGCTCTTACTGCAGACAGCCGTTACGATGCCGGGCGTTAAAAAGGGCACGCTAGCAGTAGCTCGCTGGTGTGCCTCAACACAAATGTGACCTCTGTACCAAGTGGTAGGCTTAAGGGGCAGCAGACAGGCTGGGACTTCAGAACGCTCACTGAAGGGGAAGCTGCTCTCTAGGATTGCGCATCTTGCTGCTGAGGGCAGTGCTTTAGAGCGTGGAGTTTACTGATGGAGAGGACTGTTACGCTGTTCATATAAATCAAGCTGTCTGTCCTTTCTTAGAACAGCAGGATCCCTCTCTACCTAGCAAATGTGTGCAGCCGTCCGTCTTGAACAGTAACATTGGCTCTTTGCATTAGGAAACTATTCATTCGTATTTTCAAAGTGCTTATCAATCAGTTCCACTTGTGCTGCTAGTTTTGGATCACTACGTTAAGAATCATAGAGAAATAACATCAATAGTTGTTACCTATCAAAAGTAGCTGAACTGCTGGCACTTTGTTTCATTGTGGGTAACACCATCCACAGTGACTGAATTTCTGTAAAATATTTAGAAGCTCTCCAGTGTAGAAAAAAAAAGCTATATGTTTAAAGGAAGATTAATCTCTTTCAAGCTATATATTACTGGATTATTTTATTTCAAGTTTACTTGGAAAAGGTAGTGGGGCTGGGAGACAGTTACAGCTTGCAAGGTACTCTTAAAGTCCGAGTAACTAAATGAATGTTTGAAGGGTTTGCTATCTGAAGCTTCCATGCACCACAGCTTCTATAGTACTTTTAATAGGTTTGAATGGATGCTGTGGTGATTTGAAGGGCTGTAAACATGGCGTGTAGGCATAGACAAAAAAGTCCGTTCTCATTCGATTCTTAACCATTGTTTGGGTTTTTTTAAAAAATATCTTCCCTGGTGCCTTCATGTTTTCATTTCAGTACAGCCTCAGACGGTGTCAGCTTTCCAGAAATGTATCTGCAATCTTCCCTTCAGGTGAATGTTAGAAAAGTGTTTTCAGTCAAGTAAACCCCTCGCAGATCAAAGCGCAAGTCTTCTGGATAGGTGGGCTTGCAGGTGTGCGCACACACGCCTGCAGATGTGTTCAGAGACAGCCACGTGTGGGGTGGGATTTGGCCACGCACCTCTCCTCAGGCTAGCCCGCCGGGCTGCAGTCTGGGCAGTGGGACTGTGACACTTGAAGATGCAAACTGCTACTGTTGTAATAGATTTTAGACATACCTTGATGCATAACTTGTCCTTACTCCTGTGCAGAAGTTGGTTTGCAATATAGTAAATCGGGAACTCTTAAAAGAAACTTCCGGCTGGTTTTTGGTTGGGTTTTGTGGTTTTTTTTTTTTCCCTGCACAATTTTATGTTGTCTCGGAGCAGATCCTTGGATTTTCCCATTAGGAGGTAACTAGCATGCTGTGCATAGCAGGTACCACTGTTCTATTTTATTTAGTTTGCTTCTATAAATGCAGCCCTTACTCATTTTAAGCTTAGCAATTGTAAATTTCAGCTAGTTAATAAATTCAGAATTTTAACCTATTTCAAGTGAAATTTGCATTGCAAGCTTAGTTTCTGTGTTATCCTCAGTCAATTCTATAGAGGATTGGTTGTAAAACAGATGATTCAGTTCATCATCTTTTATTGGTTTTTTCCTAATTGATATTTAAATGTGCATAATATAAATGCCTTATTCTCCCAAGTTTTATTTAATAATTCATTCTACTTCTACCAGTATATTTCATAACTTGATTCTTTCGGTTGTTGCTTATCACTGAAACCTGAAATGTTTCAAATATTGATTTTAATTTATAATAGACTTGAGTTTGAATTTTTAACCCAGAATATGAAAGATGTGAATTTGCATTTATTTGACAGCACAATCTCATAATTAGAGTTTTTCCTCTTGACTAGATACAGCCAAAGAAGTTTAATTTAATTTTTGTAGACTAACCTATTTTTGTCCTTAATAAAATATAGCTGTGTCAGTGAGCAAAATGTTTCAAGTTCTAAACCTTATTTAAATGTTAAATGCAATATTTTGAGATAAAGTTCATGGTCTGAATCAGTAAGCTATCGCTGTAGTCACCCTTCCTTTGCAGTGTGCATTAATCTGTGTGTGTGTTTTGCTGTCAAGAGGGCCCCGACTTACTTTCTGTGGTGTGCCTACAATATGGTCCCCTATGTGTAACCACTGACTTTTTTTCGTATGTATTTGTCAGTGTTCATTGAGTCGTGCAATGACAGCTCTATGGTTCAGCTTCATTCAGCTTCATTTCTGTATTAAACTTCCTATAAAAAATGCAGTGGAGAACTACAACCCCGTGCAGGTTTTTTCATTTGTGTTGTAAACAGTTCCCTATGCCTGATCGTAGTTCAGCAAACCACTCCTCTTCAGTTGCTGTAAGATTAGGGTTAGTGCTTTAAATGTCACTGTGTTCTGTCAGAACATTATCTCAGTATCTGGTGAACCAGTCTTAAGAAGTACTTTCTGGCTTCAGGTGAGGATAACAGCAGTATAGACATGTTCCTAACCCAGAGCTTAAAAAGTGGCTGTTACTGTGACAGCCTCTGATGCGAGTGGCTAAGAGTCACTAAAATACCAGCCACTGATATTTTGAATTAGATCAGCAGGCGTCTTATCTCCGCTGTTTGTAGCATCAGGTAGAAGTTTGCTCCATTGCACACCTTAAAATGAATTGAGAACTGAGCAGTATGTAAGCATGTATCTGATTAAGTGATTATGTGGAACTTGTGTAATTCTGCCTCCCCTGCAAACACACACTTTGCTATGGCGGTTTGTATTTCAGTTGCACTTTGGGGATCTGTCAGTGCACAGAACTGGAGACTCTGTCAAGTAAATGACAAAATATTTTTCTCACTTTAGGCAGAGTTAGATTTTAAAATTTTGCCGGAGCAAGTTTTATGCAGTTACGTTAACATTCTGTTCTGGTGGGAGATACAGAAGGACAAGACAGTATTTTATCTGAGATGCAAAATCTTAGAGACTAATTTTTTAATTTAATCTTTTTTAAGAAAAAATAAAATCAGTGCTTTCTTCCTTCAGAGGGAAGAATGGTGAGAATAGAAAGTGGCACTGAAGACTAGACCAAGTAATTTTTGTCCCACAGAAACTAACGTAAAGGATACATCTCTAGTGTTTTCTTCAGCTGGATAAATGGGTGTCTGAAGAGTGTGTAAATGAAATGTTTGACAAAAGATCAAAGATCTTGCTTATAATAATTTCACTTGCAGATGATTTGTGGAAATACCCATGGCAGATTCCCCTCTTCCCCTTGCCCCTCTCCTTCCTATCTATGTACTTCTAGCAGAAATATCAGTGCTCCTTTGTATTTGGAATGTATGTAGGAAGAAAGAAATCCCACAGTACATCGGGATCAGATGACATATCTTGATGACACGTAGATGAGTTTGTATATATGCTTTTATACATAGATCATAGAAAACACACAGATAATGAAGTTTACCTTTTACTGAAGGCAAGAACTATCTAAGTGTAAAGGATGATCTAAAACCTACTTAAGGCAAAACGAAACTTGCAATGTGAATAGATGAGAAAGGAATAAAGCATGAAGGATGAGACAATCAGCCCAGGAAGGCAGCCAGTCTAGATTTCTCAGAAGTCTCTGTAAATAAACCCGCCTATGCGTATGTTTGGAACAATATACCTTGTGCTCTAATGTAGTTGTGAATGTACTTTTGCAAGGAAAAATAAAATGACTCACAGTAGCAAGACTGGTATTTTAAAATATCTGTCTAAATAAAACTAAGATTTGTTTCTAAATTTTCCTTTGCAAGTAAATTGGGAAACAACCTCATTATTTCTATTAATCTACAATGAGAAACTTCTCTTATTTTGTTGGTTTACAATGGTACTTTTAATGTATTTACATAGTATATAAGCCTGCAGTGTATTTAAAACAATTGCTGTAATTGTGTCTTCAACATAGTGCACGGGAACATCATGAAGAAGATCATCTTCTCAGAGTTGGATTATAATTTTGTTTATTTAACTTTTCTCAGTATTGGTTTCCCAGTCATTTGTTTTATCAGGCAGAGGAAGGCAGTGTCTTAAGTTGTGTGATAAGTTGGCCTACGGTAAATTCTTTACCTGTGCTTATTACTCTTTTTATCTTAGGGTGTTCCTGGCATGATTAAGTTGCTTCATGTATGGCTGTTAAGGATTACAGAAGCACATACTTTGTGTTTTCATGTGTAGCATCCATTAGTACTAATACTAATTGCATGCCTGTATCGAGGGGAAATTATACTCTGGTGTACATTTATTGACAAAATGATTAATACATCAAACAAAGTTTAATGTCTTCAGAATCACTGTAGGCATTAAAGTTTTATAGGTAATAGCTGCATCCCCAGTATCCACTTAGAAACAGTAAGAAACATCCATTGAGCTGGCAGTGGTTTTTTAAATTTTTATTTTCTTCTGCGCTGTTTCTTTTGGTCAAAGTATATCACCATAACTCAAAAGAGCTTTTAATGTATTTTTTAATTTAAAAAAGCATAATATAATAAATCTTTATTGAGAATTATAAGTAAATAAATAAAAACTTGGCATGTTACAGTTATTGCCTGTAACATGGTTATCCAGTGCTACCAGGTGCCCAATGAAATGAAGACATAGTAACCAGTATTGGAAACACCCAGTTCATTTTTGGTGCCCAATAAAAGACTTACACTAAATGCTGTTAATTTGTATTGTACGCTGAAAACTTGGAGCTGTGGCTGTATAACCATTCAGAAACACTTTTTCAAATGCCAGGGCTGTCTTCTTATTAGTAGATTCCTTCCAGTCTTGCGGTTGCTTAGAAAACTTCCAGCCACATACAGGATGTACTGAACTATGTGCATCAGCTAAGGAGAAATTACAGACTGTATGTAGTAGATAGCGGTTCCGGCTGCCTTTAAATATAGAAAAGCAACAGCAGAGGTAACAGTTGGAGCAGTTTATGACTTGAAAGTCATGACAAAGATCCAAGTGCAGAAGTGATGAAGGGCTGTATTATTTTAAGGAAGTTGTGGTATCTGGTCCAGTGAATTTCATTTTTCACAGGACATGGACAATAGCTTTTTATATTATTTTATTTCTCAGACTTGTATGAAAGGTATACAAATGAATTTTGTGATGATACAGTGCCCACAGCCTGGTGTCTCTTAAACCTCCTTCTATCACATTTCACACACAAATGAGTCTGTGTTTCCAAAACCTTCTTGTTTTCAAGACCCTACCTCTTGTCTTCGCTCTCGGTGACCTTATCAAAACATTGGCAAGCATGTTTTAATTAATCCAGACTGTTTTCGTTTCCATTTTCCCTTTGTAGTCTGGATTTTTTTTTTTTGAAAACTTGATATAACCTATTTTGCAAAATTACCAATGAGTCTTTGAGTGCGGAAAAAGTAATATAAAACCCAGTCAAATCCTACTCTGAAGTTGAACAGGCTGTAAAACTGTAAGCATGAAAATAGCTAAAGATATAAAAGCTGAATGGATTTCAAAGGTACTGGCATGCAGGTGTAAACATGTGAGCCATTCCACTGAAATTGGTGAGAAACAACAAGAATACTCACATGTAAAATTATTGATGGGACTTTTTACAAGGCTATAGCATTTTAACATTTGTAATGGCATAAGGACTGTGGCGTCTTAAGTTCACCTCTCTTGCTAGAAGATCAAATATATTTAGATCTTGATATCCAAGGCCATTTAGATCTTGATACCTTTATCAGGAAAGTACAGAAGATTGAATGCTGTGAGCCAGCATCATCTGAAAGATTGTACGTTCCAGTCCTTGACTGTAAGCCCACATCAGCAAGCAGAGAAATGAATAAGGACAGTAGAAAACAGAAGAATTGGATATGCAGTTGAAAGATGAGCTTTTACTTCTGGTTTGTAGCCTTCTGTGCTTTAAAAAGGTACTTGATAATGCCACCATTAGCAGCTGTACTTAACTTTCTTGGCCAATGTATTTTTAAGCAGTTTCATCCCTTGCTTCTACTTTGTGATGCTGCAAGCAGTGACAAAGGCTACTTTATACTGTTACTTACATTATTAACAATGCAGTTTTGAGTCATATTTCCAGTACCAGATTTAGAAGGCATGACTTACAAAGAGTAATCCAAACACTTGTCCTCTGTTGGTCAACAATTGTCCGGTTTTCCTCTGAGATTATTTAATTTCTGCAAGATGTCATGTCAGTTAGGGTCAGCAGGAAAGTGAGAAGAGCAGTCTTTCATTGTCAAAAGCCTCCTGTTAGTTTCAGGGGGGGAAAAAAATGCAACTTTTTAAAAGTGCCAATTTATGAAGAATTTGTGATGATATTGAGTAATAGTTCATAGAAAATTATGAAAATATGCTAATTCAGCCACATAGGGTTTGGTGGTAGGGTGTTCTGTTTTGGTTTATTTTTTTACAGATTTTGTGTACTCTAGAAGAGTCTAATAGCATGAATGTACTTTTATCTTGTCTCCTAAATGCATCAAAGGGAGGGGCTGGGATGAAATACCTGCAGTCCTGGAACACAGGATTAAAAATCAGCAAGTGTGTGACATAGCTTTGCAATACGTTTCAATTTCTCTTAATTTTAGTGCCTCTTTTTTTTCAGCTGAAAAACACTGATAATGGTTGCTTACAGTATTTAATTAGCTGTTTATAAGGCAATTAGTAAATTTCATTATAAAGTTTCTGGCAAGGTGCAAATTATTTGAACCACTTGTGAGCTCCAGAGAAAGTTGAGATGACAAGAATAGGAGGAGTTAGTGTAAAATGAAACACAGAGGCTGTGTTGGGTATGGTTATACATTACACTGGCTTAAACTGTGTTTTTAACAGTGCGTTTACAATCGTAGTTCAAAGGATTTGTGTTGGGGAAGCTTAATTCATATTTTAAACAAATAAAGTCATGATCTGACTGGATCAAGGACTGGGGAAGCACAATGTCAGAAGAATGATTGCATTTCAACATTCAGTCACCTTCTAAGATGTTTAGGACCTTTATTAGGTAAAATATTTTTAATCACTTTCTCTAGAAAACTGAGTAAATCACAATAGGACCTTTTGCAGTCTGTCACTGTATGATGTATGTGTACAGGTACTAGCTAAGAAATAGACAATTACTGTAGCCAAACCACTGAAGCCATAAAAAAAATGGGCATAAAACCTAATATGGAAACTAAAAAACATGATTTAGAAACCTGTCTGTGTATAGAATGACTGAACCCAATTTTGAGCATTGCTGATACAGTAAAATCCAGAAATAGTCATGTGTGTATTTTATGTTCCTCAGAAAGGGATATTAAATGTTTACATGTTGTTCTTGCACTAGTATAAGTTCTTATTTTAAATTTCAGCAGATGTTATGGAAAAGCATTTATAACTCCAGTAGCTGAAAGTGACAGTTCAGGGCAAGAAATAAGGGATAAAATATATAATCAAAATCACAAAGGAAGCATGGATAGGCAGACAGGACATCAAGTCTAAGGACAACTAGAAGGAAAACCTGTATATTCACCAAGACAAGAAAACTGAAAGTTTCAGTGAAATAAGATAATTGAAACTATTCAGAATATTAAAACAAAGAGGGAGTATCAGTTCATAAACACAGTCCTTAGGCTTGTTTTTATGAACAACAACATTAAGAGAACACCCAAAACAACACATACAAATCATGAAAGCGTGCCAACGCTAAGCTAGGACAACTTCTGGGGGCTTCTCATAGGTTGTGCGTGCTACAATCTGAATTGTCCGCTGTGGCCAGTTTTCTACCTTTTCTTGAGGGAGATGGGCAAGATTAAGGACCAAATCTAAAAGAGTTGAGTAAGGAAATTCTTCACAAGTTGTCATGGCACACCTCAAAGCTTGTCTTGATGTGCTTGCAAACTTTCTAACTTATTTAAGATGCAAAATGTTCCAACATGCCTGAAGCCATGGCTCTGTGTATGCCTCCAGCTCCTAGTCCAGTCTTGAAAAGGCAGTTTTGTGACTGCTCAGGGATGCCTCGTTCCCGGGCCCTAGCTGGGTGTAGACTGTCTTCTAATGCTCTGAAAGATTTGATGCAGCAGGTACATGCAGAGTATGCACAGAAGATTTTGCTAAACCGGTTATCTGTGGAATGAGTTGCAGGAGATAAATCTGACTTCATGCATGCCTATGGAATTGGATACATACAAAGCACCGTAGCACAAGCTTTCTTTAAAAATGAGGAGTGTGGGTCATAGCCTATGAGAGAGAGCATTTGGCTTGGAAAAGTTACCATTGGGTGAAGTGACATCATCTACTTGACTGGAGTCAAGCTTCCAGTTAAGTTTTGTGGCCCTGAGGCCGTAGACTTTCTGGGGTGAAGCAGAGGGCTGCGGCTTCCTGCTGAGGTGTGCCACTGCAGAAAGCAGTTTCTGAGTAGTTGGGTCATAGAGTGGGAAGGTGACTGGGTTTTTTAGAAATTAGGTCACTGGTCTCGGAGGTGGTGTCGCAGTTGCCTCTCTTGGCTTCAGACACTCCCCATGTATTTTGCTGAAGAACAGTTGTGAGAGTACAGGTATAAACTGAAGTCCCACACTGCTTGGATTATGGTTGGCTCGTACGTTGGAGCGTCATGCTTGCACTTACTCTTTTTTGTGTCTGTACCTGCTGTAACAGAAGAATCGGAGGTGCCTAATACAATCCTTTTCAATCAGTAAGAGAAAAAGCTTGCATCTTCTGGTACCTTCTGCATATACCCAGTGTAGGAAGTAGGTGTGATGTCACCTTTTGTGGTTGTCCTAGTAACAAGTTAAGCTGTTATTCAAGAGAACATGTACTGGGCTCTGCAGACAGGGTAGGTGGAAGAAGTCTCACTGTTGGATTTGAACAAATTGTAGCATGAATTGTTTGTTGCTGTCGAGACTGAACGCATTTGCGTGTGGCTGAAGCAGTGCTGGGGTGCAGATGCACAGGACTCGACTGCAGCTGAGCAGGAGGGGCTGAGCGTGGTGGCTGGGAGGGGCATGTGTATGGAATGGATCTAGGTGAGAAAATCGGTATTACAAGCAGGAACTATAGAAAAGCCTTGAGATTTACACCACTTCATTGCATGGGATAAGGCAGAAATCCTGCAGAAATAGTAGTTTGGGCCTTGAAACTTATCTAAATGTAGGATCGCGTGTAGGGTAAAGAGAGGTGTAACGATAGGCAAGTTGCTCCGTCTAGGAGTAAATTTTCAATGCCTGATTTAAGCCCAAAGTTGTAGTAGTCCTTCCCAATGTGGAAGGAGAGGGCGTGGAACACTACTGCGTTATCACACAGATACTCTAGCCTTGTGTACTCCCCTCTTCTTTAACAGTACTTGTACCTGAACTACACCTTCAGCCAACCCCACAAACCCTGAAGCCAAAATGACGGAAAATCAAATGGTCAGTAATAGGTACTTCATAGTAAAACATCATTATAGTACCGACACGTATGCATGCATAACCCACAGTGCCATTGAGGGGCTGCTGAATCTGTGAAAAAGGACAAATTTTTCAGTACTCCTCCATCAAGAGATTGGGTAGTAAATATATTAATTTTATATTAGTAATCATACTAATTGAGCACAAATGTAAACTGCTGAGGGCAGGCAGCTGGGAGTGACCCTGTCCCAGTGAAAGCAGCGTAAAACGTGTAGTCACCTTGCCTAGCCAGCAACTTGGAACAATCTGAGGTGGAAGAAAAGCTCCCGGAAAGGTTTGCAATTATATTTCTAGGTGATGTGTTAATGAATGTATCAAGCTGATTGCTCAAGCAAGAATATCCGGTAATTAGCAGTTATGTCTGTGGTATGAGTCTTATGAGGCAGATAACCACTTTGAAGAACTGTCTGTAGTTCAGCCTGCTGGTGGCAAATGATTCGGGAAGAGCTCAGAAGTAGTTTCAGAACTGGCTCAGCAGTACCATAAACCGCTGCAGGAGTGGAGTCTGAGGAGATGCCCCCGGAGGTAACGCAGAGAGCGGGTGCCACCACGGGGGAACTGCAGCAGCGCGAGTACGTTAACCTGTTTGCTGGCGCAAGGAGGGTAGTGTCCCTGGCAGCAAACCATGGAAGTCAGTTGTACTAATTTATTTCCTACCACAATTAAACTGGAATCATCATATGATAGGAAGAAGGTTTAAGGGTATTTTTCCTGCCTTTCTTTTTCATAGTACTTAAAGTGTCATTGCTTTTTCACACTCGTGGTAAAAAAAAAAAAAAAAAAAGTGAAGTCATGGCTGAAGTGTTTTAAAAATGTTGCTCCTGTAGTGCTAACATTCTCTTTTTTTCATCAGTCTTCTATGCCCGTTTTTGTTGTATCTTGCTATAAGAATACTGCAGAATTAGAGGAGAAACACAGGCTTTCTGTGCTGATCAAGCTTAGTTCATACCTGATGCTTCGCAGAAAGCAGTTAGTGTATGACAGTGGCTGATTTGCAAGCTCAAAAGACTATCAGTACTTGGGGGGGGGGGGGAAACTTGGATGCGAAGGGCACGTCTTCAGCCAAGCAGCTACAGACAACCTGATAGAAGTGCTGACTTTTTTTAATTCTAAAGAATCTTGCTACAATTCAGATTACTAGAGCTGGGAATGGGAATAAACAATGATTTGGGGAGTGTAAGACATACTTACAGAAAAGCCACAGGAGAGGCATTATAATGGGATTTTACTGCTAGTTAGATTATTCTCTCTATTTAGGTGTGAACGTGGTCCATCTGTGCGTGAAAGTTTGAGTTGTAAAACTTCAGTCTGTGCGGGAATATTGTGTTTTTTTGACTTTGAGCTCCCAGCTCAGGGTTATTCTGTGGAATTTATCCTGGAGAACAGAGCTGTTGTAAACACACAGAATTAAGCTGCAGGATTTCAATTTTTTTGCAGGAGAGGTCTCCTAGAGTTGCCTGGTGAAAACCATGCCTCAGAGGGCATTACCTAATTGTTCACAGCACTGAACAATTCTAGTCTCCCAGTCTATGGGAAAACTGCAAAATATATGATATTTCAGGGACCTAAACTAATAAATTACTTACTAGTTCGAATTGCAAACAGGGCTTTGCAGGAATCCTGCGTATAGGAAATGGCAGGAAGAGAGTGATCTATAAAACAACGGGAATAGGAAACCTGCCAATGACAAAAGCCTTTCAGGGGAAAGTCAAGATTCACTGCTGTGCATGCGGAGGACTGAGGAAGGGCTACCTTTGGGGGTGGCTGTAGCTGCAGGGAAGGAATGTGTGATGAGGAGAGGGGTTAGAGATGGGAGAACAATTGCTGTGCCTAGTTCTGCTGAATAAAGGATTCCCTTCTCAAGAGGGAAGGGGAAGAAAAAAAGTTAATCATAGTCATGGGAAGGGTCACATCTGCCTCAGCTCTTGGAAGACTGCAGGAGAAACATGGAGGAAGCACCAGATCTTTGTGGGAAACACCAGCTGAGATTTCAGTATGGTAAGCCAGTCGGTGGCAGCACAGCTGAAGCTCTTTGACAGCAGTGGTTTGTCAACAGAGACAGAGCTCCCTTCTTTTTGCAGACTGTAGTAATAAAGATTGTGCCTCCTGATCTGTGTGCCTTTGCTGTCACAGCTCCAACAGCCAGTAGCTCCTCTTCCTCCTTGAGAAAAGGCTCTACCTGCTGTGTTGATTGATTGAACCTCACTGGAGACAGAGACAGATTTAACACTGACTGGAGGGCTTCTCTTCCTAAGTATAACTAGATAGAGATAGCCTTAAAACAAGTTTCAGAGTTTAGATTTGCAGAGGGAGAATGCAAAACAGGGAAACCCCTGCATTGTTGGGGTGGGAGCAGTGTTGTGACAGTATAAAAGAATTGCTTTAATTAAAATTCTCTGAGGACAGGAAATCCTTCTTTCAGAGCACAGCCCACACCGTGTTTTGCTGCTCTGTGCAGCGCCTGGGAGCACAGCGGCAGTTGCCACTGCAGCGGTAACTGCTGGACAGGGCAGGTGCTGCAGTGCTCACTTCTGAAGGCCCCAGGGACGGAGCAAGTAGCTGCAGGTACTGTAAGGTCAGTACCTACCCGTCACGTTCCTGCTTCACTCTCTCCAAAGAAAAGTCTCAATGACAGTCTATTAAAAAATATTGTGGGGCCATGCTAGGGGATGCAGGGGTACTGTTCTCCAAGGGAATCCTGTTCTCATGGCCCTGAGAAGAAAAAAATTGAGAATCCCATATTCAAAGGAACAGTGATTTTATCATCCTTAGATCTACTTACCCCTTTCTGTAACCACAAGGCAATATGAGCAAACCACCGTTATCATCCGTTTGTGTGTTATGTGTATGTTTTTCCAACACATAATCTTCACTGTAGCACTTGTAAGAACATTTTAGACTAATGGCAGGTGGAACTGCCACAACTGTATTCCACTGTGACAGGAGAAAATGCAAGTATGTATTTTAAAGCCTTTATAAATCATTTAAAAATAACAGTAATGTGCATTGGAACGTACTTTTTCTCAGGTAAAAACAAACTGAGAAACCATAAATTCAATTAGATTATTAATTTAAATTAGATTAATTTAAATTACACTTTAAAAGGGAAGACTTTCAACTCAGAAAAGCCATTTCTGTACAAATGGAAATTTTTGTTGTTGCGGCTATTAAGCTTCAAAGACAGTACTTCTAGTTTTTCTTTAAAAGAAACAGAAAGGGGTGTGTGTGGAAGTTTTGCTGATAGCAGTTCTCCTTTTACTCTGGGTTACTTGCTTCTGTATGGCAAAGGAACAAGAAAAGGGACAAAAATACTCAAAAGAAATTAACAGCATAGAAAACTAATTATCTAGACACCTTAAACAACTCAGACATGTTCAGCAACAGAAATGTAAGTCATTTTCAAACTAGCTGCATTTCAGTTATAGCTATTCAAACAGCGTATTCCAAAAGATGAAGAATTCTGGTTATAAAATGCATTGTTTGATATACATTATGTAAATCAAGTTTGTGATACTTGGTTCCAACCAGAATCAAATAAAAGTCCAGACCAGAGTGACTGTGCTTCTGCAGTGCGGAGCTGTCAGCCGTGTCACAGCTGTGGTGTCTGGCTTAATCACCGGCATTGCTTCGGAAACGTAAACTGGCTGTGCAACAGTTTTCAAGCATGAATGGTGTTGTAAAGCAAAACAGAGTTCATCTCAGACTGAGTAACCTTTGCTCTGGTTCACAGGAATCATGTATCGCAAATCCTGCGCATCTTCGGCAGCGTGTCTGATAGCCTCTGCTGGGTACCAGTCCTTTTGCTCTCCAGGGAAGGTGAACTCTGTTTGCATCAGCTGCTGCAACACTCCACTCTGCAACGGGCCCCGGCCGAAGAAGAGAGGGAATTCTGGCGCGGTGCCGAGGGCACATGCGATAACTACAGTTCTGCTCCTGAAATTGGCTCTGTTGGTTTTCTATTGCTAAACTTCAAGGAAGTTTTTTGCCCTGACACGGTTTGTTCTGTCTCCTCCTTTCTTCAAAGACACTGCAGGTTTTTTCCAAATAATTTGTTTCCAAATCCCTGTCAACAAGCGAAGGAAGTTCAGTGGTTGTGGGGAGAGAGGGGCTGATATTTTTGGCAGCTACTGAATTCAGTTAGCAGATTGATTTCCAGTGTGCAACCTAAAAATCCCAGTAGCAGGATACAGAACTCCTGCTCTTTTTGCATAACTGGAAACAAATCCATCTGTGTTACTCCGTTTAAGATGTAGTCAATTCCTCGGTCATTTTAATTTCCATGTTTTTAAGTTCATCGCTAATCATTAACTTTGCCTTATGAAGTCACACTCGATGTTCACAAAGGCCATTTTATGCATCTGGACTGGGCTCCGAGTTGGGCTCTAGTGGCACTACTTCCGAGCCTGGCTCCAGTGGGTCAAGACCTGGTTTCTGTGGACTGCAGTCAGCCTTGGTCTCGCTCTGAAAAGTACTTAAGAAAACTTTGTTGTTGCCCCTTGTAGAAGAATTGCGCCTGGATGAAAGGAAGAGCAGTGGGCGCAGAGACCGGCTGCTCCTCACTGTAGAGCTGAGGTTGGCTCTGAGAAACCTCTCCTTGCTGGCGTGCTCTATCGTCAGGCGACAGCGGAGGACCTGCAGAAACACGGTGCGGAACTGCTGAGAAGAGATGTTGTACAGGAGGGGGTTCACCACTGAGCTGATGTAGAAGAAGATGTCGGCGATGGGAAGAAGGATGATGTATGCTCTGAAGTAGGGGACAGTCCAGTCCTGCTTTGGTTTAGCAGCAGCCATGAGCCTTCTAACCTGATTTGGCATCCAGCATATTGCCAGAGTTGCAACAATCAGTCCTGTGAACAGAAGGAGGAAGAAAGAGGTGTGCATACATTAGGCGGGGGAAAAAACGTCAAATACTTAGCACCAGTTCTGCACTTGCTAGGAAATAGTACCGATTTTTCAGTGTTTTGCTTGACAGCTTTTTCTGCCAGTAGCATTTTTTTGTTTGTTGTTTTTAATAACTGTTACAAGGTCATTGCAGCACATGCTCTGACAAGAGACTGCGTAGTACTTGGGTAGTGTTTGTCTGTTACCTGTTGTCATTTCTTAGTTTTCAATGTGTTCTTTCATTGATACCTGTATCTGGGGAAAGAACGCATTCTTCTTTTGGTTTTCTACATTTCCTACGTCTTTCCCTTTACTTTGAAAAATAAACAAAATAAATAGAACCTATAGCCATATCAGATCAGGCAATACCCAGAAGAGATCAGATTCTTGTTTGTACTTTACAAAACAGAAAATGTATGCATAATAATATATTTCATGTTATTTTTGGTAAATTTCCTCTTACAGAAGATATTTTTAAGTAAAATATGTATGGATCTTTTTATGGTAATTAAGATATGTTAGGCTTTCTTAAAAATCAAATTCCAGTGGAATTAAATTACGAATGTAAATGAGAAAAACCCAAGCCTAGTCATGAAAGTGTAAGCAGTTTCAGATTATAAATAATGCTTGAAAATGTGGTATCTGACCATGTTGTATTTATATGTAGATATAAATACGTGTTGCTGCATCACTAATGGCATTAAAAAAGGGGTGACTTAAGTGCTGGATGTCTGAAAATTCTGCCTCTGCGGACCAGCGTGCACTCGGTTGCAGCAGTGACGCCACCTGCAGAGCGGCAGCCCAGAAGAAACGTAAGGGCTGAACTTGAGCAGGCTCTGTTCCCAGGCGGGAGACAGGGCAGGGGGAAGGTGTGCATAAGCGCTGGAAATCTTGACATCGTGCATGAAATACCAGGTACACAAAGTAATTCCTCTCAGTGCTCCCGCCACCAAGCGTTACTTCTGAAACACCACACAGCCACCAGTTCACTGTTTCCACTCTGTTTTTCTTCTTACAGGAAACGTGCCTTACATGAACACTTAGAGGGAGCAGAAGGTGCAGGCTGGCTTCCCGGCTGCAGAGGCACAAAACTGTAGAGTACCCTGATGGTGCACGGGTCTCACCTCCCGCAGAGTTCTGTTAATTGTGAGTCTCCTCCAACGTCCAGCCTCCTTTCTCAGCAGAAGCACAGAAGCTTTTTAATTCTTACCTGTCTAGACTGAGTCAGATTGCTCCCATTGAGCAGATCGCTGCAGGGACGCAATTCTGACACAGTGCACACGGATTTTTTTCAAGCCAGGAAAATGGTACTGCGCTAGCGGGAGGACAGGAATGGTAACTGAGGCAGAAAAGAGAAGAAAGGTTTGGTTTTTTTTGTAACTTTGAAAC
Organism: Falco biarmicus; assembly: GCF_023638135.1. NCBI lineage: Eukaryota > Metazoa > Chordata > Aves > Falconiformes > Falconidae > Falco > Falco biarmicus. The sequence continues at coordinate 35,867,400 of NC_079295.1, read as the reverse complement.
TGCCAGGGCTTAGACAGGGTGTGTCCACGTTCTCTCCACCACCACCCCCCCAGCAAAGGTATGAAATATCTTTTTTCTTCTTTTTACAGAAATTAATTTTGTTAATGAAAGCTATAATTACATTAACAAATTTATGATCTCACTAAATGAGCTACCAAATAAACGTCTTTTTGATCATTTGCTTCTGTACTCAATGTCACAGTAATTGTGGTAGAATGGGGAAGAAACCTATCTTAGAGCACTAGCTTCGAGCCCTGGAAGGCTGCTCTTAGTAGCCCAAGTGATAAATGTGTTTACCTTGGCTGTTGCCTGCTCTTGAACTACCGTAACTCTCCTCAGCCAGTCTCTGTTCTCATTCCCATTCCTACACAATCCCATGCCCCTTTGCTCGGCTGCTCTACTCTTCCCCTGCCCTCTTGCCTCACTTTTCAGTACCTTTTGTATCTCTTGTCAAAAGCTGATCTGAAACTTGTGTCAGTCCTGCATGTTTTCTAGCCTTGTTTCTCCGCTGCCAGCATAACAAATACAGGGACAGCGATCCTAGCAAGGCCCAACAGAAAAAACCAAACACAACTGAGCAGTGATGGGCTTTACAAAAAGGCAGCAGAAGGATGTACTATTCCATTGCAACATTTTCTCCCATGTAACTTAAACACAAAGCCCACCAGGCCTGCAGAATTCTTGTCAAATTTTACCAGATTATCTCTTTCAAGGGAAAAGAAAGTAAGTGCTACAGTGTAATTTTTTTGTTCTTGGTTAGAAACAGGATACTTCATCGTGCTGATTAAGTTTTCTAAATTATGAATGCCGCTGTGAAAAACTGTAAGCAAACAATGCGTGCATTCAGTTTTAAAGCTGAAACGCAGTGCTCTGACATGTCTGAATTTTTGCTTGTATCTGAATTCTTCACCATTGACCTTTCTTATTAGTTCAAACTGCCAAATGCTTAAGATCCCCCTATAGATTCTCCAAACGCTTTTGTTCCGGGGAACTGAACATGTTGTTGTGTACAGCAAGTGAAAAATGAGCTGCTTGTGCCCTTGCACAGCGTGCTGAGGTTACTCTTTTGGAGGGGAGGGAGATGTCTAAAACTTTGGTTTTTTCTAGGGATGAGTAATTGTTCATTTTTACACTTGGAAAAAAAAAAAAGTTTGTTGATTCAAAGGAGATGTGCCCTGTAAATAAACATGCTGGCAAATTCACGGTATTTTTTCCAACTGTTCACACTTGATGTGGAAGTACAAAGTAAACTGAAGTGCATGAGAAGAGCACATCAGAACAGCTTTATGTTCAGGCCTTGGCATATTAAACATTTTGGCCGAATTACTGCCGCCATCTCTTTGAACTCGTACATAGGCTGTAGGAGTCTGTGTTTAATGCACGGAAGGTGCTTCAAACAACGTAGTATCAGCTTGAATATAAACCAAACTGCATCTTACGCCAGTACCGCTGCATTTTTCCCTTGAGCTTGCTGCCTGCTAGGAATTAAACTCCTTCACATTTCATCTCTTATCCAACTTGCCCTTCCACTCCATCCTATCGATGTGAAAAAAATTAGTAGCTCCTTTTTCCCCCCCATTTCCATGACTACTCTGCTGAAGTGACACACTACATGAGAGCAGAGATTTATCTTCCACAGAATAATGAAGTTTATAAACAAAGTAATGCTGTGGTCCAGTGATCTCCAGCACTGGTGCTTGAAATTTCCAACACACATTTGAATCACTTGCTTTAATCATGAAAAGTGCCTTAGACCACACCAGTGAGAGCCAGGAGCCCTCACGTTACCTAGTTGACTATGTGTAAGTAAACACATCTCAACCTTTAAGAAAGCACTTGAGCTTACAATTCATTTAACATTGATGAAGATACTTCAAGGTAACAAACAAAAAAAACAACCAAAAGACGTGAAAAGATCCCTGATTCAAACCACTTTAAGCAGCTAAGCCTTTAAACCAGCCACAAAAGAGTTTACCCAAAACAGGAATTATCACATCCACTACTATTTTAATGGGGAAAAAAACGCTACGCCAAACCTCTTTAAAAATAAATACACTGATTTAACAATTATTTAAATTTTGGTATGGTTGTAACTTCCTAAAAGTGGATCTTACAGTATTAATTCTTAATACGTGACAAAGGATCACTTATGTAGTAAAATAAACCCGGTGTTTAAGTGCCAATAATATAAATATGCATTGCTGGCACAGAATAGGAGTTGGCAGTCATCTGTGCCTTAGCAATAGTTTTTTATTACTCAGAACACTCCTCTGGGCCATAGGGGAGTGAATTAAATTCATTATGAACTTTATTGGAAAGGATTTTAAATATATGCAAATGTCTGGCAGATAAAGAGGGCTTCCTTCTCCACCCTTCCAGATTTCGCTTGCTCTTCTACTGAATAGTTTTTTGTCTGATTTTCTGCACTTAAATCTGTCTCCTTTTACCATCCAACACGTACTTCCCCTCTTTCCTGGCCGCTGCCAGCCGTCCCACAAACTTGGAATTGTCTACAACATTGTAGCTGTCACTAGGAAATGCCAACACGTGTTATTTGGCTGCCATGGCCCCATTAACCGAGGCTATGGCCGTGACCTCCTGTACGTGCTCCTCTGCCCGTGCCACTTAACGCTGACCGACCCGGTGCACCAAGGCCTGCCGGACTCTGCCACCGTTCTCATCGCAGTTAGCCTAAGCAGCATTAAACCTCAGATTTTGCTTTTTTTGTGATTTAATTAATGGCACAAAGGCAGGTTCTCAACATCTGCTTGTAAACTGACATTTAAATGGCAATTGTCAGTGGAATATAAGCATATGGTTACTGAGCTATGAGTCAAGTGCAAGCAGCAATGCAGTTGGTTCACAGGGAGGTGTTTTTTAGCACTCGTTTCACATTTGCATACTTTGCCCGACTATACTCAAAGATACAACATGACATTAATGCCCTATGCCTTAGTCACAAAGTCTTCCAAGCATGCACCAGGGGAACTGCCTCCCAAGAGAGGAAAATACCCAGCCCATCCCTCATTATTAAGTTTACCATCATAAAGCAACACTAATCGTGAGGCAAGTGCTTGGTCCCTACTTAATTCTGCTACAAACAGCTTTGGAAACGCAAGCAAATAGCTCTCCTGGCTAATCAGGTTCTTGATGGTCATAGTATCAGTCACTGCTGATTCGGAGGAGGAGAAAAACAAAGACGCCAGTACTAATTAAGAACGTTACTTTCAGGAGCTGGGGTTTGGCATGTAATTACGTACGTTTATTATTTAACCCAGGTCTCAAAACTTTTGCTTCTCATTAGAAATAGGGACATAAGGCATTAGTTTATTGCCTTTCTAGCTTTTAGGAAAAGAAGAGTCAAGCCACAAAACGCAGTCTTCAGTCACTGAGATGACCTTCCAACTGCAGATCAATGCAGTGCTGTCTTCCAGCATCTGCAGCTGCTCTGTGCCTCCACTGCTGCAGTCGCCTGCATGTGAGAAGGCAGCTACCATATGCTTATTGTCTGCTGACAATTGTCATTTAAATGTTAGTTTACAAACAGCTGTTACTTTCGCTGCTGTGAGCCTGACTTGTAAGCGCAGCAAAGAAACCAACCAGAATGATACCAAACGGCTGCTGGCACTGCTCGGCAGCGCTGTCAGCAGCAGGGGCGACGCAGACTGCACCTCCTCAGCGGTGTTACACTGAGGAAGACTGGAGCACCTCAGGGAGGGCACTGTCCTCTCTGCCTTTCAGCCTCCAGGACTTCCTACCAGTGCTTATTCTGGCAGGTAAGTTTGGAGAAGTTTCTCTGGTCTGCCAGCAGCTGGGTAGAATTTCAGATCCAAACTTTCACCTTTCAACAGCTTTTGGTGATTATCAGGTGTTCAGCCACCAGCCACATACACAGGTGACTCAAACCCCTCTCTGACCAGCAGCAACTAGCTGTCGATGAGCAGAAGGGGTGCAGGCGGTGGGAGAGGAACACACCTTTTACTGCTGCTCCCGCTCTGTTTACTGCCCACCCTTCAGCTCCCTCTGTTTCAGGTCAGGAGGTTCACAAGCAAGATCCAGAGAGGAACAGCAGCGTTTTTTCAGTGCTTCTGTGGAACTTAACATTTCTGCCTCATTGCCAGGGCTGGGATCGCCACACAAATGGGTCCCTATAGCATAAATCGTGTGCTAAAAGGCCTCTGCAGATCTCAGACAACTCTCGTGACGTTCAGTGCCATCATGCCTGCGTCCGTTTTGTGCAGCCTGCCCTCACTGTCTGGCTACAAAACCTCTGTGGTCTTGTTCTCTAAGATCTAGCATTAGGATAAAAAGGCAACGGGACAGATCAGAAGGATAATCCTTCAGACACAGTGAAGTGTCCACACACACTGCTTGGAACAAATGCAGGAGGCCCAAACAGGCCACCAAGTTCTATTCAGGTACTTGAGTGCCCATAAATAAAGTTCCAGCTGGCATGCAGACGCAGAGTGCCACACCTACCGCAGGCGTGAGGAAAGCTCATCACAAGGCTCCTAACAGATCCGCAGGTGTCCCCCCGTTCAACGCTAACAGCACCATTTCGTAGGCAGTGAGTCACAGCTGGGTCTCAGAATCTAAGTCTTGTCAATTTGTCCCCTGCACTCCGCACACGTCCGTGCTGCCAGCTGTTCAGTGGCTCGCTCTTGGTTACAGAGCTACTACAGGAAGCACCCCCAAGTTAACTAGTCTGTAAAACAGAAGTGGTGGCTTTGCTGCCCCTGCCACTAGTGACAGTTAACTTCACGTTTCCCAAAAGTCACTCACTCACTCCTGTATTCAGTGCATAGTGTGTCACAGCCATCAATAATGGTTTTGCTTGAGTGAGGGCTGCAGTGTGCTCCGTGGGCAGGATAAAGCATCTGATGAAGTTTAAAATGGGAAAAGAATACTAATATAAACCTCCCTTTTCCCTCTCAACCACATGCAAGTTTCTTCTGCTGAAGGACAAACATTATTATAATAATAATAAGCACATATTGATGTGTGTTGAGGTGAATATAAAAATGTATTAACCTGAGAGATAAATATTGATATTGCTTTCTCTGTGTCAATATTTAGTTCAAGGGACAATAAATTCTGATAGTCACTGAAACAAGTCAATACATGCATTGCTACATACATTTTGTATAAGCTCAAATTATTCGGCAACTCTTCCTTTTATCCTCAACTTTCTGAATCACAGCTTGCCTTTCAAAAATGCTTCTCTGGAAGGGAAGGAAGCAATAACCAACTGTCCCTACTCAGGCAGCAACTACAGGGAGAAGAGAAGATACAGTGTCTATCTCCCAGCGATTTCCCCATCAGAGTTTCTAACCACCAGGGATCTGCAGGCTCACTTTGGGGTGTGACACTGGAGCTGGGCTGGCTGCTAAGTGCAGCCTCCTCAGAAGACGGGAGTTTCCTCGTCACTGCACATCAGCAACTTGCTGTCTTTGCTGAAGCCCCCACCTCACGTGCAGACCACATGCACGGGGGTTCCGCTGGCAAAGTTAAACTGAGATAAAATCCAGCCCCTGCTCCTGCTGGTGCTGGTACTGCAGGGATAACAAGAACAAAGAGGTAGCGAGATGACATTTCTGTCACCTGCACAAGCAGGCAAATCTCCAAGCACTCACTGAGAGGCTCTGGCAAATGCCCCACAGCCCTCCTCAGGATGGGTTTAAACTGAATGGAAGCCAGTAACAAACTAGTTACTGTTATAAATACTGCGGGAAGGATCAAGCATATGGCCTGGGACAAACAACTGGAAACCAGCTCCATGCACATCCGAGCCTGTCAACAGCTTTCAGCAAAAAACCCCCATGGGCCAGCAATTCCCACAGCCCTCGGAGGGACCTGGGTCCATCTAGTGCTCCTTGTGCCCCTCCCAGCCTCAAGGGTGCTGTACAACCAGGCTGTGTCTCATGAGCAAGCACAGCTGGGTGATAAGACAGTGCTTTCCCACGAAGTGGCATAACAAATGAAAGGCGCTGAGAGGAACCAAGATGCCTCTTGGTGCAATAAATGAACCAAAGCTGCAAGGTTTTAATACATATGTTGCTGTTCTGTTGCACACAAAGTCATCTTTCTTCCAACTGAAAACACCATTAATGTTCTCATTAAATCACCAATGCTAAAGCAATGCATGAATTCTTCCCATAAGCAGATGTTTTTTCCTCAAAACAGCAACGTGTTCACGTGTGGGACAGTGACGACATGGGGAATTTATGTATTTTTTCCTTGTTAAAAGCTTCCATAAGTAACTGGCATTGTCAACACATATTGAGAAGAATTTCACACAAGTATTTGCCACCCTCGGCATCAGAAAACCACCAGCAGCTGCTTTCAATACCTCATTTCACAGGTGACTACATGCCAATGTAAATCAGCACTAAGGCCCAGGAGATGTTAGTAGAATCCAAAGTGTACATCTTCTCACTTGGATTGACCTACACTCTCCCCCCCTCAAACAGCTTTAAAGGGTGCTACGCGGTCACTGAGACCAAACTGGCTTGTCAGAGGTTTTGGCCCAGTGTTGTGTCACTAGGTCAAATCAATGCCACAGCAAAGAACAGCACACCCACAAACCCTCTCTCCACTTGAAATCCCTGCATCACCCAACAGTTTGCTTAGTTCAGGCCCTCCCTGCCCTGCTGCACACATTTCTTCTCCTTGACTGACAACAAAAAGCTGCTCTAGGCTGGACACAGCACAGCAATATGCCATCAGCTACTCAGCGGCAAAGGGTGAGGTGAATTTTGTGTTTCCAGCAACCTGATCTCTAATAGAAAGTAATGCTGAAGAAACCTGCCCAGAAGAACACCTGCGCTTTCTTGCAGAGTGGTGGTGCTTCAGTCTACACTGTGCTTCAAGTCCTCTACAACTGATAAACAATGTATTGGGTTGTGAAACACAAACATTCCCAATAAACAAGGAGATTATCAGAGACTTACATGGAGCCTGAACCAAAGTTTCAAGTCTGTGTATCATTGGTCCGTCCAGCTGGGACTTACAGGACACTACAGGAAAATCTTTTCTGACTCGGCAGCATCAAAACATAGCAGCTTCTGGGGTTCCCATCACACACTTCTCCACAAGCATCGGCAAACAGATCGGCTTTTCAGAGGAATAAGCTATCTGTGCTTTGCACTGTCACTTAACAGCCCCCACCCGTTAGGTACAGTGATACCGGATGCATCGGAAGTTGTCAGGGAAACACAGGCAGGCGGAATATAATTAGTGAGGACACAAGTGTTAACAGTTCTACTTCTTAGCAATTTAAAATATCTGACAATTATCTTCAGTTCTTACCAGGGTCAAGTTTTGCTTCTCAAATATTTTTAAATACTGCCAACACTAGTGCAAACACTAGAAAAAGCTAAAATACTCAAGAAATTTCATGACAAATACCATTACTGAACATGAGCAGCCTTTTTGTAAAACAGTGATTAAATTCACGGTACGATTTTAAAAGCCACACATGCTCCTGCGTTACTAGAGGAAATCATGTTAGTTTTAATACTCCACACCGGGTCGGTGCTGCGGGCGCTGCCCCCGGGCGGGACGGAGCCCGGGCCCGCCGGCTCCCAGCCGGGCCCGCCGCTGGCCGCGGCCGAAGCCCCCGGCACGGCAGGGGACAGCGGGAGAAGCCGGCACCGCCCCGGCGGGACGGGAGAGAGGAGCGAGGCCCCGCCAGCGGAGCGGCCCCGCGGCACCCGGGCCGGGGCGGGCGGCGGCGGGGGGGGCTCCCGGCGCCGGAGCGGAGCCGCCCCCGGGCCCGCGGGCAGCCCCCGGCCGGGCGGGCCGTGCCCCGGGGCCCGCGGAGCCCCGCGGGGGAGCGGCCGTGAGGAGCCCTCCCGGGGCGGGGGCCGGGGGGGACGAGCCCCCCGGGGGGCCGGGGGTGTTCCTGGCCGCCCCGCCGGGCCGGGCCCGGGGCGGGTGGCGGGCGGTGGCCCCGTGTCGGGACACGGCGAGCGCTGCCCGCGGCCCGGGAGCCCCCCGTGGCCCCGCTCTGCCCGGCCCGGCGGGGGGCAGCGGCAGCGCGGCGGGGGCACGGTGCGGCCCGGCACAGCGGTGCTACGACCACAGGTTTATCCTGCTCTTCAGCCTTATTCTTCCAGCCTCAAACCCCACCCTGCCCCCGCGGAAGGTGCCGTTTGGCGGACGCTCCCCGCCGCAGGCAGCCGGCTGCCGCCCCCAGCACCCCCAGCGGGCGCGCCCCCCGCCCGGGCCAGCCCTGCAGGTCACGGCCAAGGTCACCTTCCTGGGGACCCCCAGCCCTGCGGACGAAGCAAGCTAGGCACTGCACTGCCAAGGCTGCCAGGAGACTTCTGGAAAAGGGAACAGGGAAATTGCATGCACTCCCTTGTCCTTTTTGGTGCCTTCCCTCACATCGGTGGGTAAATAGTCCTGAAATCCTTATGCCTCACAGCAAACACCACCTTGGCATTTGAAGCGCCGGTCAACTGTTTCATTCAGGTGCCCATCTCATGCAGTTTGTCAGTAAAAGCTACAAAATCCAGCATCTACTTTTGTGTCATTCATTTCCCTTCACTACGGCAACTCTCCAGTAAAAACAAGAAAAAGATCTGTATCAGGGCTACTCTGGTGAAAAGAAGATCGAAAATATTGTGGAAATATACACAGACTCAGTACCAGAAGACATACCATGGTATAATAAATAATTTTTAAACTGCTAATTTTTAGCAATCTCAACATTCCAGCTGTCAGAAAAGACATGCTTATTGGAAATTGCTTTTTGCATTGAGAAAGTATTTTTTAAAAACACTAATAAGAACACAAATGTGTAGAAGGGAGCAAGTTTAGTTGTTATTAATGCTTCTTCCTTGCAAAACAAATTCTTGCCATGGTTGCTTTGATTTTCTTTTAGATAGAGTGAAGACTTGTTTTCTTTCTGCATTGGCGAAACAATGGGAAAAATACATCTTCCATATAAATCTCATTTAAATTCTGCATTCTAACTAGCAAACACAATTTGGAATTGAGAGGTTTTTTGTTTTTACATTACAAAATCGGCTGTTGCAACATTAAACAGCTCATCTATTGCAATTCAGCAGGAGAAATCATTGAACAATCAACTGCAGAATACAAATACAGAAAGACAATATATTAGCTCAGCAGATACATAAGATACTTGAGAGCGCCGGCAAAAAGACAGGCTAGAGTGCTATGTTATATGGAACCGATCATCATGGGGGAACCAACAAAGCTCTTCCTAAATGAGAGCGATACTATCAATCTCCAAGTCAGATTTTTGTACCAAAGCCCCTCAAATGAAGAAAATTTGCTGTTTTCTTCAGCAAGTGAGATTAAAATGGAATTATTGATGCAGAAATAGTAGCAAGATCATGCTAGCCAGCTGCTTTAAAAGAACAAATGCAATTGGTGTTTACGTTCAGCAGCATAAGTGAGAAGACAAACCAAAGCAAACTGCCTTAAAAATTACATGCAGTTATCCAAATTCTCCACCAAAACCCGCAACAGGAAGCAGGATCCAGGGAGTGAAAGAGCAGAAATGTACCGAGGCAGACGCGGCACCAGTGGCACACGGGGTGACAGCTTGCTGGCTGAGCTTTGAGACTGAAGGCCCATTTATTCTCCTCTGTCCCTGAGGAAGGTGACTCTGTCAGTCCAGTAAGATACTGGTACTCCAGTTTCCCTTGATGGGAGGAAAAAGGGTGAAAGTGCTGCACTGGATGAAGCCTCCCATTTTTTCCTCCACCCTGATTTACAGTCTGGCCACAGCAGTGACACGTGCTGGAGCTAACCCCCACTGCGTATGGCTTGCCTTTGCAGCTCTACTATCATAACATATTTTATGTATTTATTGAAGCGGGTGAGGCTGGCTGTCGCGATCAGAAGGTGGTACTTTTTTTTTCTGTGTACCCACAGAAACTGTGGGTACAAACAGGTCCCACTCCAAACCAGCACATGGGAGCCACTAGTCCCCAGGAGCTAATCCTCAGATACAATCTTCCAGGAAAGCATCTACACAGTCCGAATATTTCCTTTTACCCACTAGCAACCTGGCATGAGCAGGTGAAAGGCTGCCTGCAGGACTCTCACCTTCTTCTGAACACACCGACAGCCTGCTCTTCCTGACAACAGCAGCCTTTTCCTGCTCTGAACAGATTCCTCTCCTTTTTGGAGGGAAAACAATAAACAAATGTAGTCAAAACAAAGTTTCACGCATTTTCAGAACCAGTTTGTTCTAAGGATTTAAGGAAGAACATAATCTGCAGGAGAGTGAGGAAGACTTTCTTGCCTGGAAGCAGTGTCATGAGAAATGAAATTGGGTATTTCAGGGTGGCAGGTGGCTATCTTTTGGAAAAGGTGAGGAGAGAGGGAATGTCTGATTCAGACATCTCCAATACAGCCACAGTAGCAATTCCAATGCCAAATTCCAAAGAACAAATTCCAGTCTGACTCCTTGAAGTATGTCCTGGCTGTTACACTAATGGCGGAAACATAAAGTAACTATCACACAACAAGGCAATTTTATTCTTTGAATTAGGCCTAACCTTTGACAATTTGGATTGAAGCCTTGGGTAGTGGTGAAGCTACTCGAAATCGCACTAAGAGAAATGACCTGGCCAAACACTGCTTGTTTGCAGCTTCCCCTGAGAAGGCTATTCAGGGAGCAGTAGTATTTTCATTGCAGCAAAGTCTCTTCTCTGCTAACACCTGAATCTCCTTTTATTTATATTTCAGAGCTGTCCAGAGAATCCTAATGAGTGCAAACATGTCAAAACCTCCTTTCTCAAACCTTTTCAATGAATACATATACAAGATAAAGAGTATTCCTCCCCCTCGCCACAACCTTGGCAGCAGTCTAATTCAAAGTCTGCGAGATTCAGTCTCCCCGTATCAGGTGAGACGGCGAATGTGCTCTGCGAAATGGCGTTCAAACACACACCTGTACATGGATCCGCCGAGCACGCGGGCACAGTTTGGTTTGGGAGCGTTGTGTCTGTGCTGTGATATTTGCACTTTGCTTTCAGCTAGCTGCTGGGGGCTTCCAAAATGTCTCAGCTAGCTGGCGTGCAGCAATAGCTCGCAGCAAACGTCAGACAGCATTTCTTCCTTTCCTCCACAAGTGCAATCTCAGCTTTCTATCTCAGTATTAGTGAAAGATGTCAGCTTATTTTGTTATATATAATTTATTCGAAGTAAACCCCCTTATAATGCTTTTTAACTTCAGAAAAAACAGTGTGTACTCCTTTCTTTATCCAAGCCATACAGGGTACATTTTTTGCTGGCCTATTAACTCTTTTATTTCCTTGAGGTGAATCCACAGCTAACTAGAGTATTCCAGGTGGAATTGGAGCATGCAGCTCGCTCTATCTTTTGTAGCACCTTTCCAAGAAACACTAAGAACTATACCATATTACTGCAGACCTGAGAAAACTAATTAAGCCAGAACACCAACTACCCATCAGCTTGCTCTCTCCCTCTCTCCTAGAAAACACAGGAATAAGACAGTGCTTTTTAGAGGAAATCTATAAACAAGGATGTGGCAATGCATTTGATTCAATTATGCCATTTTTAATGTAAATTCTGGAATCTGGTGGTAAATATGGTGGGTTTTGGAGCACAGTGGTGCAGGGGATTTTAACAAGGACTAACTCTACCCTACTGTGAATTACAAAACACTTTTCTTCTTGCAGTCCCACACAGCTGGCTCCAACTTCAGGCACACAGAATGACAGTGATGGAGAAAAGACTTTTGCAATAACCCTTTCACATATAATAAATATATGACTATGAAAAAAAGCAAGATGACCACTAAATATCAGTATTCACAGCAAGTGAGAGGGCAATTATAAGCTTTGGGAACTTTCCTATGCATTTATATAGCACCTTAAGTTCAACTGCTGGTCTTCAGTTTGACCTGTACCATGGCAGAAATAGATAATCCTATTACTTCTGACATTGCTACATAATTAAGTAGCTGCTCTGCCCCCATTAACATAGCTATATCCACTAGACTTTGATTTCTCATCCTCTTTCCAGAATGGCCTCTTACTTTGAAATAAGTTCTTCTACTCAGACCTATCAACTAAGACATCTTGGGAAGCAAGATTTTTTAGATACCTTCTTCCTGAGCTTTGTAAGGTTTTCACCTACTAATGAGTGAAATTCTAACTCCCAAGAGCTAACAGAACTGATTTTTCTTAAAATATTCAAGATTAAGAGATGAAAACAAAAAGTCTAGATCATCTTCTCATGTGGCAATAAAATCCCTTAATCATTAAGTCATGTAGCAAAAAGACAAGCAGCTCTCTCCTAAGAGACCAGAGCAAAAATGGACTCTTACGTCCTTGAAGTCAGACAGCCAAGGGGTTAGACTTGGTGCTACAGTGACCCCCAGGCAGCTGTGCCAGATGCCCTTACAAACCCTGCCTCCCACCTCTAAAGTCAGGGAAAATTATTTTTGGTGCCTGCACCAGTAAAGCCTATTACAGCAAAACACAGCAGGAGATCTGTTCATGGCACTGATGGGATCCTCGATCTCTTTACTAATGTAGCTGGAACACACAAGGTCCTCTAATTTGCTGCCACACACTAAGCAAATAATGTCACCTGATTTGCTACAAGAGTCTTCCATCTAAAGAATCCCCCTAAATCCAGAGACAGCATCTTCAAAAAAACAGGCATTTCTTTCCTACTGCTTTCCATTTACCCAAGTTAACTTTATTGGACAAAAAATCCTGCAGAGGTGGAAACTAATTCAAGGTAGGTAAAAGCAATCATTTACACTAGTAAACAATAGAAACAACACAGAGGAAAACCATATTTTAAAAGGCTGATGCGTAACACTGGGATTGCACTTGCTCCAATACCCTACGCCACCTCATTACCTCAGTGATTGCAGAAATCCTGTTACACTCACTTGGAACACACAGCAATGACATCAGACGCTGAATGCAGCTGAAGACCTATTTAATTAGCAGCTGATCACAAAGACCAAAATTTACCCACTTGTATCTTCTGATAAGAGGAAAACTGTTTCAGTTCTTACTAGTGTAGCCATATTTCTACAATATATTGTATTATTTTTAAAATTCTGTGTGCAGTCAATCATATTACCATGCCCTACAGGAGTCTTTTGCTAACTGCTTTAAAAAAAAACAACGCACACAGTGTGGAAAAGCATCACAGTGTACTATGAAGACTTTTGCTTAATTTTACATTCTTTATTTGGCCAAAATAGTAGCTGTTTTGCACTCCAACTCACATTTGTAATAAAAACCCCATTCAGCTGCTCATATACTAAAGAAACAATTCATGACTGAATAATGTACCAATTCAAAAGCAATCTCTCTAAGCTACAGGAAACCTCTCGAGTTGCTAGTCTGAACAAAATGAAGCCTCAACAAAATGAACCACTTTGAAACTAAATGAAAATTTAGCAAATTGATCTGAACAAGAAAATCTTATGTACAAAGCAATGTTTTTAGCCACAACAGAAAAGCCTGTTAGAGATCACGTTTTTTAAAAAAAAAATTACACCAGTAAATCAAAAGATGGTGTTATTGTTTGCTCATTTTTCTAAAGCAGGATATTTCATTTTATAAGGGGATAGTGGGTTTATAAGTTTGTGCTTAAACAGCAACTGGCAAGTGCTGAAAGAAAAAAAAACAGCCACTGAAACATTGGACGTTTTCTCAAAAAGGATGTTCTCTCTTGCGGCTTTGATTTTTAATCCACATTTTGGTGCACTTGGCATCTCACAAACCTCTCAGCTCCAAAGTTACTCTGACATCAGTACACCAGCAGTCTGCCCAATCTAAGAAAGTGTTTGCTTTGTGCACTGCCATAAGCTAGTGGAGCAAAATGACTGCAGTTCAAAATTATGAGGTTGCTGGAGCAATTTATATCACCAAGACAAAGAGCAGAGGGAGGGACAAGATGCAAATGTTGGAGATGCAGTCATCCAGCAGTGCAGCAGGAAAGTAAAGGGTAAAGGAAGATGGGGAGAGAGGGACAGTAAGAGAGGAAGGTTGAAGGCAGTGATCGTATCAAGAATCACTTATTTTTCCGAAGCGGCATGCCACAAGAAAATGCTATTCCCACTGATCCAGTAAATTGTTCTGTTTTCCATGGAGGTGGCTTCAAGGAAATAAGGGGCTAGTAGAAAAAAGGTCTAGTCATGCAAAAGCACAATTTGCAGTTGGAAGCTGAGTTTGAACAAGAGTCAGGCGAGAACACCTTTAGGCAAGACACATAGCTCAACCTCATCTGGGACTACTAGGGCCTAAAATGGCAGTTACATGACTAGCAAGCACAAAAGGCTTTTTAAATTAAAAAAAGTAAATAAATAAGGCCAGCAGGCTGAAGGCTGAGTTAAGAGGTGTCAGTGCTGGTGTATGTGCCAGCAGCAGGCAGGGTCTCTTTCCGAGATTGAGACACATACTGGGTTGGGCTTTAAAGAAAGCCACTTCCTGACCTGGCCCCAGGGACAAAATTAAAAGTCTGTTGTAACAAGATGAGCAGCGGCATTAGACATGTGGGACTTAAAAGGACATTTTACCCATCTGAACCATTAAGAGGAAGGATCTGCATTGTATATGTACGGAACAAGGGATTATTTTTTTTTTCTGATTAAGTGGTATTGAAGTACGCAAACTCTCTCTCTCACTCTGCTTGAATTACTGTTCTACAATGACAGTTTACTTTTAGTTCCACACCTGGAAACAGGAGAAAATCAAGTGATAAGCTGCCAACGATGGTCTCAAAATGGAAAGCACTTTACCCAAGAGTTCCTTGGAGCCTGCTGAGCTGGCACTGCAATATAGCAGATCCGGCAAGATTATCAATTAATGACTGCAGTTGAAGCCAGTTAACGACACTGTAACAAACTCCATTGGTGCACACTCTGCCTTGATGTTTTTAAAGGAGAAGAGAGAAGAAAGCTACTGCCTTCAGAAGGTGTTTCAAGAACATATGGAATTAGCAACATGCTTTTCATGAGCACTAAGCACGCCCTGCGGTAAAGAAAATTTCCTGTGATCCCAAGATCCGCAGGTACCTCAGACCTGAGACAAATCCCCAGAGAAGAGCAATGGCCTCCACCCTCAGTCTGGTGAGAACTGGAAGCCAGGCTCAAAGCACTTCCCAGGGATGACAGACTGCTGGGCCAAAGCAGCAGCCAAACACCATGGGGACTGTCCCCAAGATCAGTGTGATGTGCAAGAGGAGCATGCATGGCTCCCGTTTGGTACCACAGCATTCATGCACAGGCAACACTGGCTGGAACACTGCTGTGCCCACCTGCCCTACTAGGAATAGGGTCAGGGATAGCAAAATCTCTGCAAAAAAATGGACCGGTTTTCTAATGTCTGCAGTTGTCCATTCAGAGGAGCAGCTTCCCCACACCGCTGGCTGGCCAAGCACAGTGAGAGTCCACCCTCCCACGTCTTCTTGGGAAGTCCCTGTCCCGAGCCAGGACAGGGGTCTGAGGAGCCTCTCTTGCAAGCCAGCAATCATTTACACCGTATTACCAACACCCTGGAGCAAAAAGGGAGCATCAGAGTTGGGAGAAAAGAAAACCAGAAAAACCCCCGAGGCCAGAAAACAAAACACTGGCACAAAGAAACAAAGCACAGTGGTGAAGATTTTCTGTCTCGTAGAAACAGTTTCAAGAAAACCCCACAGCTTGTTTATGCTGATCCACTCTGGGTTTTGCTTGCCCCACCAGCCAATTTGGCGCCCTCCCCAACGGTGTGCCTTTGGTTTCCAGTGTAATGTGTCTGGGAAATCTAATTGTTTCAAGAGGCACTTTCTAGCTCATGAAGTTCTTTAGAGCTGCCATGCTCCGAGGCAATCAAAGTGTCTAAATAAAAATGCAGAACTGTGCTCAAGCCAGAAAGCCTTCCATGGAACCAAGAGAGTGTTTTCCCCATTCAGCACAGATCCAAGTAGCTCACAGTTTGCTTCTGTCAATACCAGTCATGCACTGGGCACATACACTAGTACAGAAGGGTGCAACATCTTACACTCTTGCAGCATGCCAGTACAACAGGATTAACACCAGGGACATGAATGCAAGATACTAGCGGCCAACACACACACACACTCATGATAAACACACATACACAACTTAAGCTGTTCTTTCTTGAAGCTAATGGAAAACCTCATTTAATATTGCATGTAGAAATGCCTGATAGTTGTAAATAACTTTTTCTGTGTTTGGTTCATACATAATGAAACAGCAGTGAGCAAGTGTGATTCAGTACTCAAAAGAAGAGGCTGCTCAAGCAAATGGATCTTCAAGCCTGCATGCCAGCCACTCCCACCGTGCCACAGACTAATGGATTTCAGAGACAAAACACAAGTGTTATACCTTTAACTATTAGATTTGTCATGCAGCTTTAAAGCAAAATAATTCCTGCTTCTAAAGCAGGAAGGTCCTATTCTCTCCAACTGAAAATGCAAACTGTTAAGTTCACTTTTGATTAGAAAAACAAGACCAGCAATAACACACAACCATAGCTGCGCTTCAGAAAAAGAGAAAACATAAAGCCTTGAAGCTGAAGGTCACAGTTGCTCCTTCCAAAGGCCTCTTCAGTAGAGGAGTTTAACATTTCTTGTTACTTCAGTCAGGCCATAAGCTAGTTTTTTGTTAAAGGGCTCTCATGCTGAAACTAAGCACAACATGCTCCCTGGCCTGGTGGAGCACCAAGTCCCTTTAAGACACTGCTTCTTGCCTTCTAATCCACATACAGTTTGAGCTGTCAGGACCAGGACATTGCACCAGGCTGGGGACTGCACCTGTCCCCAAGCAAACAAGTGTCTTACATCCAAACATGTACAAATAGCACTCCCTAGCAGTGGCACCGAGCTGCTTTATTCCAGTGGCACCACAGCTGTACTGTGCTGGGCACAATACAGACCCCAGGCAGAAAGGTAATTCCTGCCTGAACACAGGAAAACAGTTGAAATTGGAAATATCCTGGTAGAGGCCTGCATGAGAGAATGCAATAGGTATTTATCCTTTCTCTTTAATAGATTGGAAATAGAAGACGCCACAGGTGTTAAAAATTTCCCCAACATCACAAAGCACTGTCCTGTGGCAGAGCATTAAACAGACCTGGATGTCCACATGAAGCCTTTCCTTCTCAGCTCTGACATCTTCCTGGACAAACTTACCAGCCAGAGCAATGGGAAAGTATTACTGCAGCCCTTTCCCATGGTTAACACATTCAGACTATGCAGACAGACTTCTTTTCAAACCTCTTAAAAAACACCCCCAAAATCAAAATCTTACTGTTTAAAAAAAATAAGAATTCGAAGTTCCATAATTTACATGGGATGTCTCCATACTTGTTAGGTGTTAAATGCTTTACAACAACAATTAAATGACTTGAAAACAAAACCAAGTGACAGGTATATTTTTCAAGATCACTGATCTTTCAACTAGGGGGAAAAAATCCCAGCTTTAATTGCATGAAGCTGCGTATCATACTTCCCTCTCTTGAGATTTCATTATAGGCCTGAAACCAGAGAATTGCATTGCCAGCTCTTGCCTGCTCTTCCAGCTATTTCTGGTTTTTAATAATTATTCATTAATTGCACACTATGATAAGATCCTTGCTGTTTTGAAACATTTTCCCTCTGGCCCCCATACTATTAAAGACCCTGATTGCCTGCCAACAGCGTAAAATTAAAAATCAAAGCACTACCTCTGAAAGGTTTAATATGTGCCACATTGAAAGAGTTTCTACAGCTTACAGCCATGTAATTGCATCACTGGCTAACTGCACAATCTCTCTCAGCGTTTGAAATGTTTTCCTTTGAAACATTAGCCAGCTGAGAGCAGAGGTTTTGTTTAACACCCTGATTTACTCTCTGTGCATGCCAGAGTTTTGTACGTATCCTGTGTCCTTCCCCACTTCTCTGCTTTGCCTGGGGCAGCTGAGGGAAAGGCCTGGCCACAAGGCACCCTGCTCCTGCTGTGGAGAGCAACCAGGGAGAGAAGAGTCACCAGTTCAAGCAAGAGATTAAAAATAAAAGCATTTTATCAGCTGAACATCCTCTCTACCCACCCCTTGTAAGCAGGTGTTTTTCTGCCTGTTGAATCCTCTTCTCCTTGCCATGACAGACTCCTCTCTCCCTTTCCTGGTGCCACATGGACCTGCTGCTCCTGCCAAACTGGCAGCCCCTGAAACCTCCTCTCCTACCCTGGGCTGCCAAACCTGGCTGGACCCAGCCTGCTCAGCCCGCAATCACAGGAGGCATTTCCATTCAACCGTCAGTCTTTTGTTTATGGCTCTCCTCTTGAAAAGGGATGAAGTTTCCTCACGTTGCCAGTGGCCACGCAAATGAGTGGGTGTACCTGTGCTGCTGGCTGGAATAAACCACAGCGGCTCCAGTGACAGGCAGCAGTTCACAATTGTGTTCTTTTGCTGAATCCGCTGAGATCCTAAACACTATTTCTTCACCTAAAGATCTCATTTCTAAATTTTATTTCTTCTTCGTAAGGGTCATATTGGATAAGGACAGGTCACCAACGACCAGCTTAGCGTATGCATCTTTACTACTGAGGCAGCCTGAAGAAATTTTTGCAATTGAGTTGATCAAAGCTGGTTTAGACAAAGAAAACTGTGGAGACATAGCTTGCATTGATCGAAGTGTAGTCATGATGTGCCAAAGGGGAATAAAGATGCCCTTCACACAGTTTGGCTGCTTTAATGATTTCAATATTAACAGTGTTCTTTCCCAGAAAAAGGCAATTTTCTACCTTCATTTTTTTGGACCTTGTGATTATCATGAGTGCCAAAAACTGTTTAATGCTTATAAAAGCATACCTTAGCAGGACAGTCCTCTGCAAGCCCTCAAATGAAAAGGCTTTGGTTATTTGTATCTGCTTTCACACCAATCCACACTTTTCTTTTAGTTCAAAATCTTGGGCCTGCCTGCCCTGCAATCTGGTTGCCCTTCCAGTTCATCAGGTTTCATTTTCACAGTACTTCTGAAATCAGTTTCTGCAGCCTTTGTAGAGCCTCCCTGGAAAGCTGGGTGAGTTTGCCCTGATTCCTCGCTAAGCTAGAGGTTTGTATTCTTCTCCATTATTCCCATACTATCATAGCAATTAAAAACAGAGACACTGCAGATAAGATTAGATACTTTGGTAAAACAAAGTATTTCTCTCTCTTCACAGTAGCTTTAGGGAGCCAGAGAAGAAGCTGGCCTTCACTTTGTTTTCCAAATTGCAATTCAGAGGTTGTATAATAAAATGTGCACTTCATTTTGCAGAGATTTTCTGTATTCCAGGCTGTTCCCTGAAGACAAGGGAGGCTGCTGGTGCTGGGGCTTTCCAGCTGCTGGTGCCTGCATGTGGGGCAGGAAGGGGCACGGGGGGGAGTTTAGAGAGGTAAATCTGGACATGTGGATTTAGGCTCATAACATCAGGTACTGAGACCTTAAAGATCTTGGCCTGAATCAACTCTAAAGCTTGGGCCTTAGAGTCTAATTTAAAACAAAATTCATTTATGACAGTATTTTTTTTTTTACTGGGATAGTACAGATTTATGCTTGAAAGAAGTTTCTGGAGTAGAAAGTCAAACCACAGACACAAAGAGCACTTCCCCCCCCCCCAGATCTGTAAGGATTTCCATGCAAATTGGTGCTCCACAGGGCGTGTTCGTTTGAAATCAGGAGATCATTAAGTAGAGGTGAACAATACGATATTAAGGACAAAATTATTAAATGAGAAATCCTCCAATATATATAAAACAACAAAGCACTTTCATTCAGGATCAGCCTCTGGTCCCAGAGGAAAATCCCGAAGAGACTTCACAGTGGTGAAGCACAGGACAGGCTCTGTACCAAGTGCCGCACTGCACAGACACATCCCTACTGCAACACACCAACACTCCATGGGTGAAGGGCCACCCCTGTAACACGTAGCAGGGGAATGAGGATCAAGGGCACCAAATCTCCTGAGAGTGCTCCTGCTTCTCTACCTTCCCCATCTGGCACAGCAGGCACACTGTGCAGGGAACATGCTGCCCTGGGTGCACACCACACCGGGCACATGCTGTGCTGCACCCAACTCCCCAGCATGCAGGCTGGGGGAGTTTGCACGTCTTCCTTTCTGATCTCTGCTCTGATTCTGCGTCTCTCCCTTTGGACCCACCTGGTATCATTTAGACATCATTCCTCTCCTTGTTTGGCTCTGCACAAGTAATGCTAGAAGAAATCTAGTGCATGCAAAACCACTTTGCACCTCCCCACCCTTTCCTGCACCCCGGTGTGAGCCCACAGCTGCCCCTTCTCCCTGAACTTTGCACGCTGATCTCCGTGCACAGCGGAACAATGGAAATGACAAACCCCCATACTCCTGAGATGGTGCAGCCATAAAATCCATTGTGCATGGACTGTCAGATGCACAGATATTTTGTTTCCATCTAAAAGGACAGTACACAGACTTTTACCTTGCCTGTGCAAATAAGAGGCACTGAGAGGAGACAGCTGCCTGTTTCCAGGCCTAGGGCAGTGAGAAACTAGTCCACACTGCTGCCTTTTGCACTCGGGGCTGGGGGTGTGGGGGTGTGGGTGTGGTTAGACAAGGAGTGGACCAGGGGCTCTGAGGCTGCAAGAAGATGCACCACTGTGCAGTGAGACGATTTAAGCAGTCACAGCCATGATGTTCACGCAGCCGCTGTGCAGCAACCTGCTATACCATTACTACACCAGTTTCACGTAGCCACTTTGTGTTGCAACCAATTAGCTCATTAAGTGTCTGTTAGGAAAATGATGAACAGATCTATACATGATGGCTATTCCAGATGTTAAAATATTCTCCTGAGCAGAATGCACAGGTTTTTTCTTTCTCTTTGCCTTTTCTTTTTTTCAAATACAGAAAGATTGGACTGTTCACTGGCTGGGTTTGGTACACACAGAACAGGTAATAAACACATGGAAACACTGCATCTACCTCGTCCTGCAGCTCATGTGTTAACTCCTCTGTCACTTTGTTTAGCAGCAAGGAGCAAGGCCTGACCCTGTAGGGAGGTATTTGGGCTGAATTATCTTCCCTTGCTCCTCCCAGTCTCAGCATTTTATATAAATTAATAGCTGGAATATAAAGCTGAAATGAAAGCAGAGGGAAAAGTAACACTGAGGTTACTATAGGCACTAAATAACCGATCACGCCCTCAGCTCACAGCTGATGCATGCTGTCACATCAAAGGCAGTATATCCCTCCAGTATCTTTTCCTTTACCAGCACCATCCTCATTCCCCTCATTCTGCCTTTGGGACACGATAATAATTAACTCAAGGGTACTGCTGGAGCTGAAGGTGCTAACCTTATCTCTAAAAAGCAAGTCCCTTGTGTCACAAAGGGAAGAAGGCTTTATTCCAAGTTGTAACACGAACTTTTCTTTACTGCAGTCTGGCATTGCTCACACAGACAAGCTGGAGATACAGCAACAAAGCAAAGGAGAGGAAACAGAGTTCCCAGCAGGATTCACAGAGCAGGTTAAACTTTAAAAGGCACATTTGTACCTGCAGGACAGGTTTAAGAAGTACCCAGGAATCCTGCACTTCCCACAAGAAAAGTAATTGCTTTCCGGGGCTATTTTAAACTAAGAACATTGTCCTTTCTTACACTCTCCTGCAGCAGAGTGGCTGCTTTTTTTCTTCCCTTTTCCAAAAATCAACACTGAAAAATCTCTAATTTTCCAATGTTGTAATGCTGCAAATGTAACATCCATGTTACCCAGCAGTATCTGAAAGATTGCACTACTATTTTATTTCCCCTTCTTCTTTTTCAAGTCCACATAGAAAAGGATAGACTTTGGTTCTAAAACTTGGACTCCACCACCCAACAACCTGGATGGACAAGCTGAGTCACATAACACCTGAGAGCAGACAGTGCCTTGGGGTAACCTGTATGTTTGTATCCCAGCACCAGTACGCAGAAGTGCCTGTCTAAAAGCTGCTTATTGTAGCTGGTGTTGTTACTGGGAGTTGGTTACACCCCAAAGTGCTGAGGCTGAGGAGATGAATCCCTTTCAAGACCTGTTTATTGTCTCTGCCAGCTCCTGCCTCCATGCACGCAGCCCTTCAATATGCCAAGCCACCACGGAGAGGGTGGCACAAGGGGATACCCCAGCTGACCACGAGCTCAGAAAGGATCAGACTCCAACACACTCCGACACCTGGAATAATCCTGGATTATTTCTTACTAGAGACACACAGTGATCTGCATTTAATCCACAACCATTAAACTGCCCAGCATTTCTTATGGAGAAAAGATCTGGGGTTTTCTAGCTACTCTGCAAATAATCTCATTAATGAACAGGTTAATGTAGTCTAGTTCCAGCTGCACATTTCTGAATTGCAGTAATGGCTAGTCCTACCCACAATCCTGCGACTGAAGCTAAAGGAATGGCTCGTTTGTTAAAAATAAGTTAAATATCCTTTTTTGCAAAATTATTGCCTGGGATGATGATACAGACATCAGTGAGGAAAGGAAAGACTACAGCATATTTTTTCTTTACTAGTCACATGGGAACAACATGCTTAATCACCTGAATAAAACCTGTATTGCACACTGCCCAAACAACTATCTATACAAGCCCTTCTGCTGTACTGAAAATTTCTTTTAAAATTAAAAATCTAAAACTTCATTAAAAAAATATGTTTCTGGCTCAGGCAAATATTTCTGTTGAGTCTATTACCCAAGGAACTATATTATTCTCTGGTGACATCTCTGATTAATGCCAATGAGAGTTTGATGAACCCAGAAAAAATACCAACAGTTGTAATGTCACAGGTAAAACAGCATCTTTTTTTTTTTTAATATGCTTGGAAATGAGCTTGAAAGATGTCACTATCTTAGCAGAAACCATCTAATGGGATGTGTACGCTCAGGGAACCAAATAGCACAGTTATAATTAAAGTTTCATTATCATTTCCATTAGAAAGTAGTTTCTAAGGGATTTGATTCAACAGTAAAAATTGGCTCCGTGATGATACTTTGTATGCAAGGTCCCTATATGTGTCAGAAACAGTAGGCAATCCATAACATGCTACAATCATGCTGGCTTTAATAGCAGTGCTATATGTGTAGGATAGGGCATAATAAAAAAGCCCAGAGAACCAACCCCAGCTCACCAGACTGGACACCTGGCTTGCAGCAGGCACTGCAGTGACTTTCTGATGGATGCAAGTGGCTGTGCCTGTCTTTGCAACCCTGACCTCCCGTACAGGTCTTCTGAATTGCAAAGGTCAGTGCACACAATATACAGCACACACAATATACACCCTCATGGCATAAATATTCTGCTCCAGGGGCAGAGTGGGGGGTCCTGGCCCTCATTTTAACTTGGTAATTACAGAGCACAGAAAAGAAAATTGAAAATATCAACTGTTTGTGAAAGATCCCACCTGTGTGGCGCACAAACTGGGCTTGCAGTTATAGCACAAGGCAAGCTGTTCATGTAAGACTGATGAGAAAGATCAGAGCACTTTACTTTGTAAAATAAATAGGAAAACCCCTATAATTTTTATTAAGCACAGCTCATTCACCCCATATCAATATATCCCATATCACCCATATCAATATAAGCATATTTTAGATCACTAGGGATTTTGCTGGTGACTCTGTCAGAGTTGCCACTGGCTAAGCCTTCTCATGACAGGTTATAAACAAGATGATGTTCAGACCAGTTGTGACTATTAGAAGGAGCTGAGGCTTTCCACATCCTGCTCACTCTAGTCCTCCTCATATACTGCAGCTCTACAGAGTATCTTGGATTTTGTCACCTGTCGTGGTTTAACCCCAGCCAGCAACTAAGCACCACACAGCTGCTCGCTCACTCCCCCAATCAGCCTCACCTCCATCCCTGGAAAGCTGTTGGAACAACTCATTGTGGATGTCATCTCAAAGCACGTCAAGGAAAAGAAGGTCATCAGAAGTAGTCAAGATGAATTCACCAGGGGGAAATCATGCCTGACCAGTCCGATAGCCTTCTATGATGGAATGACTGGCTGGGTAGGTGAGGGGCGAGCTGTGGGTATTGCCTACCTTGACCTCAGCAAGGCTCTTGACACTCTCCCATAACACCCTCGCAGGTAGGCTCAGGTCAGATGGGGGGGCAGTGAGGTGCATTGGGAACTGGCTGAACGGCAGAGCTCTGAGTCGAGCTGGAGGCCTGTAGCTAGCAGGGTGCCTCAGGGGTCAGTGCTGGCTCCAGCCCTGTTCAACTTACTCATCGGTGACCTGGATGAAGGGACAGAGTGTGCCCCCAGCAAGTTTGCTGATCATACCAAACTGGGAGGAATGGCCGATACCCGAGAAGGCTGCGCTGCCATTCAGCAACATCTGGGCAGGCTGGAGAGTTGGGCGGAGAGGAACCTGATGAAGTTCAACCAAGGCAAGTGTAGGGTCCTGCACCTGGGGAGGAACAGCCCCACGCACCAGTACAGGTTGGGGCTGACCTGCTGGAAGGCAGCTCTGCGGAGAAGGACCTGGGCGTTCTGGTGCACAGCAAGCTGCCCATGGGCCAGCACTGTGCCCTGGTGGCCAAGGAGGCCAGTGGGATCCTGGGGGGCATTAGGAGAAGTGTGGTCAGCAGGTTGAGGCAGGTTATCCTACCCCTCTACTCTGCCCTAGTAGGCTACATCTGGAGTGCTTTGTCCAGTGCTGGGCTCCTCAGTTCAAGAAAGACAGGGAACTACTGGAGAGGGTCCAGCAGAGGACTGCGAAGATGATTAAAGGACTGGAGCATCTCCCTGATGAGGAAAGGCTGAGAGAGCTGGGCCTGTTCAGCCTAGAGAAGAGAAGGTTGAGAGAGGATCTTATCACTGTCTACAAATACCTTAAGGGCGAGTGCCAAGAGGATGGGGCCAGGCTCTTTTCAGTGGTGCCCAGCAACAGGATAAGGGGCAACCGGCACAAACCACAACACAGGAAGTTCCATCTGAATATGAGGAAACACTTTTACTTTGAGTGTGCTGGAGCATTGGAACAGCCTGCCCAGAGAAGCTGTGGGTTCTCCTTCTCTGGAGAGGTTCAAAATCTGCCTGCACATGATCCTGTGCAACCTGCCCTAGGTGAATCTGCTTTAGCAGGGGGGTTGGACTACATGATCTCCAGAGGTCCTTTCCAACCCTGACTATTCTGTGAAGTGTGAAAGGGAGATAAACTTGTGGGCTGAGATAGCGTAATAGATGAAGCAGAAGCCACACACACAAGCAAAGCAAGCCAAGGAATTCATTCACCGCTTCCCATGGGCGGGCAGGGGTTCCGCCACCCCCAGGAAAGCCGGGCTCCATTACTGGGGAAGACAAACACCACCACTCTGAACATCCCCCTCCTCCTTCCCCCAGCTGTATATGCTGACCCCGATGCCATCTGGGATGGGATGTCCCTTGGGTCAGCTGGGGTCAGCTGTCCCAGCTGTGTCCCCTCCCAGCTCCCTGTGCAGCCCCAGCCCCCTCGCTGGTGGGGTGGGTGAGGGGCAGAAAAGCCCTGGGCTCTGGGTGAGCGCTGCTCAGCAGGAACAGAACAGCCCTGGATTAGCAACACTTCCCCGCATCAAGCCAAAAGAGCCCCATAGGAGCTGCTCTGAAGAAAATGAACTCTACCCCAGCCAAAACCAGCACATCACCACACAACAACTTGAAGGGCATCTTTTGTTTACAGTAATAAAAGGCTTTGTGGGTACAAAGACAGTATCACAGTAATATCAACACTGTACTATGATACATTCAAATGCGGAATATAAGGACGTGGAGGGGGAAGAATATGCCCAGTGCTGGACCAAATACTTTTCAAGTCTACAATCACAGAATCACTCAAGTGTGTTGCACGTCATCTTGGTGTGCAAAGCCTCAGCGGGTGAGCATAAAGTAGCATTTGCAATGGAGATCAGGATTCCAGATAAAAAATCTGAAAACAGTTTGGAAGGGTGAATTGCGTATTAGCTCAAATAAAATTAGCTGAAACCTTTATCAGATTAAAAAAATAATTGAAAATGTATCAGTATTTAACAGAGACTAAGTGCAGGAAAACAAAACTACAGTAAATAGCATGACAAATCCGCAAGTTCAAGCATACACTGAAGGCCAGAAGTGAAGATTCATCCTGTGTTAGTAACAGAAACCAGGTGGCAATGCTGCAGTTAGGCAAAGAGGGGTGAAAACCTATTTTAGCTTTAAGCAATTCATGCAAAATTAATGTTTCACTTATTTATGAGTTGAAAGGTTCACATCACACAATATCTCAGCCCTGGTGAGTGTCCAGAGGCACTGAGACCACCTTTCACACCAGAATTAAGTTACATTTATA
The DNA here is from genome assembly GCF_023638135.1 of Falco biarmicus. Classification (NCBI taxonomy): domain Eukaryota; kingdom Metazoa; phylum Chordata; class Aves; order Falconiformes; family Falconidae; genus Falco; species Falco biarmicus. Next base: position 35,841,078 of record NC_079295.1, on the reverse strand, counting down.
AGGCACCACGTACAAGATCTTTTTATTAAAGTCAACTCACCTTTTTAAACCATTTATCACAGTTAATCTTGTCCCCTGCATAAGCATTTACTTTCGACAGCATTCTCCCATGCTGTCCAAAGGCACAATTTGCTAATGCAGCGCTGACATGATTTTAGTGAGTGGGAAACAGGGGCAGAGAAATGCTCCTGACACCAGATATGGGTCATTGACCCACATGTTGACCTCCTACAGGCACAGGAAATGGGCACAAGCAAAGGACAAAAGGCTAGCAGGTGTATATAAAAAAAAAAAAAAAAAATTACCATGGATCCCAATTTCACCTTTCACGGTGGAAACACTCAAGTTCACAGCAAACTGGACTCACCAGCCCAACACACATCCACAAATCTGGAAAGCCTACAGTGCTGACAAAAAATGAAAGGGTTGCTTTTCCTGTCTACTTTGGCCATTTCACTCAGCACAGAAAACACACAGGGCTAGACCAAATACTTTTCAAATCAGCAAATATGGAGCCATGCAGGTGTGTTTTGGAGTGAAGCAACCTGGCTTATGTCCCCACTGGCCGTAGAGAAATTGCTAATTTGTCTGACTCCTCACAAGACCTCCAGCACGACCCCAAGATGCAGCTGCACCTCATTCGTGCTACCACCAGCCATAGGCAGAGAGCAGATGGAAAACGGAGTTTAAGCTAGTGAAGGGCTATTGACCGTGCAAGGCTGGCAGGTCAGAGGTGGCAGATTCACTTCAACTTGCTGAAACATTAGTTTGCTTTCCTTGTCAGTGGAGCACTTTACAATAGATCTTCCTGAATAATTCATTGAATGGGTCTTCATGTGTGCATTGTAGTCTTTGATTTTCCAACATACTGCCCTAATCTATAAATACTGACTATAAACATTCCTAGCAGATAGCTTTATTTTGTGTTGCATTGGTCTTTTTTTCTTTTTAAGTGTAGCAGGAGACAGCGTAGATATTATACTGTCTCTCTCCTTCAGCAACACCAAATGCTACAACATTAGTGTTATTAACATATGCGTTAGCTCAAGCTGATCTGTTCTCCCAACTGCTGCTCAAAGCTCCCAGTGAGAGGCTGCAGCAGTGAATCAGATAGCGCTAATGAGCGTGTTAATGGAGTTCCCGCAGTTGAACGCAGAGCTCCGAGAGGGGCATTAAAAGCATATCCTGTAGTCTTGAAAACTGGAACGGTCCATGACAATTGATTTTATTTATTTATTTACTCATTTGCCATTCTGTGTACATTCCTGCTCAGGAGAAGAATTCAGCAAGAGAAACGCATATGACAGAGAAATGACAATATTGCAATCCAGTCTGAGTTTAAAAGTGGAGAATTAAAGTTAATTAGGAAACATATTCCAGCTGGACTTTTGCCAGCTCCACTCTGCCCTGTAGAGGGCTGCCAAACCCTTACTTGCCTTTCATTAGCTATCTCTGCTTGCACTTTCCTCTATTTTGTCCTCAATAAATTGTTTCTTCCACGTTTACTCCTTTAATAACATAGTTTGTTAGTACTGTAGCAGATATTGTTTATGCAATTTAATTAAAACTACATTCCATAAGTCAATTGCTGCTACTTTGTATAAAAATTTCTCCCACACGTCAAAATACTTAAAAATAACTGAGGACCCAGGAGAAAGTTATTTAAATAAAAGGTCTTCCAGTTGAACCAGGAATTGTTTCCATGGCAGTCTGCAACTGCATATGGGAAATATAAAAAGACAGTCCCTGAGCTAATGCTGCTGGGAGCCTCATATGTGTCTTTATAGAAGAGAACATAACAAGAGGTATGAAAAAATTAAGACAGTGTAAATAAAACCAGCAGTTGGCATTGCTGTAAAAAAAACCCCTACAATCTTCCAGCAATGCAACCATTAGGTTAATAATGATAGTTTCATCCCTTATCTGTATGAACAGTTCTTGCCACTGCTGAGGAGACTGCTTTTCACAGGTTTTTCTCCAGTCCCTCCCCAGTAAACCAAATGATTGCAAGGTAGTTTGGCAACATTTCTGCTGCACTTCTATTTGATTATATGGCAACCGTGCTGGGTTTTGTGGCAAGGGAGACCTAAGCACTCTGCAGCTTTTCCAAGCAATCATGCCAGGACAGAAGAATAGGGTCGGAGGGAAAAATGCTAAACAAGTCTTTTATTTCCTGTTGATTTCCTCTGACAGACTGATTTGCATGCAAACATCTGGGTTTCTGTGAATTCCTTCTTCTAAGAAATAGCTTTGAAAAGGTAATGGTGCTCCCAAAACCATAGGACTTAAAACTCATTTGCAGTCTGTGGCCACTCTCGGTCCCCATTGCTGCACCTTTGATAGAGCTTCCAACCCAGCACGTTTGGAGGGCAAACTGCACCCAGCTCCGTATCCCTTCCTCTGTGGTTTATTGCACACCAAGGGATTGAAGCCACGGGCAGCTCTTAACACTGAGAAGAGGGAGGCAGCAGCACCTATTTAATCCCTTACTACACCACTGCCACCACACACCTCCCGCTGGCCATGGCTGGTGAACCCACCAAAGCTACTGCTAGACTCATGCGTCTTCCAAAGTAAAGCATCATACTGCAGCAAGGCCTCTGCGTTAATTGGCTATCATGGGTTACTCAAAAAGTTTAATCAAATCCAAAGCAAGGCAGCACAAGAAGATGCATATGAGGCAAATTTCCCCCCAGCATCAGGAAGCTACAGCTCAGCAAGGAATCCTGCCCACAGCCCTGCTTGGCCCAGGGTGTCTGGCAACACATTTGCCCTGTTTATCTGGGAATTCTGGTGCACTGGCAGGACCTTGCACAGACACTGGAGCACTCCCTCTCCATACTGCACGTATCGGTTCATTGTTTTGCTCTACAGCGCATGAATCTGACAGCTGCTGCGGAAGTCAAGTACAGGGCTTAGCACCCAATCAGTGTATGCAGAAGTTCAGTGCGTGCCAGCTCCTGGGCATCGTTCCACTCGCCAAACATAACAGGGATCTGAGGGTACAGGCATGGGGAGAGGTAACCTAAGGCAAGACAAGGCATGGGATTTTGAAAAGCTGCAAGCACAACATGCCACTGCTAAAAGCCATGTCAAGCTACTGAATGGTGACAAACATACCTCCTGTCAACGCAGGGGCATTTCTCTCGTTTTTAGATTACAGCTTTGAGAGGAGCAGCCTGCCTGCTTGCATACAGCTGCCACCATGCTATTTGCTCTGCCAGTACTCCTTGATCTTTGCCTCCCTGTTAATGCATCTGTGGGCTTTGATGTTATAGTACTCTCAGTTCGCAATGGCTGGGTGTTTTACCAACCACACTATTTTTCTCTTCTTTTCTAGCTCCTGCAATATGAAAAGAAAATCTCCATCATTGCAAGGGTATAAACAGCCCACCAAACATGCTGCAAGCACCTTCAAACAAGTGAGCTGAAGACAAACGACCATCAGAGCTGGTCCTAACAAATCAGCATGTTGAAAACATTGTTCTGCAGTTCTGTGTTGAAGTTTTGTCCACAGCATTTTTAGCTGTGCCATACTGGTTTTGCTAATGATGGGAAAGAGCCCTGTGGTAACAGCGTAGATTTTCAGGCTAGGACATTCCTTTTGGATGCTGTGTCCTTCTAGTATGTGTGAGGCTGTTGGTTATCTGGAGCATGTATTTCCTCAAAAAAATTTAAAATGCACACTTTGTATTTTCAATCTTACAGAGTTTTGCTAAATAGAAAATATTCCCACAACCTCAAGCAGCTCAACCTCTGATTTTTTTCCTGCTTCACCTGATTGCTGGAACAATTAATCCCTCACTGTCCTTCCTGTTGGATCACAGGTTGGTGCTGGGTCCCCCCACTGCTGCCAGTACAAATTCAGCTGCCATTTCCATGCTGACAACTCAGATCTGCCTCTCCATTACAGCCCTGTCTCAATGTGTCCTAGCAAGATGCTCAGCCTGTCTCCCTGATGGTACCCCTGGATGTCCAGATGTCAGCTTGCAAGCAGTTTGGCTAGAGCAAAAATTGAATTTCCCCTCTCACCACCTGTTGGGGTCTGCAGCAGGTCTGCAGCTAAGTTAGTTGACCTCAAAGACTTAGCCATGTACCTTTAAGACAGCCACAAATTGTCAGGTATGTAACCAGGATGTGAAGAATCGGAACTTAGAACCACAGCATACGGGCACCTACAGCAACAGCAAATAGCAAGCAAGAAGAAGGACACAAAAACCTATCAGGGTCTAACACCTGCACTGTCTAAGATATATACATAGTTTGTATAAACAATAAAGGCCATTTTGTCCAAACCCAGCCACGCAGACATAGTGTTTCTTTTAAGTCCGCCTTGACTTGCATCACCACAACCGCCACCTCTGTTCCTCATCTTTTCCAGACCCTGCTGCCACACTGCCCATCTCACTGGCCTACAGCTCAGCCTCCTGCCCTGCTTCCAGCGGGGCTGGCCAACCTGGCTGCATCCTCACAGAATGCCTGGGACTGACCTGAGCTCTCAGTATACAGCTGTATACTGTGCTCATTTCTTCTTCATCCTTAGCAAATGTTGCTCTGCTTTGCTTGTATCTATTCAAAGTGCTCAACAGACCTTTTTCCCAGGCTGCCGAGATGAACACCTCACCCTTCTCTCTCCCACTTCTCCCTTACACCAAATAAGAAAAGGGAAGCCAAACTGGGACATAGTTTGCAGCCTGTTCCTACTCAACATTGACTCCTCACTAGCAGATGGGACACTGTAGTCCACATCTCCTCTGCCCATAGAATCAGGCTTTCTTATACTCTTCTTGGTTTTAATTAGCAATTTGTGCTCTGTTCCAGGCATCATCTCACACTGCAAACATCTGCAAAACTGAACACAGCTTACTCCAACAGCCTTTCAAATTTCTAGTGAAATTTCTGCAGTATCCAGTTGCTACATTGTTTAAAATTCATTGTTGTACCTACAACATAGCACTTGGTTACATGATCAGGGCTGGTATGAGCTTCAGTGCCACATGTTTGTAATACTTCCACTCTTTACCACTGAAATGAAAACAGAATAAATATACTTTGAGGAAGTGGGGTTTAACTAGAGCAACAGCAGCCCAGAGGACAGTGCCTCCAAGGACAGTGAGCTTCGCAGCATTTGCTGACCATCCTTGAGCATTCATTTCCAGGGACCCATGCCCAGGTGAAATCTCAGCTCCTCTCTGCTCCTTCTCACTCTGAAAATCAGAAGCCCAACAAAGCCTCAATGTTTATTCACAATTTTTCAGGATGAACTGCTGACTTGTGAATTTACACATGTGGGAGTAGAGCAGCTCATGTGGTGGGAGCTATGGTCCTTGCGGTACCCTCTCTCCACCTCCTGCAGCAGTTCCTCTCCCATAGCACCCTCAAAGCAACACTTCAAAACCCACTCACTCCCTTTTGCTAACGAGCCTCTGCCAGGGGATAGGGAAAATCCAGTGCAGAGATTGCTCCATGGTAGATTAGTGCAACGTCATGTTTTTCCGAAAAAACATCGTGTCAAATTCCCTCAGCTGGGCATTTATACAAGCTTAGTTTACTGCTACTGCATGGTCAGGCTGCAAAGGGCACAGACTAGACACTAAAGGACGTAAGGGTGTTACCAGCATCACCAAACAGAAACACTCAAAATGCATTAATTTGGTTTAGTAGGCAATGAAATGAGTTGTGCCTACATCAAAAAAACTATTTAAGTTTTGAAAGATTACTTTCTAGTTTGAGTCCTAAGCATGCATTGGACCATATTTCCTTTCTTCCCCTGCAAAAATGGAGATTAAAAAATTAATTATTTAATTCCTTATTTGCATGTTATGCTCAACAAACTAAATTTGAAGAGGTTGGCCATCCAGTTCAGAGAATAAGAGTATCAGATGGAAAACCACTCCAAATGTCAAATCCTGCAAGGCACCATTTAACTGGGGTTTTCCCTCCTAACACTTCCCCCTTGGCTAGAAGGAAAACAAACTCCAACCAACATCAATATAAAATAACTTGGTTAAAGGGACTAAGACATATGGAAATCTGAGGCTAATCTCCAGTCACTGCAAGAGACCTATTAACTCAATGTACTTTGACAGTAGATAACTGTTTTCTTTCTAGTAACTGAACTGCTAATTCAAAGTGCTCTGACCTAGCATTTACTGCAGGTAAAGCCCCAAGGCAGGAACCCTTCCACATGCGCAGGGCAGCTGTGTTGTATGTGTTGCAGAGGCAACTGGCAGACATGTCACAAATCTGATGTATCAGAGCTCTGTCAAAATTTAAGGCAATCATCGACTGGAGACACAAAGTAGATCCAACTTGCATGAACGAGACCCTCCACTTCTACACCTGCCAACATGAGCAGCTCTGCACCACAACGTGCTTCCCAGTGCACCAGGGTGCAAAGCAGAATTCAGTGCTCAAATGCAAAAAGCTTTGTAACACAACACTCAATAAGATGCACAAAATCTTTTAAAACCTATATAAACAAACTGCATTTTATGATTGCACATCCTTTGTGTAGAGGCTATTTTCTAAGCTTGTATGTGGTTGTATTTAGATTTCTTTCTTCTCTCACATTCTTTGATCTGCTTATTACACCTTTTTTAAAATAAAAATTAGTTTTGGAACCAGTATTAGATTCTGCTGACAGTCACAACTAGAGCACTCTGTTCAATGCAAAACAAATTATTCCCTCATACTAGTTTTTTATAATGTTTACACAGTCATCATCGCTGGAATGTCAGCATTATGGTACATTCATCACAGTTTGACTTAATTTCTGAGACCCCTTAGCCTAGGAAGAACCAGGCTGTTGATTTGCTTTTTGGCATTTCAGAAAGACAACTCAAAAGACAGAATTTGTTTTCTGTTATTTAGCTATTGTTGTGAACTCTGAGAGATGATAAATGAAGGAAAAAAGAATAGCTTTTTGCAAGGTGTCGGTTTTCTCCCAGTCAGGAATGGAGGTCTTTCCTCTCCTCACTGTACCAGTGGCAGATGCCAATCACATTCAATTAGTCTCACAGAATTCATTTTAAAACTCACATTCCCAGGTACAAAACTAGAGAGAGGGGTTTGGGCTTTTTTTAGCCGCCAACTGCTTTTTCCATTGCAACTGTCAATCAATCGATCAGAAAGGAGGGACCTGAGTGTGATAGTTCTAGATGTTCAAAGGAAAAAGGGTAAAACAATTTCTAAGTAAGAAATTGCTTTCTCTATTGCTTGAAGTGTCTACCACTACGGGAAGTAGCTAGCAGTAATGATTAGTTTCTGGTCTTTGTGTGGACAAGGCTGTGCTAACGCCTAGTGTACGCTACGGCAGCTTGCTGTCCTTAATCATACAGTAACCTTGAATATTATATATTCTCTAACACTTCCAATTCTAAGCAGCCAATATTTTTGGGAAGCACAAGTTTCAGAAGTGAAATTAGTTATGGAGTGGGGAGAGATATGGCCAGTGTCCTCTGAGTGACTAAGGCCATTTAGTCCCCAGGTTTCATTTTAAATTAGGTTAAATAAAAAGGTGCCCAGCACTATCTTATCCCTGTGCATTTACAGTTTGACATGCTTTTTGGAAAATAACATTGCATCAGAAGAATACAGCATTCCTCTGTCCTCAATGCACTTCGGCAATTCAGAGAGAATACTGAATATAATATGCAGGAACATAGCACTAAAGGGATGTATAGGTCAAGGAGCCCAGTCCCTTGATATTGGAGACAACCACATCACACAATCCCTTTAATAAACTGATTAAGATCCATCTGCAAACTAGGTAGGTTTTTGCCCCCAAAATCCCAGTGAAAGGCTTTTCTAGAACCTCACCTTTTTACTGATTAAAAAGCTGCTTCTAATTTCCATCTGAAATTTATTCATGGCCAGTTTATTACCAATTTGTTCTTGTGCCAGCACTGTCCTCTAGCTGAACTAGCTCCTTTCTCTCCCTAGTGTTTAATTCTTCGATGTATTTATAGACAGCAATTCACATCCCCTCTCCACTTTCATTATGCTGGGATAAATAAGGAGCTATTCTGATACCTTCATGCAACCAAATCACACCATCCCCGTGTTCATCCTGACACCATTTCCTTGAAGTCCCTTTTATTGAATGCCCCCAAAATCCTCACCATATTCCAGAGGAAATCCCACTACCACAAAAAGTGTCCATTTCCCCAGCTTCTTGGGAACACTCATCTTGGATCACATTTGCCACATTGCTAAGAAGCCTGAAGGAACTCTGTAGCTGTAATTAGCTCATCTGCAGTTCTGCCCTCTCCAAGTCATGAGCTTACTGCTGACATACTTGTCGTGGGCCCCTCTATTTGCTTGGTATTAGAACCAAGTGCTCTATTTAAATCCAAAATTTTAAATCCCAAAGATTATGGTTGGCAGACTCCTATAAAAGAGACCTGGCATAGGTGAAAGTTTAGAAAGCCTCTCAAGCTTGGAACACTCAATGCCAGTGTCACACAGGAGCTGCAAAGCACCTCCAAATCTCAGGCGCCCACCCTAGCACGGTAGGCCCCTGTGGGACATTGCAGGCATAGGAGCACATGGGACACCACGGGGTTACCTTGACTTCCCAATCTGAAATGAACTGGGAGATATCCCTTGGTGATCCAGGAAGGGGATTCTCCTTTCCCCAAAAATCCTCTAAGTAGGTGAATTTCAGAGAGAAGCTCACCTCTGGTGCCTCACAAAACATAGTGCCAGCTTTTTCCAAGCCTCACTGAAGAGAAAGGCATCTCCTCTCTGCATGGTAGTGCAGTGTTTCTAGGGCTGGCTGGGGTACAAAATTTCCTCATTTAATTGTGGGGTTTCCAGTTCACATCACTGCCATGGGGAGACAAAACTTACACAACTATGGGCTCTTCTGAGCTAACAAGCCTCTGCACAAACCAAGCAACAGGCAGATGAGATTCAGTAGGGCAGGACAGCTACAGGGAGGAGGAGGAGGAGGATGGGTTTATCCCGATGGCTCAGGCCTCACCAGGATTCAATCACAGCTTGTGGCTGTTTCTATATTATCAAACATAAAAGAATGTTGATTGTTATCAGACATCAAAGGATGCAGTACAAATCATCCCATTAAAGCCTCCAAACCAAACGTTATCATCTGTTCTGTAACCTCTTGTAAATCAAAAAAGGTAGTTTTCAGTTAAGGTGATGACTACCACCTATATTCATTTCTACACCATCTTCACATGACAGGTCTCCATAGGTCTTGTTCAGAGAGTCCAGATTCCTGTAACTCTGCACATACATTTTACTTAGTGGAGGAGTACAATAAAACTTTGAAAAGTCCATCTAATTTATCTCTTATTGCTCATTTACCTCTGAGAAAAGAAAAAAAAAAGAAAACAAAAAAAGAAATTGCCTTTCTGGACTTCACAGATCTTCAACAAGACCCTTTGAGTCCTGTCACTTTCCCTTTTCTCTAAACTTTTAATATTTGTAGGCTTTAACATTGTAATCTTTAACAAAAATAAAGGAAAACACAAGTAAAATGAAGTCAGACAGTGATCAAGACAAAAGGGTCATGCACAGTTTAAATGGACTCTTAGACTCTTTCCAGTGCTTGTAACTGAAGAGGCCTTCAGTGGCCTTAGAAAAAAAATTAATGCTATAACCTCCAGGCCAGGTACTCCAACAAAAATGTTGAGCTGAGAGCTTTAATGGGTTTGGGATATACCCTTGCACACTGGGAAATATTTACTATTCCGCACTTAAGGGGACTGTAACATCCTCTGGAGGACATGGAGGTGAAAGATTAGCCCCTGACAATTGGTACAGTGGCAGCAGAGCAAGCTACTTCTGTAAAGATTTCCTCAACTCTGTCTCTGACTCCTGTTATTAGTAATGTAGCACCATAAATGTGAAGGGCACCCCAGCTCACCTGTACCTGAATGCTACAATTCATAGGAAACATCTTTAAAATCACCACCATCTGAAATATTATCCGTTCCCCATACACTCGTTCTTTGAGGTTTGCGGGGTGGAGTGGGGGTGAGGGGTGGTGTTCCCCCCTTTTATCAGAGGTATTTCAGATTCATAACCAACTGAGTAAGCAACAAAATAAGTTGTTTAAAGTATAATAATAAAAATTGCATTTAACAGGTCCATATTTTCTGAAAATAACCTAGGTCCCACTGGGACCAGAACTCCAGAGGATTCTCTATCTAACAGGGTTTGTTCTCTCGACTCCTGACCTTGGAAAAAGTATGTACTAAACCTAAGCTCTTAATAGAAATGTATGTATAGTTTTTGAGAAAACGTTTCTCCCAGAAAAGATCATCCAGTCACAGGGGAAATTTCTGATGTAGCGATACAGACTCAACCTCAAAATAGCCAATGATCTGGAAGCTCAGACTAGGTCATAGTCCTGGCTCTGCCGTTTTACCTCCAGCAATACCCCTATCATCAAATTACTGGTAGAGAAGGTTTTCTTTTGAGTGAGTGACGAGAGGAAAGGTGGAAGGAGTTCACCCTAGCGCAGAAGAAAAGGACTGGTATCTTGACATGGAAGATGGAAGGGGAAAAGGCACTTAAACTAGCTACACCTTTTGTTGCTGCCTGCTTCTTTTTTCTAAGTTTCTAAGCCTCAATCAAAGCATCCACATCTGCAAAGAAGCATTTCCCATCTTCAAATAAAAGCATGTGTAAATTGGTCTTCCCTGTCCCAATTTGATGTCAGTCATGAAGTACTACTGACAATCAAGCATACCACAATGTCACATGTTGTACCAGAGCTGTCTGCTGAAGTCGCTATGTTCACTTTCTTCTCAAGCACAGTGCCACTGCTGCATATTAATAGCCCCAAATACATAAAATTCTCTTTTCTTTTGAATAAATTACTTTCCAACTCTTGTTTTTCTACTCCTCTCAATTTACTTTCTCTAGAGATGAGAGAACTACAACTACCAATTCATACCTCTTCTTACTTTGAATAAAAGTATTCAAAAATAAAAGTTCAGCTTTAACATCGTGCTCTAAGAAGTTTAGCACAGCAACAATTTTGTGGCCATAGTAGCTGATCCTTCATAGAGCCAGTTACACTTCATAGTGCCTTCAGGAAATGCTACCTGTGAAGAAGGCCAAACACCAGAGCTTCAGGGAAAACATTAAAATAGTCACCTTGCAATCACTGAAACAAAGCCATTTCAGTGTTAAGAGTCTGGAGTTTCTCAGTAATGAGGGAAATAATCTGAAAAGATTCATGTAAGGAGATGGACACTAGCAACAGCCGTTTGGGATAATATGCCAGCTGGACAGAATTCAAGTCTCAGCATCATACTTAGAAGGAAAGTAAGGCTTTTAAGAGGGGTGGAGGGGTTTTTGCATTTATGTGAATTAAAAAAAAACAAACAACACAAAAAGTTGAAAGGCAACTGACTTTTTATCATTTATTTCCTTACAGCTATCTCCAGCAGGCAGGGCCCATAAGCCCTCTGAAACCACCCATCACATCCCTTAATGGACCAGAGCAACCTTCTTCTATTCACCAGATTTGCTACAAATAAATAAAGATTAGGGATTTGGTTACTCTCTAGTACTGTCCCCTAAGAACATGTTTTCCAAAACCTCTAATATGCATCTGTAGATTAAACAGCTCCTATTTAGATGTCCTTCCCCCACCAGGCAGTGGGACTAGAAACTGGAGTGTCCTTCCAGCAGGTCCAGATGAAAGCCACATAAAATATTATATAAATATTGAACTTGCTTCACAGATTGGCATAAAAACCTCAGAGAATGCCCCAAATTCTGGATGAGGACTTTGATATAGAGAGTCTACTGTTAGTCAAGAGAGGTAATTTCAGGTTCAAAGTTTGCACGCTAACACCTTTTGTAAGCACTAAAATAGTGCTTAAAATAGGGACTTAACATGCACAAAGCCTCCAGCATAGGGAGAAACCTGCATGTGAAACCATCCAGTTGAGGTCTGGGTTTTTTTCTTACTAGCTAGAATGACTTGAAGTAACTCTGAAGCTTCAACAATGTGTTTTCTAAACAATTTGCTTGATCTAAATTGGCAGCATTATATTACAAACTCACTCGCTGATACTGATGTAACTGATACAGGTTTTATGCATTTAGCTTTGTTAAAGCCTAACTCCCTCCATGAAGCAATTAAGGCCATTTGTAAAAGTGTAGAGTTAATTTAGAAATTATAAAATTAAGGCTAATGGACTCAATTATAATAAATGCATGGGTCAGCGATTGTAGCAATTTCTCAACCCTTTCTTTATTTCTAGGTTCAGCTTAATAACATACTCATCTCACACTGGTGATGGTGTGGCAGGATCTGATCTTCAGAGTGGTTGGGAAAAGCAGGAGGCTACTGAGCCAGGCTGGGAGGAACCAGCTCCCTCTGCCTGGCAGGAGCCCAGCTCCAAGCCTCAGCCCACAGTGGGTTCAAGGCCCCTGGCAGTACCCTACACCCCCAGCTGCATGAATCTTCTCTGCAGGGAGATGGGTACATGGATCTGTACTCCAGATAATTCATTGCCTCCCCATGATGGAACATGCTGGGAGTAGACAGCTTTCACATAAATGACCTACAGCATGACGTGCCTGCTCTCACATCGGGACTTTGAAAAAAAGTGACAGGCATTCCCTCCCTGAATCCTTCCCCAAGTGCACGCAGCACACAGCTGGGGGTCCTCAAAGCACACACAGACCCACACCTCCTCTCCCTCCTTTGCTGCACTCCTTCTGGGCATGTGGACACCCACATGGCACCTGCATCTTCTTCCAGAGAGACTTGAGAAACCTAATTTTAGAGCACTTCCACTTACACTGACTAGGGTTATTTTCATTTCTTCTCCTTCTCTTGCCTGGAGTTTCTTTGTAGATCCAAAGACCCTGGTGATTTTATTCTCCTAAACACATCTGCTTTTTCCCAGACTGAAGCCCTTAAAATCCTTTTTGCGATGTCACACTTGGTTACTGAGAGTGTTTTGAAGTGAGTAGAGGGTTTTAGCTTCAGAGACTGAACAGCAGGAGATGATTAACACTTAGGGAGCAAAGCTGTTTATTGTGTTTTAAATAGTGCAGAAGAGTTTGGTTTTTAAATTGCCTCTAATTAGTATAATGTACTTGTGCATGTGCACACCTGATCTCTACTTCACAAGCACCAAGGTCCTTATCAGACTACTGAACAGAAGCACTACAATCCACAACATGAAAGACCAACTGCTTTTTTCTTCTATAAATACATGCTCAGGTGGTCTCCACAGGTGAGGAGGACACAAGGAGTGAGCCACCTTCAACAATTTTCAACACTCATCTTCAGGCAAAGGCAAACAGGAGGTTAAATCTCCAGTGGGTACAAGCAATAGCACAACACATCAACGGAGTCAGACTCGTCCTTCCTGTATTTCACACTTGTTCCCAAGATGCTTTCCTCCAGAGATTTTGAAACACTATTTGCCTCTTGCTGCTCTGAGTAACAAGTGATGCAGCAAAAGAAAAATCAGGGGCTTAGATATTCCTCTCTTCTCCAGCTGCCTCTATGAAAGGCATTTCAGGACGTAATTTGCTTGCAAAAGGTGGCCCTAGCTGAGGAGACACCCAAGGTGAGAGCAGGCAGCTAGAACACCTGATGGCCCCACTCAGTTCTTTGCATTTCTTTCATCCTTGCCTTGCTTACACCCAGTTTTGACACTATTCAAAAAGGAGTGCTCTTTCTGTAATTACATACCATGAACATCCCCAGAGCATAACACTGGGTGCATGAGTCTGCACCACAGACTGGCACACCAACACCTTGGGCCAGACACAGTGCATGGGAGCCTGAGAGGCCTGACCCTGACCCAGAGATCCCAGCTGGGGCAAAAGGCAAATACTGAGCTTGTATTCACATCTTTGCAATCACTGGGACAGCTTGGCATGGCTCTGGTTACTCAACATCCATCCATAGCCACATTAAGGTGACTGTGGTAGGAACCCCGGTGTTCATCAACAGACACTTACTTCAGATGCTGTTCATCACATCCCTTCCCTATACTTTACTGAATTTTCTGGAAAGAGATTCAGAAGCTAAACCCTTACCCACAACAGCTGTAGGGTGTTTGTTAGCCACAACAACTCTTACGTATACTACCATACCCATAATGAGAAGAATACTGCAATATCTCACCAACAATAAAACATGCAGTTTAAACAAGATCTTTCTGTAAGCAGCAAACCATCAACTGTATCTATTAGCCCTACAGGTACCTGATAAGAAGCAAATTAAAATAGGGGAGATCAAAGAAATGGGAAATTATATTTAGCTGGCTCATATTAAATAAAGTTTTTGACTCAGGCTCACTGGAGACTGATGCTTAAATTGCTACAAATGGAACTGCCATAAAGACAAAAGAGATTATTAAATCTGTGCCAGTCATTCAGATATAGGACCAGAGCTCTGCATTTTGAAAGCATCTTTCAAGCAAGACAGAGTGAGTGAAAGCTATGAACCAAATCTAACATTAAGACTTAAAATACCTTTTGGTATCCACTCAGATCATCTGGAAATCTATTTCAGATGTGCAATCTAAAATGACAACAACCTTAAAATATATGCTTGAGAGAAGGAGGCAAAATCTGAACAGTGCAGTCTAAAATTGTGTATTGCAACATGACAATACAACCACATTTCTCTAAAAAATAATAAAAAATTCCATTGAAAATGGGGTATAAAATCACCAAGACTTAGATTTATCCACAGAAGTACCAGGGGTCACCCAGGTATATGTCTCATTCAAAGCGTGACCTTATTGTGGGGATGATTGTCCCAGCCCAGACGTGTGGGTGTACAAGGTCTAGTCCCAATGCCACAGCTATCACAGATGAAAACAGTTACACAGAGCCATCCCTTCCATTTACTGGTGTAAAATATGACAGGTTAGACAGGTTCGTGTAATGCAGAATTGATGATCACAGGCTGAATAAATGCAAGAGACAAAAAGGCAAGTTGGAATTCAGAGAGAAATAACAACTGGCGAGAGCTCCCAGTTTTATACCTCTGAGTCCAAATACTGGGACAGGGTAATGGAGCGAGAGAAAAGTATCTTTACTGATTTTAAGAAGAAAACACTTTTTTACTGGAAAACTAAGGAAGGAAAGTATGTTCTGAGTCGGGCATGATGGATCCCTCCAAGCTTCCTATATGCTACGGGAATAAAGTAGACATCATCAGTAGGACTTGACATATGTTAAATTTCCTCCTTTGACAGGGACCTGAAGAATATAGAACATCTGTACAGCTTTATAGTTATATTATCCTATACTCTTAATGGCTTCTAGTTATCCAAATGATCTGGTCCTCTCTGTAGATTGGAGATGCACTATGTGATTAAGGTATGGCTGAAAAAGTCATCTTAAATTAGAATTAAGAACCAAAAATAATAGTTTATCTTGCTTCACTGTCAGATTGCCCTGCACAATTACAAAGGCAGCTTTTAATCTGGGCAGTGAAGACTGGGGAAGTCTGGGACCTGAACAGTCATTCTGTTGGCCAAACAGAAAAGATTTTGGAGGTGACTTCTCTTATCCTGATTAACACTTTTATCTTGTTCTGATTAAGTTGATAACTGGCACTCCACACGCCCCTTGGTTTCTCCCACCCTCCTGCATACCCTACAGACTGACCTGGCTCAGCGTCTCCCCACGGCAGGAGCATGCCCATATCCACGGCAGGTATTATGCACACACGTACTACAGGGGCAATAACACAAACACCTGTTGCTGCAAATGTAACTGTCTTCATTGCTCAAACACACCCATATTTTTTTGGAAATGAAAATCACAATGCCACACACAGTGCCCCACATGCAGCTTCTGGGATGATGAGTACAGCAATTATTTACCCTATGGACCCTAAGTGATGTACAAAGCAGCACAGAGTGCTTCATGCTGTGAAATACTAACCATAAATCAGACTAAAATGAATTAGTGCTATCTTTTCAACTGTATCAAATGTGTAGTTACTCCTTTGCAGATATATCATAGGTCTTTTATCCAGGGTAGCATCAAGGTTAAAATGATTAAGTAATTAATTTCATTAATAATTATAAATGTTAATGATGATAGAGAGGGATTTTGGATACATTTGCACAGAAGTGGGTCATATTGAAGGGCTACCAATAATTGCTGTTATGTATAAGACTCTGACACATCCACCAGGACTTAAAGAAGCGTCTTTCTAAGCCAGTTTAACTCTCAGATTTTACATTAGAAATGTGGTACATTAACACAGCACAAAATTGGATCATTTTCCCAGACATACAAATGCAGCCACTTGGGTTAAACACTACAGCATAACGGTGTTCCCCAGGGCTTAGAAGCTGGTGCTGAAGTGAAGCGTGTGTGGACTGGGACACGCTGTGCTGCCCAGCATCCACTGCATGCCCTCTGTGCCCCTCAAATCTCCAACTCCACCCTTCCTGGGACTTGCCTTTGCTTTTACAAGGGTTTCCACCAGGTGCCTCAAGCCTAACATTTCCTTTCCTGTGACAGCAGTGACCCTCTCCACTTTCCTCATCTCTCCTGGGTGAATGTGAGGAGGTGAGGGGCAGGCATCAGGAGCTCTGCTCAGTGGCTAAAGAGCAGGGAGGTGATGAAGAGTGAGCCTCCAACTCCTTTTCTTTTCTCCCCACCAATGAAAACAGCTCTGAGGTGTGAATTATTTTGTGCAAAGACGGGTTTCTTAAATTTCATACTACCACCTGCTTGCACAAAGAAGGTAGACAGGGATCAGCTTGAACAGGGGAGGAGAAAAATAATGTGTCAATAATGTGTAAAATTAAAGAAACGATAACATTCAAAAGGCTGTGGGTGCTGAAGCCCAAGCATGCCGGCTGGAGAGAGGCAGTGATGGCTGGGAGGGGGCAGAGGCAGCAGCATTTGCACACTGGCAGCACGGCCACGGCCATGGGAGGAAGCTGGGTCTTCACCCAGCAGTGTTCTTTCTAAACAAGCGAGGCAGGAACTGCAAAAAGGCTGGGTAAGGACTTTATGGTTAGATTAATTTGCTTGTTATTTTTAGCCCTCCCGGTGTTAACATCAGCCAATACTTGTCTAAAGCAGAATCTATATTAACAGTGAGTCCAAGTCGTGAAGCAGAGTAAGTAGCAGGGTCTGAATTCTGGCAGGGAGAAATTCAGCCCCAGAGAGAGGTATGAGGTTGGTACACAAGGGGCTTCCCTAAAAACAAGCAGGCACAGTAAGGTGGTATGCACCAGTGCATTTAAAGCACTTATAGATTACTGTACACCTGTTTGATACCATGTGCTACAGAGCATATCATTCAGCAGCTGCTGTAAAAGTTGTGGTAGAGGTCTGAAACAAATCCAATCATTCTGAAAACTAAGTATTTCCCATGGTTAACATTGCATTAGAAACACTAGGCTTGCATTATTCAAGATTCCCCGCTGCATTTTGGTTCTCATATACGTTTATTTAGAAGGCAGGAAAGTGTGCTACTTTCTGCACCCATGTGTGACCAAAGTGCTTAAGCAAGGCAGCTTGAACAGAATGTAAGAGTCTCCTAGCAATGCTTCTTTAAATGCTCAGAGCTGATTCAGGTTAAAAGCATTAGAGAAATGAGAAAAAAAAAGACCAAACCCCAACTAATGTGTGTACATGAAAACGCTGACTTCCACCGCATTCAGAACTTAAAAACATGGAACCAATTCTCTCCAAAACTTGGAACTCCCCAGTGAGGGCTATAAACAAGCTAATTTGACATTGCTAGTTCCAGCCAGCTTAGACTTATGAGTGCGCACATACTTTATTCTGAAGATATGGGAAAAACATATTTTCCCCATGCTTGCATAAATCAAAAACAGCTGAACCAATCTTGCTTAAATTGGAGACAGAGAGAGAGAGGAAGGAAGGAGGGCTGAGGAAGTGAGGAAGAAAGGGAGAGGAAAGAAGGGAAAGGCTAAATACAAAGTCTTCAACCTATGGAGGGAAATAAAAAAGAAACCCTGAACAATCAGGAAACATTCAAGGCACACTCAACATCAGCAGTGAAATAATGTGCTACTTTATATAATTTTATTTTAGGATTAAAATCTCAGAAAGTCATTGAAGATGTCCACATTACTTGAGCTATTGCCTAATGTGTCATACTAAATCTTCTATTCTTGCGTTTAGTTATTTCCCACACTTCCTCGCCTGTCCTACTGAGCCTCCTTACTGCTCTCTAGCTCCGCTGTTCCTCCTTGCCATTCATAGGGCTATGTATTCCCAGGACAGATACACAATTTGGCTTTTGCCCTGCCACTTAAGGCAGATCCAGCTTCATCCATCCCCACCACAGGAACGGTCTCTGGCAGATTTTGCAGGTGCCATTTGGGACCCTCTGACCCAGAGACTGCCAAGGACTTCACCATTGCTCACAATTTGCAGGTACACTTCCTCCATCACCTGAACTTCATCTTCCTTTCTGTGCTTCTCAGAGGCAGGAGCTGTAAGCCTCAGGGCACAGAAAAGGGTGTTATGGTATAGGACAGAGAACAGAAAGGAGTGGGGGGAACGCGTGCTGTGCAAGGGAGAAACGATGGAGGTCCTGTGCAGCTCGGACCCAACACAGGTGGGATACAGGGCAGTGCTGCAGGCAGCCATGGGCATGGCATATGGGTACTGACCAAGTCTCACCCATGGCATCCCCCAGGGAGCTGTATCCCTCACCCTCCACTGTGCCATCAGGAGTTATCCCTATGTCCTTGCTAAGCCCTTCCCACATCTCATTCCCTTGCAACAACATGGCACCAGTTTGCAGTACTACAAAGCTGGCAATCAAATGGCGCTGTACAGTACCGGGAGATAAGTAGTTTTACTCTCATTTTAAAACCAAAGATCCAGTTAGTGCCGTAACTACAATGCTAGGTGGAAAGCAACAGCAGGGAGAGGCTGAACCACCCAGAGGGAAGTGTCTACTGGCCAGTGCAGCATCTGTGCCACCCAAACCAGTCACTACTGCCTGCAAGGGATCTGGAGCATCAGGGACAGAGAGCAAGTCCCATCAGGAATTTTAATTTTCCTCCTCCTCCCTTTGATGTTCCGTTTCTACTCCCACCTCAAGTCCATCCCAGAGGAAAACCCTCTGCCCTTTCAGCTCACCCATCACCTCTCCTTCCCATCAGAGCCACTGCAAACACCAAAGCAGTAAACGTTGAGGATGCAAGGAAATGCAGAACTCACTAAGAACTCAAAAAAAGTCTAAACATTATCAAGCCATAGCTCTACCACAGCACTGCCACCATCAGCAGGTGTTACAGCCAATTTCAAGTTTCTGAGATGCTCCCTCTGTTGTGCCCTCTTCAATCCCAGCACAGCCTTCCCATAAAAGTCTGCTTCAAATTTCAACTTCTAACATTCCCTGAACCCCATCCTGGTTCTCTGAGGGCTGGGCAGCGGGTGCTGTGGGGATGCCACTCGCTGTGGAGTGGCTGTAGCACCAAGCAGCCGGCTGCCCGGCAGCAGCTCCGGCTCTGTACAGCCACATGCACAGCTACAGCCTCCGGCACGCTGAGGCTGCTACATGTACATGTCAGCCTCAGCTATTATGGTCGTTCACAGCTGATGTCTACTGCATCTCTTTAGCTAGTTTGTTTATAAATACATTTGGAATATCCAAATTATAATAACCCACCCAGATTTTAAGGAATTTAATACGTGAAATGCAAATTGGAGAGTAAATGAAAAATGAAATGACTGTGAGAATCTGTTTTTACCATGCACAGCCAGTTTCATAATAAAAATGAGAATCATAATCCTACTTTACATATAATTTTCTGCAGGGTTGTGTAATTTACAACTTACACAAAGCAACAGGAAGATTAAAGACATCTTCTGAATTAGAACTAAAGTGCTCGGTAGACTACCTGCAGTAACAGATTATTACACCTTACGCAGCTCTGAGGAAGCAAAAGAGCATTTGTCCAGGGAGTCGAGGGTGGCATTTCCAATATATTTCCTTGGAGAAGGCACAAGCAGCAGGTATAAACCCTTCCTTCCCAAGTGCAGCCCCCTCCCGCTCCGAACGCCTTCCAGGCTGCCGCTCGGCGAGTCCTGCCGGGCGCTGCCGCCCCCTCCTGCCCGCCGGGCTGGGCGGCCTCCAGCGGGCCCTCCCCCGCGGGAGCAGGAGGCAGCGCCCTTTGCGGGGGCTGGGCTTTCCTACCTACCCCACGTTTTAGAAACTCTCCCGCTGGGAAGAGGGGCGACACGCGGCAGGCGGCGGGGGTAGAAGCGCCCCACTGCGGCCGAGGACCCCCCGGTAGCCCCCGGGAAGCTCCGGGACAGCAGGGCTGCGGGGAGCTTCTCCTGTGCCTCCCCCCCAACTCGCCCGTACGCCGCCGTGCGCTCGTACGCTGCTTTTAAGGGGAAAGCCGTTGCAAGAGACTTCTAAAAATTCCCAAACAATCTATTAGCGTTTCTGAAGAAAACCTGGCTGTATGGAATCACATAGGAGAGAACAGACTTTCATTGGGGCTTGTGTAATTTCTCTTGGATAATGTTTTTTCTTTCCATAAACATCTCATGCGTACAACAAAAAAAGTACCACCACAATGGCAAACTCCTCTTTCTTGTCAGTTAGAGGGTGCCCTAATTCTTTCCACACCAACACCTCTGAAAGGCTGGTAGATTCAAGTCCAAATCTGGACTACCCCACACCCCTACCCCCATTTATTGTTAGCAGTATAGTGACTACTCATTGTAAAAGAAAATAAAGCATTAAACAATTAGTTAAGAATATAAATCCATACAATAAGCATTTAGAGTCCAAGATACACATCACAGATCTCCAGTGATCCAAGCAAAGTTGTCCAGGATGCACAGTGTCTTACAAATTCAAAATGAAGTAGATTAATTGATTTTTTTTACATGTCTCTCAGGTAAACATATCAGCTTAAATCTCAGTGCAGGTATCTCAGAGACAGATCTAAAGACAGCAGTCTCATTACAAAGAGCTGCTTGGTAATCTCCTCATCCTAGAAAATGTTTTGTGCTCCACAGAGAGTTTCCTACTAAGCAACAAGGGGGACTACTTGCAAGAGCAAGCATTATTCCAGTTTGCAAACATCCAGCATAAGTATCTTTCCATAAAAGAAACCAGTTGCCTGGACTACCAAATCATACTTAAGCTTTTAATATTTGTTCAGAACAAAAGACTCACCAAAAGCTTTGCTTTACAATTCTCACACACACAACATTTAGCAGCAAAATGCCCTTCAAATTACACAGTAACACTTTCTTCCAAAAGTTCAGCATGTTTGAGAAAAAGGCTCATGAAACAAACCCACAGAGTACACTGGCTAATCACACCGCACACAACACAGATTTCTGTGACCATGAATACTACATTCAAATACAGAAGCAGCCAGGGTCAAACAAGTTTCCGCAGACATTTTTCTGCCTTGAAAGCTCAGTGAGAGGTACGTTAACGTACAGGGTGCAGGTGTGCTTTGTTCACTGCACAAATTAGTCGCAACATTCACAACCGAGCTCTCCTGAATGCCTTTATTTCATTTTAAACACACATCTCTGCATCTGCCCTACACTACAAGGCTTAATCTAACTTCGGTGCATTAAGTGCCAAACAAGGGGACTGGGTCGATCAGATTTGCCTTATTTCCCAAGATGTCCAAGCTTCACTGAGAATTTCTGTCTTCAGTACTTGCAAGTGCTCAGTGTGCCCTGGGAGTTGCATTTTGACAGCACCAAGAACAAAAGCCCTGGGGTCTGGCTGGACACCTGCGTCCCCTTGCAGTCCTGCCCCAAAGCACCCACCCCTTTGTGTCGTCCTTCTCCCACTGGTGCACGGGCAAGTGACACACACCCCATGGCTGGTTTGCCTCTGTTTCTCTCACACCTGTGAGGGCCTCTGCTCCCAGCTCCCACCCCTCTCACAGGCCCACAGACCCTGTGACCTGCACACAGAGATTTTAAAGGGAGGAAAGGGATACATGTGAGAACAGGTAGCCCTGGGATTCAGTGAGCGGTGAGCCAGACTGCAGGGCTGTGGGCATCTCTCTTTCCTAACGATCCTACTCTGCTCAACCTCTCCCCTTCCTCTGCTTATGCTCTGTGGGTCTCCAGCTCCTCAGCAGCATAGTGAGGAGCCTCATTACAAATATTTCTGTGTTTTCCAGGTTTCCTGAACAAAATCCATGCTTTAAACTTCAAGATAGCTCTCCCAGGAGCACCTCTCAAAGAGGAGTTGGTTGGTTCAACACTGTTTGTTATATGCCCCAAATCAAATCAATATCCTGTTTCTTCCATTGAACAATTTGGTTCCCATTCCCCACACAGCTTTTATCTCAACCATGACTTAATGAGTCCTCATAAAAATGCATGGGTCTGCATGCATATGTAAAAACTTGTTTTCAGTCTAATTCCTACTCTCAATGAATTGCTCCAAGTCTTCCCGCAAGTCATTCTGTGATTACACAGCAAAAATTGCTTCTGCTGCACCCTCACAAGCTGCCACCTGCTCTCAGCATGGGCACACATGTGGTCCCCACTGGGGGAAAGTGTCCACTAATGAAAGGGGCCCTAAAATTGCCAGGTTTCATGGCAACTTTAAAGCTCCCTGCTGGAGCAAAGCATTGTAAATAAGAAGTCTTCCCCAGTTCATTTGCAGGACACAGGAACGACAGCACTGATAAAGCAGCACTGAGTTGTGCTGCGCTTCACCACTCTCAGGAACGTGTCTATTTTCTCTTCGTATGTTTTGCTATAGTTTCTCACAGCACCAAGTTTGTAAGCCTCTGCCACATAAAGTTGTTTGCTGTTATTTCTCTGGGTTCAGAGTCCTTAAACTGTACTTTAAACCCACCATCAATGTTTTCACTGTATTGCTATTCCATACATCATTAATCACTGAGAATGACGGCCTGTTTAATGGAGCAAAATACTCACAGAGAGTTCTCTCTATAGCAACTTACACCTCTGTTTTTTCCACACAGGAGGTGGTACCTGTTGCAGCTCATGGCTGCAGTGAGCCTGTGGCAGGAGCTGCTCACTCCCAGCTCCCCACATAGGGCAGGTAGGACAAAGCAGGACCTGGGTGGCTGCAGCTCATTCCTACTGCTCAGCCCCCATTCCAGCCAGTGGACATGGTATTTTTCTGCCTCCCCTAACAGCTCAAGCATTGTGTGAATGCAGGACAAAAATACACTCATTTTAGGATGCTTTCTGTGGGTGAGTTTTTCCGGAGGTGAAACCCAAACCAATTACCAGCAGTTTAGTTCTAGCACAAATCATAGTCCAGTAAAAAAGTTTTACTGGACACAGCAATTTAAAAACACAGCTTGGATACAGTGAGTGAAGGTACTTCTGCTAAGCCCTTATTTCCTTGGGTTGGCAAAATAACCTATGTTGTCCTTCTTATCAAAAATGGGGTTGAGGAGGAAGGAGGGAGGGAATACTAATAAATACATTGAGACAGGCTATTCAGAGGTTGGGTCTCCAGTCCCCATCATTTACTACATTTTTTTGCCAGTCTGATTACTGGAAGGCAATCTGTAGCTCAGGCAGAACACTTAAAAGTATACCTATTTTATACCATATACCTACCCCATTTTCCCCTGTTCTTGCAAATGTACTCCCTTCCTAAGGAAGCATATCTTAAAAGACAGGCACAGTCCTTAATTCAAACACAGTGCAATTGTAACAGCTCTTCAGTATTCATAATTATTTTTTAGAAAAAGAAAATCATTCTATTATAGATGTACACAGAAGAGTAAAACCTGTAATATGAATGAGGACACAGAACATTAAAAATGTAAATTGAGAATTAAATAGCAAAACAATGGAGTTCTGCCAATATTTTTATAACCATACAAATTGCTCATCAGTATCCAGTGTCATGTTGGCAGATTTGTTCAACAGGGAGTATAAAGCCGGAGACAAGATGACAGACTATCCTTTCTAAAGGATGTACTTTCAGCGCTGTCCCAGCTGCTATGCGTTCTCATACTTTAAAATAGAGAGGTGAACACACTTGGAGCATGAGCGATGTGCTACAAAAAGGAGCTTTTTTCCCCCCAGGTTGTGAAAAATTGGACTCCTGTATGCACATTCATCTGTAAGCTTTTGTCATCAAAAAAGCAACAGCCCCTGTTATAAAGCCTCCCAGAAACGACTGTTGTCAAAACATTACTATACGCTTGGAATCCTTTTTACTTCAAATCATGTGGAGTTTAGTGAATGCAATATTTTTACGCCAGCACAATTGTACGAAGCACTGAAATTCCTAGACCAGAAGAGCAGTGTTCACTAGTAAAATCTGTATATAATGTATTTATTCCTGTTTCCAGGTCTCCTCAAGAAATAATTTGATGCATTGGATTTTGACACTTTGAGTAAACACCAGAGTTTTCACTGAGATTGTGGGAGGGATGTGAGCCTCACACGTCCTCCCCAGGAGGAAGCTAGCGCTTCTCCCCATCGCACTGGTACAGGCTGTGACTGCAGCCACATGTGGGGCAAGACTGGGAAATCTCCATTTGGCTCTTTCAAGGAAACCAAGGAGAGAAAGGCACCATTTAAGTTTAGAGGTTCTTACTTATAAAGCAGGAACTGAATTCTCACCCTGAACTCATTTGTCCTCACACCACTGGTATAACAGAAAACCCAGTGTCTTGGAGAGCAGAAGGCTGGGGTTTTATCTCATATCACCTGACTCTGCACATAACATGGCCTCTTCCCTTTACATAGTAACAAATAGAAAACTGTTGACCCAGGCCCTTTCTTACCAGCACAGTTTTGTTACAAGGGTCAGGAGAACATCAGCGGTCAGTCAAGGGCCCTACATACCCTTGCCACGTAGGTAATACATCCTGATTATACTGTAAAAAGGTGCTTTATTCTAATAAGTTAAAATGTGAACTACAGCATATATCCAGGTGCTCAGTATAGATTAATGATTTTAGTACTGATTTGCACCAATGAACAAGTCATGTGTTCCCAACCACACCAATGGGCCCAGGAGGGAAAAAAATGGGACAGATCCTGTTATTCCTGGAGCCTCTCCATCCATCTCCCTTGAAAATTAATTCTATTTATCCAGCTGCTTTGCTGGAGGGATCTTCGAGCAGACATTCAGGGGACTACTGCTTCCACGTGTCACGGTTCCTACCCTCTCCCTAACAGCACCTGGAGACAATTACTCATTAATGACCAAATCAGGTGTCAGCACAAAGTAAGACAGGGTTACTAATGAGGAATGAGGCAGAGCAGATCACCTCCTTGTTCACGCAAAGTCAAAGGCCATGCTGGCAATTAAAGGCAGGATCTCTTAAAGAGTAAAGTCTCACAGCATGCCACAAAGCCAATAGGAGCATCATAGAGCTTTGATTTTCATAACAGAATGATGAGGAAGGGGGAAGGCTAATTTAGCCACACTTACTCTTTCTTTGAGAGATGCAAGTCACAGAGAAGAATGTGGCTTGTTCCTTGCCACAGAGTTTATTTCATGCCTGGGACACAGGTAAGCACCATGCAAAAAAAACCAGGTGGACTATCACAAGCCAGTGTCATACTGTAGGGTCGTCTGACCTGCAGGCCAGCATGCTGCAGAGCTGGGGCATCTGTCCCACTGGGCCAGTGCTGGTTCTCCCACGGCCAGGCAGGCAGGACATCCTGCCAGGTTTTCAGAAAGGAGATTCAGTGACAAAGCAGCTGGCTCTGTGAGAAGGACAGCATACAGAGGCCTCACCCTGCCAGGAGGGACAACACCTTCTGACAGCAGATGTGACCGCATGTCCCTCCCTAGGGTCCCTCCTGTCCCCCCCATCTCCCACCACCCTTAGGACACCCAGTCAGAAGAGGTTTGCTTCCAACCAGCACATCTTGATTGATCACCAAAAAGGAAAAAAAATGGATGTTCATAATGCACAACTGCTAAACAATTCTTAGAGATACACACTGATGACATTTTAAACCCCAGTGCAAACACTACATAATTCATGATACTCACTGTATCAAAGCACACTGGAAAATGGATGTGTTGCTTTTCTCTCAGGAACTTGAATTTCTATATTAGTAAAACAGTTTGGGAGGTGGGAGGAGGAACCTGATAGATTTAAGGCTTATACTTTTCTCCTAGTACATTGCCAGGAAGATAAAATATTTAGTGGCTTCATATTCCCTAACCATATTTTTGACAATATGCTTCATGCTCTATTTGCCACAAAAGTTGTGACACTGCAGTCAGTCATCAAAGAATAAAGTATGCATTTTTCATGGCAAAAGATCAAAAAAATCCCATTTTTTATTACCCTGCCATTGGTTAAGTCAAGCTCTGATAATTAGGATATTGGATATTTATGAGGAGCTATTCTGCCTTTATTACTGCTTTAGGTGCCTGTTGACAGATGCAGCAAGACAATTTACATTGATGTGTGAATTTGCCAGTATTTCAGTAATAATATCCAAGTCTAAGTCTATTAGAAAAAGGGTCCATATCTCACTCTTGGAATACATCTTTTCAATTAATTCTGGTTTTGTTGCATTTCCTCTGGCATGTTGTCATTGAGGGTTTCTATCATTTGTTTTTGCTCTGATCGACTACTAGCACAAATTAAAGTCCAGAGGGTAACTGGATAAAAGCAGGTTATTAGATTAGAAAGGCAGAATGAAACACTATAATCTCCTAGTCTGACCCACTCAATAAACACAAGCCATAGGACTCTCCCTCTGAATCGAACCCAGCTGCCATTGCAGCATGGAGGAAGGAGAGGAGAGCAACTCCTTCCCCACACCACACTAGAGCATAGAGACTCTGTGACAATGAGTTACTAGAACCCATGCAGGTGAGGGGAGAAAGCAGAGCTTAGTGCCAGTCTCTTTTCCCTGTGTATCCCCTCAGTGTTTGGGTTTGTTTTTTTTTTACTTCTCAAATGTCACTTCAACTAGGACTGAAATCTGCTTACAAGTATTTACTTCCACTTAGAGGATGCAGGCTGCTATGCATCTCACACCATGGTCTCTAAAGCTGTCCTTCATCTTCTTGTAACTGCAAACAATTTTTTATCCCAAAGAAATTTTCAGTCTTACTATTGATGCTATGTGATAAAAGCGCACTGATCCATTCCCAGTTAATCTATGTCTATTCTACAAGTAAATGGTTCAATACTTCCTCTAATGATCTGTACATTTCAGATTTACTTATGCCTGAAAAAGCTCCAGCAGAAGTTTATGTGAGCAGAACCATAAAACCAAGCATGGAGCAATATATAATTGCAGCGGACTATATGCTTGAGACCACCAATTGAAGCAGAGCTGAGTAAAACCTTAATGCCCTCAATTACAGACATGTGAAATGTCCTGTATGTCTCGAGCATTTCCAGGGAGGAATGAGACAGAAGGAAAGCTGTATCATTACAACCTTGGCATTTACTCACATCAATATCATACACCTTCCTTGCTCATTGCCTACATCAAACTTCTAGAAGTGTTATATCCCCAGAGACTGAAGGGAAATTTGACCCTCACAGCTGAAATGACTCAAGGCTCCATATCACAAGACGACCCTGGGGACATAAAGAGCAAAAAGCAGCTTACCCTTCTGGCTGAGCCCTCAATGAGCCTCTGGAGGGTTTCTTAGTGCTAAGGAGGAAAGGGTGCCACAAAAGGAAGGTGAAGAGCAACAGCACTGACTTTTAAAGTGAGTTCAGTGTAATTTATTCTAGCAACAGTCTCTTGCACCAGTTCTCCCCTGCACCATCTCCCCATTAATCTGTAAGGTCCTCCTTACTCAAAATGATGCGGAGAAAAGAAATTTTAAATCACAGGTCCTTTGCACAGCATGGCAAATTAGGGCTACCCACTCTAAATAAGCACCTTTTATTAATAAGATCTTTACAGCACCTAATGATGCTTTGGCATTTTGCTGTAACAGTCAACACATTTTCTCCCAGGAAGACTTCTAAATTAAGCCACATTTTTTGTTTTGCTCTGGCTTCCACCTGAAACACTCTTCTGGGTCAGAGATATTTACAACGTGGATGGTTAGAAAAGAGCTTAAAAGAAATAGGCAGGTGAAGAATAACACTGCTTTTAACTTGACCTTTAATAGGTTTTCAGAGGGCTTTAATACATTCTCCCAAGTTTGATAGTGACTATGCTCCTTTGGCTTCACTGACACAGTGCTCTATCAGTTGAAGTAGGTGTGAAGGGGAACATATACACAGGGAAAGCAAAGAGCAGTGTTTAACTCTATGATACAGCTTATATTTGAATAAGCTTTCCTCAGCTCTCAAGCTCTGTCAAATCCACAAAGATCCTCCAAGCAAGAGAAAGGACAAAGAATGTAGGAAAGGAAGACTTATCAGGAAAAAGCCACAGTTTAAATCATTTGATTTACTCCTAACAGCCAGCCCTACCATGTCCACACAAAGGACAACACAAGGGCTCTATTACTGCTGCACCTCCAAAACACATTTATTTTGGATTAATTTGCCTGATCACGTAAGTTATCATAATAAGAAAACAGATTTTACTTTTGTACTGTCTCTTCTCCTTCAATTCACAGGATTAAGACTGGCAGTGCAGAAGCTGTGGCCAATGTTAAAAAGTGTAGTTACACCCAGGTAAGCACTTAACCAAGCAAACATCACAAAATTAGCGACAAAAAACAGGTTTCATGTGGGAGTTGTTAGAACTCAATAATATTGCAACAACTGGATTTCAGAGATCAATAAGGAACAAATAAAAGGAGCACAAAGCAAAGCATCACCAGTAGGACCCAGCTTGCTTCCTCAAGGCTGAAGCATCCATCCATTAGAGGGTGTCAGGAAGATGCCCAATAACTTTTCAGTGAGTTACTACCTTCTGAGGTCTATGATATTACACGTTAGGTGCCCAAACTGAAGGAAGTCTGGAATGAGATTAAAGCTATCAAGCTTCAAAGACACAGGAAAGTCTATCCACAAATCTGGAGGAAGGGCAGAAGAAACTAAAAGGAATAGACCAGAAATTATTTTCTAGAGTTTCTAGATTGCAGAAGCACCTGTAGAAGATGAGTTTGTACAGGCTTCTACTTGGCAGACAGGATTTTTTTTCCCTAGTATGAGAAAAGCCAATATAAGATGTGTTTATAAATAAATTGATTAAGGCTAGCTTTTCTTTTCTATCTAATTAGACCAAAAAGCAACATCTGAAAGAGCTTCAACACCACTCAAATCTCACTAGCACATCCATTTGCTGCATATTAAAGAGAAGTTCAAGTTAACAAAATGAAGACCAGTTTGAAGATACATGGACATGAACAGCAAGGAGCCGGGCTGCCAGGACACTAGCTATGGAAGAGCAGTCCATAGAGACCACATCACTGTGCATGCAGCATACCTGACCTGCGGAGCCACAGGAGCATTATGCTCCATTGAGCTAAAGCAGGCACAGCCCACACCGCTTGTCTTGCTGCTTTTGTGAAAGTGCAGATATACACAGCACTAATGCTAAAGATTAGCATAATTTCTCAGTATTTCAAGATTTCTGTCTCAGCTTTTAGAGGGGAAAGTCACTCCGCAGCCATGAGGTTTGCCAGTATTTGCAGGGCTGTTATCGCATTCCTCAGTATTCAGACACAATGTCTTCTTACTCAGTGGTTACACCATCTTTTGAGGTAAAATACTAACTTCTACTTAGACAACATATTCTGTTGGTTAGTTTGTGATTAGCCTGACCCACCTGATTGGTGCATTAAGCACACTGTAAATTCTGAATATCTTGTACTTGGGGAAAGCATGAGCCAGCAGCAGCCTCCTGCAGGCCTCCAGCCTCTGCAGAGAGCTTCAGTTGTGACGGTGATGAACTGAGGGCTCCCATCACCACAGCCAACAGTGTCTCTAAGGCAAGCTAAATGTCCAGCCATTCCTCTAAAAAGCAATTTGAAACCTACCCCACAAGGCACAGGGCAAAAAATGCTTAATTCTGCAAAGGGACTCAATCATTACAGCTTGGTGAGAGAGGTGCCAATATTGAGACTGATTTTGATAGCAGTCATAAGCTTCTGCATCACAGTAGTTGCCTGACTGCTGCTGAAGGCATGGGAGGGAGGAGCAGACAGTTTGAGTCCCAGTACAGGCTTTGCTTGGGGTAATGTCAGCATTTGTGTTTAACCCTTTTCTGACCTCTGTGTAAAATGAAGGTGCCTAGAAGCGAAGCAGAAATAGTAATGAAACAGTTCATTGGCTCAGTTCACAGTAAGTAAGGACATCAGAAATTTTCATTACCGAAACAAGCAGCTACAGTAAGATCAGTCTATTTGATGTTTGAATTAGAGGTTAAGGGCAGAGGAAAAGGAGAATTTCGCTGTTTGTGATAAAACTCATCCATCTCTCTGGATACTGCTAAGCCATCCCTGGCAGGGATGGACTTTTATCCCTGGCTCAGACTTCTGAAGAACAAATCTTTTTGCATTTTGAATGCACCAGATGGTATGCCTTTACAAAACTGGCCTCCAGGGAAGATACCTCTAAAATCCCTTCCTGCAAGGACTTCACTCCATCTCCCCCCCCAAATTACTCAGTTCAGGCACTGCCTAATGCAGGACAGAAGCATATGCCTTTCCTTTGGCAATTGCATTGTGTTATGCTATTAAGAAATATGCCCAATCTGCCTTCTTTTCAGTTCTGTGTATTGTACTTCTCCTAGATTGATGTATACCTCAGACCAAATAGTCCTGCATGGCCTAGACTGGGGTAATTGGATTACATTTATGTGAAACCCAAAGTGCTAGACGTTCTCAGGGGTGATTTTCTTTTTCAGACTGCCATTAGAGTCCCAAGGAAACCAAGTACAAAAGCCTAAACTAATCTCACATTAAACAGGATTTTTTTTTTCGATCAAGTTGCACAGAGAGGTTGACTTTTAATGGGAGTTGCACAGCTGAGAGACTAACACACAGAAAAATATCTCCAAACTCCTTACCCCAAGAAGTTCAGAACAAGAGAAGTAAGGAAATCTGCATTAATGACCACACATATGCTCAAGCTCACCCTCCTGTGTATGCTCATGGGCGCTGGTAATTCATGCAGTGGCAAAAGCCAGGGTAAGTGGACTCCACTGTCAAAAAACCCCCCACACTTACAAAGGAGTCAGAAATCATTATTCCTACAGTACAGAAGTGTCTGAGGCACAAGGAGAGCACACAGCTTGAACAAGGTCACTCAGCGGGACCACACAGGAGCTGGGATTGGAGCCTGTCTCAGACCCCATAGACAAGGTGCAAGTGCATTTACAGCTGATGAGTGCTGGGAAGATAAGCTGACAATTTATTGGCAAATTTGCTGTTCTAACTTTGCTGTCACAGTGGAAGAGGAAAAAGTCCTCCATCTTGAACATAATAAAGGACTATAGTTGTGACACATTTTGAGTGCCTGAGATATTTGTGACAGTTTCAAATGGCTACTGTGAAAGGCCCAAGGATGCATTTAGATGTGCCTGCTAGAAAACAGGGCACAATCAAAACTACTGGGTGACAAAGTGTACCTATCACTTCCTTGTTCCCAAAGGAAAAGTATTGTCACAGCACCTGGACCTGCGCCCTGTGGCTGGCTCAGGACCAAGGTGATTTCTTTGAACTGCATGATTTCCAAACTGCAAATAACCATTTTGGACCGTGGCAGGATTTTATTGTATTTCCAAAGGGAAAAACAAATTCATACTTGGAAATACAGCTCAGAAAACCCTTTCGAGACTACTCTAATGCAGAGGGGAGAGCACTCTTTCACAGACATGAGGGGTATTAACTATTTTCCATTATCTTACTAATTGTCTCATAACATCCCAGCAACATTTATTTTTCTTAGTGCATTGCAACTGAATTACATCTGAATAGGGAGTAATTAAACTAGTTTGCTCTTTTTATTTTGCCTCTCTTGCAGACACAGACCTAATTTGGGTTCATCTTGAATGCTGTTGCCATAGCACGTACTGTACTTGAGAGCTGAATGTCAGGAAATGTGGAATAGTAGTTTAACCTGCAGGACAATTTGGGAAAAGAAACACATAAGAATCCCAGTAAAATGGAGTCAGAAAAGACTCCTCTAACTAGATTTATATGTTTTCCTTTGGAGTGCAAGTCCTTCGGCAGGGAAACTATGCATTGTGTCTCAGAAACTAGCCAATTTTCAGATTTCTGCATGTACTCACAACCCAAACCAGAAGCTGTGATGGACCCTGCAACGACAGGGAGTAATTGGGAGAGGCAAAAGAACCCAGAAACAGATGCAGAGATCTAATAGAAATCTCACATGCAGCAGGCTTATATCTGTGGGCAGATCCAACTCAACACTGCCAAATCATATTGCATAGATATCTCACTGGCTGTTTGGATGTGCCATATTCAGTGCCCCTACATAAGCCTTGGTTTCAGGTGGACAAATACATGCTGATCTGAAAACCAGGCCTCGCAAATCAGTGTGGAGAAATTTCATGCTGTTTGGCTCCTGACTGGAAAATCACCATGTGAGGGGAACAGCAGCTGTCCTTTTTCTCATCTCACACAGAGGCACTTTTAATGTGGCTCCCCAACCACTCAGAGGACAAGTCATCTTGCAGTAACTGACTCACACTGGCTGAGCTGTCCCATTTGCCTGTACTGTCTTCCTGGTGTGGCCGGGCCCTGTCACCTCCCCAGGGCACCTGTAACGAGGCACTCCCAGCACTCTTTGGGACTTTTCCTTGTATGGGGTAGGGGAACAACTTGTAACTCCGATTTCTTTTCCCTCTTGGCATCACCATGTGTCTTTCAGTCAATGGTTGATATGATTTTCATGCTTGAAAAGGAAATTAGTCAGAGCTCAAGGATAACAGTAATTTCTGGTACTGCAGCAGGTATACGCCTCTGGGCTTGTGCATGTGAGAAGTGACATTAATGTGTATCAGTGGGTGTTCAGAGGTTAGGATGTGATACAGCCTGGAGAGCCCCTAAACTGGGCTGTGCCCTCAGTTCCTTCCTTTTCCCCTGTCCCAGATGGGTTTGCTATTTATAGGGTGGGAAGAACAGGGGACAGTTCAACTGTTGACTTTCCAGGTGAGACCAACTCATCATGGCAGTCTTTTGGCTTTGTCTTCTTGATACCGTAGGGGCTTCATACTCCTAAGCACTGAGCCAAAAAGATCAAGAACTTATATTTTAATCTTCCTAAGAAAAAAAATAATTTTAAACAGAATTGTTGTTCTAAGTATCTCCAGTTTGATGACAAAAAACAAGTGTCTTTCAGTTCTGAAACAAATGGGTGACCTTTTTCCCCCCTTTTGCAACCCTTCCCCTTCCTTTCCTTCATGCTCCCTCCCCGTAACTGCAGGGTTCACCCCATTTCAGCTAATAACAAGGAGTGGAGAAATGCGGGAGAGAGAACAGGATGAGAACTAAAACACTGAAGAAATGGAGGGAGATGCTCCTTTCATTGGGAGGTTTTCTAACAAAAGCACACAGAGGTTTTTTCTTTTTAGGTTTTAAAGACAGCCCTAGAGCTCAAACAAACTCTAGCTTCAAAATGAGAATCAAGGAGGGTTCATTTTTCATCAACCTATCAAAATTCATTTCAGAATAAGCTGTTAACATGGGTTGGACAAGTCTCATATAAATAAGAAGGAAAAATCTGGTACTGGAAGTCATAGAAAGAAGCTTGTTGGACTGTGCGTACCTTATTAAAAAATAGGTTATGGAAAGTAACGAGTAAATTACTTTTGGTTTAAATGCTGTGGTTTGAAATTTGCCTCAAACTGAAAAGTCCCTGATAATTTAAAACACTTTTCTTAAAACTAAGCAACTAAAACTCAGACTTCCTTACACAGTAAGGATACTTAAGTTAGTAGTTATCCTTAAGAATATTTTCCATAAGAAATATGGGAATATGACAGTGGATGTATCATTGACAAATTTACCTATAGATCTCTATTATGACAAGCATAAAAAAATCTATCTACACTACAATACAGCTCTTCATAATAGGTTTTGATAGTTGGATATGTAGAAGCTGTCATGAATACAAATGGAGAGAAACCATCTTTCCAGCTATTCTGCAATATAAATCTTTTTTGTGTGTCATTGAAATAATGTCTGCTGCTTTTTGAAAGAAAAGATACTGGGAAGGTTCTTCTTCCAGCTATACCATTTGAAGTTCTTGTTGAACCTTTCCACAGCAAAAATAGAGGACCTGAGGGTGTAGGCCCCATGTGTAACAGTTACAAATTTAGCAAAGTTACTGCTAGCAAACATGTTTATCTCAAACCCTGTAAAAGACGAAAATTGTTAAATAAAATCACAGTGATGGGTGCCATTGCGACAGAAAAACTTAAGGTAGGGACTAGGGGAATTAAATTCTATTTACTTCTGATTTGGGGGAAGAAGGGGAGAATGAGGGAGAGGGTTTGCTACTACTGGACACTGAGAAAACTGCTGTTTGCTCTATAACTGTGAAGGGGTAAAACAAATATATATGTGCATATACTTTGGTTTATGGTGCTGGGGCATGGAAAAGGTGTTCTAAAAAGAAGTCTTGACTGCATGTCCACAAGAAACAAAGAGGCAGCTGGACAGCAGGATAAAAATGTTGAGTTGTAAAAGCTTTAGTTGAAGTCAGAATCCTGACTTATGAAAGGAATAAAATCTTTAGTATGCTGTGGATGGGCCATTTCCCATATAGAAAATCTTCTTCTGTCCAGTGCTTCCTGTTATAATAGTTCCTGTGTTTCAGATTATCTTCATCTGTAACAGTTAACAAGTAATACAGCTTTATGAAGCTTCCATCTCTTTCTCCAACCAGAGAATTAAAAAGCCCTCTTAGGCGAGGCTTCAAAACACAAGAGCAGGCAATGTTAGCTCTTCTTCAATCAGACTATGCATATACTTCTGGTCACCGGATTTGGTGCTTGTTTTCAAGCAACTGTTCTATTTGTGGAAGAGCACAAGACCTGTAAAAAAACTGTTATGGCTAGGATGTATGAGGGAGCCATAGATCTTATAAACATGAGGCATTCCAGGTTTATAGGATTTTAAGGTACAAAGAGGAAGTTGTTTTTGAAGCGTGAAGTGGTGGACACTTCACAATCACTTTTGGTCTTGGGGGGCATTCAACAGGACAACACCCTTTATCAAATCACAGCCTGTATAATAATATTTTCTACAAACAAACTACCAAATTAAAGGCAGGGAAGATATTCAGAGGAAAGAGAAGACTTCAAAGCAATTTCTTGTATTATCTTTGGTACATACTCACAGACTGCTCTTCAGCCAGCTAAACAGAAAGGGATTGCAGGTAGGGCAAAAAGGAAGATCAGTCTCCAAAAAGTAGTTAATTACTCATGTTTGATCTCAAATCAAGTGCCAGCAATACACTGTATGCATTTATCCCATTTAGAGATCCCGCAAGTTTGTTCATTGCTGACTGACCTAGAACTGGCATACTGGTGGAAGATGCAGAGGAAGAAGAGGAAAGGAAGGAGAGGTTTCAGCTTCATTTCTCCACATCTCGATATCATGGGCTCAGAAAACCTGCACTATTAGCATCAGATGCTGTCTTTTGAAAAGTCCAAAACATTTGGTTGTACAGCAAGCATTAAAGTGACACCCATATAGCTCACACAAATGGCTATTCCTACGGACCGATGCATGCCTGAATTAAACTGTACAGTTTCATTGCTCTCTTAATTTTTCTACATTCCATATAATTCTTTTGCACATGAAACTGCATATTAGAAATTATAAGCCTACACCCTATCTGTCACAGGAAGCTGCCATCCTAAAAGCACAGACATTTAATGCACCAATGTGTCTGAATGTTCAGGACTATGAACAAGCAAGCCTGCAGGCTGTCCCTGTGTTACTCCAAGACACACTCAGACTAAACAGACTCACCCAGGAGAGCTGTTGTCAGCCCATTTGGAAATATGATTGCCCATCAATAACAAACCAGAAACACTGTAAAGCAAATAGCTGGACCCTTGCACAGGCTCAAGATGAAAAAAAAAATCCTACAACCTCCCAACACCTCCATACTCAAATGAGAGAGAAAGAGCGGAAGTATTTAAAGCAGAGAAGTCCCTTATCTAAAAGAGATAAAAATGAGGACTGTTCAAATGCAGATCAGGGAGAGATGAGGTTTTCTAACACTGCCAAGGGAAAAATACAAACAGACTGCATTTCAGAGCAATGCAAGTTACATTATGGAGTTTTCTTCAGAGAAGCAAAGCGTATGTCTAGCCTAATCTGCAAATCACAGGTTATTTTTTCTCTGAGCAGCTACAAGCTTGTGCAAATAACCCTCTTCATCTTCCAACACCAGCAACAGAAGTGGCTGACCATGAAAGTCCACAAGCAGCGTTTCCGGCTGCTCAAAATCACCTCCCCTTGACAGGTGACTGGAGTTCATTTTCCACCTACTAATCCATGATTAATATCTTTTAAAAATCCAATACACATTGAAGCTCCTGGTAATGATGAACACTTCAAAGAGAAAATAATAGTTTTTACAAAGAAGATTCTTGTATGTGCATTTTCACGAAATGCAAACTAAGCCATGCCACACAGTTGTCACATAGCTAGTAATTTTCAGAAGTAGCTGGGCCACTTCTCTTCAGGAAATAAACATTTCTTACCTAGTTTCAATATATTTAAAGCATGGACTTAATATGCAACAGCTACGTTAACAAAAGCTAGACAAGATCAACTGCATATGTCAAATTTCCTTTTTACTACTAGTTGTGGTTCTAACTATGTAGATTGTGTATGTTTTGACAGAGATTCTTTCCTCTTGTCTGCACAGTGCATATACAGTGGGCCCCTGGTCTCAGATCAGGCTCCAAAACACCACCATGTAGTAGATAAATTACAAGATATGTCACTGAAGTACCTAAATTTGTATAAATCAGTACTGCTTCTGCTAAGTCAGGACAGGCTACCAGATACCGTTGTTTTCACAAGTTGGTGGTTCTAAATGACCAGCATCCAGCTGCTTTTTTAACTTGTTATTATAGCCATAATAGGTTGCTTGCAGAATCAAATTCTATTCGTTAATTGCCTCCACATCTGCAGAACGCAGAAGACTTATTTTAACTTGTCTTTTTACAACTGGTCTGAGGATAAAATGCAACTTTGCCGTAAAGTCCATCAGCTGCAGAACTTTTTTTCTGTCTCATAATACTCCTTAGATGAAGTTCAAGTGCTCTGACAGGGAAACTTCCAGTGCAGATTCTTTTTTATTTTCATCCAGCTTTTAAGTGGTGTATGTTTCTCTACGGGTACATACACAGAACTTGCAAATACTAATTAGAACTATGCATGTGTTCTGTGGGAAGGCAAGCCTAATACTGAAACTCTCTGCTCTGCTATGGTGCTCACGTCAACAGTTTCATTTATTTTGGCTAGAGGTGCCTATGATTTAGTCATTAATCCTGAAAAAGAACTTTCATACTGAAGTGGTATTTAATATAAAACAGTATTACTACATTTAAAATAATAATACTGTGTTTAAGAATCTGTTTCTTTTCCTTCACACAGAATTTTACATGCCCTTACAGATGATTACCAAGCATTAATGTCCCAGCTGACAAAGACTACCAAACTGAAACCAGGACAATTAGAAGTTAAAGTGCTCTCAGATTACAGACCACAACAGTATCTCAAACTATACAAATTTAGAGAACAACTTTTAGCCAGGTTAAAGGATTTCTGTTCAACAGCCAATTTATTAAAGTTAACAAGAAGGACAGCAAGGAGCAAGCCTGCAAAATTGCAACTGCACATCTCCTGGCCACCTCTGACTGCAGCCACTATCCGCTCACTTCTCTCCTTTTCTCCAACCATCCATCCTTAGGACTGAGAAAGACAGAGTTGCAATTTTAGCAGATGAACGTAGACAGAGTAACTTAACCTGCTTGGCATAATTAACAACATGGCAGAAGCTATGGCAGCCTCTACTAGAAAGCAGAGAATAAATTCTCATTAGACTAACACAACACGAAAGGCCAACACATACAAGTCACTTTATGATGATCTGCTGGAAAATAACTCTCATCCAAAACACCTTGATCCAACCAGTGTCATAATAAAGCAAAGCAGCTTCACCCATTTTAAATTTCATATGAAAAACTGTTTTGTTGTGTTGAAGCTATCAATTTCTAATTTAATTTTGCTGAATATTGAATTCTACTTGTGTAACCCTGAATTGTCAATACATTATTTTGCTCCTAAGGATTTCAGGTCCTTTCCTGTAAGTCGATGCATCACAGTTTATTGAATTCCTATAGCATTGCCCAATTTTTCTTCTTTGCTTGTACACCAGAATTACTTACTGTAAAGTACTTATTTTAAAACTCTGATGATGACAAAGATATGTCCCCAATGTGATTTCAAGGATACACTTTAAAAAAACCCCAAACTCTCAGTAATAAATAAGTTGCATGTTCATGGGACAGGAAGCAGAATAATTACTCAACTGCTTTAAATAAATTGTGGCACCTAACGTTAATCAGCTTTAGTAACCTCAAAAAAAGGAAGTGAATGTACATTCATTTATATTCATTAACCAGGCAGCTTTTCTATTTTAGGAAAGCAGAGGGGTTATCATGAGATTTTTGTTTCTATTCCTCCTGTGAAACATCATTCCTTGGATCAAAAGCATGATGTTTCACTTTAAAAAGATTTTTTTCACACCTCAGAATTTTCACCTCGAAACCTTATTAGGCAAAAGCAGTCAGAACCACCAATATATTAAAATAGTAGGAAAATTAAATAAAGAAGATTTGAACCTTAGGGACACTGACTTTCACAGTGCTGCTGCAAGGGATAAAGAATTTGAAAATGGTGATTTAAATATGGCAATCACTCCTGACCTAAAATGACTTGGAAGTAGAGTTCAGTCAACAAGATTTTTGCTACCAGAAGTCTGAAATGCTTATAGCTCCTACTAAATTCAGTGCACTGATCTCCAGCGCACCCCAGCAAGCCTCATTCTCTAGGCTCTTGGAGCTTTTGCCGAATGAGGCTTTTTCCAAAATGTGGCTGCTCACAATGGGAGCTGGGGCCCCCTGAGCCGAGTCTGCTAGAAGACTAAAACAAAGGAACTAACAAACCAAAAATCCACCCCAAAACTGAAGTTCCAGATGCACAAAGAGGAAACAATTGTTTCAGGCCCTATTATTTTGGGCTGCTTTTCTTGTAAAATGCAACATGTTGCCAGCCAAGGCAGCTCTGGGTTGCTGTAACTCCAAAGCATGAGGAAGCTGCTCAGCCTGAGGAACTTGCCTTGAGATACAACAAATGTTTTGGTGAGAATGGCTGCTTTTAATTAGTCCATACTCCAATACATGTATATACACACGTCTGTGTGTGTATATAGATATAGACCATTTCAGCATGCCATGGTGTCAAAAAGCTACAGTTTTTGTTGTCACATGAACACCCAGAAAAGTGGAGGCAGGGTATCTCTCAGTCTCCGGTTTCCTTTGTTTGAGCTGATACCAGCTATTGCGCCTTGCATGCCCCAGCAGTGCAGGCAACTCAGAGGTTTGAAGGGCCAGTGCAAAGTTTAACTAAAGGAAGCAGTAAAGCCAGACTGATCAAAAGCTCTTGGGAACCACAGAGCTGAACTCAAACTCATTCATGAAAGGCAGCTGACATCTGATGTAGAAACCTAAACACCAAAGCAAGCTCAGTGCTTGCTACCCAGTGTCCATCCCCCACACCAGGAATTTTAGAGGTCAAATACCACAGTGTGTATACACTTAAAGGAGATTTTACTAATTCGTGCCAATTACGGAGTAAAGATTTCCTTTAATACAAGGGGAAAACCCAGGACATCTTGGCTTTTCTTGAGCTGTTCAATGCAGCTGACCTCCTACTGTTTTTTTTCTATAGGGCAGGAGAGGCAGAGCGCACACCATAAGCTCACTTTCAGTACAGAGAAAAAAAAAAATCCTCCCTAATGACTACTTTGTGTTCCAAGACAAAGCACCAGAAAACTAAGCATCCCAAATAACAAAAAAAAACCCCCAACCCATAACACTTTTTTTTCCTCTTTTTGTTGTTCTTTTTAAAGCAGCTCTTCATTAGAATGTAGCAGAGCATCCTGCTTTCAACGAAAGCACTGGGAAATGATTCAGAGAAGCACAGTGGCTAAGGAGGTAGCCTATCAGTTTCAACTAATAAGCCGATTGAAATGAGAAGGGATATGTCTGAAAGACAGAAAATAAAATCCAGAGCTTTATTACCAAGAAACTGATCCAGAAAACACAAAGATATGCAGATAATACAGTAGTATGGAGAAGGGGAAATTCACCTAATCACTGCTACGAACAGGAGTCCCAGCCATGGGCTCAGATGACAGTGTGAAGGACTGTTTCTTAAACTACTTGGGCCAACATCAGATATCATTGGAGATTTAAAGGTATCTATTAAATTGCGTTAGTGCAGTGGAGCACTCTCACAGCCCAAGAGATCCCTCACAGAGAGCAAGGCACAGGTGCCAGCTGCGAGAGAGGAGCATTTCTGTCCGATTTCCATTTCCAACCAGAAAAATCAGAGCTTTGTGGAAGGGCTGCGAGAGCCCATTGTGGCTCCTTGACGCTGTCCATGCAGCATGAGGAAGCTGCCTTCCTCCTGACATCTTAACAAATTTGGGAGCAATTCTTCACCTTGATTGTTAAAGACTAAAACCAAAACAACCATAATCAATTACAGCGTTCAAGGCACCAGAGGAAATTTTAAAAAAAGCTTTCAAGGTCAGGGTTTCAGTGGAAATACATCTTTGTTGACAATAGGCAGAGCTTCCCTGAGCTGACGGCTACATTTGCAGGACAACTACACCATGTACATTTTCAGTGTGTCAGAGCAGCAAACAGGAACACATTTAGCTGATTCACAGCACACAGAAGGGTTAAGCTTACATTTCATGACAGAAGTTAACCCAAATAAGGTCTATGCTATTTGGTCTGAAGGGGAAAGAAATCAATTCTGGTTCCCATGGGTAGGATTTCACCACTTGATTAGAGAAAGAAATGAATCTTTAAAGTATACTTACAGGAAAGGTATTTTCCATTTGCATGAGAGATGGGAATGGCTGCATCCCAAGTTAATGAAATCAAGTCTTCTGTGCCTGCTTGAGGATTTCATCTATTTGAATTATGCAAATATAAAATATAACTTCATTGTATAAAACTTGAAATAAGAATGCTATCCACACATCCAGGGAGGCCAAAATAATATCCCCACTCCCCAAACTTAACATTGTTTCATTGAAAGCCAACAAGAGGTTATGATCTGGTCCTACAGCTTTGCATTTGAGATGTGACAGTCAATTTAGAGGACATTCCTGCCTGTCAGCAAATAAACATTAAGTCATGTTAAATTTCACCTCCATTTGATAAGGTTAAAGCAATTCTTTCTTAGGCGATAGAGACTCGGAGGCAAGCTTTTAAATGCTAGTCATCAGGCACAGGGAGACTGACAGCCACGTAAGTTGCGAAGGGGGGTATTGAGGCAGGCTGGCAGAATGGATCTGTGGCAGCAAGGCAAGGAGAAGCAGAGGTGGTATCTTGCCCTTGATTCAGAGACCAAAACATGCAGAAAATGGATCCTTCACTTACAGGCAGGGATCCATGTGTGCACCAAGCCATGCGGTCCCAGGTCAGCTTTCTGAAACTCTCCTTTTGGCAACAGGTATTTGCCAAGAAAACGTTCAGCTTCAGTAAGCTTACAGGACCTTCTTTGCAAGTTCAGCACTCTCCCAAAGGAGGATATGGAGTGTCACAACAAGGAGCAATAAACATAACCTCTTTCTTCCAACCCAGGGGAAGCCTGGGCTTCATGATCAGAGACACACCTCCACTCCCAGCACAGGCAACTGCATCATGGACCTGCAGAAATGATCACTTCTTTATCCCACAAACTGAACTAGTTTGGTTCAGCTCTCCACTTGGAAGGCTGTCCCTGAACATGTCCTTCTCATGACTCAAAATTTTCTCATTTCTGTCTGTACTCATTCATGGCCCCTATAGACCTATTAGTTCTTGAGCCAATGCTATCATTTACATCAATGCAGAGAACAAGGCAATATTTTGTAATTTCAGAGCATTTGCACTGCAGGACAATGTTTCCTAAATTGTCAATATGCTCTTTATAATAGAAAAGAATGCATTTAAATGGTGGCTTGGACCAGAAGACAAATAGAAAGGAGACATTTGAATTTCAAGTCGCTATCAAAAAGCTTTTTAGAATTCAGTAGACATGTATACGAGCAGAAATAGGAAAAGGTAAGGGAATCAAGACAATGGAAAGTTTAAATCTCCAAACTAACTTTTAACAATGAACTCCCAGGCTGCCTCCAAGTACACTAGGTGGGAAAAATCTTTTAAGAGAAGTACTGAAAAAAGAAAAGTTATATAATCACAAACCTCCACAGGCATATAGAGATCAGATCTGCTTTGGCTTTGCTCAGAGACTACTCAGACTTACGGATGATGGCCCTCTGTATCCACCAGACCAGCAGACAGCAGTTTCAGAACTCCTCTCCTGTTTTGCGCTTCTATGGCTGGTTTGGGGTTTGTTGTTCAGGGTTTTTTTCTTTTTTATATAGACCAAATCAGCAAATCCATACTTAGCAGGGATTTAAAGCTCTGTAAATTCAGAGTTAATCAAGAGGACAGTAACTTTCAAACTTACCTCTAAGCTGAAGGGGAAGATTTGTGCATAATGGAGTGGAGGTCCTCGACCCTTGAATTACAACAAAGGCAATGGCAAACTCCTTGACAAAAGGCCTAACAATCATGCTGGGCTCCCTGGGCAGTTTCTGAAGATGCACAAGACAACTGCTAAGCTTAACGCATTGCAAAATGAGATCAAATTAATTGTACATGGAGTCTGCATAGATCACTCTGCATATGGCTGTTACCGAATCAGTTTTGCAAGATTCTCAAACCAGGGTACAAGCCAGATCTTTCTCTTGCCTTGGTACTCACTGTCCCAGAGTACTTACAGAAAACTCAAAGCCAGCCATATTCTTCATTTTGCAACATAACACAATACAACTTCAGTTTAGCTTCCATTAAAGGTTTGTCTCCCTATTCTTCAGTCATCTTAGTAGTCCCTTTTCTCCAGCCTCTGCATGGGTAGTTAGACATTGTATTTTTTCAAATGTTCAGTTTTTTTCAAAAAAAAGATATCTTTTAACCCATTATACTTCAGTAGCTAAGTTACACCCTACAATCATCGTGCAAGATTTCCAGAGCTATGCGTACATCTGCAAATACTAATAGAAGCTTTTAAGCATTTTTGGTAGGAGTTGATGTCGTCATTATTGGCCCCAAAATTTGGCTTTCAAGACAAAAAGATTACTTCAATACCACCTTCTGAACACTTGTGACACATCCCACTCCATCCATTTTAGACCTGTATTTCTTTCAACTGATCAGAAAAATCTGTTAAGTAAAATGTGACAGAGTCAGAAGGCTTTTTGCAATTTCACTCTCTGAAGGGCAAAGGAAAAACTTGACGAGCATGCTTGCTTTTGACTTCTGTTTGTCTTTTACTGTACCACATTAGTCCTTATCTAATGGCTTGAAACCTGACATGTTACAGTTGTGTTCACAATAAAAACTGAATCTGTGTACCTTATTGCTGAGGTACTGCAATCTTTAGTTACCTTAAAAGCTTAATTCTGATTGTTGGCTCAGTCATAGCAGTTTCAGGAACTTCTTGTTTACAAATATCCTTAAGCATTTCTAAGACTCAGGTGGTGAGGGCCTTCATTCTTAATGCCTTTAAAACTGAACTTAAAGTTGTCCCTTATTTTCAAAATGAGGGAGCTCAAAAGTTGTCTTTATTGAAGAGACAGAATGAGGCACAGGCATTTTTTACAAAAATCAACAAATGCTGGAGCCTATCAAACAAGACAAATTTTGGTATGCACACACACAGAGATAAAAACAAGAAAAAGATGTGTTCATTACTGTATGTGAGAAATTTATGTTTGGGGGCCGACAGAGGAGCATAGTAAAAAAATAGCCAAAATTTAAGGGAGAGCACTTTAATCAAATTTTTTCTTGTCCAATCAAACTTTTTGTTCTACAGTCTTAAAAAGCTCATGTTCCCATACCTAGCTGAAGGCACACTCTGATTACTTGCCTATTTTGGCATATACAGAAAGTTTCAGATTAAGAGCAGACATACTGGTACAGACCTAGGATTCACCTGCCCATTCATTTCTCTCTGTGATGATCCCACATAGATGTCTGCAGGAGAAGGAAAAAGCACAGAGGGATTTTCCCCGTACTATTCACAATGAGGCTTTGGCACTCAGCAGTATCAGGACTTTCTAAAGTAGAGATTATATCTTGTTCTTGACAGCACTATACTTCAAGGTTGCCTTTAATCTCTTTTGGAGCCCACTTTTACATTTGGTCTCCGCCACAATAAGTTCCACAATTTAAATTTTATGCTTTATGGACAAAGTGCTAGAATAATTGTAGTTATTGCAATTTAATAGAAGGGTACATATATGCTGAACTCTAGGGATTTTTCTAGGAAAGAGCAATCAGGACAGTCTCTAATATTTCTTCAAATCATAATCACCCTCAGCAGCGCCATGCTAGATGCACCACTAAAACAAAAGACTGAGCGTGAGGCAGCCCCTCATTTAGCCGTGTAAGACAATCATTACATTCCA
The DNA here is from genome assembly GCF_023638135.1 of Falco biarmicus. Classification (NCBI taxonomy): domain Eukaryota; kingdom Metazoa; phylum Chordata; class Aves; order Falconiformes; family Falconidae; genus Falco; species Falco biarmicus. Next base: position 35,796,415 of record NC_079295.1, on the reverse strand, counting down.
CAAAAAGCAATCTGGCAGTAACATAAGGAGGAGCAAAGCAAGGTGGATTTGCTGAAGTGCTACATGAAGAGGCAAAATATTCAGACTACCCTCCGAAAGGGACTGTATCTGAGCTCTTTGGCACAGTTCAGCTAGAGATTGGAGCAGGATGGTTTCTTGAATACCTGTGCAGATGCTACCTAATAAAACATGAGAAAGGAAAGCCATTTACGCTGAGTGAGGACAAGGATGGATAGCTACGCAATGTTACTTTCTCTAATGCACCTCAGTTTCTGGGTTTCTTTATATCATGAGTCAAGTTTAGTTTCCTGGTAATTATTACATATGTGCACCTGTTTGCAGGTGGATGTCAAGTGTTTTTTGAGTTCTCACAGAACTCTGTCTACATGTTTCTATAACAAGCATACACTTGCTGTCAGACATCCCCAACTCTAACCCCATAAACTGCACTTTAAACTTAAATACCTTATTTTTAAAATTCATAAGAACATACATAGTAAGTTCTTTTAAGAGAGAATTAAACACATGAAGCAGAGGCCTAAAAACAGCTTAAGGGGAAACAAGGAAAAAGTTATGTTACAATAGCAGATCTCCTTCTCAGTTTCACCTTTACTTGTAAGTCACTATTTATATGATTAAGAGGTTCTTGGCAGACTCATTTAATCCATAATATTTTGACCTTGATATTATTTATGCATCCACAGCAAAGATCAGTAGAATAACTGCTTTCTCACTTAAGTATGGGGCTGGTTTCTAGCAACATAAACATGCTTATGATGCCCTCAAAAACGGCTAAAAAAGTGGTACAGCACATGGTGCCAAATGTAAGTTGAAATCTTAACTGTTGGTCTTCAGTGGAAAATTTAGTTTTAAACTTCCTTCTAACTAGTTTTTCAGCTGCAGGTTTAGGAACTCGCTTGCATGAATGAAAGGGAAGAAAGTAATCTTTAATCTGTTTGTTAGTTCTCAGTTTCAAGGCAAAAGTTGCCTTTAGGAAACCAGGAAGTTATGTAGGATAAAACTGAAAGCTTCACATTACTAATAAATGCCCAGATATTAAAGCTCTCTTCCATTGAAATTCACAGGCTAGTGATAATTGTTTAATGATAATGGTCATAACATCAGCTAGGAAAACAAAAGATTTAATTTTGTGAAATGTGGTATAATTAGAATACAAAACGAGAGGAATAGATAATGCATTTAGTTTTCACAGGCGAAGACTTCAATAAATCATCTGTGGATTTGCCACAAATGAGTCCTATCTACTGAAACTGAGGAGTTGCAAGAGCAGTCTACATTTGAGACAGTATCTGGCTCAGAAGAGATAGCAATAGAAAAACTGGAAAATTAATGCTTAAGACAGTCTCTTGTCAAAAGAATAAGGGCAATACACCAAAACTGATGGGATAAGGTTACTTAATGTAGGGCTACAGTATTCTTTTTGAGGGCTATCTCCCTCAATTCATCTCATACCTGGAGCAACATCTCTATTTCTCCACTTTGATGGAATTAAATCTTCTTGCTTTCTTATCTACTCTTTGAAGAAAGAGACTGCTTCCACGTAAGAAAACATATACTACAGAGTGTTTGCTATGATACAGTGTGTTTTTCAGAAGACGCAGCCAGACCTCAGCTCCACAAAGGCAACAGTCTCTTGCCTGTTTCTTGACTTGTGCTGCCACAGCGATGGATGTTGCCTGCACTTCCCTCCTTCCTTCTCTTAGCATATACTTTGGGGTGCCAGAAGGACTAAGGGTGAAGGGGGTGGGGGAAGGGGAGAAAGAGATCTCAACTGTTAACTTTGCCTCTGGAGAGCACGGATGGTAGAGCATGAAGTGGAAAGATACTTGTGCTGCGTGTGCCATAGGATGAGCTAGGGTGAAGCAGCACAGCAACACCTATAGCTCCATATCAAACCAGGTGAAATACCAATTTCCTTGTAGGTATCAGGTGAAATACAAAAGCATAGATGCAATTTTCACTAAGCACCAGTAAAGCACTCATTGTCCTCATGCACTTCTCATGCAAAGAAGCAAAGGCAGTAGTCACATGTCCACAGAGACCGTATCTGCAGATATGGAGAGTTATATGGTTCACACTAGTGATGGATTTCGTTCTCTGACTACAGTATTTGCAGGGTTAGGTTGTTTTTAAAGCTGCAGACTTTTCATGTTGAGGCAATTTTTAAGTACTCTAATGCTGAGTGTAATCACACATTGATTTTTCCATTAAAACTACAAAAGTCTTAAATACCTTGGGGGTGCTGGCCTCAATCAGTCCCTATTCTTCCATTCTTTTTCTCTCTGTACCATTTTGCCATCCCTCAGCACAGGAGGAAAGGAAGACTGTCTACTTAAGTCAAAAGCACGATCTTCTATTATGTGAGTCCAGTTAAAGCAAGAGTAGATAAATCATTTTCTGTACAATAGCAAGGAAAATTATGCTGGTTTCTGCTTGTGTTCATTTTTAAATTACAGTGTGGGAAAACTGAACATACAGATATCTAGATTTTGGAAGTTTGCCTTGAGTCTATTTTACTGTGGCTATGTATTTTTTTAAAAAGCAACAGAAGTCCCACAGCTCTTCAGAGGAGGTTGGTTGTACAGAATTCCTTGAGAAGCCATGATCCCTGAATGTGGCTTTTCCATTGTCATCTGTTGAATAGCTGAGCTTTGGTTTTGTGCTATCAGTATTCAGTAGCATTGATCAGTTTTGCCATTGACACTAGGTTAATACTTTCGCAGAGAAGAGGAAAGCAAATTTTACTTAACACCAGTAGGTAAATCCTTTGCTTTGATCTCTTTTCCAGAAAGCAGCACCTAAAAGAAAAATCTTACCAGCGGTAGAGGGCATGTGTCCCATTCAGTTGAAAGGCCAGACCCCAGTCTGTTGCTTAAGTGCTTCACATTCCCTGCTCAGCCCCTGCTACGCATTTCAGTGCATTCAGTCTCCTTCTTGGACAGGAATCAGAATCTTGTGTAATTTGAAGCCCTGCTCAGGGAAATATGTGGATGGAGACACCATATAAAACAGAGATGAAAATCATATCCAGCCTGCAACGTATTTATCTTCAGGCACTTCTCCAACAAAGTCTCTGAAGAAAGACAGCTGAGTGGAATGATTAAATAAATGAACCAAGAGGAGTCAATGAAGCCGAATTTAAAGAACATGGGCTGGAGCTGTGTTCTGGAATCTAATCAATTAGGTTATTCTTTCAATTTTTGTTCTATCCCTAGGCTTTACCTTTTTCAGTAAGGAAAACACACAGCCAGTTTCCAGCCTATGAAGAAGCATCTGATTTTCCTGTAACAGAAGTCCTACTATTGTCAAGTTATACTGTGCCCGAGTCATCTCCAGATGACAACCATGTATTTTTCACAACTACTTGAAGTAATCTGCTTCCTGAAAACCCATTTGCCAAGTGCCTTATGAAATACATTTCCTTAGTGATCTTTGGAAAGGCTATTTCTACACACAATACCTTTATTCTCAGCAAAACATTAATCTGCCAACACTAGTATATGGGGTTGGGGGAAATGGTGCTCCATCTTAAATCCTAAGAGGTCTTTTTAATTTCTGACTCAAAGTTTTATCTAGCTTTAGCTTACGGCTATGTGCAGCTATGTTCACAGTGCTTACAGTGGCATTGGTACTGTTAGAGAGTAGCCTAGCACTGTTTTAACAGTCACCACTAAAAAAAGTGGCAGGACAGAGGCCAGGCAGATAGGGCACTAGCACAAGATTCAGCAGATATGTTTGCGACTCTCCATAGCATTTGTGACCTTGGTCAGGTCACCGACCTCTTTCTGTTTAGCTTTTCCAACCCTTCCCTTTTGCCCGTTTTGTTTGGATTTAGAGACAGGGTCTCTTCCCTTCTGTGCCACTTACCAGAGTCTCAGTAAAGCCTCCAGCTGCTATTGCTTTACAAAGCAGACCAGAACTGAAGCTACCTGTTCCCATATTGCATCAAATGAAGCCACCACTGCTACTGTCTTCAAGTTGACACTCAGTATATTTGACATACTTGAAGAGTTAGACCAAAGAAAAAGGGGAAAAAAAAACCCAAAACAAAACAAAAAACAAACTACCACCACACTGTCTTTTTCATATGGAGGCACTGCCATAGGTTATGATAAGCAATTCCCTTCCCTGCTCATTAAGGAAGCTGTAGGATATTTGCTGTCCAGGCATGTAGATAAAATTCATCTTACATCAGAAGGTCCCAAAGCAGAAACGCTGCAGTTATGTAGTGACGAGAAAAAGCAATGAAAATTATCTGCCCTGCTTGGCATGGGGGAGCTGATGGTACCAGTAGGGTCTCCAGTTAGGTAGGTCCAGCTGCAGCTCTGGTTATTGCAACTGGCACAGCAACAGCAGTGCTTTAATACATCCACCTCAACAATTTAATAGTAGCCAGATTACTTTGATACTTCCCTCTTCTAGAAGGAAGAGCTTGGGATGGATGGACATCTCATCATGGTCAGGAGACAGAAAAGCACTGCACAGATGCCAGCTTGCAAGTGGCAAAGCACCCAAAGCGCCTAGCAGCTCCACGCAGAGGGACCCCTCTGCTGTGCAAACCGAAGAGTATTACTCCAAAGAGCAAACTGGAAGTCTATACAAAGAAAAGCAGACGATGTAGCTACACTAAAGGACTTTTTTATTTCAACATATTTGCTGTGGTAGGCTTGAGGCGGCTTTATACAAAATAATTACGGCTTTTAGCAGAAGCACAAAACTGAAGTCACCCAGGGAAACATCACAGAAGCTTTAGAAGCCATACTTTTTTCATCTGGGGTAGTCAAAACCTACTTCATTGTAGAATACAAGTTCAGGTCAGTCAGACCGAGTCTGATAACAATCCATATGGCTGCCTTTGTATAAATGTGGCTTTGTATTATTGACCAGATCAAGAAGGATGCAGCCACGGCCAGTGAGCAGGTACTGCTGGCAGCCAGCTGTTTGCATGGAGGCTTGTCCCATGCTGCTCCCCTCTCAGTGAGCAGGCCACCCATTAACATTGCCAAGATTTTTAACCTACATAGTTTCAGCTGTGAGGGTGCCTTCTTTTTGCAAGATTTATAATTACTGCACTGAGTCTGTTTTACAAGATCCTTCCATTACATTCTCCTTTGTTTGCACTAACCCAGTTAGAATAATTTTACGTCCTCAAACTCACCCCTTAAGAGCTCACTGGTGTGGTGGCAGGGGTCTCAGATCAGGTCTTTGAGCAGCAAAATGTCCCCAGTGACACCTTGTGACTGTTTAGGTAGCTCTCTGATCACTGCTCTGCCCTTTACAGCCACAGAAAACAAGATCGAGTAGCCACAAAGACTGAATCAATCTCTGTTAGGGTGGAGCAAGCATTAGGACATTTTAAATACTGTTAAAACCTTGCATTTCATCAAAGTGCCATCAACTAAGTATTCTCATAAGCACTACAGTTATCCAGTTTCTGCTGCTGGGGCTGGAGAAACTTTTATTAACAAATGCTGCTATGAACCCCTCAAAAAAATATGTTCAGCTATATTTTCCCTGCTACTCATGACAGGCCACAAAGACCCATGCAGATCTTCACTAGGAGAAGAAGATCAGCTGTCCCAACATGAGCAAAGCTGATTTAACAACAAACATAGTTAAACCACAGTTTCAGTGTCTGTCACCCACAAGTGTCAGCCAGTCTGATCTGCGCTGCTCACATTGTTGGGCCGACCCACTGCAAGCAGTGGAGTTTTTACCACATGACTCAGAAGATGACTAAATAAATCACACACACAGAGATTGCAGCAAGTATGCCTCAGTCTATCCAAAAGCACAAAATGCCTGACTGCAGGAGCATTAAGCAAAGACTTACATGTGCTATCATGTTTCTCTTGAAACCAACAGCAATAGAGGGAAGTTGGAAGGAATAGCACTGCACAGCCTACTCTATAAAACCAGACTTGATTTTCTTCAAAATACTGGGACAGATTTGCATTCCTCCACGGGGGCAAATCTACCAAATTCAAGCTGAACAGTCCCTGGAAGTACCCCCACACACCAACACCAGGCACAGAGCTGTTCTTGCAGCCATTGGGCCAGTCCCTCCTCTGCCATGAGGATAGCAAGGTATCCGGAAATAGAAGGAACTGACATCTCCACATCAAGGACTTCAAATCCCCAATCAGACCATCTAGACTTTAAGCCAAATGATTTGAAATTTGCAGCCACCTTCCTTGGACAAAAGCTCTTCTCCACATGAGCTCAGCCTGCCCAGCACAGTGGTGGTCCCCTTGCTTGGCCCCTTGTTGCCTTCCTCCTCCATCACAACAGCGGTGCCACCCTATCTGGAACCCATCCTGCAAGCATAAATTCTACCTATGGCAAGCAGTCATTCACTTTCAACATTTACATTTAATTTTCATGAATTTTCTCAAGTGTCACACAATAATGTGACACTAAAAAAGCATCAGTTCCTTCTTGTGTCTTCTTATACTTAGGTTTTTCTTATCGTCAGGAGATTTATGAATTTAATCTCCATTTTATAGAACTTACAGCTTTTAACAACTAGAAGAAAATGCTAAATTGTTTTTATCGGTTAGATGTTCAAAGACATCATGCTATATACTGTCATTTACATTTCACATTAAAAGTGAAATATGTTGGGAATGCACAAGTATTTGTTTTAATTTGACCCATCTGTCAAATGAAAAACAAAGATGACTTCTAAATCACTATATTTAAATTCAGCGATTTGTAAACAATTTATATGTTCATTTCTTCTGGGTTAAAACTGCCCTAAAGCATCACTCTTATGAAATCTCCAAATTAAATTGCTTTGCGTTGTTCTCAGGAATGCAGGCCACAGTTTCTTCCCCCTCAGTTTATTAATTTATTTCCCAACCCAAGTAAATTAGCAAGACTTGTATTAAGAGTCTTGCCACTGAAATATTTGGGGAATTCACAGAAGCATCTACTGGCTCCAGAAAGCTGAGAGCACAGAGGAATTGTCAGATATTAGCACCAAATTCCCTTAAGACAAAGGACAAGCTGATCACTTTCTTTTAGCTTTTTGTCATGGTTTAACCCCAGCTGGTAACCATGCAGCTGCTTGCTCACTTCCACCCCCTCTTCCCAGAGGGGGATGAGGAGAAGAATCAGGAAGGAATGTAAAACACCAGGGTTGAGATAAGAACAATAATTAGAATGAAATAATAATAATAACAACAACAAAAACAATTACAATTAAAAGGAGGCAGAAGGGGAGAGGAATAAAATTCAAAGGGAAGGGAGAAAAAACAAGTGATGCACAATGCAGTTGCTCACCACCCACTAACTGATGCCAAGCCAGTCCCTGAGCAGCTATCAGCAGTCCTGGCTAACTTCCCCCTGGTTTATATCCCGAGCATGACATTCTATAGTATGGAACATCCCTCTGGCTAGTTCATGTCACTGTCCTAGCTGTGTCCCCTCCCGATTTACCATGCCCCTCCAGCCTTTTTGCTGGCAAGGTCTGAGAAACTGGAAAGCGGTTGACTTGGTATAAACATAACCTAGTAACAACTAGAAGTATGTTACCAACATTGTTCACACCCCAAATCCAAACCACAACACTACACCAGCTACTAAGAAGAAAAATAGCCCAGCTCAAACAGATACACTTAACACTCTTGCAAGCATCACTAGGTCTGCCCTATTCCACACTAGACCACCGCTAAGCAAGAACAACAATCAAGGAGAATAAAAGTTGCAACAATTTCCCTTCACCTCGCAACCTAGCTAGAAATTACTACAGAATTTGGGTCTTAGACTGGGCTTTAATGTAGCTGTGGATGATAATTTACAATGGGAGAGAGATCCACAGACATTTAGAGATCCCACTGTAGCAGTTAACTTAACGAGCAGAGCCTTACCTCTTTTTCTGCCTTGTGCAACATGCTGTATTGAGCATTAGCCTTACCTCTACTCCCAAAATCAGTACTTTCAGTGGAGTAAGGATACCGAGAGCCCTTTTAATCACCCAGATATGGAGCCTCTCATCCCAGACTAAAAGATGCCCTGCGCAAGGAGATTATTTCTTCATTAGATGTACACTCTGAGCACAAGGAAGAGCTGTGTATAGCCTGGGATGTCACACCTCCCATTTGAAGCCTTTGTCACCCTCTCTACCAGTACAGTATGCAGCTCAATCCTTTCCCCAATCCTTTAAGTCACACGCCTTGTCTGTATGTCAGGTTTTCACCATGCTCCCAATTATAACACTGGTGCAGCAGAAAAGGAGTTGGGGACACACTGGGCTCCTCACCCTGCAGCTTCACATCCCAGCTATAGACCATGGCAAAAGCAGGACTAGATGAAGCAGCAGAGATAGCTCATAGGAATTTAAAAAAAAAACACACACCAAACAAAAACAGAACCACAAAAAAAACCCCAACTCACAAAAAAAACTAATCTGCTTAAACCTGTAGAAGTAGACAGGCCAACAAGTTTCAATTCCTCCTCTGTAGTATCAAGCAGAGCACCAAAAAGCAACACAGAAACACTAGGTCTACTGTGCATTCATGCTCTAGATGGCTCATTTATCCGTTTGATAAATATCCAGGACCGTATTAAGCAACCCAACAGAACAGAAACTAGCAGCAATGCAGCCCCAGCATGATTAAGGGTGCTTCTAAGAGCATCAACAAACATGGAGACTACATGGATCACAGCCCAGAAAGATTCCACATTGGTAAAATGACAGCTTGATTAGGTTTTGTCTGACAAATGTGGTGAGTAAGATCAGAATCAAACATAATTCCAAGGTTATAGGCCTTCAGATAAAACCAGGAAAAAAAATCCAAAGAGGGCAACAGCAATTTGCAAGACCAAATCAACTCTCCAGCCCAGCTTTCTTAATGCTCAGATGCAACGCTGCCACAACTGCTGAGGCTAAGTAAGTACCCTCCAGAGAGCATCCTGAATTAACAGGGACATGCCTTCAGAGTGGGCAGATCTTCAGATCTTGCAAGACATTTTTCCCTCCCATCAAGACCTTTACTAAATATGCATATATTTGTAATTTAATGGGAAAACATGCAAGTACCACTACTGTATATCCAGGCAACTGTTGTCTGTTGCTACCCCGAAGGTCAAGTAGTAACACCCTATTACCCCTATTGCTGCAGTATAATCAAACAACATAAATAGCAGACGGTAATGGATTTTTCCTTCTTCCCTCCCACCTGTTCCAATGACAAAATGTGACTCAAAAACAAGCAGGGAAATCACATCTCTTAAAATATATACGCACAACCAAAAGTATCTCACTCCCTTATTTTGCACATTTTAAGCCATATATAAACATAAACCATTTGGGGAAACTTGGTGACATAAAATCAAGGCTTCTGGGTTTCCTTCCCATGTGGAAAGGGGGCAGAGGAGGCAGAGTAGAACAGGGCTCTTACCCAGGAACAAGATGATCTGTCTCCTGGAACTCTTGCCCTCTGAGCTCTCACTTTTTCTTAGGTACTGCTTCTGGTGTCTTGGTCCACCCTTCACTGCCACAGTTCCTTCCTTGTTGATCATCAGGGTTTTCATCATGCTGCGGCACATGTAGGCAACAGATCCCAGCACTATGATGTACACAGCAAAGGCACTGAAGATGCTGGCCTGAAACACAGGCCACTTGGAGGAGAGGCTGGTACAGATGGTCATGTTGTGCTTCAGCTCAGGGAGGTGGTGCCTAGGTGTAGGCTTTGTGCAGGCAGTCGTACCTTGGTAGCCCTCGATGGTTTCCAGGGGATATTCTGTGCCCATAGCAAAGAGCAGGGGAAGAGCCACTATGACAGATGTCCCCCAGACAAAGGCAATCAGCAGCTTCACCATGCGGGGTCCAGAGACAGCCTTGAACTTGAAGGGGTGGCAGATAGCCACATACCTCTCAAAGCTGAGGGTGGCAACATGTAGCACAGTTGCATAACTGCAGGCTTCGAAGAGGAAGTAGTAGAGCTTGCAAGCAATATTGCCATCAGGACTGGAAAACGGGCTCCAGATAGCACTGAAGAACTCCACGGGCATGCCCAGCAGGATAACCAGCAGGTCAGAGCAGGCCAGGCTCACCATGTGGTCTGTGACCTCCTTCTGCAGGTAGCCTTTCTTCTGTAGGATCCTGGTGGCCTTAATGGTGATACCATTGCCCAAGATGCCCACAACAAAGATGCAGACATACACTGAAGCCAAAGTGATCTTGATCCAAAGAGACACCTCAAACTCAGGGATGTGGCTGTGGTCAATGAGATGAGAACAGTCTGAAAGGGATGTCTGTCCTGCCATGAACAACCCCTGGGAGAAAGAAGGAAGAACCTTCCTGCCCTTTCTGACGTTTGAATTCACAGCAAATAAATCCTTTCTCACTTTGCCCCTCTCACTGAAATGCACAGGTCAGAGCAATCAGGTACAATGAACCTGTCTCAACTAGCCACACCTGTGCGTTTCGTTAGCAACAGCCACTGAGTCAATAAGCCGAGCAGGAAGGTGTTGCAGCTCTTACCAATCTTTAGGGAAAACACCTCTTGCTCCTTCTAGATTTTCCTTCTCCTTTCTCTACTGAGTGAGGCTGCTGCTCCCCAGTCCTTTGAAGTGTGAACTGCTCTCCTTTTAGTACTTGCCTCTTCCTCTGCAAGCAAAGGCAGCTTTTGGTCCTGGCCCCGTCAGGAGGAAGTCAGAGTTTCTGTGTGGTTATAGCTGCTCTGTTAACCATTAACCTAAATCTTGGCTATCCCTAGTCACTGCAGCAAAGCTGATTTAGAGAGAAAAAAAAAAAAAAAAAAGCAAGACACCCATGTCTGAAATTCACTTCCTGTAACAGCAGCTCCTTCTCAGGAACAAAACCAGGTGTTTCTCCTAAAGCTGTTCGGTTGGTGGAGTCAGGCTGGATGTGTGAACAGGCACTGAGGACAAAGTATCTGCTCCTGAGTTTAACATTAACTGGGCTTCAGACTTTAATTCTATATGTGCTAATGCCAACATGCTTCACTACTTCACATTTCCTTTAATGAAGACCTCGGTATCTGCCGCAGCAGTTATGCAGCTTGTGCAGCCACAGACTGATTTACATCAAAAGGAGGTTCTGGTTTTTGCTTGCTGCTGATGAACTGGGAGCTTCTTAAAATAATTGTTTAGGCTCTGAAGAGTCTTCTCTGAAGTTACAAAATAAGCTGAACTCTAGATTTCGACACATTGATTGTCTCCCTTTAAATTTCCGTCCTCTCCTGTTAGATAACAAAAATAATGAAGTTAGTCATCCCCATCATGCTCATGCTTTGAAATAATCCAGAGTAGCAGGGGATGAAAATATACTTCCTCCTCCTGTGTCTCACCCCAGGGGGAATTAATTTAATGCACTCTTTAGTTTTAGTTTCAAACCATAGCACTGAAGGCTCCCAAGGTAACCCCTGGAAACATTTAATTAGAGGGTGTGTATATGGATTAGGAAACCTTTAAATTACAATGCAAAACGGCAGAACAGTTTTTGCAGCTATAATCAAGAGAGAGGCCCAGTACAGTGATCTGCTCCAATACCAAATCTAAGAACAGTGGGTTCACAAAGTGATTTTTATTAACTAGACAAGCTCATGTGACACTTTCAGTTCATGATAAAAGAGAAACATTAGAAAGCTGTTATTAAGCAGTCTCCTCGCATTCAGTGGTTATCACTGTACCTCAGCAGCCCAAGTATATAATGAACAAAAGATGCCCAAAACAGGATAATCAGCACCTGTTTCTATGCATTATTTATGCATTCCTGTTTCAGAAAAATCACCTCAAACCTTGCAAAACTTCAAGCCCTGTAGTCCCAGTCATCTTTCCTTACGTTTGATAATTCACATTTGTTCTGCTCAGACAAGCTTTCTATTATTACCCAATTTCTTTCACTTAATTTTACTTTATAAAAGTGTGAACAAAGATTACATATGCATGACTGAATTGTGGAAATGAAGCTAATTAAAATTTGCTGCTTACCATCAAAAGGGAAAAAGGGAGAGAGAGCAAAAGAGAGAGAAGGCCCAATAGGATTAGATCTCCCCTTTTTTCCACACCAATTATAAAATGCAGAACACAATTTTGCAGTCTTCAATATTATCTTTAGAACATACACAAAGTTTATTAACTTTCTAATAAAGAGCTGGTGCCACAAAGGGGATAGGAAGGAAAGAGACAATTGTAGATACTCATAGACTAAGAACGTTTAAAAAAAAAAAAATCTTACATAGGTTACTGGGCAGATAAACCAGCAGTGAGTATTCCAGAGATAGGTATAAAATCTCTGTCATGGATGATTATAAAAAAAATTGTCTTCCCGGAGGGAGACTTTTCTCCCCAACTAAATGTGCTTAATGCCTCTTTGTGGCATGGAGGCTGAGAGGCTCACAGGCTTTACCCTGGTGGATATGCTAGTTTATAAACTTATGATTTGTGTAATGGTCTAATTTTAGGGATTTGAAGTTTGCCTCAATATCTTGTAGCAGTGAGTACCACAAGTTTTTCACCCTATTTCTTTCTAAAATCAGCATACAACAGATGCTGCACACTGCCAATCGTCCCTTGGTAAGAAAACGGAGCATCCTGAAGATGCACATTACATGGGCACAGGGCGGCAGCTGACTCCGTGTGTCACTCACTCAGCCACAGTCATGCTCACCTGAATGCTTGCGGTGATGCAGTTGTTGGTAAGAGATTACAAGTACTGGGAGCCAGAGAAACACTGAGATGAAGCATGGATCATTATCGTTGTAGTATACAAGGTGATTTTTCACAGATACAGTAAGGCTGGTGTGCTTTGTCCACCCCAGTTTGTTACGCAACAGAGACTACAACGTTTCCTGAAGGGCTGTTTGCTTTCTTGCCTGGTCCTTGGATAACACCCTTGTGAAAGGCCTTTTGGGGAAGAAGAAAGCAGAACTTTATCATCCATCCTTTAGGCCGTTGCATAAAGCTCACTTTCTGTACCTTGTGTAGTGTACCAGCTAGCACCCTGCCATGCTCATGGACCCCTGGCTGAGCTGAAGGGCAGGAGAGGGTGCAAGGCACTCAGCCCCTGGCCAGCTGCCATCTCATTAAAAGCCAAGTGCCCCAAGCTCCTGATGAGGTTGGGCCCCCAAAACTGGCAGTTAGTAGGAGTTGTAGCTGGAATTAATTTTGGAAGAACAAACTAATTTGACAGATGCTGTCGCATTTTAGGTAAATGGATTGCATATTAACCTTTTCCAATGTGCAGGGGTATCGTATTGCTGCTGCCTTACAAATGCACTTCTTCCCAAGCTGCACAGTACCAGCATATGGATTGGCTCAGGGTGCCCAATCTGCTGATTCACTCTATGGTTATTTCTCAATTACCATATAGCACGGATGCCAGGGTGCTCCAATTGGCAGACAGGCATTGCCACACATGTGTTATCTCTGCAGAATTATTTCTTGATAGCCGTGTTGTGAATATGCAAATCCACCCTAATTGGCTACGCTAATCACACTGCTCTGACTGGTTTCTCTTCTCAAACCGTTCAAGCTACTTGACAGGAACAAAGAAAATACTTTGGTTTCTTACTTCCTTTAGCTGAAAAACTCTAAAACTTAAATGAAAAAGGAGAGCTATCTCAAAAGCGAAGAAAATGAGGCTGTGAAAAGGATTAACTTTTTTTTCAGATAAAACCACATTGACTTTTTTTTCTTGCTAGTCTTTACCTTCTCCATCTCAACAAACCTCTTGTCCCTAGAATAGCTGTGATACCTTTGTCTTGCCAGTATTTGTTTAGAGAAAGCGAATCCTAGGCTTGTTCAATTCTCTTTGAAACACAAGGTAAACAAAATGAGATTGCTGTTCTGCAGAAGGCAGCTACTCTGATCTGCACAGGCAGAGGGGAAAGTGCTATGGGAATCAAAGGAAGAAACAACACAGACGAAAGTGTAGTGTCCAAATGATTTTAAATGTTTTAAGAAATCAATTTGCGTGAGACAGCTCATGTTGGCTTTTAAAATTATTTTTCATTAAAAATATAAATAATTAAGGACTGCATTCAGATAGCTTAAGGTTTCTTTCTGTTTTCTGAAATCTAGCAAGCCTCTTCTTTACTGTTAAGATCCCTTTGTATATTTCTGGTGAGTTAATTCTTGAGCTATATTCTTCTTCTTTGGAAGATTATCATGATAGTTAATAATATAAATAAGTACAAGCCATTTGTGAAGTTTATTTCTTAATTTCCTTAAGAGTTTTGTCTTGGGCAACACAGTCTAACAACCGCTGTGCTATTAACTGCTTGGCTCCTTCTCTTCTGGCAAGATGAGAGACTGCTTTATGCAATCTGGGCAATGGATGTGCTGTGTAACGTGTGTATCCATAACGAATTCTAATCTAATTAGATTACCTCTAGAAAGGTGACATATGTAAAGCTGCCATCTTTTATTCACTGATGTGCAATGTTATCTGTTGTAACACCATCCTCTTGGAATATCGTATTGTGTTTGCTTATCTGGAGGATAGAGAAGGGGGTTTCAGATGTGTTTCCAGGATACACAGTAGAAAGTGAACTGTGCTCCAAATCATTCCATCTAAATAAATAGATCAAAGCACTTCACTACTTCCGGGGTATTTTACAAATAGGCAAGGAACATGAGAAGAAACTGTGGACAGTGAGACTAAATGGTTTATCCAAGATACAGAAAATCTGTGCAACACCTGAGCCTCCTCACTAATACCCTGAATTTCAGCTAACTACCTCACATGACCTGCAGCATACAGACTACAGAGCAAGAAATGCGTTTACACAGCTCTTCACTAATTGCTCTGGTGGCTTTAACTGATGTTAATCCATAATAATTAAAACACATTTGCAGCACGAAAACACATAGTTACTGTACTTAGTCATATCTGGAATTCTTGAACAATACACTACCTGCTTTCTGATCACCTTGTAAATTAAAGACATTAAAGCTGTTCCAAAGCCTTCACTCAATTACAACGTTGTCTGAAGTAAACCAAATACACTAGGAAGTCTGTGGTTTGCTGTGATTAGGTGGGAGTGCACTTTGCCTTGCAAGAAAGTGAAAGGGTTAATTTTCCACTCCTGGAGTAAGGAAAGAGATGCACTTCTCTCTGTCCCTTGACACAGCAGTAGCTGTTAAGAGGCCAAAAAAAGGCCGCCAGCTGTGGCCCCAAATGGAGAGAAGCTGATTAGACAGGCTGGGAAAAGCAAGTAAAGCAAATCTCCTGAAATGAGTTGGTCCTTTTTGTATCCTTTGGGAATAAGGCACCAAAGGTAATTAGTTTATTTATATCCCAGGTCTGACAAGCTGTAACTTAAAACCAAAATGAATACATATGCTAAGCCCAAGTCTCAATAACCATGAATTGACCGTACTGAACGCATTTCCTGAAATATCCATTCAGACTCCCTTTTGCCTGAAGCACAGTGGCACCAAAGCACAGCATCTGGTTCAAGAAATCATCACTGTGAGCCTTTGGGCACAACCCCAGCACACTGAATCAAATCTCATTTTTCCCTGGGTAACCTCTAAACTGTCTTGTCCAGATAGATGTTAATGGCTTCAAAATACAATTCAAAGCTCCTGTTTAAGACCATACTTGGTTCCTTATGCCATATTTTTAAGTTATCAAGTAAAACTCTTCTATGCAGCGTATTTTTCCAACCCACCTTTTAACAGAGGTTCATACTTTTGAATGTGATGCTTGTGTTCTAGAAAAAACTTCAGATTTCTTTCTCTGAATGTAGCTAGTTGCTTCAGGTTACAAGACAGAAAGAATTTCTCTAAAAATGCATCTTCTCACAACCTGAATCCTCCATAATTTTTGTTATGAATCTGCAAGGTCAATAATCTATGGAAACGGCTGTCACATGCAGGTACCAAAACACTGCAGTTCAGAGTACATGCTCTTTTTTTTGCTAACAAACCAAATGGGAATCTTCTAAAACATGTTGATGGTTCACTTTTGGTCTCCTGAAAAATCTCTTTATGGCAGTATTAAGCTTTACTATTGTAAGGAGAAGTAAAAATAATCTCCTTGCTTTCTTCTTGTGCTTGCCATCTCACCACCATCAGGACTTGCACTCATGTGCCCAGCTGAACTATTACAGAATCATTTTGCCTTTCTCAAAATTCAGCTGATGGGGTTTAGCCTGAAGTAAGCTAATGACAGATTTTTGACCTGATTCTAAGGAGTTCTAGCAGCATGTCACCACAGCAAGGGCACTTCTGTCACCCTGTTCTTTTTCACTTACAACACATACATGACGCCAGAACTCAAAATATTGAACTTCTCACTTTAAGGAACTTGTATTTTACAATTACACAGTTTCTTCCCTTGCAGGAACTTCAAAAAACTCAGTTTTAATTAGCTTGTAAAACAAGCCAGAGGCCTTCACCTATTGCTGCAATGGTACAGCTACCTCTGGGTGGAGCAGGACAAATAACATTGTGTAGTAATTTGTGGGTACAGGGGATGCCACACCTGGGTTTCTAAGTAGAACACTGTCAGAGCTGCAATTTGGCCAGAATGCAGGGCTTCAGTTCTTGTTCTCAGGGACAGCACTAGGTGAATTTCAGGGGGTTTGGCTGCAGGATATGTCATCACCACAGGCTCCGTAAAGCACTGAACCTTCAGTCACTGTCCAGAAGAACCACCAGTCTCCAATTACTTGCCTGAGTTGTTCTCCTTCCTGCAGTCCTCATGCTGCTGCATATCACCAGGGCTTCTTGGGCAGGTGTTCTGTACAGCTGCATCCTGGGCTTTTCCTCTATGACCGCATGCAGTAGCTGGGAAAATCTGAGAAAGCTTTGGAAGACAATCCGTGCTTGAATGATTTCGGCTGCAGCCTCATTCCAGGTCAGCAGCCTGCCTTCTTGAGCTAGCAGCAGTGCACTGGGTCTGATGGAAAGTCCCAGGCACACCAGTCACAGCAAAAGCATTGCCGTGCAGGCAACTGGGGATGCCAGTCTGGAGAGCCTTGAATCACAGCCTGAGGACAGGGGTGATGCTGTGGAGAACCAGAGCAGCCCTGGAAGGAAACCCTGGCTGGGGAGTGACAAGCAGTAAAGGCTCAGCAAGGCTCACTGCTTCATGTCAGGGCCCTGTGGCACAGTGAAACTGCTCCCCACTAGTCCGCAGCAGCTCTGTCTCCTGCCTTCCAGTTACACTGGGCATGAATTAACTCTGTGGCAGCAGCGTACTTCCCAACGAGCTTGGTATTGACTCATAGGAACATTGCATTTTTTCTTCACTGCATTTGAGCTGTCGTTGAAATGCAGAGGCAAATATTAACAGTGTAATGGGACTATTTGGGAATTTAGTACTATATTGGTAAACGTAAGTCAAGCAAGGAATATATAAAACAAACAAATGTGGAAGTGAGCTGATCTAAATATAGAGCACATGCTCTACCTAGGACTTAATGCCTGTATTGCTTGTGATGCTTATTTCTGGTGTCCCTGGGCAGTGGCAGTATGTGTTGGGGGTTCCTCATTTGCTTTGGGCATGTAGTTAGGCTTACTTTATCTGTATAACTTCCTTCACTACCACAGCTGTTCTACTAAACATTGACATAGGAAGTGGCTGGTCACTGTCCTACAGATCCATATCCTAAAACTGAACATGAAAATAAATAGGAAATGGGATCCCAAACTGGTTTTTTGGATAGCATTTTCATCTGTGTTTATGTGGTACCATATTATGTCCAAGTGGTTGTTAAAGTACAAACAGATCTAGCTATCAGTAAATATTTATGATCAATGCTATGATTTCCCATACCAGGCAAGTAGAGCTCTTCTGTTTTGGAAAAATACAGAAACTCCTTTGTCTGGAACAAACCAACCGCTGTTATATAATTTTTTAAAGCATGACTTATATAAAGTTAATATGAAAATATTTTAGCTATCACTTTTTTCTTTTTGCTCTCTAAATCTCTAATTTTCTCCCCCTCATTCCCTCCCCTCTTGACAATAGTTCCTATCTATGTTCCATGGCATACTATTCCTACTAAGAAAATAGGTGTTTTAAACAGCTGTAAATGCCAACCTGCTGCCACAAAGCCTGCTCTGACATCTGACACTGTCACCCCAGGATTGCCTGATGTCAGTCAAGATCTTCCTCAGTGGAACCAAGACCTGATTGATGCCATCTTAGAGAAGACGCGTTAAATATGCCTGCAGCCCCAAGCATCCCTATTTTTCTCTGTTGACAAAAAGGGCTCCTAGCACAAGTAACAGCTGTAATATCTACAGTGTAGAGACAGCATGTAAAGGGAAAGTGAGACAAATCCAATCTTTGTATATATATCAGCTGATATATCCCACATGTTTTGTGAATGTTACTTTGATTGCCCAACTGTTGGGTGACTTTTCTTTGTTATTGTAGCTTCTAGTCTTAACTTCTCTTTGACTTAAGAGCTATCAGGAAGAATCACTGCACACAGAAAAGAGCTAGCAATAGAGACTGCTCAAGAGTCAATAGTTTCACAGGACATCCAATCAAATAGATAAAGGACTTGGCTTTAGGCCAAAGGAAATAATTCTTCCAGGATGGACTTTGCCTGGTTTGCTCCTAAATAAACATTTGATAAGGAACAGAAGTTATCTGTAGACACTGTCCTAGAAAGATGATCTCTCCAGATATTATTTCCAGATACTAACCAGAAAGAAGGAAATGGAATTAGTAAAAATATGAAGCTTTACCTCAGACTTGTGTACTACCTACAGGAAGAAAAGACTGTCTAGGAGGAAAGAAATCTGAAACTGCAAAATATCGATCAAAATCCTAAAGGGATGCTAAGTCAGGAAGGTCTCCTAGGAAATGTTTTCTGTGCAGGCAGTTGCAAGTTTTAGAGTTGGTCTTGGGTTTTGTCTACATGTAAGTTAGGTTTAAAAGCACATTTGCAAAATCTGTGTGAGGCTTATACAGGAGTCTCCAAGTGAATGACTGACTCAGGGACTCTGCAGCTGTAGTGCAGCTCTGGAAACTGTGCAGGACTGACAACAAACCACACTCCAATTTCCAGCGCTCATCTCCAAAAGAAATGTGTGGTAGAGGATCCCTACCCAAAACTATGCTTAGAGAGACAAAGACCACTTTTTCACACAGAAAACCTGAATTGGGTAAATAGTGCAGTTTCATGAACATCCTCCTCTCCTAGGTGAGGTATATGTACACACAGTTTGGTAAAGAAAGTAAGAAACAAGCAAATCAAGACATGGGCTTGAGGCTTGGTGGGTGCCAGAGAATAATTGCTACCTACCATTTAGACTAGGCTCAACAGACTTGCAGTAAGAGACTCCTACATGCTGAGGTTTCTCTCCTATTTTGGTCCTGAAATGGCAGTCTCTTATTACCACCACTGAGGTCAAGCCTGATGGCAAGTGTTGTAGCAAGCCCCAGACTAGGGGCTGCTGCTCCAAAAGTTATGTAGCACTGCAGTAAAAACCAATGTTAATATTAAATATAAGTATTTTATGTCTTTAACACCACTATGCGATGAATCCAGTGAGAAGGAGCTGAGGAAGCACTAAATGTGGTCAAAACAGCCATTTCCTTTTGTTAAGTGAAAATACAAGCTCTTTTATTTGCTCACTTTGCTGTTATTGACTGAGATAATTTGCCTCCCACACTGAAACATTTCGGAATATAGTATCACGCCTGTACCCTTTCTGTGACTGTGCTGTGTAAAGCACCATTGCTTCATTTCCACTTTGATTGCAGCATCGCTCATGGAGACTGCTGTTTCCAAGGCACTGCATCTCTTACTTCCAAGCTGTGAGAAATGACAGATCCAGCTTCTCAAACTGAGGGGAGGCACGTCTTTCCTAGGGGACTTGGAATGTTTCCCTGAGAAATGCTCCTCTCCAAAATGCCTATGAGAAACATTAGAAGCAACTTCCATGTGCAGAGGAATTCCTCTCTCTCCAAGCAGGTGGCCATGAAGCTCTTCGCCCTTTCTCCTGGGATATGTAACAGGGTGGACGGAGGGGTCAGCTCTGTTTTTAAATGCTGAGAGGAAGAGGGGGAAAAAAGCCCTGCCTCTGCAGTGCCATACTGACATGGCTGTATTAATTTTCACGGTTGACGTGGCTCAGCGCAAACTCAAGGGTTTCTGTTAAGAGCACTCCTATCTAATACAGCGATGAGCTGACCAAGACTAACATCTCCATTTGATACCAGTCTGAGCAGCTGAAGATACTACTGTCTTTGCAAGGCTTTCTGTCTGAGGAAGGTTGCACCTGCTCCACAGCAAAGAGGTGACCGCTGCACAAGACGGCAATGCTTATCTCGGTAGAGAGGTTATAAAAAATCCAGAGGGATAATTTCCAAATATTTTAACCTCCCAAACTATTTTCAAGTATTCTAACCTTCAGGAAACAAGTTATGGATTTCTACAAATATAGTAAGTCACTGCTCTTTTTTTCTAGTTATAAGTTTTTTGACACCATTTATGTCTCTACTATGTTACAAATTGCTTAATAATTGTTTTTGACAGGTTAAACTGCTAGTGAGTATAAAAGAAAATAATCCCAAGACAGTGAGCTGAACAGTTCAGTGATTCTCTAACACATTACAGTACTGGAAAGCATTACGGAACAAAAAAAGATGGGAATTCCATAGACCAAGGCTAGAAACAACACAGGTTAAAAATGAAAATTACTCCCTAACCCTATAGCACCCATGGGAAACCAAAACTCTTCCGCAGAATTTTAGATTTGCAATATTAAAAAAATAACTGCATTAGAATGCCATGATTTGTGTTACTAGTCTATGGAAACACTGTAATTCCTTTTTATCTCCTACAAGATCCTTCCCATAAGGGTTTCTTTAAATTATACCTCCTGTCCTTCAGTGTTGTGGATTAATAATGCTTCACTAATGAGGATTAAATAGCTCAAGAATTCTGTGATGTGTGCAAACAGCAACACTGTAAGGCAGGATTTGTATTCAGAACCAAGAAATTCCCTCAATTTTCAAAAACCTGGAATTATGATGCAGTACTTCTCTAGGCAAAATTTAACTGTCTTCAATGAAACCTCTGCTTTTTCATTTGTAGGTTCATTACATTTAAGATCAGAAGTGAACAGGCTAGTTGGATCCCATGACAATCACTCAGTCCCCCTGCAGTGAGTACATTAGCTTCTGTTCGGCTACAATACCTATACCCTTCTTAACCTGAAGACCTCAAGAGATGAAGGCAACCAACATTTCTTTTTGTAGTTCCTTAAAAATGTGAGTACAATTCCTCATTTATACTTGTTTGATTTTTGCCTCCAGATATTAGTTCTTATTATGACTCCAAGATAAGTTAAACAGCCCTTGAAAAAGTACTTTCAGTTTATTCCAGTCATCTTTGTATTGTCACCTGTGTGTGGTCTTTCTTGTTACTTCTTCCCTGTATCAAGGTGCTACCTCTGGCCCTCTAGTCATATTTATTTTTTACATGGAATCCAGCCTTTTACATCTTTTTAAACAGAATTTCACATCAAAAAGCATTATTGCATTTAGTTTCACCAGGAAGGTACACCTAGGAGATACCTTCTTGGTCTTACCAGCTGTTCCTCAGCTTGTGCTTCTTTCTCTCCTCCTTTCCACTACAGTATCCCATTGGTAAGTTGCACTGCATTTCACTTGATCTCCTAAAACATCTTTAAACTTGCTTTTTTTCAGGAAATGGTCTCTTCTGCAGATATGTCCCTTATAGCTTGTCTTTTATGCATTCGTTGCATTTTGTGTGTGGGCTCAGATTATCAAACAACCTATAAAACAAACTGCGATACCCTGCCCTCATCCTGCAACACCACCCCAGGCTTTAATTCATGTATTTGCAACTGGATCATTGATGAAAACGTCCAGTAATTTCAGATGTTGTTTGAAATACATCCAAGTTTTTCTGATTACCAGGGAGGGTGCCTGGCTCCAGCCCCTTGTTTCCTGAATCAACCTCCTTAGAGCACTTTACGAGTTCTGTAATAATGGCCAATGAGATCTCACTTTTGAGACCTATCCATTAGCTCTTTTTTAATGCATGTTGCACTGAAGTTGTAGAAGGCAAAAATTTTCATCAGAATATAAGGAAAACATTACCAAAATCTACACAACCACCATTAACAACACCTTTATAATCTCATTCAAAATCAGGTTTGGTGCATAAGCTATATTTTTCAGAAAAGCTGTGCTGATTAGCATTTATTATATTTCTGTCCTTTGAATTTCTATCATTTAAATCCCTTATTAATTTTTCCATTATTTTGCCCAGGACTGACATAAGGCTAAGAGTATAGCTTCTTAGTCAAGTTTTTTAAGCCTTTGGAATATGTTATTGCATTAGCTATTTTACCCCATTTTGTGATTTTTAAAAAGCATCACAAGGCCAGAAATGCCCTTTTAAAAATCTTCTTTCCAGTTTTGTAGAGTACAAGACATCCAAGTCTCTGATTTAAACTTGTTTGTCTTCCTTCTGTGATGTAGACCAAAAAACTTCATTGAACATTTCTGAATCATTACAAATAATTTTGCTGTCTTCACATGAAAATAGCTTAACACTTGAGTAGGGTCTGAAGGATTTGGCTGTGATTTGACTAGAATATGTCATTGCATCACATGGTCGTACTTTGTTCCTAAGCTCTTCTGTTCTCTGCCTGTGTAGTAAAGGGCTGGATACTACAAATCTACCGCAATCAACTACAATAATTCTTTGACAGGTTTGGGTCTGACCCTAACTGAATTATGAACGAAAAAAGCTGTTGAAATGAGCTTTCCAGCTCCCCCACGTCTCCTTACTATTCCTGAACTAATAGTATGAAGCCAGTATCTGGAAGGGATGAATCACTTCCATTTGCAGTTTTAGCAAGTTGATATATTAACTTTGATGTAGGCATTTTGGTACTTTGGTATCTGTGGTTTTTTACTGGGTTTGGGTAGGAATGCAAGCAGAGAAATGTAGGCCATGAACGCAAACTTCTACTTTATATTACCAAACCACTCCTTGTTTGACACATATAAATAAGCATTTACTGAGGTACAAATAGGTAACCTATTACGCAAGAAATCCAGTGACTGTGCGCAAGGATTCTTCTCTGTGTTCTGTTGTTCTGGTTTAGGCTGCTTAGAAGGACATATTGCTTTTGCAGCAGTAAAGAATTAAGACTTTGGGTTCTGCTGAAATAAACCTGCTGACTTTATGCTGTCATTTCAGAGCACTTCATCAGAAGGACAGATGTAGCAAAACGCATACTAAAAGTGTTATCAGGTTTACCTTATCTGAATAGCTAACATAAGCACACTGCTAGGAAAACACTGGCTGTTTTTAATGGTACACAGGCTGTGTCTTCTGTACCAGTTTTGATCCTGAGGTACTCATATTGGACTGGAATGTCCAAAGGGTGGCATGTAAGTGTCTCTCATTTATGATAAAGAAGTTAGTGTAAATTCTGAAGCAAAAATTGCAAAGCTGGATTTCATGTCCAACAGTAGATTTCCAAACCATATACTTTGTACTATGGTCATGTTTCAGTGCTGAGCTGTATAGCTTATCCTACAGACGTCATTGCACACTCTCAGATTACTGAACTTCAGACACTGACATAAACATTTTATTAAGATATTCTAATACATTCTTGCCATGATGAAGCTCTGGAAATAAAATTGATTTGGCTTGAATGTTTGAGTAAAGGTATTTCACAATGACCTCAGAAGTATCTTCACAGTAAAAATACTGTGAAAAAGAAAACTTTCAAAACCCAGACTTTAAAGGGCAAGGAAAGGTGTTGTTGCATGGAGAGCTTAAACTCAAAGCTAGTTAAGTAAGAACTGAAATTCATTGCCACACTGGGACCAGGGAACTGTATGACACAAGATACTGGTCTCAAGGCAGCTCTCTGCCAACAGGGCTGCACCACACACTACTCCTGCTCTATTGATAAAGATTAGAGAGAGGCAAAAACTACAGGCAATCACTCTCAGGCAGGAGAACTGGCCCTTGGACTCACCACAGCAAGATGCAAACCAAAAGCTGCTCTTGTGCAAGATTAACCACAAAGCCAGCTAGGGCATGAAGAGTCTTCAAGCAATCCTATTTCAGAAGCTTTTTGCTGCTAAGGCTAGCTCCACTCTGTCACAACTTTAACTGCTGTGAAAATTGATTCCACCTTTGGCCACACCAACAACTTCTGAGATCCATAAAGATCCTGTTCCCCAGGCTCTGGTCCCAGCCTGGCCTCTCCTGCCCTTACCCACAGTCAGGACTGGGATGCTTTAGTTACACAGGATTACAACCAAAATTAACTGCATCCTTTCACTGATGCCAGTTAGTATAGGGCAGTAATAAACACGTTTAACTTTGGCTTATATTGGATTAGGTCCTTATAATAAGGTAGCTACCTAAATGGTAACGGAGCCATAGCCTTGCAGATGGCTGAAACACTGGCAGATCCATGACTGAGCTCTTTCTAGGGCACTCCGCATTTCTTCCAGCTCCATGAGAGAAACTGGGTAACCACAGCACTGGGCTGCTTCTTCTAAGATGAAGGTAGAAGGAAGAAGAAGGAAGAGCTGACGCTGTCCTCTAGGGCATTTGGCTTGTCATGTTGATGCCAACAATTTTAATTACCCTCATCTTTTTTATTCATTTTTCCATAATGCAGAAACCCTAGCCAACTTGGTGGAGAAGCAAAAGCAGACTGGGAGCAGCACACAACTGGTTTTCCTGGAGGAGATGAAGAATATGATTTACCTATTGAACAGCAATATGACCTTAGGTAAGAATATGCAGATTGAATTTAATAACCAACCAGGAAAATAGACGCTGCCTGTGCTTGAAATTGGATCCATACGGCCACTGAAGAGTTTAGCAAATTGCTCCTTTCACGTTTGTGTATGTGCCTATCAGTGGTCAGCTCCTTAGGCATTTGCTAAACTACTGTTCATTTCAGATAGTTCTTGCCATTTCAGCTCTGGAAAAATCTCACTTTTTGTACCTGTATGAAGTATTATTTAAAAGTCAAAGACTTCTGGTTACCTGGCAACCTGTAAATGAAGTCTTTGGAAAAGGAACCTGAAAGGAGGGACCTATTGAATTTCAGTCTTCTTTCTACATTGTAAATGAAGCTATCTCACAAAAGACGTCAAATATAAATGGGTCTTTCCACTCTGGGACTAGTTTATAGTTAGAAGTATTAGCAAAATACAAAAACATAAATACATTTATATGAATAAATAAAGACTGTAAACCTTTTCACCCAGCCTATAACTTCACCAGAGCTGCAAAAAAGCTTCAGCTGTCTTTGAAAGGCTGCAATTGTTTAATTAATTTAACTGTACTGACTAAGAACAGTTAGAGGAGTATGTCTGAGTAACTGGTGCAGCCAGACCATTGCAATTTTCTCCATTTTAGGTTTCAAACCTGCATGGAAAGACTGTCCTGACCCATCCAACCAAGACCTCAGTGCTGGCACCTGTCCAGTTAACAATATGTTGAGAAAACATATTTATTTTAACTGCTCTTGTAATTATGAAACATAACCTGACTCTAGATGTGAGCCAGAGAACATTATGAGTGTTAGAGAAAGCAGGATGAAAACTAAAGAGTGAAATGCCAAACAGACCTTTCTGAACTGTGTGGTGAGCCCAGGCACGAGGGCTGCTCTTTCTTCCTGCAATTCTTTGCTAAGCACAGGAGGTAGCTCAGGCTGTTCTCTGCAGGTGCAGCAGCAGCAGCAGCAGCTCACTCCCAAGCAGCTGAACACTCCTAGCACACAGATGTCTGAGTTGGTTTTAATATTATTTCAGATGTACATTAGAGGGGCAGATGTATAATCTGGGACTACATCCAAATTGTCTTCTAAGGCAATAAGATAATCAGTAAGAACTTCTTCCTTTTTATTGTTGCTCATTCCTTCTCCTGTCCTTTAAAAACTAAAACAAGGGAAAAGGGAAAAAAAACCAAACACCCCAAACCAACCATTTTTAAAACAAAACAAACAAAAAAAGACTAAAGCATCACAGTTGATGCAGTTCTATTGCACATCATCAAAGACTTTATTATCTCTGGAAGTGCAATGGCTTCTAAAGTAAATAAACACTTAAACCTGCCATATTGTAAAATGACCTTATTTAAGAGAGGATCAGACCCCGCTTAAGAACTAGTACCTATAAAGAAGATAAATGTCTTAAAATGTTTTTATATGTTTTCCTTTCACAGTTCCTATCAACAGTTACCCCTCACTCTCCCACAGATGTGTGTTCTCTCCGCACTCTCGGCTGAGAGCACCATAGGAAGGAGTCATCAGACAGGACTTTTGTGTTTGTACAGTTACTTCCCATTGATATAAGTAGTGAAGCAAAGTGATAAAAGCTAGAGGCACTGCTCACCTCCCTGGTAAAATTCAGCAATTCAGAGTAGGGTGGGATGCCAGTGATCCCACATTGCTCCCGAATGCTCACACATTCTTACAGAAAGAACTGTAAAGCCATTAGAGAAATGTTCATGTGTTCCTTTTGAATTATATAGATCACCAGGTATAAGTGTAGGAAAACAATGCCTGGCTTAACCCCACCTGTAGCAATATTCTTCAGAATGTCTCGGAATAATACAGAATAGAGGATGAAAAAAAAAGAAGGTTCTTCCTGCTACTTCATTTTTACTATACAAACAGGAAGAACAAAAAAAGCTTTGCAGTGATGCAATCAAAATTCATTCTTCCTGGAGTTTGTTCTTTGAGGCCAGCTACAGAAGTTGCTATGCTGGAAGATGCTAACAAAAAAGCAGACTATTGTAAAGTTTGTTATTTACATTATAGCAACGGCAAGTTCATCAATACCAATAGGAAAAAGATCTGCTAGAGCTACTGTTTGTTATACAGTACTTTTATCCCTGGGGGAAAGAGAACTGCAGAATCTTGTGGTAGAGTAATTACAATAATATCAGACTATTTTTTTTCATCTCCCTGAAAAGCTCAAGCCCCAAACGCAAAGCTGTTTTTCCACAGAAATGTCACATCCCAGAAACATCATAAAGGCTTTTTGATGACTGAGAGCTGTGATACTGAATTCATGAGAGCCACAGAGTGCTGGCCTGGGTTCCATTATTGGTGAAAAGATGGGAAACAATCAGATCACTCCTGACAACTTGAAAGCTTAGCAGGAGAAAAAACAAAGTACAACAGGATTTCACAAATCACTAGGTCCACAGTGATAAAAACGTTTTGCTTACTTATAGAGAAGGAAATAAAATTTTCCTAATCCTTAATCACAGGCTGTGTTCTAGCTGGATGCACAGACCAGATCCAGCAGACATAAAATACTGAGGAAAGGAAAATAATCAATTTGGAAACAGCTACAGATTACTGAAGTAACAGCATGAAAGTCCACCAAGTATTACTCAGCTTTAAGAATGCACAGATCAATGTAAAAAAACCTGAACCCTGTATTATTGAAAGTTACACTTCTAAACCCAAAGACTTTTCATAATATCCTTGCAGCTGAAATAAGACTCCAGTTAATTTTAGCAGATGCCCATAGATCGCCCATACAGTATAATTGTCATTTAGAAACTGGGGGGAGGTACTCTATAATAACAATTTTCATTTTCCTAAGACAAAAAAGCATGAGCAGATTAAACAAGCATATATCAAACACCATTAGGTATACTTCTTCACAGAGTTCAATAAAAAATATTAACAGAATGCAGCTGAATGCCTAGAATATAGTACTCTGCACCATGCAGTGCAGTAATTATGCACAATTAAAGCCTACTGTGCAATTTTGTTACCATAAAAGCTCACTGACTCACACCAATTGAAAAATCTAAAACAAACTGCTACAGAATCACTTTCCACAATTAAATGCCAATTCACAGTTTCATCTCTATGGCCAAAATACATTTCTCAGTTTGGTCTGATCTTTTCACAGTTGTGATGTTTAAAGCTCAAGCTCTGAAAAAGTGAACAAGAATTAGCATTAAAATAGCTTTGAGAACACTTCCATGTTTCATTTCTAGGAAATGCACTTCTTGTTCCACTCTTGGAGGCTCATAATAGGTACTGAATAATTAAGACCATCATGAAGCTTTGTAAAAAAATCTTAGAAATATAGGAAATCTGTGTTCACACTGTTTAAGAATGAATAGTGCATACTCATTTATTTGTATGAAATCCACAGTGCTTAAGTGCATGCTTATGTTTGTTATTTGATGCCTGACAATTCATTTAGCCCGCACATTTACTTGGAGTAATGGTACTACGGAGGCCAGCTGAATATGGTTCCTTTGCAGAATATATTACAAACAGTGAGAAATTTAAGACTTCTAAGTATTAAATTAAAAGTACTTCTAAGGTCAGAAATTTACAAAGATTCTAAAAATTACTAAAAGGGACTGTGATAGGAGCTGGGAAGGGAGAAGTCCATAAGAACGTAACAGGTATTGTAGCCTCTTTGAATAGATAGCATCTTAGATCTCAAGAGGAGATATAAAAAGAGGTGTAATATATGCTCTTATATTTACAGATGTCCGCATTTCCTAAAGTAGTGTTCTTTTATCCCAGTCTTTGAAGAAGGTGTTTTATCACTGGCTTCAGTAAGGTTATAATTTCATTCTTCGTACGTCTTCACAACCAGGGCTCAAGGGATCCTGAACATCACTGCTCTTGCACAGATAAAAGCTCATAAAGGGTCAGGTACCAGTGGTGATGAATGTTGTCAAATTTTTCATACGAAAAGATTTATTAGGTCTTAATTTATCCTAATAAATGTTGCTAATATTACCAAGAACCATGTTCTGATTATGAGTATAAAGCAAAAGGAGAATGAACTAGAAAATCTGTGGAACAAAGATATGCTAAGATTAAAAACAGATTCTTGAAAAAATATAGTGGTAGTAGTTACTTACCAATCCCTCTGAGGTAGCTTTAAAAGATTTTTATTAGGGGCCCATATAAAGATGAACTCAAAACAATTTGTTGCTTCTCCTGACTTACCATCTTCAAGAGCTCCTGAGATAGTATGACACTATCCAGCTCTCATCGACCTGATATTTGAAGAAATCCTGACCAGACACGGATGATAACATAGTCTGAAATATTATCTCCATCAGCTTGAGCAACCCACATACCACCAGGTAAATGGATTTTTAATTCCTGATATTGTCCTCTCCCTGATGTGTATGCTTTTCCTTCTGTAAGTTATTCTTCCTACTGTTATCCCTTTCCTCTAATGAGGATCTGGCTTGGGCTGCTAAGCCTGTGTCTTTGGCAGTTGCAGGCCAAGAGAGAAACTTTGAAAAGGAACAGTTTAAAGCAGCCTGGCTCTCATGCAGACTTGCAGTCTCTGTAATTCTGCAGCTGTGAGGCTGCAAGTGAGAAATACGTCTAGACAAGAAATTTTTATTTTACTGTTCTGTGTGCTTGTTGTATTTAGTTTTCAAGAAGGGTAATTTCAGAGCAACAGCAACTCTGGCCATTTGAATTCACTTCCTTTTTTGTGTAGGAGAGCAGTTTGTACTACTACTAATACCATCTGAAAGACTATCATATATGATGGGCATGTTCTTTCTTGGTAAAAAAAGACTACACAAAGCTGTATGTTATTGCCAAATTATCTTGAATTTACTGCTTTACATTGCAGGTCGTTCAGCTCCCCGCTTTGTATCTTCAAAAATTTTTACTACAGTAAGAAGTTGCTGTGTTTGGACAAAGAAGGCAAGGTGTCTTCCTCAGAAAATCATGATCTATGGATCATGGACTCCTTCCACTGGAGTCATTAGATTTGTTTCACTTTCAGAGTCTACTTATTTAATCAAAAATTACAAAATGCTATCATGTTCAGTCACCTCAAGCCCAGATTACAAGACAATACAATGTCCTGCAAGAAAGCATGAGAAAGAGGGCTTGAATTTTAAACTTCAGTATGCATTTGTAGATTGAATTTCAAGTCGGAGAACACAGCAGACGAAAATACATTGTTTGCTGTTATAAAAAGGCACGCTTTGGGACACTGAGCTCTACCCAGGCAGGCAGAGAACATGAGTAGGACCAACTGAACAAAAGGACAGTGAGAGATCTGTCATCTAATTGTCTCTGCTTTTTGAACCTCAGGCTGGATTGCTAGCAAGGGAGTGGACAAGGCATACCTTGTCCAGGGAATGCTTTTCCTCTTACAGCCCTGCGCAGGAGCTTAACCCAGTGAGCTGCTATTGACCAAAACCAGGGACTGAGGCAATCTCTCTACCCGCAACTTTCAGCCTGAGCCTTAAAATCTTTCTAGCACAGGGCCACGTTCAAATCTGCCAGAAACCTGCTGCCCACCAAACAGCCCACCAAGCCAAGCAAAGACCTGCTGCTGTCATCGGAGTAATAGGTGCTGGGTGTAAATTCTTAGACTTCGCAAAGAAAGCACGTGCCAGCAAACTCCACAGTGCAACGAAACTACACCAAGCCAAAGGCACCACAGGACATGTGGGAGGAATATAACTCCCACTCTGTGAAAGCACACACAATACAGGCAAGCTAGTGATTTCTGTAGTGTTTTTCTGAGCTTATTTCCACAACCACGTTGACAAGCACAGTATGTCGGCTGTTGTGGGATAGCATCCTGCTAAAGCCAATAGTAAAATAAATTTAGCCGGCATTTATGTAGGCTACACTGTAATGTCCAGATGAAAGAAAGGCAATGTTAAAGCAAGTCTGTAGAGACCACATAAGTAGATCAAAATGAAACAGCACCAGTATGAGCTTATGTTAATAAGATTACAATTTCAAGGCCATATTTTGGCAGGTCTTTGAGAACCACTTCATGTCTTTTATGCAACAGCAAAACATTTCGTCCACGAGAACCCCTGGGTGTGTGATCATGACTATAAAGCCACCGAAGGACAAGGTTATGGAAAGACACAGGGAAAGATGTTTCCTCATGAGGAAAGAATAAACTAACAGAGCCAGCTACTGATTAGATGGCTTTACTAGCATCTCAACTTCAAACTGCGCTGTAAACCCCTCACACCCACACGTGTGGGTCCCTGACAGGACCCTCTGGATTTTACCTGGCCCTGCTGGCATCAGGAAGCTGAAGCGCAGCCGCTGGGGCTCTCTCTCTACAGCCATTGACACCAAAATCTTCCAGAAATGTTCCAAACTCAAGACCACAACGCAGAAATGCTGCTGCACTGGGTGTTCGTGGCCGGAGCCGGCTGCGCAGCTCCCCTGTGAGGAGAGGCCGGGGCTGCCGCGCGCCGGTTCCCGCCGGTTCTGCCCGCCTCTGCCGCGGCCCCACCACACAGCCCAGCCCGGCCCCTCGGCGGCACCAGTGGCACCTCTGGGAAACGGCATTTACGAGCGGGCAAAGCGCCTGGGAGGCCGTGAGGAGCGAGGGAGAAGGTGCGGGAAAGCGCCCCGCGAGCACCCGGCTCTGGGCGGGGGGGTGGGGAGCGCTCCCGGCGCCTGAGCAATACATTAAATTTCCACAAGTTGAGTCTGTTTTGTCCTTGAGGGTGATTGATAAGTGATCTCCCCGACTTTGCCTTGACTCGTGAGCTTTCTCCTCTTATTTTGCCCCACAGTCCTGTTGAGGAGGGGTGTTGAGAGGGTGTTGAGGAGGAGCCTTGCGCTGCGCAGAGGCACCTCTGGCTTTACCTATAGGCAATGGATTTTCCCTCCACCGAGCAGAACTCAGAACAGTGGGTATGAACGCCCAGAAGCCTCTCCACCCCCACAAGTCACTAGCAATGAGCTGCCACTTCTCACTGCCTCGTCTCCCTCTGGCGTTTGAACCCGGGTGGCCGAGCGCAGCCGCTGGGATCCCGCTGCCTCCTGCACCTCGAGTGCCGCGGGCGGCACCCCTGCGGCCCCTGCCTGCGCGCCGCCGGCCTCCAGGAACACTAGATAAAAATCAGCCAGGATATGGAAATGGGATGGAGATACAAGCATACGTTTATGTAAACTTAGCAAAACAGTCCTCCAAACCGAGTGCCTGAAGGGATTAGAAAGGATAGCAGGGTCAACAGCTAGGGCTTTTCTTCTCACTTCTGGGTGGAGGCAACATTTGGTGGCACTACTTAAAACGGCATCACAGCGATTGACAAGAATACAGTGTTGTTACTACTCCTGCCTGGGTGAGCCCTCTTTGTGACAGACTCCATGACACCGACACAAAATCAGCAGGCTGAAAACTGTGAGGGCTGTATGGAATATACTCACTTTGGTCTGTCTTTGTCGTATTGTTGTAGCGGTTTTGTTTAATTGCTATTACATCCCATAGAATGGCAAATTCTGTGCATTTAAGCCCTTCAGCATCAGTCAATATGACACGTGATTACTTTGTTGTGGCATGTTACCTACCTGGACCTGTTTCCTAAAGTGAATTTGAATAAGACACTTCAGTCTGATGATCCATTACTGCAACATATGCATCTTCTCCCTCTCACTGGCCATGTCTTGCTACCTGTAAGGCCAAGGAGGAATTGTGACTTGAACATTAGGTATTGTGTCAGCTATCAGGCTAGGCTTCCTGCATTTATCTTGTAATTGTCTGAATGTTTTAATAATTGTGCATAATATGATATTACTATTTAGATAAATCAATTCATACAGCATATATTTGATAACGTAATCTCTGGTTGATAACCAAACACCTGAAGAGTCAATTAATCAGCTTCCAAATTCTTGAAGCCTACTTCAATACAAGGTGTCTTCACCTTTCTTTCACTTGGGACAAATAATAATAAAATTGAATGAATAAAGCTAAACTCTGAATACCAGACCAGCCTGCTAGCCTGGAAAGATCTGTACTGCTGTTTGAGCAAGATGGACATTTACAGGCCATCAAGTAGAGCCAAGGGCTTCAATTAGTTGTACACCTTTCTCTCAAGCAACTGCAGGCAAAGAAATTTTGCCATCCCTGGATTTAAAATAAAAGAACAGACAACCAGGAAAGGTTCGTCAATAGCCATTAGCCACGAATAAAATTAGCATGCTAACTAAGAGTAAATAATTATTCCAGCATACATAACTGATTCTTGAAAGGATGTTCTGCAGACAGAAAAGTTAAAACAGTAGCAAGTACCTACTTACTTTACTAAAGGATCAAAACTAATGACGTGAGAACAAGTCCCTACAGGAAAAATAGCATCAATATGAATAAGGGTGAAGGGCAGTCTGCCCTTCTGCTCTCCTGTCATCTTTTTCTTAACCACATGCAGAAATTTGTAACAAGCACATAACCATGAAATTACTAAAACCAAGAAGCTATGCACTTTAGTTACTAAATAATTATCAATTGTATCATTATTGTTAACATGAATATCGTTCATAAAACAAGCTATTTTTTGAAGTAATATTAAAAAAACACCATTTCAAGTACAGTGCAGAGAAAAACTGAGAAAGTAATTCAGATAGAAATGGAAGGATAAAATTTAAAACTCTGTGTTACTTTTGGGGCGGTGGGCAACAAAGAAGCCATGCTAAATATAATGAATCAATTCACGTGATCCACATTGCCTCATGCCATCAAAAAGAAAAAATAAACAAATCTCTGCTGCTCCTGTTCTCTCACTTCTATTGTAATAATGAGCCCCAGGTATTTCTCCCCCTTCCAGTCATAAATTTTGATTTGCTACAAAAAAATCTACAGAAAAGTTACAAAATCAAATTAGTAGAAAGTAAGTACAATAAGGGCCACATTTAGAGACAGTTACTCACTGTAGGGATTAACTGTGGATTATCCTTTAAAATAAGATTTTTAAATTTACGTACATTAGCACAGATCCACTCAAATAAATTGGGCCATGCCTTTTTGTCCCAGTTTATGATCCAGCCTGTAACATTCTTGGGAAAAGTGAGATTTTGTTCACCTGAACAGAGGCTCAATAGGATGCCTCTGAGCTCAAAGTTGTAAGTCAGTGTTCACACCAAGCAGAGTTTCACACCACACCTGCTGAGATGTTTCAACTATCCTGAATTCACCAAAAGTCCACTTTGTCTGCGAAAGAAGTAAAAACCCCTCACAATACAGCAGCAAATTAAGAAGGGGAAGAGGGACACCCTATTTTTGAAGCCCATAAAATGCAGAGAAATCTCAGCTCAGTGGGAAGGTGAATATGTGGGCGAGGGGTAATTTTTTTTGATATATCTTCAGAGAACTATAATTTACAGATAAGTAATTATCCCTTCTATAAAAGACATACATTTCAGACTCCCAACTTTTGGAAGCTAGACTATCTCTAAGGAGTAAGCTTGTGCATTCAAAGATGGGGAGAATAAAAACACGGTAGCTTTGTGGGACTACCATGTGATTAAAAACCAACAAAAACCACACCAGGGTACCACTATAATCAGTCCATTTACCAGTGAAGGAATTTTTCCTACCTAAGCTGAGCTTGGTGATTTGCAGAGTGCAACAAAAGCATTTTTAGAGGCACATGATTAGGTTTAGAGGCAGTGAGATGGCTCAGAGGAAGCAAACATTCAGTCTCAATAGATTGTGGGTGGAGAGTGAGTAATTATTATTGCTACCAGGATGTTTTGAAAAAGTTTTTTTTTACTATATGGAAATTTTCCTAACACAGAAATATAAACGTGCAGGCACCTCTTGGGTGTTTGGATGCTACAAAGTGTGTCTGGGCTAAGGGGACACTGAACATAAAAATTATTTCAGTGCTTTAAAAAACAATAGCTGTATCTAGAGTGGGCCTGGATTTGCCACGTTCTCTGTGAGTTATCTCCTGGCTATGAAAGCAGCTAAGTAGGTGGACTCATACTAGGATACATCTGTTGTCACAGGTCCTACATTGCGGCATTAAAGGCATAGCTGTGCAGAAAGGGATGCTGAGGTGACTCATGAACGAGGTATCTCTCTGCACCATAGATAAACCTAAAATCAAGAGCACTGTGTTCAACATGGTCCAAACGGCTATTACTGTGTTTGCCTAGCTCCTGAACTTGAAGGTCAGGCTCTGCACTTTGATGGGGACTGCGGCTCAGCACATCTCGTGTGTGAGTGCCTTGACTTGATCTAAACATTGCAATGTGACCTGTTAGGTTCCTGTAAATTTGATGCAAATGTCCTCTTCATATATTGGTATCTCCAGGGATCACCTCATCAAAGTCAAGTTAATCTACAGAGATGCCCTGTATGAAGGAGCTTTCAGACTTGGGCTTGATCTGATCCATCCCTTCCAGCTTCCCTAATTTCCTACAGATATGGGGTTTTTGGGAGGCTAGGTCAGTTCCTCAAGTACTGTGATTCTTAGCCGTAGTTTCTAACTTTTCTACATCTCCATTACAGTTTCTTTGCTATACTGGCCCCTTTGATAAAGGCACAGCTCCTGTAGCAGCAGCAATCGACATAAACTGACATTTGTTACACTGAAGAAGTAAGTGTTTTAGCTGTTGGGAGTATCCCTACTCTCTTTTTAAACAGCTAAAAGACTTCCTTTAAAAAATCTAACAAATGGTAGTTAATCTTCATTGGTGCCTCTCTAGTAGCATCTGTATTAAAGGTCCTGGCTCAGCACTGGTAATAGCACTGATCTGTTAGTGTTGGCATCTCTAGTGAGGACTGATGAAGGACATGGGGAAGTAGACTGAGTGCCCACGTAGCACAGGTCAGGCAGCACAGGAGGAATTAAGGAGATTTAATGGAATACAAGAGAAAAGATGGCAATGTTGCTGTGGGGCTTGGGGCTGAAAGCTGTAGTTGTTACTTCCCTAAGAAACGAGACATCCTTAAGTATGAACTACAGCTTTCTGCCCAAGGCCCACAGCAACCTTGCCAACAATTTGTTCTCACATTTTTACCTCAAACTAATAAAATTCTAATGGCTACCATAATTTATGAAGGGGAAAACCTAAGCCACTGAAAGGCGAAGGGACTTTCCCAAGTATAATCATTAATGAAAAGGAGGGGGAAGAGGTAGTACTGTGTCCACTCTCAACATTCAAGACATCACATAAAAGATCTGGTAGTTTATACAGGTCAAATTCAGAAGGAACATTATAGATGTGACAGTAAGACTGCAGTCTTTAGAGTCAATTTTTTGTTGACTTTACACACAACAACCTTTACTTTGAAACTATTACCTCTACTGAAAACAAAAGTAAAATGTTCTCTAAACGTAGAATAGCAAGCTCCCAAATACTGTTATGCAGAACAAGAAGCTTTGATAAAAGCTTTCTTGCAGATACATCTCAAGGCCAATGTACACTTTCAGATACAGTCTGGTATGTGAGGAGAAACATGCAAAGCCAGTATTCTCAAATATTCTCAAATCCTCTGTACTTGTGTCTTTTCATCATAATGCTAGGATGCCAGTTTGCCAATTTTGCAAACAATTTAGAATTGAACAGTTTTTTTAAACCTGGGGGGGGGGGGGGGGGAAGATGAAGAATTTACGAAGAAAAACATAAATGTGTCAGTTTTAGAAATAATCTGCAAAAGGAGGAGGTAGATTGGCAGGTATAATGACAGACCAGGGCTAGAAAGCAGAGACACATCATTAAAAGCATTAACTAGGTGATTTGAGGAATTACTTTGGCAGAAAGCCAATGCAACATTGGTATTATTTCATGACAGACTCTATATGTTTCACCAAACCTTTATATTAGTTAGACCTCTAAAAAACAAATTTGTGAAATAATTAAACATTTCTACCTTTTGAGTTTTAGGAGTTTTCAAACTTTTAATCCATGAGAATTTGAACTTTATTCACCCACTCCTTACAGAACAGTTGAGATTCTCACAAAATTGTTCTGTCTTGAAGCTTTATCGAGAGCTCCACCTCTTGCCCTAGTCTCCAGTACAAAAGGATAGAAATAATTTCAAACTCAGGCTGACTCCTTTTGCAGGCACTCAGGTATACCTCATTTACTGGAAATCCATTATGCATCTCCTCCTAGTTCTGAAGGGCTGTTCATTCCTTTACCATGGCTCTCCATCAGCTCCTGGTGGATCATCAGTTCGTTCTTTTTCTTGTCTAGGTTAGGCTGGTCCTGATTGCCCCTTTGCATCTGAGAAAGGACACTGCCTCAGGCCATAACGATTTCCTTGAGAAAAATAAATTGGTGGGGCTCTCTTTTACCCTGTTCCACAAGCACATTATTCAGAAGCTTCTCTTCCTACACCTGAAATTCAGTAAGGCAAGCATGCTCCTGTAGGAAGAGTAATGAATCCAACTTCATTTTTAAGCACTTCTTGCTTACAAGAATGAACCATTTCAATTAAACAGCACCAGCTACTGAAGTCAAGACACATTTCCATTCACTGGTGGCTGGGGAAAGTCACATGCAGAAGAGTGACAGAGACATATAAACTTTTACCTAATAGTGAAGAAAGGAGGTAGAAGTCAGTGTCACCACTTTAGTCAAAACATGTTTTTCACAAAAGACATTTGATGAATTACTGATACACTTCCACAGTATTTTCAAATATTTATACTATGAACTAATTATGTCCTCTCAATCTGTGAAGAGAGTCTTCTGTACAATCCTTTGTAAGTAAGGAAATACATAAAAAGGCAAGGAGGGCTTGGGGAAAGGTACACATAAGACCAAACTCCATTAATCTATGGTTCTTGCATCATATCTCCTCATCTCCCATTCCTCTCACACATCACCCCATGGTCAGAAACCTCTCTTGGGGAATTGCTTGCCAGTTTGCCTGCACCACCACAGCCACAAAAGCCATCTGCTTATAGCTTGAATTTTTAAAAAGTATTATTTTTCTTTTCCTTCCAACAGGATTTAAAAAAAAAATAAAAAAATAGATCTACTGGCAGATGAGCTTCTTTCTAAATGGGAACACTGTTACAGAGACAGAATGTTCCTTTATGTTTCTGAAGCTTCCTTCACATTGTGTAAATGCACACTTGCAGAGTAATCATGAGGTTTCCATCATCATTAGCAGCATGACACTGGAAGGTTCCCACAAAGAAAAGCCCATTTAAATAATTAAGGAATCTTTATGGTATGAACATCTTCATGTAGCAAATTGTAACACAGTAGATAATGCTACCAAAAAATGTCCTGAAAGCTTGCACACCCACAAATTAGAACTGGGTTTTCTTTCACGTAAGCTTGCAGTAGGGGTTGGGATCAGAGGGTGGAAAATGAGGGGAAGAAAGGAAGAAGTTCACGCTGAGGTAATAAACTATTGTTTCTTTGGAAACCTTAAGCTTTATCCAAGTTTTTTAAAATCAATATAAATGGGATATACTTGGGTTGCAGATATAAATAAAAACCAAGAACGTCTCCCACATACATACTATTGATAGAAGAAGTAGTTTGAAAATAGGGTTTAAATCATCTTTCTCAGCAGCTTTAAACCTCACCTTCTAGCTAGTGACATTGAGCTTCTGGCAAGAAGCAGTTTCATGTATGAAATGTGTCTCCTAAAACTGAGAGGTATACAGAGTAGAGTAAGATAATACGTCAACAAATTATGTCCTAGAGATTGAAAGCAATCTAGCTAGCCTGCACTAGCTTATCCACTGTATACAGAAAAGTACTAGGTGTCAAGATATCACAGACAACAGTTTAAATCTTACTAGCCTAACAGAATAAAAATACATTGATTCATGTTTTGGATAAAGGGGGAAATAAAAATAACAACCAGCCAGACCTAAAACAACCCCACAAACCACTTACCTCAGTCATTTACCCAGTAGCTCCCCTGCTCTGGGGGCTATTGAACGATGGCAAACACTGCAACTCCCAGCCAACTTGCTTCAAATTCTTGAGTTCCAGAGTTCCTGTTGCTTGTCAGGGAACATGATGATGAACTCCATGTTAAAGGTTAAAACTTCCCCCCCAAACTGTAAGTACTGAAGTGCACTACAGCTTTGACCAAAAAATTGCTACATTAAATGTCTCTCAAAGTTCTTTGCCAAGTAAGACAGAACAAAGATCTTTCCACATTGCAAAAGAAGGGGTGCATATGATACTTGTCTATTTTGTGTGAAAATTAAATTGTTGCATAAGGGACAACTTCAGTGGATTTTTATACACCTTTTTAAGAGTACAAATGTTTTTGAAAGCAGTTAAGCAAGCAAGTTTCTTACCACAATATATTACTCTACTGAAAAAAAAGTCACAGGCTTGTTATTTTTTGATTTAAAAATTTTTTCCTGGTCCCAGAACATTCATAAGACAGTGCAGTCATTGTAAGAACAGCTTCCAGGAAATAACTGTTTCAATTACATCACCCTTGCTCATTACAAGTTTTTGGTTTAGACATTAGGCCATAGCAGTGCCAGGTAAACTCAAGGCTCTTCCCAGTGGATTTCTGAAGGTGAAGATGGCTCAGACATTAGCTAAACTGCCATTTGTTTCATGCTCACTCTTGCTTCTCCACATTGTGATTTATATTTGGCATGATGCCTTTATACCTGTGCTTATAATTTTTTCCTAGGAAACTCTGATCTAAAACTTTAAGGTTCATGTACTTGGTACATGCATTGTCAGTAACACCATTTTGCACTTTTGCATATTTTAGATATGGCACAGCAAGTATCCGCATGTTTTAGTGTAAAAATCTGCTTCTTGCTACAGCTGTGCAACA
This sequence comes from Falco biarmicus, assembly GCF_023638135.1. Classification (NCBI taxonomy): domain Eukaryota; kingdom Metazoa; phylum Chordata; class Aves; order Falconiformes; family Falconidae; genus Falco; species Falco biarmicus. The sequence goes on along the minus strand of NC_079295.1, from coordinate 35,756,871 downwards.
ACATTGATTTTATCAGTAAACAATTCAGCTGTAGGTAATCCAGAAAACTCAGAAAAGCCAATGCTAGGAAAACACTTTTTCTAATTTTTCTATTAAGTATTTAGGTAAACGCCTATCATCCCTAGGAGATTTTACATTATTAAAGACACGGAGCATGAAGGAAGGTTAATATCTAGTCCTGGTGAACTCCAAGAATTAAGGATGATAAACAGGTAAATTAATTGTGTCTTTACCGCTTATGTAAGCTCTTGCGCTGGAGCTGAGGGCTGCAGCGCGATGGATGCTGCAGTAGCTCCCCCTGCTGATAACACGTGGGACACGACCGCTTCATAATTCACGTACTAGCAAGCAAAAGCCACCTGCAGCCAGGAAAATGGATTAAAAATTGCTATTTTACTACTTAAATTACCAGACCCATCTAAGACCAAATTATAACCTTTTGCCATCCTAGCTGGTTTCATGTAAAACGAGACATCCCGGGCCTCACTTTTAAGGGTGGAAGAGGGGAAATAAGTGTGTGAATTCAAGACCTTTTTACCACTACATTATTCTCCCAAGGCTGCCCACCCTTTGTGACCATTCACTTTTTCTTAACTGATGAAGTAAAACAAATTAAGCATTAAGCCCAACCAAATACCAATTCCTGTTAAGAAAATAAGATTTATAATCTTTATTGTTTACTTACATATAATAAATATAATACAGAACAAAACCATCACACCCATTGATTGTATTACACAGGCTGTTCATCAGAATACATTACATTTTCTTTTCATCAGCCCTTTTATAGGGTTTTGGTATTGGATATTAAGAATCAATTTATAAACCTATCAACACAAGAACAATCTTCCAATTTTCACCTTTATGCATTTCAAATATCCATATATATACTGATTTTGTTAAAAATATATAGGTACTGTTCAATATTTGCAATATAGGCCTTTAATTTCCATTCATTAGATCTCTTTTAATATAGACCATTTCAAAATAATAGCTTAAATCTGATTTTAATTAAAAATACTTTATTCTGTATTTCTCATTTAAGTGACACACCCCACCCAGAAAACAAACAGACAGGACAAAGACGCTCCAGGCAAAAGCCAATGTTTGCTTTTAAAAAACAAAGGGTAAAAGTTCTGGTCCTTGCTTCACCTTTACAATCCTGCAATAATGGAGCCAACAATTTGGTACAAAGAGGGAAGGAAGAAACCAGAAGCCAGAGTTTCTGAGGAGACATGCGTCTTCATTTCAGATTTACTACTGCCATCCTGCGGTTTTCTTGGCTTAAAATCACTGCATCAAGCCATAATTATATGTTTTTTTCTGCAAGAACATATTTACCATTAAATGCAATTAGATAAAAATGCTACATTTCTTTTTTATCAAAAATAGATCAAGGTTTAACACACTTTAAATTTGGGTATTTAAGTGCAAATTCAATACACATCAGCAATTCATGTTCTGGTCTCACTAAAGAAAATGGTTAAAAGATTATGCATAAAGATGTTTCATAGAGGATATATACCTGGAACTAGTGTGCTCTCAGAACATCTGAATTATCAGTAAATCATACGGACTTCACGCAAACACAAGTTTTCTTCAGTTTAAGAAGCCTCCGCTTGAAAAGTGTTATTCAGAAGTCACTGAAACTTAGTACAAAATGTAATGTCAAAAAGACCATACAAACTACTATTGGTTTTGTGCATCTTTTAACACACCCAAGCTTTAGACATTTCACAAATCAATCTGTATAAGCAACTAAGAAAAAGGTTCATCAGCTATTTTGTTTTACTAATACCCACTCCAAAAAGAACTTACACAGATTTTAAATCGTTACAAGGACCCTTCAGATGTACAATCCTGAAGTTGTATCGCATACTCAATACATTTCTCTAATTCCATTCAGGGAATGTCAACTTGAGCAACTGGCTAAGCTTTCACTATAGCTTTGTGTAAACAGCCCCTCATTATTTTCAATTAATAGAGCATCCATTTGTAACTGGACTGTATGTGGGACTCTTAACACTTAAAAAACCCCCAAAAACCCAAAACCAAAACATCACAAAAACTAAAACCCCCAAAATACAGAGAAGAAACTCCTTAGTATGTACACTCTCCAAACATAATTTTTCCCATTTTTTTAAAACAATCACAGGCCTTAATTTCAGCATTCATCTTCAACGTGAAATGATTAATTAAAACACTTATTTTCTGTATTAAATCAAGATCAACTAGAAATTTATCCAATACACCATTGCCTAAGCACCTCTTAGACGTAGTTGGGCTACATAAGAAATTACCCCTATGATTTTACAGCTAATCCCCCATACAATGCCCAATAAGATTATTTTCAATTAAGATTAAAAATTATTTCTCAAGTTCTAAAGTTGGTTTTTTTTATTTCTTCAATAGGAAAGGGATACTGTTTGACTGGAAAGCCCCTGCTGTTCCCCTAGCTGGAGAAAAAAGGAGAGGCTAAAAATATTTTAGAAATTACTCATCCTGGTAGAGGAACTTGTTTAATTGGCATGCAAAAGGCCAGATTTAGGTAGGAGTATCACCTGTAACACAGACAAGGAAGAAAAGACTTGTGGGCTGGCAACAGCAGTAATATATTGAAGGATATCTCTAATGAAAGCAGAGTAATTTGCATATTATAAAATTAGTTCTATTCTAAATGGCTAATCCCTCTCAGCTTGATAAGTGTGGTTTTCTGTTTGGTTTTGTTTGGGTTTTTTTAAACTATGGGAAAACTTCACAGATGTATGTGAACAGCTATAGAAAAATCCCTGAACTATTGTTTCTGAGGCCACTCCAGTATCCAGTCATATTTCTTCTGTGAAACTTCTACAAGATTTGTGCACTTTCCCTAACAAAACAGTCAAAAGCTCATTAAAAAAAGAATGTTGGATACAACTTTAGATGCAGTTGAAGAACTCTGCACTTGCAGAACTAAAACAGCAGCCTTCTACAAAAATGCTCGGAGGAAAGCCTTTTATACTTTTTAAAAGAAAGAAGTGAAAACCAGATGAAATCCTGGATCCGTTCCACATCATGGTAGGCATTCCAGAAATAGTCTGGTTACCTTCTAATACCAAGATGTAATACTTTACCTCAGAGGAGAGAACACAGATAACTAAGCAGAGTCACATTTATATGTTAGATTTATGTTTTATATTAGATTTCTAACAATACAGAGAATTAGGGTAGTCAAAACACAATCACAGCAGCCTTTCCTAGAGAGGAAACGCCCTGTTGCATTCTTTGCAAAGTGAATGGAAATGGAAATGGAAATGTCAAATCAGAAATCATTAAGAGGAAGCTGATCTTCAAGGCTGATGGCTATGATCACATATTCTCACTATTGAGAAAGAATTCTCCCCAAGTATACAACTAAGTGGAGTGGTTAACATTTCTCATACTGCTGATTTTAAAGAAAAGTCAAGTAGCAAGACAAATTCACCTTCTAAATAATAAAGCTGCATGCTGGCTATAGGAAAGTATTTTTTGCGACCCGTTACAGTAGTACCTTTACCACTTTTACCAGCACTAAAATCCCTCAAATTTTTATTACTGAAGTCTTAAAGCAAACCACTCCAAATATATGCTGCAGACAGAAATACTGCAAAGACATAAACATCAACCTGACTGCGGAGTTTCTTTTCCATAAAGTTTTACTTCATTAATGCTGTCTATGACTCTCATGGGCTTTGGATCAAATCCCAGTCTAGCCAAAGCAACTTTACTGGAAAAACAAACAAAAATCCCCAAGGTGAACAGACTTTTTAGAAATTTAATGATATAAATTAATATAGTTAAGTTAGAAGATTTATACTAGTACTCTACCCCAGAATCAGATTACGTATTACTACAGCATTGCCTAACCCTGAAAGTTAATGTCACTGTCACGCCATAAGTGCGCCCTCCAAATCAGCAGTGTAACTATTAATTTATATGGCGCATGATACAATAAAGTAGAAAACCATACAAAAATAGTAGCATCAGCTTAGAATGGATGCTTGTCCAAAAAGTAACAAAGCGTTGGGCAGAGTGTATTTTATTGACACCTTTAAATGCTCTTAACATTCTCAACATGATTTACCTAATAAGCCTAAGGAGGTTCAACATGAAATTACATGATATGAAATGTCTGAACAAAACCTGAAAATGTTTGTAATGATTTTAAAAGCTGGAATTAGTTATCAGCTCTCACAATGCATGGTATCATCCGTATTTCCCTGAGAAATCATGCCCTGCAATAACCATGTAAAACAAAATACAGCATTAATGCAATCCTGGATTAGATAGAAAAAAAGAAAACAAAAACTCCAACAAAACCACATGCATAACAATTGTTTTTGAGCCAACACTTACATGCTACTGCAGTTACAACTTCAATTGCAGACACTATATATGACAGCCATAGCAGAAATGGTAATTGATTGAAAACTTAGGCCAAATAAAACTGGTTAAAAGTACCATGCTACAGTTAGCCATATAACTCAACACTGTGATAATTAACATTAGTTCCCGTTTCTTGATTTTTGAGTATGCTACTTCTGAACTTCATTTACAAACATACAAACACACTGCCTTACTGAGGCCTATTTTCATGTGTAATTTGAAAGTGTGTCCATAAACGCACCCTGTGTCTAAAATTTAACTGGATTTCCCCCTCCTCTGATAGCTTAGCTCAGTAACTTAATTCCCCTAAGTAGGGAAATCTCCCTTTTAGTAGGGAATAGGAATGATAACATTCAACACAAAGAGAGATGGAACCAAGAATTACAAAAGAACCGTTTTACCATCTTATTTAAAGCAATCATAGTTGTGAATAGCAGTACCTAGGCACAATGAGTATTGTGGAAGAGCATGAGGATTACAACAGCTCACACCAAGAAAAGTAATTTGCAGGCTCTCTTATTTTTGCTAGTACGTTACAAGGAGGTATGCAACGCATATACCCGCATACCCCGTCAAGTATCACATGCAGCACCATGGTTTGTCATTCGAAGAATACCCCTGCTTAACACCATATTTCTGCAAAATACTTAAAATACTTTAGCATTTGCCACACCACAGTGAAATAACCAGGCAGTGCCTTAGTCTCCCCACTTCTGAATTCCAGGGTGCAGTCCACTCAAGTCCAACTCCACGACAAGCCAGACCAGTCACATATTACAGCCCCCACCATCTTACATAGATTTCCACAGGCAAAAAGCCAACAAGCAAGAGACAGTGCACACTAGGCAACAGAAACATCGGGCCCTCATTGTCTTCAGTCATATTTATGTGCCCCATACTTTGAAAGTAACGTTGAGTACTGATGTCAGTCCTTTCCTGAATTAGTATCACATCTACAGCAGCCCCTCTTAGCGAACACATTTTCAACATGACTGAAACCGAACACAAAGCCACCAGAAAAACTGAACTCCTTTTCTCCCCTTGTTCTGGAATGTAGTACACAGTACATCAAACTGTGCAAGACTCACCAAGGCCCTAGAAGCAAAGGCATGCTATGTGGCATTTGGCAAATTAACATCATTTCTTCCATATACAAAAACCCAAACAGCTCCAAAACCTCAATCACACACACAGAAGAAATTGTTGGTTGTCTCATTGGATTATAGGAATTAGTTCAACTGTGACAGAGCAACACATGTAGTATTCATTTGCCATTTTGCAGGCATGGGAAATCACTGTTACTTAAACATCTAATGACATTCAAAGAAATGCTTGAGATAAAAATTCATTATTTTTTTTAAAGTGTATGTGCTTCCTACAAGAAATAAGTCAGAATAAAGACATTCCCAAATTGAAACAGTAAGAGCAATTTATGCTAGCACACAGAGGTAAAGCATTTATGAGAGAGCTCCTTCACATTCCAGTTGTGTCATGAGGAAGAAAAACCCAGCATGTCTCCATTACGTCAGAGGTACCTGAGAATCAAAGCTAAATCTCTTGTGCATTTACCAAGCACCCATTAGAGCTAAGCAATTTACATTTCAAATTAGATGTTATATTTATAAAATATTATTGTACTAAAAATCACAAGATTTTATAGAAAACAAACTCATCACTCTATTAAATGCAGGAACAATGTTACATGGTATAGCTTCCGTAATTAAAACACATTTCTTGTAACTACAGGGCACCACTGTTTAAAAATCTTTTCAGGAAGGACAGTTTGCTGTTTCTTACTCTTTAAAGAACTATAACGTAATGCAGAAAGACTGCTCAAGCTACCTAGTATCATCAGATTAAAGTATTTAATATCTTTTAAAAGAAAAATAACATATTTTTGTTAAAGACAAAAACAGTGGGAAGACCCTAACTTTGAGTAACATCTTCAGCACTCCTGAGGTCAGAGACAGAACAATATTCTGTTAGTACTTATCTTGTTAACCTCTCAAACTGATGAGTAATGCAGGTTATCAGTAGCCACATACATGGGAGACTACGATCATCTTTCACTTCAAGCTGTGAACATAAGGACAAAAATGAATAGCAATTGCCCATTATTCATTACAGCTCCAATTCTATTAGTATGACCAAATTCAAAAGACAGTATTATTTTGCTAAAAATACTGTAATTGCCCATCCAAAAGCAAACTCAGTTTTCCCAAGCTTAGACTGCTGATGCCACAAGTCCCAACTGATTCAAATGTGTAGTTAATCTCTGGTACTATATATTCAGTATGATGTCATTGAAACACATCATTCATTGAAAACAGATTTTTCAATCTGTCAAACTGTATTAGCTAATCAATTAGCTTTTTATTGTGAGTAGGTCTTTACTTCTTGGAAAAAAGTTGAAGCTAAGATCCTCTAATTTGTTGTAATTTAGAAGGAGAAACAATCCTTTAAAAAAAAAAAAAAGTAAAAACAAAAAAAAAAAACCCACAGCAACTAAGAAAATTTCATTCACCAAAAATCCTTGAAAATTCTACCAAAGTCAAACGTAAAGTTAGTTCTACACCCTGCATCTTCAACCCCTCTGCTTGAGGGGTTTGGGAACCGAAATGTGAAGTTTCTCAAAATGCCTACATAAGCATAGTAATTGTTTGGTTTGGGCTTGTGTTTTTGTAGTGTTGTGCAGTTTTTTTAATTCCTATTTCAGGTATCCAAAGAAGGGACTTACTATCTCATCTTAAAGAGATGCCTCGGATCACTGAAACTTGTAGTGTAGTCCAATATTAAAAACTGGAAGGAAAATTCTGCAAAATTTTGCAAAAAAAGGTGCAATATTTGACCAGAATAGCCCCCAGATTAATTTTTTTCTTCCTTCTCCACTTAGAGATTTTTACATTCAATTCTAGCTGCTGGCTAATCAATTCTTCTGAATGTATAGCTCAGCATGTTGCTTTCCAGCATTCCCTCTCATCTAGTCGTATCACCAAACACCAAAATTTCTTTTGGAAGGATCATTACTTATGTCAAAACATCAAAAGGCATCTGTAGTATGTCATCCTTCTGTATTTGTGTGGAAGGACAGTAGAAGTACCTTACATTATTAATAATCTTGTTATGTGGAAGAGAATACTGTTAGCTGAAAATCCATCCCACATTCATTGTAAAAAAAAAAAAAAAATCCATCAAAACCCAAAATTAACTTTAATGTAAGTGTCTTACAAGCCAGAAGTTGGAAAATGGCACTGACTATGGGTTACAGAATCAGTCTGTTTAAAATGAATACTGATTTTGAGAATGTACACCCAAATGTACTGTAATTAGCAATATTTTATCATTCACTAAAATTTTAAACATCCCAGATTGTTAGGTAACAAAAGATTTTTAAACAATGGCACCCATTGCTATTACAAGGCTTCTCAAAATGGTATAAGACAATATGTATGTGGTGTTCCAGGACCATACAAAGATCCTGCCTCAATAATTACAAGTATGTACTTAATAAATTATTTTTCTATTTTCTTCTATTAATATGCAAATAGTTTATACAACATAAAAAAGTTAATTTGTACCTACTACAGGTAACATACCTATTTAAGTTTTCATCTGAAAGCCTGTGAGACTTGACGACCTGCAAACTTATTTACATAACTCATTTGAAAGTATTTTTTAAAAATAATATTGTCCAGCATTTAACAAAATCGTGAGTTACAAAAAGAAAGAAATCACTTAACAGCATTTGTTTTCTTGATTTTGTCAAGTAACTTCACCAGCTCAGTGTTATAAGGCAGGGTGGTTGCTCAGATGGACTAAGACTCCCTATGGTGATAGGCATGTAGCAAATTTGTTCATTTATAAAACCAGATGAAATCAAGAAAGAGGAAAAGTTTAGAGTTTCAAAAGAACTGAAACTTCTTATTTTTACTACAAATTCAGAATAGGCACATGATTCCTTAGGGACTTTTCCACAAGATTGTCTCTTCGCTGGGCATCATTCCATTGTTAAACTAAGAAGAAGAAAAAAAAATAAATTATCAGGGCTACATAATTAAGGATTACAAAAAAGAAATCAACACATGTATTTGTTCCCATCTTACCAATAAAGGAAATAACATGTGTGTCTTAAGCTTAAGACATCACAATTATTGTTTTGGTTATAATATTTTAAATTTCATTTAGATTTAAGCAACACTAGAAAATAAAAATATACTTCTCATCATGTAAATCTGCACGTGTTATTTGAAAACTAAAGCCCTGAAGCATAGGACTAAGAGTCCTCAACTATGTCTGTCCTCATGCTCCAAGACGGTATCAACAAAACATGTAATGCTCCTGTTGAGATATTTGCATAACCTCTTAGAGAAGGATATTTTGCAAACTCCCTACTTATTCTAGTCTCATTTCCCTATACTTATCATGAGAAATATTTTCCCTAATATTTAACACAATTTAACAACCTAATTCCTGTCAACCACAAACACAAGGACTCCTTTCCATTTTCTAGACCCACAATGATAAAGTCTGGTGATGTCCTCTAAAACTCCTTAAGCAGCCAATGTTCTTCATGAACTGCAACAGCCCAAATGAGACCTCAACAGCATTAAAAAGAGTGCAATAATTACTTCAGATCCCTTCCACCCACATCATCCACATGAAGAAGTTGTATGCCTCTTCGGGTTTATCAACTCATGTCCAGTTTCTGATGAATGTTGTTAGTGCTATTAAGTAAAAAACTACTTCACATTTCAAAACCATTGACCAAGAACTGTATCAAGGTGAGAATAATGCTTGGACACAAGTAACAGTCATTTTGAAGATACCCTTCAAAACTCCATCCATCAACACAGAACAAGATTAACTGCGTGCTCTGTAGAAATGTGTGCTTATGTAACACAACTGCCATCATGAAAACCAATTCTCTCCTTTCTCTGCAGTTTGAAGCTTATTAAGCATACCTTCTGTCTATGAACAGCAACTGTCTCCATCTTGTGAAACACTATGCATAGGAATGAGACTTTCACACTGCTCACTTTCTTCCGGCATTCTTAAAAGAAACAAAATTTATTTATTTAAATTTATACAGAAATATTAAAATGGTTGTTATGAAGCCAACATAAGTACTGAGTATGCTAGGTTTTTTGCAGCCATTAGAAGCACACAAAGACCCCTTAAATTCATAAAGTATACTCGAGTTTCCACAATTTTCACTGCATGCTCTGGGTACAGCAACTATCGTAGAAGCATTAAGGGGAAGAAAAAAAACCTGGCAGCCACTAGTTAAAACGTAAACAGAATTCACATCTTTCCATTTTCTGAGCATTAAGTAGGTTAATAAATGGATTAGCAACTACTACTATTAAGAAATTAGCACACTTGTATATAAAATTAGATGAAAATAAATACAGTATGAGCATTGTGACTTATAAAAGTGTATAGGTATCGAAAAGGCTAAAGAAGCAACAGGGTTATACTTTGTGACCACCCTACCTCTGAATTCGATGTTTTCTACAAATAAAGGCAAAAACTCTTCTGATTCCCACCATCACTGGATCCCAGTTGTTATAGTGACATAAAAGAGTTGCAATGAAAAAAGAAAAAAATACAGGTACTGCCCCTGCAAAAAATAGCCAAGAAAACTGCACCTGGAATTAAAACACAAACATCATTCATTCAATGGTTAAAAAAAAAATTTGGCATACTGTATATTTGGAAAAATCATTATTGTACGTTTGAGATGCCATTTCAGTTCTTTTAAATCAGGTGAAATATTACAAATATTTTTCTAAGTTATTTGGCACAATTTTTGTAGCCACTGCTAATCCTAATAAGTGAATAACCCTTCTTCACTCATCTGTTCTTTACAATGGAACATACTGTTTGCACTGTGATGTGGATGAAGACTGCTATTTCCAAGTAGTCTCACTTGTAGGATTTAGCTGTCCACTTGTAGGTTTTAGCTGTCTGACTGGTACCAATGAGAAAGTCCCCTAGACACTTAAAAAATTCTAAATAAGAGATCTCACCTGAAAGGTATGTGCACCTGTTTATTCACTATGTATACCACCACTGAACGGTAATTGCTGAAATCAACGCACATACACTATGCCACTGGAAATTTACAACAATTCTCTTTATTTAAAAAAAATGGCAGGGTGCGTTATTTGCCTAATTTATACTAAGTTCTACTTGTATACTACTACTTGCATCTATCTACTGCTACACTCAGAAGTGAACATCTGAGACTGGTGTAAAATTCTAGAAGGTTAGAGGGAAGTAAGGCACTGGGCCAGGCTGCCCAGAGCAGCTGTGGGTGCCCCATCCCTGGAAGGTTCAAGGCCAGGCTGGATGGGGCTTGGAGCAACCTGGGCTGGTGCAAAGTGTCCCTGCCCATGGCAAGGGGGGTTGGCAACAGATGTTCTCTAAGGTCCCTTCCAACCCAAACTCTTCCATGATTCTATGATTCTAGATGACGGTGGAGCCCAAAGCCCACCTGACGAAAAGCCCACCTGGCAAACAGCGCGGGCCCGGCAGCACAGCTCCACCTCACGGAGAAAATTTCCAAAGCTGAAGACTCTGGAAAAGCCAGGGACATTTTCGATACCTACCACTCACGTTCACTTTCAAAAATCTAATAACGGCAATTGCTAGAGCCTTATGTTATCCTTACTGATTTCTAATGGAAATTCATAAACACCCAAGTTACCAAAAGGAATATTTAAACAGTTGTTAAAAGTTTGGTTCTAATTTTTTAAGGTTCAGATTTATGTCATGTTACAGAATAATAAAAGACTCAGAAAGTTAGTAATTATACATATTGTATAATTACCATTCCATTTGACAGTCATATGAAGACTGCATATATTCATACTTCAATCTTTACATTATGAGCCATGCCAGTGCCATTCTTATGTAGGTTCCTTTTCAGAAAACTGAAATGTGGTGTAAAAAGACAAGGCTGGCCAGAAGCACAGACTGGAAAACCTGAAGTCTGCAGCTTAGATTTCCATCAGCCTAACTTGGACACCTGAGACTTCGGTGAGCACAGGGCTTGGCTTAGGATATTTTGATGTTTGTATGACAGACACATACTTGCACAAATACACTTGTACACCCTCAAAAGTCTACATGAATTTGCCTTTAATTAGGGTCACTCATTTGTGCTTCTAATACTAGCAATTTCTTGATCTTTTCTTTCTGTTTTTTCGAGTTAAGAGACAAAGGATTTACCTCCAACAGCAAGAGAAGATACAGTAGGAAATTTACTCTGTTGTCAAAGACAAGTCTTAATGCCCCCCCAATGACCTCATGCTGAACAGTTCAGTATCAGGAAATGATAAGAGTTTACACACCCTCAAACATACAAGAAGCATCCACAAGCTAAAAGCACCAGGTAAGAAAATAGAAACTTGGCCAGGAAGTACGTAACAGCCAGGGGAAGAAGGAAGAACAACAGTAACATAGGATACATATATGAATCAGAAAAGGAACAAAAAAACCCCCCAAAAAGATAATTAACCCCAACCCCTCCCCCAGTAAGAGGCATCACCTGCTGACCAGCTACCTAAAGCCAGTCAGGCCCTGTATTTGGAAGACAAAGCAGCCTTTTCAGTCAGTCAGTGAAAAACAATAAGGAACAGAAGGTATCACAAACTCCAGAAAGAACCAAGTGGTGGCAAATGAAAAGGACAGTGGGTGAAAAGGAAGAGCTATGAAGATTCAGATCATGAAAGATGTTGCCAGAACATAAACTGAGACAATACACAGGAAGGTGAAGATGTAAGACAAGAAATAGGCAAAGGGCAAATATGAGGTGTACAGGGCTTTTTTGTTTGTTTATAAATACCAAATACATACAAATAGGTTAAATTCTAACAGTGATAAAACTATAAAAATGAGTTAAAAATGTAACTCGCCCTTGTGTTACCAACACCAACAGAAAGTCATCCAACAGAGCCTTAAAGATGTTTCTGCTGTTTCAGATGTGTTGATATTGCATGAGTACATGAAGAATTAATTAGTTTTAAAAGATCTGAGCTCTGTGTTTACTCATATTGAATAGCCTAGAGCTTAAGTTGTTCACTGAGAATTAAAAAAGCATATTCCATTTTTCACTGTATTCCAGAAAAAAGTTTAGATGAACCACTTCAGAAGGCAACCTAAGTTTTTCATATATTGATACATGTAACTATACATAAACACAAACACAACCCTAAAAATGTATTTTATATATACATGTGTGCATCCAAATATGTATTAATGCACACATATATATACAAAGTTCTTACTTTTTACTACAAGCATTATCTCATATATAAACCTAACTCCACCTCACTGAAGTGAATTTTGAGTGAAGGAATCTACAGATTTTTTTCCCTTGTTTCCTGAACAGCTATCACTAGTTATTTACTTTCCTATTACAATTTATGTCCCACGTGTATATTTCAGATATTTTAACAACGACACAAATACAGTTATTTTACCAGCAAATGCTTTATGACTATTGGAATTACCGCAAGATTCTGCTGTATTTCCATGTTTGAATATTCAGCTACTACTCATATTAAAAACATACTATATCTCACATGTTCATTACATAAGTGTTCAGGTCTGACTCTGCTTTAATTTTATAATTTTACTGTTTTTATTTTTAGTTTATTTTTTTAATTTATTTTCTAAAATCCACAATGACATTATGTAAAAGTGAAATACAAGTTTTGGGGGATGCCCATTTTTACACACTTGACAGAAAATTTCAGAAGTCAAAAGGTTCTCATTAGAATTTACACTTTGCTTGTGAAAATATCGAGTAGTAAAGCTTCCTTATGGCAGGAAACATTCTAACTACAAGACTTTACTAATTCCTTGTACATAAGTCGGTGTTGTACAAACAAGTACAAGCCTCAAAACTCAAATGTAATGACTGAAAACTAGTCATAAATTGAACCAACACAGATAATGCACAAACCCCACTTGCTTCAGGGAAGCCACGACTTGGAGAATGCTCAATTTAAACTATGCTCCAGGCATAGCCAGAATTTTTCTTTTCTCATACTTTCGCACTCCTATTACACAGAGATTACAAACTAAGCATAGCTGTATTTGCTACAAGACTCAAAAGAACATCAAAGCAGTGTAAGTGAGCAGCAGCTGGTGGTGCAAGACCACCAGCGTATTGAAAAATTCAGGAGCAGTACTGTATAGTTAGTTCTAAGCTCGGTCAGTTTTGCCCATTTTTGATACCATTTCCAGCTGAACTGTTACATGACTAAACTGCTTCCTAACTCACAAAGATTTATCATCTCAGTAAAGAACTTCTTGTATTTCAGCAACAGACTTTATTTAGGCCAAGGTGCTCAAATACTGACTAATTCACTATTTTCAACCCAGAGAACACATTACCTGGTACATAATTTAACTCCCTCCTTTCTAAAAAAACTCCTGCAGCCTCTACATACCACATGACTATATGCACATTTAACATCACCAAAATACAGGGAACACCAATGGTCAAAGCACACACAAACATGTGATGGGAAATGCTTACAATTTAGCCAAGTGCCAAATACACCTGTATCTACACAGAGAGGTGTCAAAAGGCATAGCCATAATGGACTATGTGGGGATGCCCTGCCAAAAAAGAAGGGCATTATCACTGTAAGAAGAATTAAGTTTGCTTTAATAACAGATGCATTATAGCATCAGGTTGAAAGCTATTTCAAAGAGCTGAACAGGTGGCTTAACTTGCAAATTAACATTTTAGCAGTAGGGATTACTTAAATCCAAAATCAAGAGCAGAAACAAGGGATCCTGCTTTCAGGAAACAGAAAGAGTTACATGACCTCTATTTAATGGGAAAAAAACAAACAAAAAAACCCCCCAAAAGTGCAACAAAACAAAACCCCAATAATTGCATGCTTGCAATTTACGCTAAATAATCATTATTCATGTGAAATTAAGAATTTTATATTCCTTGCAGCTGATTAAATATTAAATTCAAATATTCAATGTTAAATTTCATACATAATTAAATACTTAAAACTAAGAATTCTGCCCCACCAGCATGAAAAGTATCTATACACCTTGAAAAGTAATATAAACTAACTTCATATAGATTATATTTTAAACTTTATTACCAGATTCTTTTCTTTCTTTACATGCAAGGTTTTTCCACAGCTATTACCTCAAGACCAGTAAGACTAAAGTAACTTAAAGGAGGACAGTTAATTGGAACCCTAATGTCCACATAAATCTAATAATGTGCAATTAAGCCTTGTGGCTGCTACATTCCTTTGTAGTAAACCTGCAGGTTTTTGGTTCTGTCACTGAGTGTTTTCAGTATAGGCAGTCTATAACAATTCTATAATTGTAAAGGTATTAATTTAAGGTGTGCTGTACTTGCAGTTGTTCTTTAATTCTGAGAAGTGCCTGTTCAAGATAAAGCATATGGCCAGGTGTTGCTGATGACTTTGGGTACTTTCATACAAGCTGCATCTTTATCAAATATATAATATGCAAGTGCACACCTGCAATTGCCAAATTACTGTAACTCTCACTATCAAGATAATATTAATTACAACACAGTTCAAAAAATATTAACAAGCAACAGAAATAAAATACTATTCATTGTATACATCATTAAAGATAACATTGCCATTTAATTCAAAGAAATTCTGTTAATAATGCTCAAAACTTAGTGATACGTTACCTTTTGCATGCACATGTCAGCTATTATGGACAGAGGTATTGTAAGGCTTAGCGCAAGTGTGCCTATCAGTGATGAGGTAAGAAAGCAGCCCCTAAAAGATAATTAAAAATAGTATCAATAACTATAGTCAATAACAATAAAAAGATGTCTTATTTAAAAGACAACTAAATATATCAAACTGCAGAAGATATTTGATCAAGCTTAACTGTTAGCCATTGTTTAAATCATCAAAATTTGAGATACCCACAGTCCATGATAAATCTGTAAAACTGCACAGAAATCTTAAGACTATTGATGTCTTCTGGAATGAGGTTTAATTCCCATACAAACCTTCTGACATGATGGAAAATTCACTACTTCACATGTAGTGACTTCACCTACAAAAATCTGCAGTTTGTTTCCATTTTGAAATACTTGAATACCAGCTTATAGCAATTAAAAGTGGTTTGCCTCAGTCTGGTTAATTAAAAAAGAAAGGTTACTGATGTCTAGAAATCCTACCCAAAAAGCAAAATATTTTTTACACATAGACAAATTCTTAAATTAACAGACTGTGCTTTTTGAATCTCACTCTAAAATGCACCCTTGAAATCATTCTTCAGAGTCTCAATAAGACTTCTTTGCATTCTACAAGTGGTCTCATCATATTTCCTAAGCAGAAACAAAGTTGTTAGACTTCTCTACATCAGTCGCAAAAAGCCATTACAATTTATTTAAATGACAGAACAACAACACTACATGCATACAAAGCAGTACTCAAAAAGCCACAGAAAACTGATCCTTTTTCCCAAATTCTTTGCAAGTCATATTTAATTTGCAAATTACTCATTTACTGAATGAAGTTCTATTATAATAGTAGTAAAAAAAAAACCAAACACAAAACACAAAACTTGACATATACGTAGGACAGACCTAAAAGAACAAGTGAGCTCTTCAGATCTTAGGCATTTCAATATAAACCTAAGGCTCTATAAATAAAACATTACTAGCCTGAACCATTTTGATGCCAAGTGAAGAGCAAAACACCCTATATAAAAAACTGCAATTCCCATTTTACGATCAATCAAGTCAAAAGTTACCAAGCATAGTGTAGGTAAATACTCCTCTATGAAGTAGACTATTCTACCATATGAAGAAAATAAATACAAAGCAGTATCTACTCAATTCAAATCAGTAATATCCCCTACTGAGTTACCCTCGTATTTTAAAGGCATCCAGAATTTATTAAGATAAAGGCAATTTTCATCCTTGGCAAGTACCAAGAACAGTACCAGCAATGTTTTTTTTGGGGAACTGCGATCATTTCCACACAGAACTGATTTTAAAGAAGGAAAAATCTTGTAGTTGCAATTTTTATTAGAATTCTGAACTTTGTTTTTTTACCTACTCGATCTTTATTCTGTAAAAATTAAACAGATGCAGCATCACTGAAATAATATTCATGAAATCTGATTCACTGAAGAAAATGCTATTTTAGTTCACCTCACATAAGCTTGTTAACAGCTTTTAAACACAAAGATTTGAACACACATTTGGAAAACATTTTCTGGAACATGACTTCATGCAGGTATTTCTCTAATTAAACTAGAAGAGCATTCCCAAACTAAGCCATTAGGTCCTCCCATAAGACTGACTTTCAGCCAAGCAAAACCAACAGTTCACATATTTGTAATCCCTTTGCATTGCTCTGTGTCTTTAAAACACAGAAAAATGTACAGAGATGAGAAAGGAACAAAAAGGAAACAAAGCATTTTACATACTCTGCATTTTCGCAAACTTCCTCCCAATATTCTAAGTCCCCTTCTATAGCATAAGAGAATACTTCTGTACCTCTGCACTGCCTGCTTCTGAATTAAGAACCAACCTGGCCACCAGAACACCATTAAGTGAAAAAACAGTACAGAATCAAATAAAAACTTATCAGCAAGTTAAAAAAAAAAAAAAGAAAGATTTAATTAAGAATCACATCTATACTATATTATTTAGTTGGCAGTATATTGTTGGTTAAATGGTATTATTTACTTCCCGAGGAAATGTAGAGGACCATACTAGTTATACACTGGACAGGTAAAAGAATGATGTCAGCACAAACTCTGAAAATAGTCCTACTCCAAAATTCTAGGGGAAAGGAACCTGAAATAAAAATAGCTCTTTAATTGACTGAATTATCATTCAGAGTAATTATACAAAGAGTATGTGTATAAAAAAAGTTTGTGCACACCCACGTACTTAACCCGATGCTAGTACTTGATTTTGGGACAAGAGCCAAGTTTGGGGATTTTGTTTTTTGTTTGGTTGGGGGTTTTTTTTTGGCCTATTTGTTTCTTACTTTGCCTATGTTGAAATTGCATTTACCAACTGATACTGTAGTTTAATCTTACAGGATGGCATTAACATCACAAAAATATTCCATCGATAAACAAATTAAATTACAAAGGAACACATGCTGCAATGCATTTATAACTAGGACCGGTATGAGTTTGCCAATAAACAAAAAACGTCATGATTAAATTTCCTAAATAACTTTTAAACTTGATCTGAAAACTAATCACACACAAAAAACGTTTTCATAGAACTCCACCTAGCTCATTTGCTGTAGTATTATTGCAGAATTTAGGATCCTAGATTACCGATGCCTTGTTTCCTCCTGTGAGGTCTTCCAGTCTTTCTACCACAGAGTGGGGAGCCTGAATGCCAAGGGTTTGCAGGAAAAGCTGGCAAAAGCTGACAAACTGCCACACCTATTCCAAATGTACCACTGAAACTGGCATCGTTCAGAGCAACTGTATGGCATTAGATGCATGTCTCTCTTTGGAAACTCTTCCTCAGTGTTTCCAAAATAAAATAGGAGGTTTTAACTTGTAGAATTTTCTGTTACACTCCTATTTTAACCTAATGCTGGCCCAGAATTCTCTCAAGCTGAGAACCCTGACTTACTAGCAGTTCTCTTAGAACACTGTTCTAACAGCCACACAAAGGTTTAAGTCTGCTACAGCTTTTGAGCTGTTGTCTAGAAGTCCTGTGTTCAATCCTCTGTTGCTGATTTATCCAGACTCTCCTATAATTAAGTCACTAAACAAAAGCAGGCTAATTTGCCGACTGCCATATCTTCATGATTAATGCATTCTATTGAGATTTACCTCATTAAGTCTTTGAGGATTTAAACAAAGATGTTATATGGAATACCAGAATCTGACTCATATATATCCAACATACCCAAGGCCTTGGAAACACAAGAACTGTTAAAACTGAAATTCATGCTCTCCTATTACTACTGCAACTCTGTACCACAAAGTGTTTTCATCTCAAAATGTTAGTTCTAGAATGAGCTAAGCACGCAGCACCTTAATAAATACCGTGAGACCACATCACCTGCTTTTTAAAGTTAGCTGTTGCTCTTAAATGGGACATTGTGACACGTTATATGATATCCTCTTAACTCAAACTGCACATAGGTATAGGGAAAAAAAAAAAGGAAAAAAAAAAAAGAAAAAGGCAAAACCCCCTACCTTGACAGTTCAACATCTGAACATTTGAGAACACAGGTAAGACAGTTTATGTAAAGTATGTAGTACATACCACAGCCAGAGGAACTCTGACAGAACTGTTCCAATAAGGCCATTAATGACAATGCACATCCATATCAGTTTATTGGGAAACTCAAATGCTTCAAACCCGGTATAGTGAAGCAGGAAAAACCCTGGCCACAGCAGCAACAGATTAAACAGCCCTACAAAACCTGTATATAAAAACAGTTTTAAGTAAATCACAATAAATACCCTTCAAGATAACTAAAATCTCAGCTAAAGTCTGCTACTTTCAACATGCATACATAAAAGCAACAACAAAGCAGTATTTTAAATCTTTCAAAGGAAAGGAATGTAAGAAACTACCTGAAATTCACAAACAACAATTATATCAGGTATTTACCAGTTTGAAATTGGTGGGGGAAAAAAAAAAGAAAAGAAAAAAATTTCCACTGAGTCACAGGGCTATCTGCATTCCTACAGGTAGTGTTATCTTTCATTGTTAAGATTGCCGACAAGAAACAATTCACACAATCAGTCTCTAAAGTACCCATAACCACGGGAACAATAGGCTTTCTCCTTGGCTTTTCTGAGCCCCTTTACCACTCATATACAGTTCAGTGTCTGAAAGCAAACAATTCAAATCACACACTGAATTAAAACTTTCAATGGAGTTATTTTTAGTCTTACCAAAGAACATTGGTATGTCAAGTTTATCTTCTCTATCTACTTTCCTTTTTATCATTACTATGTACACAGCATACAGCATTGCTCCTACAAGAGACCAAAGGGAACCTGCAAAGATGAAAAAATCCACTCACTTAAAGACATACTAAACATGTTACACTAGGATGAACCTTTCTCAGCATACACCTATTATGAAACTGTCAGAGATAAATTGTTTATTACAGAATCCACTACTATACGAAACGCATGGAAAAATGCAGAAAGCTCAAAAATGTAAATACTTTCCCAATTAAGTTATAACCATAGGTGAAAAAAAAAAAATAATCATACTGTCCAGTTTCTGAAGTTGCAACTAAAAAGCCAGATTATGAAATGATACACAAGTAAGAAATATATAGCTTCCTATATGACCTGCTGAGTGTTGTCAAAAGATGGTACTCATCACTGCATATTCTAGGATTAAAAAAAAAATAAGTAAATACCTATTGTATCTTTTCCAGAAGATTTCTCAGATCCGGAAAGGTTAACAAGTACCACACCACCAATGCTAGCAAAAAAGAAGAGATGCAAAACGCTACTTAATCTTTTTTTACAAAGACAGAACAAAAAGGGGGAGAAAAATAAAAATACAGTTCTATCTTTAGGTATTTTTAGTTAATCTAAACCTACCTCTGAAAAAGTCAAAAGGAATTATCTATTGCTAAGGCCTCATCTTAAGCTAAAAAAACCCCAACCAATCAACCCCACTTAACTTCCCTGAACAACGCACCAGGCATTAATGAAACAGGCTGACAACACTGAATGTCAAGCCTCTTCCTTATTCCCCATCTACACAAAAATAAAGAAACAAAAGGAAAACATATTTCCAACAGAAACCTCATTAATCTAATTTCCTACAGGAACATGAGATTTGGTAGTTGTTCATGATACGAAGTATTTTAAAAGACTTAATTCACTTGTTCAATTTATTGTGAAAATAGGATTTTTTAATAACTGTATCATATACTGTCACAGATACTATAGGTATAATAGGTAAAGTTGTTCTCTCATTGTGTCAGGGAGTTTTTGACGAAATGTTCCATCCCATTATCTTACCTTAAAATAACAGCTAGTAATTTCGACAGGGTAAACCTATCTCCACTGTTACTGGGAAAGACTGCAGCTAAGATTAAAGTAAAAAGCCCTGCAATAGAAATTAAGAGTTTACACAATCAAGTTTTGCTACTCGTTTGTTCAGAAAACTGCACAGACATTTTCTTCTTTACATTACACATACTTGTTCTAACTACTTGATCTTAGCACCCCTAATTTTAATCGGAGCTATTGCGAAACTAACACCTTGTGATGTGAATCCTCAGATGAGCAAATACATGCTCAACTGACAAAGGCTAGCCATACTAACAAAATAAACTGTAATAATCCTGAAAAAGTCAGTGAAAAAAATCACATAACCGTGCCTTTAAAATTTTTACAAAACAGTAAGTTACTCCTCAAAACATGGGACTGTCACAGAATTTAAATACTTCAAAGCTTAGTTAGAGCCTTGCATAAAACCTCTAAAGCAAGTGATATTCATACTATCTAGGTGGTTTAAGTTCTTTACCCTAAAAACTTTTTTTTAAAAAAAAAACAATAATTAGCAAGAAGACTTTACTCTGAATTGAATCTATTTTGATAAAAATTTATATGATCCCTCCTTCAACCCTATTACACTCCCAATACATCCCTTCAGTACACAGACATAACTGCAGAAGTACACACACACAAACTTGAAAAGCAAAAAGCAGGGGAATGATGAAGATAGCCTAAATCCCTGCAATTACATCATAAAATTTTAAAATGCACATATTCAATGGCTTTAAGCCTTACTATTCCCCCAAAACCACAAGTATATCAATTACACAGTCCACTGCAACCAAAAAAGATTTTTGTTATAAACACCCTTAAAATGCACATCTGGTTGTATAAATAAAACTTACCCGAGGTTGATGACAAGATATTAACTATAGCAACTTGAGTATCTGACAGAGCTTCTTGGTAAGAGAAATTTGCCAAGAACCACTGGGGGAAAAGAAAAATATTTTTGTCATTATATGGATAGCAACAACAGAGTTTAAGTTTCTCAGTGCAATAAAACCCTACTTAAAAGAAAAAAACACAAACCAAAACAACTATTGATCACAAAAAAAAAAAAAAAATAATCAGAACAAGACTTCTACCTCAAATGATTTCTAACTTACATTAAAGTGGCAGGTACATTAAAAGACAGGCAAAATTAGAACTGGCCCAAAACAACCACATGCAACTACACTGAATGCATTTAATACATGTTTAATAATGAAATAACATACTTCAGAACTTTAATTAAATAATTAAAATGACATTATAACAGCTATTCCATAGTAACTAAGAGTACTTATAAATTGTTTTGCAACTGCTTCAAGATGATAACTAGACAAGGGCCACAAAGTAATTTCAGAGATGCATGGGGCATTAGTCAGCCTAATGCATTTGATTTTTTTTTAGGAGTACTTAAACCTGGCACACGTATCCACCTTCAAAAACAAGCATCACATACATTCAGTACCTCAAAAATATTTTGGAAGGACTCATGTCTGTTAATTCCTCCACAAAGGAATAAAATGGCAAGCATTTTATCATCTCTTGGTTGATATCTCATTAATAAGATCTCAGATATATCCTCGGGGAAGTTACCACTTTTTAAAGTCTTAGGTGGAAATATTTATATGGCCCAGGGAGAAATAGATATACATGCCAGTAGTATCAGCATCCATGAATAGCATAACAAGGACATGAGGACACTAGCCTAGAAAATCTGCATGTGTATATATACAGAAATATACCCAGACACACAAAATTGTAAATTATTTTTTAAAAAGCAACTTCATCCATCCAAAATCACTAGTGAGCAGTTTATTATTCTCTTGCTGCTGTGCGCACATTCTTTATGTATACACACAGAAAAGTACATCACCATTTTCTGTTCCATGCATCAACTGACTAATAATATTATTATTGTTGTTGTTTTAAATGTTTGAAGACCACTACTTGAGGAAAAGCAGTGGTGGGTCCACATTACATATAAGCTATTCAGCAGTACCAGTGAAGCTACTTCTGGAAAATCTATTACTGATCTGCTCTCTACATTTTTAGTGTCTCTCAAAAATCATGCCACCATCATCTCCCTCTCCCTCTAGAACTGAGGCATCATGCAGAAACATCAGCAACCAACAGATTCATAAGTAAATCTCGCAGCCCTCAATGGAGCTGAACGACAATTAATATCTTCTCTTCATACTACTGGAGGGCACAATGTGCCAGAGTGAGGCATGAGATGGTATTCTTTCTGTGATGGCCCAAGAAGTAGTCACAGTGACATTTACCCATTTCGTGCAGTCTCACTGCAGCCATCAACAGCCTGTATACATTTTTCAGTACCAAATGTACCCAACACTGGACAACATGGCACAAAAGCACAGCATATCTTACAACTGACCTTACAGTTAACTACACACTGAGGACCTCTTTTTATTAACCTCCCTTTAAGAAGATGCACCTTCATGTCCAGCACATGACGAAAGTTTTACTTTTTACAGTATATTTGTAAAACGAGGCATAAAGAATACAAGACATCTCAATACTGTTTCACCATGACTATACAAGTTTTAATTGCATCTATACTTAAGTTTTCTGAAAGAATGGGGCACATACCACAAAGCAAAAGAAAAAGCTAATTTTTGCTACTTGAGTTGCAGTGAGTTTTCCTACAGTTTTTAATATTGATTCCTGCTCCTTAACCGTTGGATATGACATGCGAGACAACTTTGCTTCTAACGCATGGCTCGATGGGAGTTGTCGAATCTCCATAATATTACTGAACCTTACACGAGGCTTTTTGGGAGCTTAAGAAGAGAAGAAAAGAGAAAAAAAAAAAGAAAAAAAAAGCTGCATATTATTATTAAACTTTTCAAGTCAACACAATATGCAAATAAAACTATGTCTTCCCAATACAGGATTGATTACAGCACTTCACAAATGACAGGTTTTTATTGAAATAGAAGACATGCCATTATTTTTATAAACTAGTATTTTGCTATTTGATAGGCCACTAATAAGAAAAATACAATTACTGTTTTCAATCAGTCCATTTGAAAACCCACAAAAACCTCACTGAAAAGCACCATCCCTCTTCCCTGTCAAAAAAATCCACACAAGGTAACACACCAAATTTTTAGGTAGGACTTATTCTGTATTGATGAATATTACAGATAAGATTTTCTTTCATTTTTTAATAGTCAAAACAGCCAAAAACTGCACACAATTATACGTAACTACAAGGACAGTGTTTCACTCAGAGGATGACAGTGTCCAACAGACCTCAAAGCTTAGCAGAGATCGTAAGGTCACTTGCTCATTTGAAATCCACCCTCTGACTAATCTTGCAAACCAGGATCAGATTTTAAGGGTATTCTAAATATCATTAGTTTCCTATGTAAAGAAAACATTACACACTACATATAAATATTAGCCTAATTCAAGATGAAACAATACCCAATTTCCTAAAAAAAGTAAGGGGAAAAAGCTGCAGCTCAAACAACCCTAAAGTGACTGATGCACTTTATCACAGGACAGCAGAGCCTACCAAAGCAGTTCCTAACACATTATCTAGAAATTAACAAAAAGACTTTGCCTTTTATAAGCAGGGACTCTTTTGCTGAGGATCAGATAATTGGATTCTTTGACAGCCAACTTTCCTGTAATTGCCTGGGACAGTTAGGCCTGTTTCAGCTACTATCACAAGATAGTGAGGCTTAAATAAAATCAGAATGCACATAGACTATTAAAATTCTTACTTTGACTGCTTTGCTCCTGCTCTAAAAAGGACAATAGCTTGTTTTTCCAGAGGCTGACTCACTGCTGCTGGTCATACAAGCCCAGAAGGAAAGAATCACAAGTACTGAACCCAGTTGGTCCCTTGAGATAAACATAGGCTGGATCTGTAGTGACCAAGAAAGGTAAACTGAACGATAGGCCTATGTTTTCTCTACCTGAAAGTAAATATATCAGACTGCAATTCATGCAATGAGAGATTTAAGGAAGAAAAAAAGAAAAAAAAAACGGGGGCGGGGTGTAAGTCCTGCAGCATGACAGCAGTTATACCAACAAAGAGGGAAGTAATTCTTTCACCAAAGAACTACCATTTCAGCATTCCAAAAGTCTTTACTCACTTTTCTCTGCATCACTATTATTACTGCCATTTTTTTCAGTTGGCAAATCATGAAACTTTACAGGAACATATAAAGGTTCACTCTGAAATGAATCAGTATAAGTAAAGATACAGTTAAGCAGGATATTTAAATTATAAGCAGTAGAATTAATTTAGCAAATTAGAAAACTAAAAAAAGAAAAGCTTGGTGAATATTATGAGAATCAAATTTAACAAAGTGGTTTTGCACACAGTGGATCAGCTTGTCAAAAATATTCATACATAATCTATATTTTATGTTAAACATATTGATAAAGTGCAGTACTCAAAAGTAACTGCACTTTGTGTACATCACCACAAACACAAAACTCATCCCCAGAAAATTCAAACCTACCGATTCAAAATTTTAAAATAACTCATCAAAATCCAAGATGTGTCATTAGATCTAGATTCTGTGCAAATGATAAACTAGAAATACAAAATACAGAATACATATACCAAAACGAATACAGTCATTTTCCTCCCAAGACCCTAAAAGCTCATGAACTAGAACCAAAAGTCAAAAACCTGGGTAAGGCACTCCAATACATAAGCCACTTCACAGAAGTTTTGTGTAGAACAAATCTAACAGAAGTTTTAAGCTGGTCGTTTAAATTAAATTAATAAACTGTAAGAACAAAGTAATAAAAAAGATCTGCTAGCTGCATTTTATTAGTGTCCTTGTTTAGGACCAGAACTTTTGTGGACGTTTAAAATAATGCAAAATTGTCCATCGTTAACAATGAATCCTGCTTCTAGAGTCAGATGATCTTAATGAATAGAGCAGACTAAGATTTTATACTTTAATGTAGGTAAATAAAGTTTGGGGGTTGGGGGGTGCGTGGAGGATGAAATTATGAGTACTTCTGAAAAAAAAAAAAAATCTCACTTCAACTCCCCATTCAGTATAAAACACCCATATGACAGTTTGTCAATCCTCAGTTGCCTCCCCCTATTCTATTACAAATATGGTGCAAACTTAAAATGTTCCATATTTTGGATACATTTCTGCATGTAGCTTCTGATTTAGGTATGCAGATTACATAGCCATCTCTGATCAACAAGGGCATAACAGTCACTTATGGATGATGAAAACCACCACAGAAATGTCATTTGGCAATGCAACTTAGCAGTTGATTCAGTAAACAGTAGTCACTCCATCCACTGGAAGGAAGAAGGCAGTCCATTTGTCTTTCAAAATGCAGGATCACAGTATACAACATACTCAACTAACTGAATGATTCCGTTGTGGGTATTAGTCTTGAAAACTGTTTGGCTTTACCACTAGCTCTCCACATTTTGCTTTGGCAGCTACTGAGCTGAATTTGTAACTGTTTCCTTTGCACAACATAAATATTTCTTTCACAAACTACCACAGAAACACTCCAGTGTTTTACTGAGCTGAGAACCTGCATTTCTCATAATAAGCAACATCATTATTTGCAGCACTTATTAGTAATGTGTAAGTTAGCAATCCCCTCTGCAAAAAAACATTAAAGACCACCATATTTTTACAACAGTAAGTCAGGATAATGGTGTCATGTTACTGTAAAGCATTGACCTTCACAAATTAAGGCACTTACCAGAGAACAGTTTACAGTGTTATCTGTTGTACAAGCAGCAAAATAACCTTCAGCATCTGCAAACTAATTACAGAATTTTAAATGTAATAATCTATCAAGGTAGAGTTATTAATAACTGATTTTTTTAAGAAAATAAGTTGTTTAATGCTTTCTTCCATAATTCTATCATAACGCCCTCTCTCCTGCCAGCCCTCCTCCTGAATAAACAAGAGAGCTTACAAGTTCAGTAAATTATTTCAATAATTCCTTGTACCTCTTGGAGAACCCCACTGAATTCAACTACCCAGGTATCAATGCAGGACCAGGCTGTTAAAATGCCAAAACTTGTTAAGTTCAGTCTGAGTGAGACTTTCTTCGCTAAATTATTGTGCATACATTATTAACAACAATCTTCTTGGTTCTTCGTTTTATTGAGGCAAAGTCCCTTTGCATAAATGCCTGGACCTCTGCCTTAGTTTCAACAAGGCTTAAGTTAGGGTGAGGTCAAGTATCATTTTTCCTCTTCCTTTCTGCATCTTAACAAGCACTACTACCTGACCTGCAGCTTGCTCCTCTACCACGCTGGTAAGAAATCTACTAAACAAAGCCTCTAATGTGGAAGAGGGATGAAAAGTAATGTTTACCTAAGCAATGATTATTGAAATAAAAATATACAAATATGAAAATTTTGTTCCAGATTAACAAACACAAACACAAGACATTTTGAAGGCACTTGTAATAATTATACAGTTTAATATTTAACTAAACTCCTTAGGGGAAAATAAATAAAGAATCTAACCGCACAGTACTTTTTTCTGTGCTGTTCTTCTGAAATATCCTATTATCAGAAGTAATGGCTACTTCCTACAAATAATTTAAAAAATTACTTTTCATAGGAAAAGAAAGAAAAAATAATGAGGTTCCAGTAGTGGTGTCATGAGTGCCACCCACAAAATGTATCAGATGGAGCACTCTTATTCATTGCTGTCCAGTTAATACAAGTTCATATTATATCTTTTTTTGACATAGCACTGCACAAGATTCAGTTGGTCAATATAAACACTACAATTCACGCTAGCCAACAGCCCTTTATTCTTACTAATGGAGTAATTTGGGCTGTATAATTGCTCTGTAGAACTAATCACCCTTTAGTGCTTTCATCATCCTTCTTTGCCATTATTGCCAGTAAAGGATCTGTAAAATTGTTTATTTCCCCATTATCTTATGAAGATCCTCAACAACATGAAGTCTAACACATGCTGTAGTATGCACAGACATTTGCTATTAAAAGCTGACTCCAATAAAAATTTTTTGAAGATATCAGCCGGCTCTAGATGTTCTACATGTTTAACATGATTCTTTTTTTAAAACCAAAAGGTTTCGGTTTTGGGGGTTGTGGGTTTTTGTTCTTTGTGGTATACTTTTTTAAAATAAAAATCATTTGGCTTAACGTCATGTAACACTTAAATTGAAGTATGTTACGCCTACAGCTGTCACTATCAGTGAAGTCTAATATACCCACAAGATCTGAAGTCAGTTCCCTTCAATGCAAGCTATCTTCTATAATGACATGTTGATTAACAGCATGTTCTTGGACCACATTTTTTGTTATTTTAATGCAAGATTAATATCAGACCAAATGGTTTACTGCTTCCCGAGTCCTGCTGTTCAGCATTCTGAAACACTGGCACAGAACAAGTGCTCTTCCCAGAATCTCTTAATTTCCTTGGAAAAAAGTATTTCTGTATTATGACAATGATTTTAGACTCTTAACAGAAACTGCTCAGCTCTTGAATGGGCAACTGAAGGTCACTTATGCATAAAGGCTATAAAAATACAATATTAACAACAAAACCATAATTCTACCACCTTTCCTAAATGTAACTTTAAAACCCACAAAACCTCTTAACAAACTGGTCATAGTTCTGCCAGAGACAAAAAGAGTCCATAATAAAAATCAACTACAAAGTTTAAATACCAATTCCATTGGTTACAGATGCTGGGGAAGTAAAAGGGAACCAACAGCCAATAGTGACAAGTCTCACAAGCTCTTCTTAAAAAGATTTATCCTCTGCAACTGTCCAAGATAACAGTACCAGGCTAGATGGTCCAATGGTCTGGCCCAGTAGCACATTTCTTATGATTCTTGACACATTTCATAGTGCGTTTTCCTTTCTTTTCTTCCGCTCACAAGACTATTACGATTGCCGTGTCTTCCCATGCAGTGATTCAGTTTATAATTGCTTTTCTGAAAGCAGTTTCACAACTATGTAAACTCTGCTTTTCTCTAGTCCCTGTTTTAAGTTTTTTCTGTAGAAATTTCAACAAATATAAAAACATTTACAGAGTTAAAATACTTACAAAAGCTGCATGCCTTCCACGAAACCCACGAGTACACTGTTGCCTCCATGGTTTCCAAACAATAAATCCCAAGAGGTATAGAACAAACATGGATGTTTTTGCAAACGTACTGAAAAAAGGTTTGTTGTACTTTGTAAAAACATACTGTGGAAAGAAAATAATTGCAGTGTCCAAAATTACCAGTTAGGTGAGAATTCACAAAATGAATGAACAGGTTAAAATACATAGTCCGGAACAGTCTGGTTCTCAAAATGGCAGAGCTGTGAGTATTGGCATGTATGACCAAAAGACACAAGTGGCCCTACCCATTCTGGGCTAAGTGGCTAAGCTACCCTAAACACCTACAAGAAGGCACTGAGTCATTTTGTGAGATACAATGCCATGGGAGAAAATATACTTATTACTTGTATCTAATCAAGCAACATACTGATATGCCACTGAACTCAAACTGGACTGAAAATACATTTACATACAAATATTTTCTAAATGAAAGACCACTTTTATATGCAATAGCATAGTAATCACAAATTAGATTACTTTAAGCAACATTTCAGTAGCAATAGTGATTCCACCAGCTCATTGGAAAAAACATTTTATTAATGTAATAGCATGTTAAGCACAAACATTTTTAATTGCTTAGTTTCAAAACTGATACAGAACATAACTTAATGGCAGTTCAGACACCTGAATTTTACAAGAATGCATTAAAAAAAAATCCATTTCTGTTGCTAAAGCTCTGTTTTAAGTCCTAAAACTTAACACCAAGTAAATGCCAGATCAGTTTTCAAGACAGTGATTACATGAACTAAATTATTACAAACATGTCTGCAATTACAGGGCTTAAACTCCATGACCAAAGTTCTTTGGTCCTAGACTTCTAGATATTCTGAACAATATTCTACCATACCACCTAGCCTGCAATGTTACAGCTCATTTGCTACTTCTTGGGAAACATATGGGCATCATTTTAATCAAGATGGCAGTAAAAGAATGAATTCCCTAATTACAGTACATAGTTACGAGCTTATGTTGTTTAATTTTAAAGTCATCAATAACACCTTCTGTCTTGAAAGCAAAAGCTGCTCAGTCGAGCTTGTTTGTAACTTTTAGAGGATACAGGTTAGTTCACCAACCTAAAGGATATAGTCTTCCCCGTACTGAAGAGGTAGTTAAATACTACACTAGAACACTCACTGAATGTTTGAGTGACCATGTTTTCTGCTGCATCTTTCTCTTAAATAGGGTTTTATCTTCCTTTAAGATGCATGGAACAATACTTACAGAAGTGAGTTCTGAAGAGGCAACCCATATCACGTCAACAAGGAGAAGAATGACAATTCCTAGAGCCATTCGCCTACGCTGAGTGGATGAACTGCTCTGGGAGCTCATTCGATTCATGATAAAAACCCACACCATTTGTAACCTATTCAAGATTAATAAAGGAATAAAACCCAAAAGATCACATTAGATGGTGACACACACAAAAAAAACCCCAAACAAACAAAAAAAAAACCCAAACCACCAAACAGTGGGGGCAATGAAAGGAACCCAATATGCCAGGAAACACATGCTTATGTTTGTTAAAAAGCTGATCTTTGACAGGTCTGGCATGAGATTTTCACAGACATTAGGAGCAATCAGAAAGTAAATCTCAACTTTTCAAGAATTTATCAACTGTTCTACCACCAAAGTAAGCAAAAGTAGGTAAAACATACAATGCCTTTTTGGAATTTCTAAGCTACTAATTCTGCAAAATTTGAAACCACTATGTTTTGGTAAATTCAGATACTCTAAGCTGACAATAGAAATTGGTTTGACGCGTTGTGTCAAATACAATTCTACTACACGTAGTGAGAAACATGTTTAAACTTCAGCATTCAACAAACATTTCCAAAGACACAGCAACACATTTGGGTAAGTTATGATCCCTCAAAGCACAAAGTTATTCAAGGAAGAAAAAACCAAACCTCTAAATAATACAGGCATGTACCAATTCTAGTGAAAACCTATCAAACTGAGAGTAAGCATACAATATACACAACAGGAAGCTTTGCCTATTAAAAAACCCACAAAACACTGACAATTATTTTGACCATGCCCCAGTATGTTACATATAGGAGTAATTAATTAAGGACACCTCATATTCTGAGAGTCAAAACTATAGCAGTAAACTAGCTTTAAGCCTGTCATCTAGAACAAAAGTCATGCAGACTTGCCAGAAATTTTGACACACACAAACCTATTTTCTTTTTCCTGTACATACCTCACAGCTCCTAGAAGTCTTTGTTCAAGACAGTAATAGAAAGGTGTCAATTTAAGCAATTCTAGTGAATTACTAGAATAGCACAGCTGGGTTTAAATGCTTACAGCCAACTACTTTTACATAATGGAAGAGTCAGAGTATACTGCTCAGCAGAAAATTCTGAATATATGGCTTGAGCTGCAAAAATTTATATTAGGAAGACGACTATTTGCAGTTAAAACATTAACATTTATGTGGGAGATGAGCACTACAGCAGTAGGTAAACAGATCATAACCAGCTGTTCCTTTACTCTCAGTAGGCAGAGTATTTCTGCTTTATTCAATGCACAGAGTAAACACAAGAGAATAGAACTGATACTGTTTAGGTTGGCCAATAAAGTGGTACATTGTGACTTTAGAGGGCTTCACTTTGCACAGCTTGCACTGAAAATAAGTATTAACATTACTGAAAACACTAAAGCTATGTTAAGAGATCACTAAAATACTTTGCAAAAAATAAGAAAGGCATGGCAAAAAAGCTTTTTAAAATGTTGCTTGTGTTTTAACTCAAAAAAATTACAAGATCCACTGGATCTACTCCAAACAAGTGCTAATCACGAGCATACCAGACCTACATGTGTACTTCTATCCACTAATGCTACTTAGAAGGGGATTCAAATTTGTGATACAGCTTTCTGACTGTCCATTAGGAGACCTATATTTAGGAAAACCTTCAATTTTATGATTAAATTCAAATACAACTGAGACTGACATCTCAATTATCAGTCTACATATAGTAGACCCATTTACACACTCTCTAACAAACCACAGTAAAATATGTATATGGTAGTTCTATGATTAATGTTAATTTATTTATGTATGTATTTTAAGAACCAATTTATTAAGAAATAATTTGTTACAGATTACATAACATACCTTGCTAGAGAACTTCTCAAGGAGTCAGAATCTCATTCAACTCTACGGAGCAGCTCCTGACTCTCTAGTAAACAGAGGTGATATGCTTCACTAGTACAGTTTGGTGAATTTAAACTATACTTTGTTTTTTCCACACATGTGAACATACAAACATTTACTGTCTTTTCATTATTTACAAATCATTTATGAAAGACAGTGCTATGAAGTCTTCAGTGAGGAAGCTGTATTTCTTTTTCCAGACTAGCCTGTTCCTCAAACTACTGATTTACATGCCTAGATACACACCAAGTGCATTTGAGATCACTGCACCATTTCCTGCCTTTGACTCCTGCCTCTCCTTTGCAATACAGTCTCTGCCATGTTTATATCTTGACATTTTTTCCTCCATTTCTCAAAGGGCTTCCTTCCAAAGAAAAATCAACAGGCAAAGATCCTGAAGTAAAATTAAACCACTAGATCTATGCTGATATATTCCACGTGTGGGCATCAGTTCTGGATAATTATTCTGCTTTTCTGATAAAATGGTGAGACTGACAAAAGAAAGCACAAATCTGTAAGCAGGGAAGGGCAAAGTTATGAAAGACTCTGCACTGAATTGCAGTTTTTATTCGATACGGAATGAAGGGGAAAACATTTGCTCTTGAAGAGAGAATAAATAGGGATATTACCTTAAACCTGTGTAAGCTAACAGAAAAGCTTTCATGCTTGAAACCTTGTAAGGGTTTTTTTTGTTTGTTTTTATGAATTGATCTTATAGATACCACATATTATACTCTACAAACTTTGCCTTCATTTTATTATGACTAATAACCTACAAGCCATTACATTAAGCTATATTACACGTAGCCTGCAAATTGCTCATGTGTTTGCATAATATGCAGTAAAAAATGGAAGCTAGGCATAAAAGAGTTCCAAAGGAGCTAGAAGGAAGAAATCTCATTCCTTGTCAGGCTACAGTGCAACAAACGAACAGTGCTAAGGTATTCCAGAAATGGAAACCACTCCAGCATTTCACCAGTTATATGCTGCAGGTAGGAGGGGGAGAGGTAGCTGGAGACAGGAAGGAATCACAGCAGCCTGATCAGTTTGACATCTCTACATCAAATGCTCCCACTCCTAACTCCTCTGTTCTCATAACAAACTACTTCAAAGCATATACCACGTATACACTGTGAATAGATCGTGCACAGGTATTGTGCATATTCTGTAGTTGCTTAATATTATACTCAAGTAACCTAGATTAGGCTTGTACAAATCTCTTGCTTTAAGATCCCTCAGCAGGAGGGAAGTAAAGGATGAGTATCTAGTACATCTTAGCTAAGAGGCTACATATGAAGTTACTCAGACTGTAAGTACATGTTGCACCATTTCTTTTTTACCTGTGATAAGTTGATTTTAAAATTCTAATTAAACAGCCCATACTTACATCTTCAAGTTGAAGATTTTTACATGTTACAGTAATAGCAGCTATTACTTTCTCATCTGACTACAAAGTGTCTATTTAACATTTCTGTGTGCCTAATATACCCCTTTGCTTGGTTCTTCCATAACAAGAAAAAAAGCTTAACAAAGAAGGGTGACTACAAAGTCTTCATCATGCAGCACGATGCACCTTCAAGCTAGTAGCTGACTAAAAAATTACAAAGCAGCAATACCAAAATGCCTGTAATGTTCAGCAGAAAAACAAAACCCTGTTGAAACCCACACTGTAAGTCTTAAGACAGAATTAAAACCTGTAAAACTTCACACAGAATGCAAAGATATAAACTATCTAAACACTTACTGACAAATAAAACACTTATTAACAAAACACCCGTATTCATGAACTTGTAATGAAACACAATTTCACATATTTCTTTGCATTTGGTTTCTGTACATTGATGGTAATATGCTCTGATAAAAATGAACACAAAGAACAAGATTTTTCTTATACATACCTTTCACAATAACTGTAAAAAACAAACAAAAAATGCTGACTAACAAACTTCACACATCATGTCAAAGTGAAGATAGTCTCCTAAAAAGAAAAAAAACACAAACAAAACCAACCAAAGTTTAAAAAACTCTGTGTGTGTATATATTATGCACTTATCTTTGCAAAACATCTTCTAAAATCTTGAGTTCCACAAGTATCTGCCACAGCCCAAGTTCTAAATGTTAGGGGCATACAGATAACAGAATCTGAAGAATCAGTCCACATAACAAATACTAGCAGGACAGCACTGAATTACAGGGCAACAGGATCATTCACTATTTTTGTTATTTCAAAGAACATGATCCCTTTCTTATTAAATGGATATAAGAGGTTCACATGAGGAAGAAGAACCCGATGATGTTAAGTTCTCATTTTTTGAGCTAGGCAGAGAAAGGCCCTATTTCTTAAGCCTACGTTCTTAGGCAAAGAATTTAAGTATTAGAATTAGGAAGGTAGTGGAAGAGCATATAGGCTTCTTGTCCTTAAAATAATCTAGAAAGGTAAGACATCGCCATGTTACTTCTTGTGGAAGCCCAGTATCTTTACTTAATTTGATCCATGTATTATTACTGTATATAAAAAAAAAACACAACACCCACCAAACCAACAAAAAACTTACATAAAACTTTTTTTAATTTTAAACTCAGATCCTATAAAGGCATTCAATAAAACCCACTTTAAAATTGTAACATAAGGAAAGAAACATTATACATAAGGGCCTTTGGAAAAAATATTATACTAAACCAACCGGAGGCGCATCTAATCTGCAACTATTTGCGAATCCAGATGTTGGCAAGTATGCGGCACTCCAAAGGAAGGCACAACAAAACTGGAACTGACAACCAAGAATAATAAAGCTTTAAGTTTTATTGTTTGGAAGAACTGGATTTTTTTTCTTTTCTTATTCATACGAAACCTTGTTAAGCTCTGCTTTAGGGATATCCTGTATCAACAGGAGTCGTACCCTGTATTAACAAGTCACGTATTTGTGGGCAGAACAGAGGTAGCGGTAAGGGCAAAATGAAATGTTTACCCTAAATGTTGCCTTTGATTACCTGTCAACCATGACTGAATGTTTATAAACTGTGACTAGGAGGCAAAACTTAAACTGATGCTTTTCAACTACTGCAAATTAGATTAAGAGGTAGACTATAAAGAGGGACCACAGAAGCCTATGATTCAGCCCCCACTGAACTCGTCAAGATTTACACACTGCTTAGCATCCAGCAAGTTCAAGCTCTTTACCACAGTTTACCAAATGACTGCAGCTGGTTAAAAAAAATAATAATTTGAAGATGTAGTTTTAAGACACATGCATGTGGTTATCCATCTTCTATACAAAGCCTATGCTCACTGTTGATCCTGAACTCCTACTTAGTTCAGCGCCCTCACATAAAAACAATATCTGCTGGTCGTATTTTTCTTACACTACCAACTTAATTAAGATCAGTATCTCAGATAACCAAGACTTAAACCAGAAGGCTTCTATCCATACAAAGCTCAGTTTGTGTGTGCCTAATTTATGCACCCAAAAGAATTGAGAATATAGCAATAAAAAAAATACATAGAAAGCAAAAGAGATTCTTAAAAATTCTTCTCTTCGTGCACAGTAAACCAAGTATCATTAAGGGAAAGATACTATTTAGTTGCTTGCTTTCAGCTCCTACTTAATCCATATAATTATATTCAAGTAACCAGCTACAGAACTTGTACCTAAATTCAGGTATTACGCAGGGCATATAACCTACCCTCTATCAGCATGCAAGATCTGCTGTGGGCTGTAGTCCTGACTGGAGCTGATTACACAGAACCCTGTTCAATGCTTATTACCAATAATCAACCCATTTTAGGACAAAGATAAAAGTTTAGCATATTAATATAGCATCTGACACCTAAAATGAAAACTGTACAGACACTTCTGAGAACATGGCTTTATCCTTACAAAATGTTTCATTCATCATATGCACAGAATTAGGATAAATTTAAGCCACCAGAAGATGTTTAGGCTGAAATAGAAATGATGGTTTAGAAGTAAATACCGTATTCTACTCTATTAAATACAATAGAAACTTCAGCATATGTTTGCCTTTTGTTTCATTATTAGGAAATAAATATGCTTTCCACATGGTGTAACTTTAAGTATACCAGTTGAAATTTGACATTTGAATGAATATTCTTTAAAAGGCATTTCTTAATATCATTATAATTTTCAGCAAATAGCATGGAGATAATATTAAGTCTTTTTCTTTTATTTCATTTACCATTTTAACAGTGTTAGAGTTGATGCTGTCATCTTGTGGAACCATCTTTCAGCCAGTTACATGAAAATCTGCAAAAAAACATGAAAAAATATACTTAACTTTCCTTGTCGTAACATTATTTTGGTTTTAAAATGTTACAGTATCCTCGGTCACTTAAGCTGAGTCAATACTTTATTACACACAAAAAAGGTAAGAAATGGTCTTACTGTGTAGTCTACAATCTAAGTCCACATAGTTACTACACTAAAGCCAAAAGGCTCAATAGCCTGTCCAGCTCTACTGTTCTGAACACGCAGTAAGTAACTTCTAAGAACAGGATGTATAACTCCATCATGGATACTTGACGCACAATCTTATTCCTACATCACTATATGTTTCTCTGTGCAGATCATCGCTTCTTTCGTATTAAAAGTCCCACCCTAAAAGAGAAACTCATACGAAGTTCACAAAACATGAAAGAGCTTTGTACTATATTGACAGTCAGGGAAGAGAACATTATAAGTAAAAGAACTGCCAGATCATTACAAAATAGGAGCATCACTTCTAGCTGATCTAAAAGAAAACATCATCCCATCCCACCCCACCCCACTCAAAAAAAAAAGTACATAATAACAAGAACAAGAGATCCAGAACAGCAGCTCAGTCACAAACCATCATGCAAGGAAAGCAACTTGAAATTCTTCCTTGTATTTACTTAAGATTATTTCACATACAATTTGAAAGACAACATACCAAGATAAGGTTTGCACACAGAAGAAATGGGTTTAGTTTTTCCAGTTATACCAGCTGTTCCAATAATACAAGTTCTGGGATGCAACCCCCTCCCTTTAACATGTACTGTCATCAGGTGATTTTCATGTCTTATTTGATTACTTTCAAGATAAGATAAACAGAGACACTACTTTGACTCAACTAGAGAAAAGGTGAAACTGACAGACATTTTACACCCATTCTTCTAAATCTGGAAATGTACATGAAAGCAACATTAGTTTAAAGACAACTCTAACCTCTACTCAACTTCTAAGGGGTATCACATACAAAAGCAAAAGCAAGAATCTTCAGAAGAGATGGAAAGGTGAGTGTTATGCAATTACATGACAAGCAGACTCACTACAGCCCTGTAATTTTTACTCAAGGAAAGTTTCCTGTAGAATCTAGTGAAGCAAACGACCCCAAAAAAGAAACAAAAGCCAAGTTTTTCATTTCAGTACCGAGTACTGCAAGTAGAGATCACTGCTCCTAGAAAATAAAAAGTTATAAAAGATCTAAATTTGCATAGAAAACACATTAATTTTAGCACCAAAATAAGATAATTTAGCTTAACATAAAGAGATGTTTAGGAATGTGGCAGTGTACAATGTAACAGTATCAAACCGTCAGGGCACAGCTGGATCTCCGTAAGGCACACTTCAAAGTTTCCTATTCAGCACTTACTCAGAATTCATGAAACAAAGTTTCAGACAAGTTTTCTTATATAAAAGTAGTAATGCAGAATATTAATCTATTGCATACTTCAGAGTCTTTACCAGCTACCAGAGTATTTAACCACATACTTCTGTTCCATTCGTACAGCATCTCAGCGTGACTACGGCTCCGTTGGACATAAACTTCTGTGACCACATCGCGTCAGAAACAGAGTTTTAGGTTAGCAGAGTGAAAGTTGAGAAGTGGAAATGGCACCACCCTCCTCCTTATGGTCTTCCAATAACATTAGAAGAAAAAACTTCATGCTAGTCTGTGAAGGCCTCTTTAAGTGTCACCATGTACGGAGCAATTTCTTAGTCACCAGTAGCTATATATTTAATATTAGCTAAGAACTACAAACGACATCCATTTGACATGCTACCCATCTAATCTCATCTAGTGCAAGATCTAAACATATCACGCTTTGTCACAGGGTGGAACTGCCACAGATCTCTGATAAGAACAAGCACAGCAGCCTTCAAAACTACTCTTGCATCTGAAAGCTAAGCCTTCCAGGCATGCTAGAAATCGGCAAAATCACCTCACTCAGAAACTTGCTTTCAGAGTGAATGGGGTCTCCTTCCTTCCTGCGACGGGTATCTTTGGGGAAATGTAGAAGGAACAAAACAAAAACAAACAAACAAAAAAAAAAAAAAAAAGAAGGAAAGGAGGAAATCTCCTTAACACACTCAGGAAAACGTGGCTGCCCGAGGAGAAAGAAACACGGCTGAAGCTCTGGGGATCACAGAGGAGGAAGGATGAGTATCCGTCCTGCGCTCGCACCTAACCAAACACTGGGGAGCGCAGGGGGAGCGCGAACCCCTCGCACCTCGGGCGAGGCACGGCAGAGCGCTGTCACCCGCCAGCTCGGCCCGGGGAGCCCAACCCCTCCACACACGCCCCCCTTCCCGGGCAGGGCGGGCACCCGCGGCTGAATGCGGCGGGGGAAGGAAAGCGCTTTCTCCAGGACCGCGGGCACAGCCGTGCGTGGGATGGGGCCGAGGTCCGGCGGGCGGCGGGGAAGGGGCGACACCCGCTGCCTCCGACCACCGCCGGACGCCGGCGGCACACGGGCGGCACACACGGGCGCGCCGCTACAGCACGGCACGGCGCGGCGCGGCCCACCCGCCCACGCGCGACGTGAGGGGACTCAGCTCCCCGCCCGACGCGAGGCGGGGCCCGGTGTCGCACCCCTCAGCCCCGCGGGCCGGGGCCGGGGCGGGCGAGGCCTCTTCCCCGCGACACGCCCGGCGACAACTGTCAGGCACGGCGGGGCTGAGGGGGCAGCAGCCGCCGCGGAGCCCGCCTCCCGCCTCGCACGGCCGCTGGGGGCTCGCCGCAGCCCCGTCCCCGCGACAGCGGCGGTACCTGAGGCCGCGAAGGGGCCCGGAGCTCCGTCCGGCGGCAGCACCGCCCGCTTCCCTCCCCTCCCTCCCGCCCGCCCTCTAAGATGGTGGTGTGCGCGAGCGGCGGCAGCGACGCCGCGCGCCGAGAATCCATCCCCGAGGTTGCGAACGAGCGAGCGCCGGCCCCGCCCCGCCCGCAGGCCGGCCCCATCGAGCCGCTCGGCCAGCCGCTCGCCACCCCTGCCGGCCCCAGCCCCCGGGCGGGGGTTCCCGCGGCGCGGCCTGGCGCGGTGGGCGGCTGAAGGGGCAGGTGGGGGGGGGGGGGCGCCCTGCCCCCGCCCCCTCCCCACCCCGCCTGGCGGTTGGGACGCGGAGCCCAAAGGTCTCGGCGCGTAAGGGGCCTGCGGTGCTGGTGCCCGTGTCGCGGTGTTGCCGGCCGCCGCCAGCGCCGGGGAGGCGGGCCCCTAGCCTTACTGCACGGCTTGCTTGGAGGCACAGGGCGGTGCGGTGCTGGGCTGGAGGCCGCGGTCCCGCCCAGAGCTGGTGGGGGGCGGCCGGTGCCTTCCTGACCGGCGAGCCCGAGGAACGCGGTATCCCGGCGCCTTACGAAGGCGAAAAGCCACCACTGGGCTGGGTAAAAGTGTATTAACCCGGCGTTGTGCTCGCTTCACCCCCTGCGGCTGGGCGGTTGTGCCGCGGCCCCCGCGCAGCGCTGCCGGCCGCCCCCCCTAGGCTGACCACCTGGCTCGGACGGAGAGCTCCTTCGCACAGCCCAGCCAGGACGCAACACTTACACAGGCTTTTTCGAAGCAGGGAGATAAGCAGGTCAAAACCAGAAAGAAACCAAAAGGTGGAGGAGCAGAGAAGGCAGAGGAAGAGAGCACGAACTGGGGAACTAGAGATGGAGAAGTGGGATGGAGCTTGCGGCTAGTCTGTCAAAAAGAGGGAACAAAGAACAAACCAAGTGAGCAAGACCCTTCAGAAATGACCCGAAGTGTCCTGAGATGGTGGAAACTTTGTTTCATAGTTCCCCTCATCTTCACACTGCCGCACAAAATCTCACACGACCAGGAAGGAAGTGGTGGCAGCTAATTATATTCTCAACATAGGTGTTTGTTTCACTATCAACACACTTCTAATATAATTACAAAAGTGAAATTGTGTAAGCTACATTAAAGCACAGTTACCTTAAATTTAATTTTGAGATGCATAAGTTTCAGACTAACCAAGCTGTAAAAGGAAATACTAGGAAAACTTAAAATCTACCCAAAAAATAGTGATTAAAATAAATTCATCTAGGCTTAGATGAAATTGCAGAATCAGGTTCTGGTCTTGTTTGTGTTGGTTTTGTAGTCCACATTACTTCTTTGTAGTCAATGTTGATTTGTATTTAAGAATTGAGCTCACAATGCCAACCTAAAGATAACCAATGGTGTATGTAATGTGTTGCAGATTATTCAGTATTCACCTGCTAACACAAATGCATCATTTTGCAGAATTCAACTATGATGTATTTTGGGAATTTTAGAGTGAAACCTGCTAGGAAATAATAGAAAGCAATGTATATAGATGAGTGAAAAGATAAATGATATTTAATTGTAATTTGGTGATACATATGATAGAGCTGTGAAATTAATTTGTGTTATTCACACATACAAACTCTTGAAATAAAACAAGATATTTCACCCTTCCTAAAAGTTATTGAAGAGATCCGTTATCTCTCATAAAAAAATCTCTTGCTATCACCTGTCTGGGTAAGTGTTACTGTTGGACTTGAATTATTTCCTGTATAGAAATAAAACAAACTTCTTAAGAAGAAAAACCTTTTAAAAACTTTTAGCCTGAAACTAGTTTGGTGGGGGTTTTTGTGAGCCTTCCTTTCTTAATATAGCTGTATTTTTGTTTGCATATAGTAGCACTAAGAGACATGCAACAAGCTCGATTCTTCATAAAACTGGTTGTGAGAAGTAGTAAGATACCATCCCTGCCCTGAAGCATTTATAGTCAAAATGGCACAAGAAAATTCAGTGAATTATGCTCTTGGTTCAAACTGTCTTTTTTTGATGTATTCTGTATATAAACTATACTGTATAGATCTACTATGCTTCTGTCCTCACTACCTTCTGCCTTGAAGCCAAATTTGCCAAAACATGCAATACAGTGCTTTTACATGAAACTTTGACTTTACAGTTTTGGAAAGAGATTCTGGGTAAAATGTATTTCTTAGACATAACTGCAGGAAAATAGCAGTCTTCTTGAAATGGCATTTCCTGTGGAATTTGGAGGAGCTGAAAATTATATAAAATGTAAATACAAAAATGTATATGCATCTGACAGCATCTAATTTTCTTTGGTCTTGCACATCTTTGCTCCTAAGTATTTATACTGGGACTCAGTAAACATGCATGGCTTATCCAAGGTCAGTTATTAATAAGCAGCAAAACCCAAGAAGATAACTAAAGAGTTATGACTACAGTACTCTTGACAGAGAAACTACACATAACATTTTTTATAGCTAATAGTGCTTTTACTAAATGGTATCTTGGAAAATATGCATAATTTATATTAAAATGGGCTGAATGTTTTATATTAAAAAAAGCTGTGTGTCTTCTAGTGAACAGCGAGTATAAGACAAAAGGGAAGGAGCAGATTCGCAGCCTCTTCTGCCTTACGTGATCACACAGTGATAGAAAAGCTCTGGAAAAGGGGAATTAACCTTTGAAAGCTAGCACAATAAAGCTCAGCTTGGTTTGCTGCCCCTGGCAAGTGCTGTCCCACAGTGAGTGGCAGTAGCTGGTGCTAGGGATGGCAAAATATCTGGAGATGCACAGATTTTGTATCTTTTTTCCTTTAATCTCCTTTGACAGTGGAAAGCATATGAAATCCCAACTGTGAATTGAAACCTTGAAACCGTCTTTCTGAGTGTAGCTCCACATGTCTTCTCTTGTATGTGAATTTTCTTCTCTATCTTTTATGAGGCTAGGTAGTTTGCATCTCAATGTGGCAACACAGCTAAATCCAACTCGTTAATGTTTTGATTTCAAATGTTTTGACAGAGGCAGGCAAACAGGAGAAAACTGCAGTTCTTAAGGGGGAGTGCCAGGCTTCTCTTCATCACAGGATGAAGCACTTAGGTTGTAGTTCCTGAGGCATTTGAAGAAAAATGGGTCAGCATTGTCAGAAGCCCAGAAGTTTGTACTTTTTACACTTAGAAGTATCATAGGACTTCTGTATTTTTAGCTCTTGACTAAGTAATTTGTTTCCTATTGTAGAAGTTCATGATGTTTTTGTGTCTTCTCTGAAAGAAACTATTATAAGAACAATTTCCCTTTTTTTTCCTTTTTTTACTGTTCCTTTTTTAGGAATTAGCGTTTCAGCAATCACATATAATAAAACTATGTATCTTGCAAATATACACATATTG